>NC_057863.1:598219290-598863290 GCF_019393635.1 Dromiciops gliroides
GTTCCCTTCTAGCTAGAAGTCTATGATTTTATGAATATTTCATCTTAATATCAAATTAGATACATAATATTTGTGAAGCACTTAGCACAGTGCCTAGCACTTAGTAGCCACTTAATAAATGCCTAGTCCTTCCCCTTCCCTAATAGCAACAGCTCTTATGTCTAAAGGACACTGAGTTTGAAAAAGTGATTTCTTTACATAAGCCTCATGAGAGAGATAAGGCAAGCATTATTATCCCTATTTTAGAGGTTAGAAAACTGAGGCCCAGTTGGGGTCACAGAGACCTTAAGAAGAGGAGACGGGATTCAAACCTAGGTGCTCCAAATCCAAAGACAGGATTCTTTCCCATGTTGTTGTTTTTTGTTGTTCAGTCATTTTCAGTCAGGCCTGACCCTCCATGACCCCATTTGGAGTTTTCTTGGCAAAGATACTGGAATAGTTTGCCATTTCCTTTTTTAGCTCATCTTACAGATGAGGAAACTGAGGCAAACAGGGTGAAGTAACCTGCCCAGGGTCACACAGATAGTAAGTGTCTGGGCTAGATTGGAACTTAGGAAGCGTCTTCCTGACTTCAGGCCCGGCTCTCTATCTATTGCATCACCTAGTCTTTCCATGACTATACCAACAACTTCTATAACATGGATATTAATTTGAGAAAGAGGGAACAAATGTGTCCCATTTAGGGGCATAGTTTCGAAAAATGGAAGAAGAACCCAAGACCTGTTGGTATCCTGCAGCATATGAAATTGATTTTTTTCCCTTTAAAAAAACATGGGATTTGGAGGGCCTTAAGGTAAAATTTTTTTATCAAAACTCACTTTTCCATTGATTCTCATTATAAAATTAATTTATCCACCCCCCACCCATCCATTCATCCATCCACCCACCCATCCATTCATCCATCCAACGAATATTTGTTGCACAATCTGTTATGTGCAGAACCCCGTGGGTGGCATTTTGAAGGACACAGAGACAAATAAGACATGATCCCTGTCCTTAAGAGATATATTGTATAGCAGGGCAAGAAGACATGGCCATAAATAACACTAATACAAATTAGAATACAATATGTCCATGAAAGATGTTTAAAAAAGAATTTTGAGAAATCTGTGACAGGAAAAATCATTGCCAACAGGAGGAATCAGACAAGGCCTTCTGGAGGTGGGATGGGTTGAGCTGGGCCTTAAAGCAGCATCTGAGCAAGGCCAGGAAGAATAGCAGGACATCTCCAGACAGAAAAAGCATTGGAAAGCTTGGAGCATGCTTGCAGAGGTGGGAAAGCATGGGACATGTTCTAAGGATGACAGAGATTGTCTTTGACTTAAGCATCCCTTCCATATGATGATCTGTTGAAGGAATGATTCACCTGGAGGGGAGAAGGTTGGGGATGAGGGGTGGGACATTATTGAGGTTTTTAAGTTAACCATGTGGAACAGGAGGAAATCAAGCCGGAAAGGTAGGCTGGAGTCAGTCTTTAGAGGCTAGAAAGGATCTTGAAGGCCAGATTAAGGAGTCTAGACTTTATTTGGTAGGCAGTCTAGGGCTGTGAATCAAATGAGATAATAGATATAAAATACTTTGCAAGCCTTTAGAATACCAGCTATTCAGCAGGGAAGTAACAGGGTCAGAATTATGCATTCAGCACAATAAACTGGGGCTATGTAGACTTCTGGGAGAGGTGAACTCAAAGCCAGAGATCATCGATAAGCTTTAAGATCAGCAAAACACCTTTCATACCTTATTTCATTCACATGTCACCACTGCCCCGAGAGATGGAGACTATTATTGTCCCCATTTTCAGATGAGAAAACTGAGTCCCAAGACCCAAAGAGACTTGGTCACCCAGCTAGAAAGTCTTTGAGGCAGGATCCAAACCTAGGTCTTCCTGCCTTCATATTCCAGGGCCCTATTCCCGGGCCACCAGTGACTCCTAGTCAACACGACTAGGCTCACACCCAGGACTGTTTTAAAACTGTACACCCCCACCCACCACCCACCCAGCCCTATATTAAGGAAAAACACCACCTTGTCCCACTGAGCCACTGTCCACGTGATGCAGATGCCACCTGTGCACATGGCCTCGACCTCCGGGGCCCTGCCTGGCTATTATGGGGAACAGTGACCTGGCTTGTTCTCTGAACTGCCTGGCACTGAGCTGTTTAGAGATCAGGAACATTTTAAGGTGGGACCCTTCTTCCTCCACATTTGGCAGAGCTCTGCATAAGACGTCCATTATGTACGGGACTCAGGACAGCAAACCTGTGAGGTTAACCTAAAATTAGTGTGAAATGTGCCACGGGAACACTGAAGGATGGGAAGGCAGGATGCCTCCAGCCCACGAGCTGGGATGGGGGTGGGGGCATGGAAGCCGGCCCGGAGGGGCGGAGAGGGCAGTTCTGGGGGAACATCTGCCTGCCTCCAGTCTCCTTGGCCCACACCTTGTGACCCAGCGTCACTGGCTTGGCTGGGAGACAGTCGGCCGTAATGCCTGTGTTTAGTCCATCACTGTGGGACAGAGGCCTCTGGGTCTTTCAAACTTAGCTCCTTTGGAGCTCAAAAAAGTTTCAAGAAGAAATCCACCATGAGGGGCAGCTAGGTGGCCCAGTGGATAAAGCACCAGCCCTGGATTCAGGAGGACCTGAGTTCAAATTCGACCTTAGACACTTGACACTTACCAGCTGTGTGACCCTGGGCAAGTCACTTAACCCTCATTGTCCCGCAAAACAAAACAAACAAAACAAAAAATCCACCCTGTGAGTGATTTTGTCTCAATTCCTAGAATCCTAACATCACAGAGCAGGGAGACATCTGCAGCAATGTCAAATTCACATCAGAACAGGCTGCATTTTTACTTAGAAAAGGAACAAATTAACATCCTCAAAGTTTTACTGTATTTTTATTTATTTTGTTAAATATCTCCCAATTAACATTTTAATCTATTTGGTCTGGGAGTGTCACAGGTGGCAGGTGGCCAGCTGGCCGAGTGTTTGCCAGTGTGTCTTATTGGATATCAAGTCCAACCTGTGTGAACACAGGTTATATCCTCCACAGTAGGCCTTATGGTTTTCTTTAATTTAAATTGTTTTAACTTAGGAAATGAAACATAGTAGAATAGAATAATAAAAGAGTAGAATAAATACATATTGACATATTTATTTATGATAAAATGGTAGAATAAATAAATAGAATGGTAGAATAAATAAATATTTGTTTATATATGTTTATGATAAAATAGTGTGATAAATAAATAGAATAGTCTAATAAATATTCATATTTGTTTATGATAAAATAGTATAATAACTAAATGCAATAGTTAAATAAACACGATAAAATAGTATAATTAAAAAGATGATTGCACATGAAACTACAAATCTGTTAGGTACAACTTGATATTTTAAAAAAATATATAATAAAGTTATTGTGTAAATTTCTTTCTTTTTCTCCACCTACCCCTTCCCTAGAGATAACTACTATTAGACACAAATAGGTGTGTATGTATATATGTATATGTAAGCATATGTATGTATGTTTATACGTATATATATATACATACATACATATATACATATATATATATAAATAAATGTAAACTTATTCTATACATACTTCTACTTATCAGTTCTTTATAAGGAGTTGACCATCCTCTACTGAGAGACCTCCAGGGACAGAAAGTCAAGGGATGTGGCCAGGCCCACTTTGGGACTTCTCTCATGGGCCTAGAGTCAGGGAGACCTGAATCCAAACACTTACTAGCTGTGTGACCCTGGGCAAGTCACTTCATCCTGTTTGCTTCAGTTTCCTCGTATGTAAAAAAATGAGCTGGAGAAGGAAATGGTAAACCACTCCAGGATCTTTGCCAAGAAAACTCCAAAATGGGGTCCAGAGAAGTTGAACTCGACTGAAACGAGTGAACAACAAAACATGGGTAGGATGCTTGTCCTTACCTTGAATTGAAATCTGCCTCTCTGGGACTTCTGGAATGTTGGGAGAAATCCTGGCTCTGCCATTCACTGCCTGTGTGATTTTGTTTAAGTTGTTCACCATTTTGGACCTCAGTTTCCCTCTCTGTTAAAATCAGGATTGGGAGGCCCCTGAGGTTCTTTCCAAACCTCTATCTAAGATTCTGTGCTAGAGGATGATAGATGAGAAAGTACTCTGAGTCCTGCCAGGAGAGGAAACGATAAAAATCCAAAGCATTGCTGTTTGAAATGATTATTTATTCCGGACAGGAAGAGGTTGATAGGGGACTTAATAATTTCAACCCTGCAGAGGATGGTGACCAATTGTTCTCCAGTGAGGAAAGACCAGAGGAAGTATGGATGCATTGGAACAGGAAGAAGTTAAATTAAAAATAATATCTTGAGAGTTTGTAGAAAGCTTTGACAGCTAAATCCATAGTCAGTTCAATTTGACAAACATTTATTAAGTACGAGGCAAAGAAGTATCCAGTGGTAGGGAGAGAGAGCTGACCTAGGGACCAGGAAGACCTGGGGTCAAGTTCAGTCTCTGACCCATACCAGCTGTGTGATCTGGGCAAGACCATCACTTAACTTCTCGGGGCAGCTCTCCCTGACTATCAATTGCAGAACAGTTGCCAAACTGCCTTGGAAAAGGGAGTTTCTTCATGAGAATTTCCCTATAATCAATGAAATCACAGATTCATTTAAAAATTAAAGAAAAAACCAATGTGTTGAGTATTGTGCTGAGGATAAAGAGACAAGGAAGGAAGGAAGGAAGGAAGGAAGGAAGGAAGGAAGGAAGGAAGGAAGGAAGGAAGGAAGGAAGGAAGGAAGGAAGGAAAGAAGGAAAGAAGGAAAGACGGAAAGAGGGAGGGAGGGAAGGAGGGAGAGAGGGAGAAAAGAAGGAAGGAGGGAGGGAGGGGGAAATGGGAGGAGGAAGGGAGGAGGGTGGGATAAGGGAGGGGGGGGATGAAAGGAAGGAAAGAAGGAAAGGAAAGAAAGAGGAAAAAAGACATAGTCCTTATCCCTCTCTCAATGAGTTTACATTTAATGGGGGGTTGGAGGACAATATGTACCCAGAGAAGTGACTACAAAATGGACACAACATTTTTGGGAAAGGTAGAGGATGGAACAGATAAAGCAAGGCAGGTCTTAAATGCCAGGCAAGAGTAGCTAAGTGGTACAGTGCTGGGCCTGGAGTCAGGAAGACCTGAGCTCAAATCTGACCTAACTGTGTGACTTTGGGCAAGTCACTTAATCTCGGTTTGCCTCAATTTCCTTATCTGTAAAGTAGGGATAATCATAATCATATCTTACAGGGTGGTTGTGAGGATCAAATGAGATAATGATCATAAAGTTCTTACCACAGTGCCCAGCACATAGTAGGTGCTATATAAATGTTAGCTATTATTGAGACAACAGGATGATACTGAGAGCTTTTGAGCCGGGAAGGGGTGTGGACCTTGGATTCTGAGCTAGAAGAGATCTAAGAGGATATCTGTTCCAATCCTCCTGTTTTACAGAAAAGGAAACATTTCCAGAGAGGGATAACAGTGCAAATCCTAAAACCAGAGTGTTAACAGCTTGCTTGACTCAGACAATAAAACCTGAATCCAAAAATTCCACCTAGAGCAATTGAACTCAGTGGCCTCTAATGTCCGTTTTGGCTTGAAGATTCTATGATGCTGAGTCCTCAGTGAAGGATTCTGGGAGGAAGAAGGCCTCAGCAGAGGCAGTAAGCTTCCAAGAGTCAGGAGACCTGGGTTCAAGTTTGGATGTGTGTGACTCTGGATCAGTTCCTTCTCTGCATGTTGTAGCAGATAGAGTTACTCCTAGCTGTATGACCTTGGGCAAATCATTTTACTTCTCTTGGCATCTGATAAATGACCAGCAGATACTGAAGTTCCTGGGGGAGGTGGGCCTTCACTCACACAGGAGCAGGCCTCATAAAGGGGGAGGCAGCCTCCTGTCTTGGAATGAACACTATCCTGGAAATCAGGAAGCCTGGGTTCAATTCATGGCCCTTTTACTTATTAGTCATATGACCTTTGACAAGCTACTGTTCCTTGGTGGGCCTCAGTTTCCTCAAGGTCTAAAATCTTATTGTTTTTTCTTATTCAGTTGTGTCTGACTCTTTGTGACCATACTTGAGGTTTTCTTGGCAGAGATCCTGGCGTACTTTGCCATTTCCTTCTCTAGCTCATTTTACAGCTGGGGAAACCAAGGCAAACAGTGTTAAGTGACATACCCAGGGTCATACAGTTAGAAAGTGTCTGAAGCCTGAGTTGAACTCGGGAAGATGAGCCTTCCTGTTTCCAGGTCCAGTGCTCTATCTGCTCTACCATCTAGCTACCCACTAAAATTTTATATGCTTATTCAGATGTTACTCCCTAAAAATTAAATCACCTCTAGACCTGGTTCTCATGTTATAAATGACCTCTTTTTTGTATATCAGAGCGTCCCAAAAGTTTTAATATCATTTTAAGCTTTAATAGTTTATTAATAAACTCGATAACTAAATAACACAAAATAATGAATAAAAAATAAACCTGATAGTTAATAATTAATAAGCTTAAGTGCTTATTAATAAGCTATTAATGCTTAAAACTGCAATAAGACTTTTAAGATATCCTGGGTATTGTATATATGCTTATATGTGTACACGTTGCTTCCCCCAATAGCACGTGAGTGCTCTGAGGGCAAGGACTGTTTCATCTCCAACCTCATCTCCCTAGTGCCTGGTCCCAGGCCTGGTGTTTAATGAAATGTTTGCTGATTGGTTGATCGATCGCAAGGTCTGTTCAATGAGGGCAAAGATGGGCCAGATGTCATGTGCACACTGCCTGGAATTTGACTGTCTGACACCTCCTCTGTGAGATCAGAAGCCTGGGACACCATGGGTGGGCCTGGGAGGCAGAGCTGCAGCCAGGCCCTGGATAGAGGAAATATCCTTCGGAGCTTTCATCACTGCAGGAGCCGCTGATGGGTGGACTGCCCTGGGAGATTGGGTGGGGGTGTGTGGCAAGGAGTAATAAGAATAGAACATCCCCTAACAGGGCTAATATAAGTGATGTTTGACTCTATAAGACTTCTCTCTGCCCCACCATCCATTTAATATTACACTAGAAACTTACTGTATAGTATTTTAATACTTTCTCTTTCAGCCCTTGATATTGCAATCCCAGGGTTCATTTATTTATTATTTTTTTGATTTGGGGGTTTTGGGTTTTTTTGCGGGGCAATGGGGGTTAAGTGACTTGCCCAGGGTCACACAGCTAGTAAGTGTCAAGTGTCTGAGGCCAGATTTGAACTCAGGTCCTCCTGAATGCAGGGCCAGTGCTCCATCCACTGCGCCACCTAGCTGCCCCTTACACCAGAAACTTACAAAGTGCTTTATACGTCTGCATACACACACACACACACACACACACACACACTTTCACATAGGTATATTATGCTAATCTCATCCCAGCCCCACAAATGACCCTTTAAAGTTGTTGCTAAATGTCTTGTTTTGATTTTACAGATGAGCAAATTTCCTCTCAGAGAAGTTAAGTGACTTGCCCAGGGTCACACAGCTAGTAAGTGTCAGATATGAATTTGAACCCACATCTTTCCTGACTCTAAATTGGATGCTCTTTCACCTGCGGTATGATGATTAGTAGCAATGAGGTAACACTTTGTAGAGCTTTAAGATTTTCAAAGTGCTTTACATATGTTAATTCACTTGGTCTTTACAATTACCCTGGGAGGTAGGTGTCATTATCATTCCCACTTTATAGATGAGGAAACTGAGGCTGGAGAAGGTAAAATGACTTGGCCAGAGTCTCACAGCCAGGGCACATCTGAGTCAGGATTCAAACTCAGGTCTTCCTGACTCCTGGTCCAGTGCTCTACCCATTACACCACTGAGCTGAGTGAGAAGGCTGCTGGTTCCTGAGTGTCTTGGTAGTTGGTAACGAGAAAGTTTGGTGTGGGGGAAAGTAGGGATGTGATGGAATGCTTGGTGACACAGCAGACACTCAGGAAAGAGTAAGGGGTAGGCAGAGGAGGAGGCTGGAAGGGCATGAGGAAGTGGCACCAGTTGGTCTTGGGTCTCTTGTGTTCTTATTGTGGGGTGTGTGTGTGTGTGTGTGTGTGTGTGTGTGTGTGTGTGTGTGTGTGTAAGGGCAATGACTTCATGGAACTGTGCTCAGACTGGGTCATGCCTCTCTTTGGCACTGAGCCCACATGTGCATGGTATACCTGGGAGAGGGGAGGACAATGATGGAACAGCAACACCAGATCCAGTCTAGAACTTCCTGCCTGAAACACACCAGCTGCTGACCTTGTTCTTGCCGCTGGGGCTTTAGCGATGGCCTTGGGCAGCTAGAACTTGGCCAGCCCAACAGAGGGATTTCTGCCAGCAGCACATCCTGTCCCGTCTCCAGAGAGGACCGGGGCAGGGAATCGTGGTCTCTCTCACTTAGCCTCCATTCATCCTGGGTTGTCAGAGGACAGTTGGACTGTGTGTGTGTGTGTGTGTGTGTGTGTGTGTGTGTGTGTGTGTGTGTGTGCATGCGTGCGTGTGTGCATGTGTGTGTATATCTGTCTATGTGTGCGTAGCAGGAGGTGACACATTAGCACGATGGGAAGGGTCTGGCTGGAGATTCCCACAGAGCATTTTGTACCCCCACGCCTTTGGGGGACCAAGAGGTAGGCCAGTATTTGCAAAGGGTTGGGAGAGGTGAGGAGACAGAGAGGGAGCATGTCTGCCTTCTGCCGACATACTCAAACAGATGCCCATTCCCTCATGCTGGTTATGGCTCTGATAGCATCACAACATTCCTCAGTCTTCCTTCTAATGGGTACAGAGGCTAAGCCAGGGAAGAAGAAGGAAGCCTGCGGGTACCAGCCATCTACTTCTCTCTCAAAGACCCGCCGAGCTGCCAACCACAGAATGGGGGAGATGCAAAGCCAGCATCTTGTTCTCAGGCACGCTCCTCTTCCCAGGCTGGGGCAGCCAGGGTTGGTCAGACCCCACGGGGCAGCCAGGTGGCCAACAGCCTGGCTGAGGGGACGGGAGGGGAAGCAGCACAGATGACAGACAGGCTGAGCCTGCAAGAATCTCAGGGGCAGGCCTGCTCTCCTGGCCCTCAACAATTCATATTAGCTAGGAGTGACTAAGTTATTAAGTGCCTCCTGAGAGCAAGGCCCCACACTGAGCAGCAGGAATACAAAGACAGACTGACCCAGAATCCAGCAGCATAGGATAATGGAAGGAGCAAGGGGTCCATAGTCAGAAAACTGGGATTCAAAACCTGTGTGACTTTGGGTAAGTTGCTTAACCTCTCTGGGACTCAGCTGTCAGTTTTCTCTTCTGCAAAATGATGTCTTTGGCTTGGATGACCTACGGGGTCCCTTCTAGCTCTTATGATCCTGAGTGTTCAGTCTAGTGGGGAGGGGTCTCTGCTGCTTAGAATCTCTTGTTTCCACGGGGCAGCTAGGTGGTACAGTGGATAAAGCACTGGCCCTGGATTCAGGAGGAACTGAGTTGAAATCTGGCCTCAGACACTTGACATGTACTAGCTGTGTGACCCTGGGCAAGTCATTGCCCCACCAATAAAAAAGACAAACAAAAAATTTTTTAAAAGGGGAGAATCTCTTGTTTCCTTCCAAACTCTGCCCAAGTGACACCTCCTCCTTGAAGCCCCACCCTGATTCTTCCCTGGTGGCTAGCACCCTCCCCACCCTGTACATTTTGAGGGGGCTCATCTGGTATATATTTTACATGTGTTTCCTCATATGCCTGTTGTCTTTATCAATGGAGTGGAGACTCCCTGAGGTAGGGGCTGCTTTTTTGCTTTGTTCCTCTCTGATCCCCTTTCTGTGGGTTCTTCAGAAAGGCAGCACAATAGAGCAGACAGTGCTGGACTTGGCTTGTGGTCAGGAAGACTGGGGTCTGAAACTAGCTGTGTGAACCTAGACAAGTCTCCTCATCTGCAAATGGGGATAATAATACCTGTAGTCCCTAGAACATAGGGTATAGAGTGATTATGAGGCTCCAGTGAGATTACTCTAACATCACGCAAACATGCATACACTATGCATACATACATGCATATACACATATGTGTATATATGAAAGAATACCTCTTGTTGTAAGGGCAGGATGACTTTGACCTAAAACTAGGGCAGGGCACCTGGGGCTTTTCCCCAGGACACCAAAATTTAGAGGGCTATAACACTTGCACTTCTTCAGCAGCATAGAAACAGGGGAAGTTAACTTTAATTTCTTAAAAGTGTACACACACATATAGTGAGACAATCTAGCCTTACGTACTAGGGGACTGGGTTATAGTGTTTTTGTTTTTGTTTTTGTTTTTGTTTTTGTTTTTGTTTTTGTTTTTGTTTTTGTTTTTGAGACATGGTCTCCTCATCTCATCTAGGCTGGAAGCAAAGTGACCACTCACAGTTTTGGCACTTAAATACACAGAAGTTTTGGCCTGCTCCATTCCTGATTCATCATTCTCTGGTCAGCCTGGTGGTCCTCTGCCCCAGATGGCTTCCCAAATAATGTTAGCCCTACTGCAGCTTGGAACTCCTGAACTCTTGTGATCCACAGGATGGGAGGGCCATACCACTTAATCTCATTCCTCTTTCCTATCACAACCCTTTAAATATTTGAAGATAGCTGTCATGCCCCCCCCCCCCAATCTTCTCTAATTGCATCCAGATGGATTCTCAGAGAGGGGAATACCCAGTCCCCTTCCCTAACCTAGTTGCTCTTCCAGGCCCAGATTCTAGCTTGGAGATATTGTCCCCTAAAAAGTTGTGTCCAGATTGGTCTACAACATTCTAGATGGGGTCTGAGAGGGTGGGAGGATTACTTCCCTCATTCTGGATGCTAAGCTTATGTTCCATGGCTGAGTGATCACATTAGCTATTTGGGCAGCAAATGCACTGCTGCTGACTCCTGTTGGGTTTATGGAGAGGCAAGCTCTCCAGAGATTTGTCCCACAGACTGTTCTCTAGACGTATGTCCCCCATCCTATATGTTCAGCTGACTTTTAAAGAAAAACCCAGGTGTATATCTTTACATATGTCCCTATTAAGTTTTATCTTAGGAGATTTTGCCCATCATTCTAGCCTGTCAGGGCAGTTAGGTGATGCAGTAGATGGAGTGCTGGGCCTGGACTCAAGAAAACCTGAGTTCAAATTTGGTCTCAGACACTTACCAACTTTGTGACCTGGGGCAAGTCACTTAACCCTCTTTTGTTTGTTTGTTTGTTTGTTTGTTTGTTTGTTTTTTTGTTTGTTTTGGGGTTTTTTTTGCAGGGCAATGGGGGTTAAGTGACTTGCCCAGGGTCATACAGCTAGTAAGTATCAAGTGTCTGAGGCTGGATTTGAACTCAGGTCCTCCTGAATCCAGGACCGGTGCTTTATCCACTGCGCCACCTAGCTGCCCCCCACTTAACCCTCTTTGCCTCAGTTTCTTCATTTGTAAAAATGCACTAGAGAGGGAAATGGCAAACCACTCCAGTGTCTTTGCCAAGAAAACTCCAAAACGGGTCACGAAGAGCCAGACACTACTGAAAATGACTAAATATCAACAAATCTAACCTGTCAGGATTGTTTGAGTTCCTAATTCTAGCATATTAGTCATCCCTTCCATCTTCAAGACAACCATAAATTTGAAAAGCCCTCCATCCAAGTCACATTATAAGATGTTGATTAGAACAGGACCAAGGACAGATCCTTGTGTCACTCTACCAAAGACAGCCACTCCTCCCCCATCCTCCCTGCCTCAACCCATTTTCCACCAAAATGTTTGGTCATTCAGCCAATTCTGAATCTACCTATTTGTACTATAACTCTTTCCATATCTGTCCTGGATTAATTGAGACACTGTGTCATCTTGCTTGCCCTCTTTTTTTCCTTTGCAGGACAATGGGGTTAAGTGACTTACCCAGGGTCACACAGCTAGTAAGTGTCAAGTGTCTGAGGCTGTATTTGAACTCAGGTCTTCCTGAATCCAGGGCTGGTGCTTTATCCACTACACCACCTAGCTGCTCCTTGCTTACCCTCTTTTGAACAAGCTCCAGCTTGCCTCTGTCCTTGATATAGGGTATCTAAACCCAAAAATAATACTCAGATTCATAATACTGCAAAATACCGTGGGGTTATCCCCCCTGAAAAATGAACACTATACCTAGACCTGAAAATAGGGCAAGGCACCTGGGGCTTTGCCCCCAGGACACCAAAATTTAGAGGGCACTGATAATACTTGTACTTCTTTGGCAACAGAGAAACAAGAGAGAATAATTCAAGTTACTATTGAAAGATGCTGCCCTGGAAAGTTCTTCTGAGGCCATTTAGCCCAGCGCCCCACCCCCACCCCCATTTTACATTTAAGAAAACAAGCCCAGAAGGGTTAAGTGACCTGCCCCATATCACACAGGGAGAACAGTGTCAGTAGCAGGGCTAGAAATCAAATCTACATTAAGTGCTGGCTCTGCTTTATAACACATCAGTTCTAAAGCCACTTAACTAATCCATTGTCTAGTCCATATTTTTCCATCTTGTGCATGAGAATACTCTGTCAAGTTCCTAGCCCAAAATCTAGGTAAACTATATATCTGCATTCCCCTCATTTATCATTCTAGAACAATGCCCCACAAAAGGAAATAAGGTTATTCTGATATGGCCTGATGTTGATGAAGCCATGCTTGCTCTTGGTAATTACTGTTTCCTTCTCTAAATGTTTACTGACCACCCTTTTAATAATACACCGTTGAATTTTATGAGGAGTCAACGTCAAACTCATTGGCTTTGAATTTTCTGATTTTACTCTCTGTTTTGTTTTGTTTTTTTAAACTGGAACAAGAGCTGTCATTCTTAGGTCCTCCAGCATCTCCCTTACTCTCCACCCTCATTCAAAGATCATGATAGTGGGATGTTCCCAAAGTTTTAGTCCATTAGATCAAATAACTCTATAACTTTGAGGATGCCCTGAATCTATATAATGAAAGCAAAGCAGTTTAGTGAGAGAAGGCATGAGTATTTGGGGGAATCAGGAAAGGCTCTATGCATAAAGTGGCAGTTGAGGAGCTAGAACATTCCAGATATGAAAGACTGCCAACACAAAGGTACAGAGATGGGAAATGGAGTATTATGTGTGTAGAACTGCAGGTATGTTGGTGTGGCTGAATCGTACAGTGCCTGAAGGGCAGTTAAGGGTAAGAAGACTGGAGAGGTTGGAAGGAGCCAGGCTCTGAAGAGCTTTAAATGCCAAATATCAGAGTTTATACTTGCTTCTGGAGGAAACAGGGAGCTAGTGAAGTTTGTTGAGTAAGAGAGTGTCACAGTCAGACCTATACTTTAAGAAAATCATTTTGGTAGCTGAATGGAGGATGGACTGAGTGAGGAAGAACATTTAGAAGGTTGTTACAACAGTCCAAGCAAAAAAGTGACATGGTCCTGAACTAGGATGATGGTTGTGTGAATGGAAAGAAGGGGGGAACATATGTTTCTGGAACTATCTTCATAATTTTATTTTTGAGAGTTACTCATTCCTCCTGGGCTAAATTCTCTCCTGTAGAATTTTAGTTCATGGGATCTGATTAGCTTTTCCTCTGGCCATTTTGAATCTGCCCTTCTCCAATCTAAGGTGGATTTCAGACTGTCTGGATTTCCTTCTATATTATACATCTAAGATGAAGTAGTCACTTCTCCTCAAGGTTCTCATCATGTTCCTTCTTGTTGATTAGAATCAGCCTAGCTGTTCCCCTTGTCACTTCTCCTACCTATTAAAATATGAAATTATAACTATCAAGTCAAATATGCATTAGCTCCTCTGTTGTTGACAGAGAAATAGAAATGCCCCCACTGCCAGTCTCTCACACTTCCATGCCACTCAGGATCTTTTATCCTGAACTCATCTATTAACTCCTTGTGTCCAGGTGGTCTGTAGCCTACTCCCAGGACAGCATCATTTTTGCTTCTCTCATTGAAAAGCTTCCTCCAGAAGCCCAGAGGTGACATTTATTCAAAGTCTCTGTCAAGTCTGCCTTGCTTTCTCCTTAAGGCCCCTCCTATGCACCCCATCCTTCTGGGCTCACCTCTTATTTAATGGTTTCTCTGATTACCCTGTGCACACTACAGAGATCCCTTGCTCTTGTTCTGAGTTTAGCAGCATGATAAAGAGCAAAGGTCAGTGGCTTGGAGTCAGGAGACCCGAATTAAAATCCTGACTCTCCTTACTTAACTTACTTAGCTTTGTGACCCTTGTTAAGTCACACAATATACTAAGTCTCAGTTTCTTCATTTCTAAGACAGGAAAAATAATATTTGGATTCACTGGGTAGTAAAGAAAGTACTTTACACACCTTCAAGTACCATAGAAGTGGAAAGTGATGAGAATTTCAGGATGACAGATGACAAGAGTGATATGAAAGCATGATTGAAGAGTGATCTTCTGAAGCTCTCTCTCTCTCTCTCTCTCTCTCTCACACACACACACACACACACACACACACACACACACAGACATTTAGAAACACACCTCTCTCCCTCCCCCCACTCTTTCTGCCAATTCTTATTACCACTCACCCTGGTCTTCATCACTAGAGCCTCACTATTATATAACAGATAGTTGAGGCACTCCATAAACGTTGGTTGATTTCAGTTCAAAGGAACAAATCCCAAATAGAATTTTGGGCATTAGGGAATAAATGAATGAATAAAAAAAGCATACATTAAGTGTTTATTAAAGACATCTAGGTAGCACAGTGGATAGTGCACTGGGCCTGGAGTCATTTTCCTGGGTTCAAACTTGGCTTCAGATGCTTACTAGCTGTGAGACCCTGGGCAAGTCACATAACCATGCCTCCTCTGAGCCTCAGTTTTAACCTCTCCCAAATGGGAGCAATATGACAACAGTCAATAGTCACCCTGCCTACCTCCTTAAGGCTGTTGTAAGCAGAGTGTTTTCTAGTAGAGTATAAATGGGAGGATGAGGATGAGGATCTCTCTCCCAGGAGGGCTTTGGAAGATCTGCCCCGCCCTGAGGCCCAGCTCTCTTACAAATGATCAAGCTAACAGTAGCCAAGGAAGAGAAGAGCCAGCAGGTATGTGGAGGCAGCCGAGCTGGAGGTTTTAGAAGCACATCCACAGGGGAGCTTACTATCTTATCCACGTCTCTGTGGCTCATGTGAAGAAGCACTGGTGGCCCCTATGAGCTGAAGGAGTCCAGCACACACACACTCTGTCTGTGAAATCCCCATACAAGGGGCTGACTAGGCACTGAGCCCAGTGAGGAGCTCACACGGAGCCATTGCATGACGAAGGACAGCAGCCTCATTCCCACAGAGGCTCCTGATGAAGCCTGAGTGCCCACTGCCCTTAGGGTTCCTGAGGCCTATTGAGGGAGGGGCTCTCCAGGGCATTTTCCTCTTTGAGACAGGATAGTCAAGAGGGAAGATTTGAACTTGGAGTCAGAAGGCCTAGGTTCAAGTCTTGGCTCTTCCACTGACCTGGCTAGGGGGCGTCAGAGTGCATAGAGCACTGATCCTGGATCAGGAAGACTCATCTTCCTGAGTTCGAATCTGGCCTCAGACAATTCCTAGCTGTGTGACCCTGGGCAAGTCACTTCACCCTCTTTAACTCAGTTTCCTCATCTGTAAATATGGACTGGAGAAGGAAATGGCAAAACCTCTCCAGTATCTTTGCTAAGAAAAATCCAAATGGGATCACAAAGACATGACTGAAACAACTGAATAACAAATGGAACTAGGTAGGCCTCAACTCTATCAGTTTCCTTACCTGTAAAATAGAGATAATACTTGTACTATCCACCCCAGGTTGAAATGAGACGGTGACTCGTGGAATATTAGAGCCAGACTGGAGATTAGAGAGCATCTACTCTAGTCCTTTTACTTTTCTTCAGATGAGCAAATTGAGAACCAAAGATATAAAGTGGCTTTGTTCAAGGCCATAGAGATAGTAAGCCGGTGTGGTGTGGTGTATCATAGTATGTTAGAGAGAGGGCTAAACATAGAGTGAAGAAGGGGAATGAAGGGGAAAGGGAATAAGCATTTATTAAGCACCTACTATATCTCAGAGTGAAGAAGGGGAACAAAGGGGAAAGGGAACAAGCATTTATTAAGTACCTACTGTGTCCCAGAGTGAAGAAGGGGAATGAAGGGGAAAGGGAATAAGAATTTATTACTATGTCTCAGAGTAAAGAAGAGGAACAAAGGGGAAAGGGAACAAGCATTTATTAAACACCTACTGTGTCCCAGAGTGAAGAAGGGGAATGATGGGGAAAGGGAATAAGAATTTATTACTATGTCTCAGAGTGAAGAAGAGGAACAAAGGGGAAAGGGAACAAGCATTTATTAAGTACCTACTGTGTCCCAGAGTGAAGAAGGGGAATGAAGGGGAAAGGGAATAAGAATTTATTACTATGTCTCAGAGGAAGAAGAGGAACAAAGGGGAAAGGGAACAAGCATTTATTAAACACCTACTGTGTCCCAGAGTGAAGAAGGGGAATGATGGGGAAAGGGAATAAGAATTTATTACTATGTCTCAGAGTGAAGAAGAGGAACAAAGGGGAAAGGGAACAAGCATTTATTAAGTACCTACTGTGTCCCAGAGTGAAGGAGAACAAAGGGGAAAGGGAACAAGCATTTATTAAACATCTACTGTGTCCTAGGCATTGGAGTAAGTACTTCTACAAATATTAGCTCATTTGATCCTCACAACAACTCTGGGAGGTAGGTGCTATTATTCTCCCCATTTTATATCAGTAGATAGAGGTTAAGTGACTTGCCCCAGGTAACACAATTAGGAAGCCTCTGATGCTGGATTTAAACTCAGCTCTTTATCTGCCTGCCAGCTCTAAGCCAACAGCTGTCTCTACCAAGACTAGGATTCAGATCCAGCCACTAAGGCTTACAAGCTATATGAACATGAACATCATAGCTTCAATTACCCACTTCATAAAATGCAAATGATAGATCTAGAACCTTTCGCACAGCTTAGTATGAGGCTCCAGTGAGACAACAGAAGAGTTTTGCTAACCTTAAGGTACTATATAAATGTCAGCTAGAATTATTGGTCAAAATTTGAACCCAGACCCTCTGACTCCAAGTTCAGCATCTTTTTATTACATTAAGCTAGAGATGTCAATTATTCAGTGTACTCCTGAGTAGCGTGGAACCACATTAGACAGAATAAATACAAATTCAATATAACATAGATAATGTTAATATGTGGTTTTCTATGTCTGCAAACCCCCAGGGATTTTTATGTATGGTTTGGTGGCCCCATTTCTATTCCAGTTTGACACCCCTGCTCTGGGCTGCCTCTTTGTAAATTGCTTTGCAGCAGTAATCACACAGTAATTGTGATATGTTTTATCATGATCACCATCAAGATTGAGCACTGTAGTGTATAGAACGCCTTGGAGTCACCAAGATCTGGGTTCAGGTCCCACCTTTGACACATCCTACTCATGTGAGGCAAGTCCTGGCACCCTCTCAGCATTCTTGGCAACAGTCCAAGAAAAGTTTATTCAACTGAGTCAGAGGAGGGAGATTCTGTACCAGGCATTCTCCACACCAGTGAAATCACCAGTCTAGACCAATGATAAGAGTGATGATGATTCCTCCATTTCACGATCCCCTGTGTGGCAGCATGTGAAGGAGGGCAGGGTGTGCAACTATCCCCTTCAGGGAAGGCCTGTGTTGTAGGCCCACTTATGTGGCTCTATCTGCTCCTCTTCCACATGGGGAAGGGCTATGAGCCAGATCCCAGCCTGGGGCAGAGCCCTGTGAGCCAAGTCAAGGCCAAAGTCAGCACCCTGAGAGCAGTTAAGAGGGACCAACTGGAGAGGAAGCAAATGGTGCTTGCCAGGGGTCACGGGGCTCTGAGTCCAGAGCCAAGGGCTAAGATCCAATCTGGGCAATAGAAACTGATGGCAGAGATCAAACCTGAGCAGAAACCAACAAAGCTTAACCTCCCCCCGCCCAAGGTGCTAGGCTTGTCTGGGAGGGAGACAGGAGGGGGAGCATGCCCAGGGCTTCCACCTGGCTCCAAGGGCTGGGAGCCAGACTGGTGCATCAGATAAGCTGCTAAGCCCGGACTGGCAGACAGGCAGGCAGGCAGGCTTCTCAATCTTGGGAAAGTCTAATATATCAGAAAGAACCATGCCCATGGAAGGGGGACCACCAATCACAAGGGCAATGGAGCCTCAGGGGTGAGAAAGCTCTCAGAAGGCACCTAGTCCAACCTGGACCCAGCCAAGAAGCCCCTCTGTCATGCCAGATGATTGGTCATCCAGGCCACTCCAATTCGGTTCAATTCCCTTGCCATTTATTAAGCACCTACAGTATGCAAACCATTCTGCTAGGCGCTGGCATTCCAGCTTGGGAGAGTTCTCCCTTTAGGAAGCACCTCTGTATCCTGAGCCAAAGCCAGGCCTCTTCCACAGGAGAATCCTGCAAATACTTTAAGGCAGTGACTCCATCTCTCTTAAGCCTTCCCATCTCTGGGCTAATTATCCCCAGGTGCCCCCAGCTGATCTTCACATTGCATGACCTCCAGTCCTTACCTATCCTGGTCACCTTCCCTGGACACTCCTCAGATGGACAACATCCTTCCTAAAGTGTGATGTCCAGAGCAGCACACAATCCCTTGGAAGGGATTCGACCAGGGCAGAGGGTAGTGGCATCACCAGCTACCTTGTTCTGAATGCTGGGATTCTGTTAGTATAGTCTCGGGACCCCACACAGCCTTGTAAACACCAGGCAGGATGGGCCACGGAAGGTGTGTACTCCCCAGGGAAGGCCAAGCACTGGAGGCTGCCACTGACCTCCTGTACCAGGAGGCAACTTGAGGGAGGAGAGGAAGGCCCCTCCAGGGCAATCCCTCTGTACAGTAATGACCTGCCTGGAGTCATGAACCCTCAGCCTGCCCAGAGGTCCCCTGATCATTTGCTAGCAGAAGGATCAACAGAGATACAGACTTATGGCATACCAGAGCTGATGGGGCCAAAAATATGGAAGGTCAGATGTGGGAGGGCCCTTAGAATCCAGAATGTAAGATCTGGAAGGCCCTTAGAACATAAAATGTCGGAGCTGGCAGGGCCCTTAGAACCCAGGATGTCAGACCTGGGAGGGCCCTATAGAACATGCAATGTCAGAACTAGGAGGGCCCTTAGAACATGCAATGTCAGGACTGGGAGGGCCCTTAGAACCCAGAATGACAGAGATGGGAGGGCCCTTAGAGCACAGAATGTCAGACCTGGGAGGGGCCTTAGAACAAAGAATGTCAGAGCTGGGAGGGCCCTTTAGAATATGTAATGTCAGGACTGTGAGGATCCCTAGAACACAGGATGTCAGAACTGGGAGGGCCCTTAGAACCCAGAACCCAGAATGACAGAGGTGGGAGGGCCCTTAGAGATCATCTATTCCAAACCTCTTATTTTACAGATGAAGAAAATGAGTCCCAGGAAGAAGAAATGATTCTTCTCAGGCCAAACAAAGAAGTTTAATGGCAGAACCAGGACCAGAACCCAGGCCTAGGATTTCCTGTCCAGAGCTTATGTTCTTCTCCACATGGGTGCCTCCTTGGCAGCAGGACTGGTCTCCTAGGTTTGGGGCCTCCGGTCACCCAGGGAAAGACAGTTAACTCGTCTCTGCCGCATGTGGAACATCGGGAGCTCTGGCCCCCGATAGTGATTCTCTTCCCTGCCCCAGTCAGCTCCTCCCCAGCCTGCTCCTACCGCACGCTTTCCCTCATTGTGACCCTCTGGCATTTCTGCTGTCCTAGAATTCCTTGAAACTCAAAGAGGCTCTTACCTGCCAAGGACCAGCTCTGAGCTCATAGTCTAGAGGTTTTGGAGATTCCTGGAAGCTGAGACAACCATGCTCGTAAAAGGCCTGCAAGGAAGAGAGAGCGTATGGGAGAATGCCTCGTCTGCCACAAAGCCATCCGCCGATGCTTTCTTTGGGTTTGAAAAATTAACATTCTCTCCCTACCCGCACCCTCCAGCCCCCACCCCCAAACAATGAGCAGTAACTCTGTGAGACCCCAGGCCCAGATGTCACAGCCTCCCTCCTTAGCCAGGCTGAAATTCCCTGGCAGACAGTGCCTCAATCCAATTCCAGCCCAAATGGCTTCCTTCTTGCATGACATTCCACCTCCATAGCTTTGCACATCCCTGTTTCTGTCAAACAAATCCTGCTTCTGTCCCGGGAGACCCGAAACATCAGGGGTCCGTGGGATGCCCCTCCCCCCGAGCTGAACTGGAATAAAACCCAGAGCACAAAGCTGACCTCAGAGGGATAATGGGCTCATGGTAGGGTTTCAGACATCCTTGGGGAAGGTAATTTCAAGGCAGGCCAGTCTTCCAAGTATCCCCTCAAGTCATGCCAGAGAGGTATATACTGGAATATTTTTTCCTATAGAATCATATAGAATATGAGGGCTGGGAGTGCCCTTAGGAGAAAATGTTGGAGCTGGAGGGCCTTAGAATCACAGACTCGGGTCCAGGGCTGGAAGATCCCTCAGAAAACATCTAGCCCAGGGACAGATACTTTCTTCGGTAGTAAGCCACATGATCCGAAATCCCGATGTATGTGGGCTGCATGAATTTAATTATGGAATTGCTTACATTCAGCTTTAATTACAGTCACTAACTGAGCCTAGCTTCCAGATTGATTACATTACTCCCCCTCATACATTCTACCTTCCAGCCAAGCCAGCCTACTTGTCATTCTCCATCTCCTGTCTCTATGTCTTTGCCCAGGCCATGCCCACTCCTTGAATCCTCACCCTTGTCGGCTCTGTCTCTTAGACTCCTTTTAAGACTCAGCTCAAGTGCCACAGGTCACACACAAAGGCTTTCCTGATGCTCTGTCTCCCCCAGGCACTTTTTAGGGCCCCACACTGATATTGCCAGGTTGCTCAGCTCCTCTGTCGTCCTCCTCTTGTCCACTCTATCCCCTACTGCAACATTAGACTCAGCATTTAGGCTGCCCAGACCTGAAAGGAGTTCCCAGCTGCTCATGCTCAGATAAATGCCTCCACACTATTGCCCCACACCATGCTGTTGTATTTTCACTATTTGAATGTAAGCTCTTGAGGACAGACACTATTTGTTTACTTGTTTTTCTATCTATGGTGCTTAACAGTATCTGGGATGTAGTAAGCACATAATAAATATTCTATCTATCTATCTATCTATCTATCTATCTATCTATCTATCTATCTATCTATCTATCTATCTATCATCTACCTACCTACCTACATGCCTATCCATCCATCCATCCATCCATCCATCCATCCATCCATCCATCCATCCATCCATCCATCCATCCATCCATCCATCTATCCATCTATCCATCTATCTATCTATCTATCTATCTATCTATCTATCTATCTATCTATCTATCTATCTATCTATCTATCTATCTATCTATCTCTCCATAATATCTATCTATCATCTATCCATCTACCTATCTACCTACCTACCTATCTCTCCATCCATCCATCCATCATCTTGTATCTACTTGTGTGTTTCCTCCCAGGAGAATGCAGACCCCTTGAGGGCAAAAATGGCTTCATTTTAAAAATTTAATCTACGTGTCCTTAATGCCTGGCACATAGTAGGTGCTTAATAAATGTTTATTGAATGAATGATTAAATTCTAGCCTGACATCAAGCTCTAGCAGTGTTTAGCTACAAGGCCAACACTAGGCCCGGCTTGCTACCTCCCAGGCTAGGGCCCCCCAATAACCGATAGACAGGAAGGCAGGCTTTCCTATGAACCATATTTGACTTCTTATGGACTTCAAGAATCCAGGATTACCTCAGGTGGGAGCTCCCTGTTGGCACTTAGCCCAGCCCCTCCCCAGTGTCTTAGAAGATAATTTCATGAGTTGTCATGACCTTAAAAACTCATCTCTCTGAGGCCAACCTGGAAAGGAGCCCTCCTAAATTCTGCCACGCTGGGCCTCTGATGACACACCGTCTGGCTCTGGGCCTTTACTCCATCCAAGCCTTCCTGGTTTGCTAGGGCCTGAGAAAGCTTGTGTTCCACAGGTACAGCCTTTAGAATCTCAAGGTCATCTCCACGTTACAAAGAGGTGTTGGGCAAGGACTTTAGTCCAGGTGTGTGTGAAGTCAAGTTAAAGATAAAAAACTGTTTTGCTGAGAACCTGGGGGGTGGTGGAGGGTGGCGGGGGTGTTGTACCTCAATGTCAGCTGAGCTACATGTTGAGATCTAGCCTGGGATCTAGCCCACCCCCCTCATTATAGAGAAGACCATACTGAGTAGGCCCAGCTGGGAGGAGCCCAATTTTCCATTCAGTCTTTTTGTGTGTGTGTGTGTGTGCTGGGCAATGGGGGTTAAGTGACTTGCCCAGGGTCACACAGGTAGTAAGTCAAGTGTCTGAGGCCGGATTTGAACTCAGGTACTCCTGAATCCAAGGCCGGTTCTTTATCCACTGCGCCACCTAGCTGTCCCCCATTCAGTCTTCTACCGATCAAGGCAACATTGAAGTCTTTGAACCTCACAAGGCTCAGTGTGGGGTTCAAATCAATAACTATTAATTTCCTACTATGTGTCAGGCACTGTGATAAGCAACAAGGATAGAGACAAAAATGAAACGGTCCCTGGAACTTACACTCTACTGGAAGGTCACGGCAAATACAGTTAAGTCAGTACAAAATACATATAAAATATGTTGTTTTGTTGTCGTTCAGTTGTTTTTCAGTTGTGTCTAAGTCTTGGTGACCCAATTTGGGGTTCTCTTGGCAGAGATACTAGAGTGGTTTGCCATTTCCTTCTCTTGCTCATTCCTCCAGATGAGGAAACTGAGGCAGACAGGGTTAAGTGACTTGCTCAGGGTCACACAGCTAGTAAGTGTCTGAAACTAGATTTGAACTCACAAAGATGAGTCTCCCCAACTCCAGGCCTGCCACTCTATCCACTGTACCCCCTAAACTGCCATAGCTATTTCTGCACATGGTACCGTTTTTTTCTTGTTCAGTTGTTTCAGTCATGTCTGACTGTTTGTGACTCCGTTTGGGGCTTTCTTGGCAAAGATACTGGAGTAGTTTGCCATTTCTTTCTCCAGCTCCTTTTACAGATGAGAAAACTAAGGCAAACAGGTGCACAGAATAATTTGGGAATGGGGCAGAGATAGAGCAATTGGGAGGGTCAGGAAAGACCTCATGGAAGAAGGGACATGAGCTTTGGAGTGAGCTAGAAGAGTCCAAGAGAAGGAGATGAGGAGGAAAACATGCCAGGCATAGAAGCTGAAAAATAGACACCCTTAGTAGGGAAGAACATGTCAGAGTCACAACCTTGAGGACTGCTTGTATGCTCCTGAATGTGAGAGCTTTCCCCCTTGTCCTTGTGGTAGAATCACAGAACTTCCCAGTGGTAGATGCTCATGGCCCACTAGTCCAACACCTATCTGAAAGGAATCCCCCCCACACACACACTATAAGGTACTGACAAGAGGTTGGTCATCCAGCCTCTGCCTGAAGTCCTCCAAGGAGGGGGCACTCACCACCTCCAGAGGAAGCCCATTTTACTTGTGGACAGCCAGGATTGCTGGGAAGGGTTTGGTTTGGTTTGGTTTGGTTTTCTGACGTCATGCTTCAACTCAACTCCTTGAAACTTCTACCCATTGCTCTTGGTTCTGCCTTCTGGGGCTAATTAGAGCAAGACAGCACATGACAGCCATTCTAGTCATTGAAGGCAGTTTCTCATCACCCCCTCCGAGTCTTCTCCAGGCTAAAGGTACCTTCAATGGATTGTCATGTGGCATGGACTCAATGTCCTCCCTTATCCTGGGAGCCCTCTGGACACTCTCCAGGTCATCAATGACCTTCTCTCTCTTTTTTTCCCCTATATTTTTTGTGGGGCAATGAGGGTTAAGTGACTTGCCTAGGGTCACACAGCTAGTAAGTCTCAAGTGTCTGAGGCCGGATTTGAACCCAGGTCCTCCTGAATCCAGGGCCAGAGCTTTATCTACTGCGCCACTTAGCTGCCCCCATCGATGACCTTCTCAAGGTAACACAATACCCCAGATGAGATCTCATGAAGGCAAAGTACAGTGGGACCCACTTCCCAAATCCTGGAAATTAGACCTCTCTCTCTCTCTCTCTTTTTTTTTTTTTTTGCAGGGCAATAGGGGTTAAGTGACTTGCCCAGGGTCACACAGCTAGTACGTGTCAAGTGTCTGAGGCCGGATTTGAACTCAGGTACTCCTGAATCCAGGGCCAGTGCTTTATCCACTGCCCCACCTAGCTGCCCCCTAGACCTCTCTTAATGCAACTAATTGCATTAGCTCCTTTGGCTACTACATTATCTTACTGGTTCCTATCTAGCTTGTGTTCTACCAGAACCCCCAGGTTTTTTTTTTTCTTCAGAGCTGCCACATCTTCATACCCAAACTCCTATTGATAGAATTCCATCTTCTTAGAGTCAGTCCAATATTCTAGCCTGTCAAGACCAATCTTTATCAATGATGTCATCCACAAAGGCAGGGTTAGGAACCCTGACACCTGTGTCCCTTGCAGGAGTCTCTCAACCAGTGCTCCTCCATCCTGGAAATGCTGTGGTTGGGATGAGGTAAGTTGGGCAGAAGGAAGGATCTGAGAGTACTCTGTTCTGAGGCCATTCACGGGGCCTAATCTTGGAGGCTTTGGAGGCATCTGAGCACAAAGGACTATGGGAGCAGTGACCTTAGCTCGCATCTCTCCTGGGAGAGTTAGGGGTGACAGGAAATAGGAAAGTTTCTGATGTGTGAGTGGTGGTGGATGCAGAGGCCTGCCGTGATCATTGATGTATGGTGGATGTGTAGAGTGTTAATTAGTGAGAGTCTGAGGAAGGTTTGTTGAATTGAATTGAAATGAAGATGGGGGAATTCAAAAAGAGAAAATAGGAAGAGGTGGGGAAGAGGCTTCAAGGGAGGGTGACTTTGGGGGTTCCTCCTCTTGTACCATCCCTGTGGTATAAGGTAGATGTCTATGAGTGCTGGGTCTGTTCCTGGTTGGGTCTGGTGTCCCTTCCATGTGGTATGTACCAGGACAAGGGGCAGAAGAAGATAAAGCTGGGGTCTCGGGTCCAAATGGCCATTGCCTGTTTGAATTCAATCTTCAGAGCATTACTTCTGATGCCAGTCTCTTGAGCAGGATGCCACTGGAGGCACTGGGCATCCGTAACTCAGGCAACCTAATGCTCCCTTGTTTTCTCCCATCCTGTGTGACTATTTCTATCCCTCCCTAAGTGCACAGCACCTGTCGCTGTGTGCCTGCCTGTGGGTGTTTGTGGGGGTATGTGGAAGCACTCAGAAAGTCTGTCACATTTCAGATCGCAGACCAGGAGAAAGGATGTCAGTAGGATGGGTAATATCATGCCCATTTTGGAGACATAGACACTGAGGCCCAACGAGGCTGAGGATCTTACCTAAAGTCATACAGGCATTAAGGGCGACAGCTGAGACTCAAACCGTCTGATTCTGTTGGGTTCTTTTCATTCAACAATAGTGTTGAATGAAAATTCTTCCAGTGAATGGAAAGTCTTCTACAGCCTCTTTTGGCACTTACCACAGTGCCTGGCACATAGTAGGCACTTAATAAATGTTAATTGATTGATTTTGCTCAGAGTTTGGAAGGAAGAACAAGATGGAGGCAGCTCCTTAAGGTTTGCCAGGCATTTTTTTTTGTGGGTCAGTGAGGGTTAAGAGACTTGCCCAGGGTCACACAGCTAGTGTCAAGTGTCTGAGGCCGGATTTGAACTCAGGTCCTCTGGAATCCAGGGCTGGTGCTTTATCCATTGCACCACCTAGCTGTCCCCACCAAGCACTTTTCTTACAACAACCCTTGGGTGAGGTGAAAAAGGCACATATGCTCACCCCCCTTTTACAAATCAGAAAACCGAGGTCCACAGAATGAAGTGACTTAGGATCATTAATATAGGGATGGACGTCATTTTAGGGGTGATTCAGTCCAATCCTTCATTTTACAGTTGAGGAAACTGAGTTTCAGGGTCACCCAACCAGTAAGAGGTAGGGCCAGGATTCCAACCCAAGTCTGACAATTACAGATCCAGTGCTCTTTTCGCTCAGCTGGAGCCAGGATCTTAACTCAAGTTTTCCAATTCCAATTTTCTCCAGAACATTTTGACAAAGAGTAATGAGCTAAGCATGGACTTAAGGGAGGAGAGGGCGTGGCTGCAATACCAGTTCCAGAGAGAAGGAGCCCAACGACTGCTTGGCGGCTTCTTCCAAATTGCCTGGTTGCTTCATTGTTTCCTCCCCTCCAGTACAGTGGCCGTTCTGTCCCAGGACCTTTTAGGGCACCTCCTCCTTTGAGAATTCCTTTTGCAAAGTCACTGGTCATCCTTCGTGTCTACCAACCCTTAAGGTAACTCCCTGCTTGCTCAAAACTAGGCTTGTTACCCAATCTGGGGGAGGTGGCAGGATGGGACTCATCCCTAGGGCCCTGAGGGTCATGCCAGCAGGCCTATCCTCCCTCATGCTTAGACCCAGACCCGAGCTTCACCAGACCAGGCAGCTGCTGGAGGAGGCTGCCCCTGGGGAGCAGGGTTTGCCAGAGAATCTGCTTGGAGACAGTGCCTTCCAAATGGCAATGCCAGGGGCCAAGAAAGCTGGGAGCAGCTGCTCCAGGGCCTGTGATTACAGGCAGACCCAGAGGGCCTCCTCCCATCATGCACCGGGATCCCTGGAGTCTGACCTCACCACTGTGTGGCAATCTCAGCACTTCCATGCCTGTCCCCGCCAGGGACAAGATTCACCCATAGGTCCCTCGGCTCCATCTTACTGTCATCCACGTCAGCTGACACAGTCATAACTAGCAATTTGGGGGCTGGGGTAAGAGATACAAATGGAGGCCAGGGGAAGTAGCGAAAAGATGTTCTGGGAAGTAAGGATGGAGTTGAGGGAGAGTAGGAGTGAGGCTAGGCTAGGGAGAAGCTTATATCAGGGGAGAGAGGAAGCATGTACCATCTGGTAGCTTCCCATAATAACTAATTATTCATACTAACTAGGTGCTAAGCTTGGTTGTTTGTAAGCAACCAAGGCACTACAAATGCTACTGGCACCCTCTAAACTCACCACCCTGGTCAAAGTCCCAACTGCCATGCCCTAGTTACAGGTCTGCTTATTGAACTGTGTTCTCTGGGAAGGCCAAGGCCATCAGCACTTGTGCCTGAATTGGTTCTATAGCACTGATAGAAACCTCCCAGGTTTGAGGAAGGGGTGGGAGGGGGAGAGGACTTCAGAATGCACACAGAAGAGAAACCTACACAGCCACGGGGACCTTCCAGGGTACTATGTAGCCACAGATGGCAGAGGATGAAAGCAATAGAAGGTAGGCCCTGGACCAACAACAGCTGACATTTAGATGGTGCTTTATACTTGGCCAAACACTGTACTTCTATTACCCAGTATCTATAGAGATATAAGCAGACAGAAATACAGTGATGGTGCTAAAGGGGTGGAGAAGTTCCCAGATCAAGTGGGAGCTGGAGCTGAGAAATAGCATGACGGGACAGAGCCATGATGTGGGAGGGAAAATCTGGGTGTTACCTTTCCACTGGTATCTGTGTTGGTTTGGGGAATCACAGCAACAACAATTTATATAGCACTTTATGGTGGCAAAGCACTTTGCCAATATCATCTGATTTAATCCTGTGAGGCAGGTATTATGATTATCTGTATTTTACAGATGAGGAAACTGAGGAAGACAAAAATGAAGTGACTTGTCCAGGGTCATACAGTCAGATTTAATTTAAATTTTTTTTGTGGGGCAATGGGGGTTAAGTGACTTGCCCAGGGTCACATAGCTAGTAAGTGTCAAGTGTCTGAGGCTGGATTTGAACTCAGGTCCTCCTGAATCCTAGCTGCCCCGTATAGTCAGATTTTAACTTAGGGTTTCCTGACTCTAGGTCTTTCATTGTCTCACCCACCTGGCCTGGAAGAGGGAGCGGTCTCTCTGGTGACCCCAAGGAAGCCTCAAGATGAGACTGTCATGTGTGGGAGTTCATCAGAGTAGAGAGTTACTTGATTCTAGCAACCCCAGATGCTTGGGGTGGGGGTGAGGGGCACACAACCTTAAGTACCCTAGGTCTGGAGGATGGTATTGGTTTCTGGGGTAAGCTGTTATTCACTAGAGAGTGGAGAGTTGTCTTGACTTAAGGTACAAATCCTTTGTGTTTTTCTGTCAAGTTAAAACAACAGCAATTGGGGGCAGCTAGGTGTACAGTGGATAAAGCACCGGCCCTGGATTCAGGAGGACCTGAGTTCAAACCCAGCCTCAGACACTTGACACTTAATAGCTGTGTGACCTTAGGCAAGTCACTTAACCCTCATTGCCCTGCAAAAAAATTTTTTTTAATTAAATTAAAAAAAAAAACCAACAGCAACCACAACCAAGTCCTAGGGTTGACACTGTTAAACCAAGTGCCAGTAATAGGAGTTGATGGCCCCTTTCCCTTTTTTTTTCCAGAGACCTAGACGTGAGTTAAATTATGATATTCCCAGGAGAAACCAAGGGTGAGGGCCAACAAGCCAAATTCTGATGTTTTCAGGAAAACATCCTGGGGGAGGGCATAAGTCGAGGGGAGAATTGGGAAATACCTCCGAGGCTGGGCCCAGTCCATGTAAATGCAGGGTCTCCCCAGTTAGGTGAAGGATCTTGTCCAAACTCACTGACAGATGGGTTGTAAGTGGCTGAGCCAGATCTTAGACAAAGGTCTTCTGACCAAAGGCTTCTTGCCACAGTTTCCCAGCCTTACATTTTGAACCTTTGAGTTCTCAAGGTCACCACCCCAATGGGGAATGGCCTTGGTCTGGCATTCAAGGCCCTCCTCAATATTAATCCAGCTGATTCTATGATCAAAGCAATGCACCGAGCTCTGATCTCCAGGCCTCTACCCACCATGCCCTTCTCTGTGCCTACAGCCTAGAAGGACTGGTTTTGGTTCCCGGTTCTACGACTTCTCTGTGATGTGACCCTGGGCATGTCCCACAATGTCTCTGGCTCCCAGTTCCCTCGTCTGTAAAGTGCAGGGATTGTACTATGTTCTCTTTAAGCCCTTTTGGGTTTCTAACGTTTTATAAGATTGACGAGGGCCCCAGCTGTGAGGCTGACATGGAGTGCGGCTCCTGCTAAGGGTGGGAGAGAAGGAGAGGCAGCAGAGGCCCGATCCCCCAGGAGGGCCTAGGAGGCTTTGTGCATGAGGCAAGGTTGCAAAGAGCTAAATATAGGCTGACCCTCCACGTGGCTGCTGGGAGGGTGGAGGAGGGTGGGGGAGCCGAGAGTGGCCAAGAGCTATTTGGGAGGTGTGGAGGCTGGAGAGGGGAAGGAGTGATTTCACCTGACACAAAGATTGCTGACAGGAAGTGCTGGCACCCAGAGCAATGGGGAAAGTTCAAGACAGACGTTGGGATCCATTTCCTGGCAGCCAGAGGCATTAGGTCATGGAGAAATCTCCTCTCTTGGAGGAGGGAAGGAGCTGCTCTCTCAGCAGACAGACTCGGGGCCAATCCAAACCCCCCACCCTACCCCCTTGCCAAATAATCCGTTCTCCTTGGAGAGACAGGCCTCATTCAAGGGAGAACAGCTCCAGGATGAGCATCCTCTCCCCTCCTGACCAGACAGACACTCACCGTCCCACAGCCATGGGGATGAAGGGACTCCCCATCCTCTCACCCAAGTCCTTTCTCTCCCTCTCCCACACGTGCCGCTGAGCAGCTCCTAGAACCATCTTTCAAGTTTCAGAAACTCCTGGACCGGAGAGCCCTTCCCCCAAAGCGAAAAGCCCTTCTCCATGAGACAAACTAATAAAGGAATAAGGGTGAGGCAATGTGCTAGCTGCACTTGGAGTCAGCAATAACTAGGTTGGGCAACTCTGCCCGAACCCCTTACGAGCTGTGTCGCCCTGGGCAAGTCACTTAAACTCTCTGGGGCCTTGGTTTCCTCATCTGGAAGACCTGATGCACCCGATGATCCCCAAGGTGCCTTTCAAGCTCTAAACCCAGGCTCCTGTAACATTGCACGTTGGTTAGGGCTCTTTACAACCACAGAATCTCAGAGCTGGAATAGAGGGGATTCAAAGAGCATGTAGAGCAACCCATCAGCCCCTGAGTGGGCATTCCTGATCAGGGGCCAGCCAATCTCTATTTGAAAAGCTAGAGTGATGGGGCGGTGGGAGGACAGGGGGAAGGGAACAAGAGAATCTCTACCATCTGAGGTAAAGCCATTGTGCATTGGGGCAGCTCTGACTCCAGGCCATTTATTCCTTATATTGTGCCCACATCTGCCCTTTCACATGTATAATGTCATTTACACAAGGGCCAGAAGTAATTACCCCCATTTTACCGAGATGGAAATGAAGCTTCAGACCAGTCAAGGGAAGCACCCAAGGGTGGTAAAGATTAGAACCCAGTTCTAAGGACAAGGGATCTTTCCACTGCTCCCACTCTGCCTCACAGTCAGAAAGGGGAATTCTCAAGCATCCTGAGGCCCTCTGGAATTCAGTTCAGTCCAACAAACCTTCATCTTAATGGATGTCTGCAAATAAACATAGTGCCTTTGATTGTGCCAGGCACTGGGAAGAGAAAGATAGAGTTGAATTAGAGAATTTTGGAGCTACAAAGACCTTCGAAGGCTAATTCACTTCTATTCAATCAGGGAGACCCTCCATACTATTTTCACTGAGTGGCCATCCAAGCCTTTATGGGGCAACTAGGTGGCACAATGGATAGCACTGGTCCTGGAGTCAGGAAGACCTGAGTTCAAATCTGACCTCAGACATTTACTAGCTTTGTGACCCTGAGCAACTTGCTTCATCCTCATCTGTAAAATGAGCTGGAGAAAGAAATGATGAACCACTCTAGGGTCTTCGCCAAGAAAACCCCAAATGAGGTCATGAAGAGTCAGACATGACTAATCAACTGAACAACAACATCCAGCTTTTGTTTGAAGACCTCAAATGAGGGGGAATGACTTCTCTCTCCAGGCAGCCCATCTCACTTTTGGATCGTTGTGGTTGTTCAATCAATCAGTCAACAAGCACCTACTATGTGCTAGGCATTGGAGATACAAAGATATAAAGGAAATAGTCCCTGCCCTCAACAAGATAACAATCTATCAAGGGAAACAGCACGTACATGGAATCCAAGTTGCCTTCTCTGTAACTTCCCCCCATATTTGCTCCTATTTTTGTCTTATGCCTCACAGGAAAAGTCCAATTTCTTTTCCACATGATGCTCTTTCAATTCAATTCAATTCCATTCAATAAGCATAAGAGGCAGACTGGGCTAGTGGCTTAGAGTAGGGAAGACTTGGGTTCAATCCTATCTTTGGACCTATTGGGTGTGTCACCCTGGACCAGCTCTCTCAGATGATATGCTATAGAATGGTTGCAACACAGGTCAGAAACAACAACAACAAAAAAAAACCAAACACAGCAACAGGGGCAGCTACGGTTGCGCAGTGGATAGAGCACTGGCCCCGGATTCAGGAGGACCTGAGTTCAAATCCAACCTAGCTGTGCGATCCTGGGCACAGTCACTTAACCCCAATTGCCTCACCAAAAAAAAAAAAAACAAAACCAGCACACATATATTAAAGTATTATGGGAGGCAACTGGGTGGCACAGTGGATAAAGCATTGGCCCTGGATTCGAGAGGATCTGAGTTAAAATCTGGCCTTGCATACTTGACACTAGCTGTGTGATCCTGGGCAAGTCACTTAACCCTCCATTGCCCCACCCCCAAAAAAGTATTATATTCAAACCACTGGTGCTAGGCATTGGAAAGAAGGAAGGAAACAAGCATTTATTCAGTGCCTACTAGATGCCACCACACTGTACAAATATTGCCTCATTTGAGCCTCATAACAACCCGGTGAGGTAGGGACTATTATTATCCCCATTTTACAGTTGAGGAAACTGAGGCAGACAGAGGTAAAAGTATTTGCCAGGGTCACACAGTCAGAAACTATCTGAGGCTAGATTTTACCATAGATTCTGTCTCTTGGAGAAGGAAATGGCAAATCACTCCAGTGTCCTTTGTAAAGAAAACCCAAATGGGGTCATGAAAGAGTCAGACCATGACTAAAAAACCCAACTAAATGGTTTTCTGATTCTAGGATCAGCCTCTTATACCTGCTCCACTAGCTGCCTCTACTGGCAATATAGAACAAGAAATCAATGAGCATTTATTAAACACTACTGTATGCCAGGCATGGGGGTATTAGGCACTGGAGACACCAAAGGCAAAAATAGTTCCTGCCCTCAAAGAGCTTACATTCTGACGGAAGAGGCATATATATATGTGTGTGTGTGTGTGTGTGTGTGCTGTGTATATACACACACACACATACATATACATATATATATATACATATACATATGTGTGTTGTGTAGGCATGTATATATTTATATGGGTATATTCAAGATACATCTAGAGTAGATACTCTGTGTAGTAGAACCAAACTGCTCCCTGCCCCTCAACGAAGTTTCTTATATTCAACTGGAAAGAGAGTCTAATCCTGAATTAATGACCCTCAGAAGCAGACTCTTCAAAGAGGCTGGGGAGACCATAGGATCAAAATTTGGAGCCAGAAACTACCTTAAAGGCTGTCCAGTCCAACTTCTCTCTTGAAAGATGAGGAAACTGAGTCACAAAGAGATGAAGTGACATAGGGACAATCGGCAGCAGCAGTGGGATCTGACCCAGGTCCCCTGACTAAATCCAACCTCTTCCCCCCTGCTCCATTCTGAACTCAAGGACTATCGTGCTGCTGCCACTGAACTAGAGCACCTACTCAAGCTGTCTTGCACATGCTGCCCCCAGAAAATCCTGTTCCAGTCTATGGAGGAATAAGTGAATAGGAGGGAAGCTAAAATGTCACCATAATCCTTCAATACATATTTACTGAGTCATGCCCTTTGTGAGACACTGTGGGTAAAGAAGTGAGGGGTGTGTGTAGGGGTGAGTGGGGTTGGGGGTAGGGAAGAGAGGGAATGGATAGCAGAGGTCATGTCCCTCCTGGGGGGCAGCTAGGTGGCATCATAACGCACCAGAGCACTGGGCTTGGAATCAGGAAGACTTATCTTCCTGAGTTCAAATCCAGCTACAGACACTTACTAGCTGTGTGACTTTGGGCAAGTCACTTAATGCTGTTTGATCAGTTTCCTTATCTAATACAAATGAGCTAGTGAAGGAAATGGTGAGCCATTCTAGTATCTTTGCCAAGAAAACCCCCAAGGGGAAGAGTTGTACACCACTGAAAACAACAGAACAATAACATTGTCCTCCTGCCCTGATCTCAAGGAATTTACAGAGCCTCAGACTTGGATAAGATCTTAAAGGACAACTATTTTCATCACTACTCAAAAAAAGGGCATCTTCTTTAGAGTAACAGAGGACCTGCGTTCAAATCCCAAGTCTGCCATGAACTACCTGAGATACCTTAGGTAAGTCCTTCCTGGGCCTCAGTATCCTTGTCTGTGAAAGGAGGGGTAGGGACTAAATGACATCCAAGGTCCCTACCAAAGTCCCCTGATCTGGGGTTTTCTGATGCCCAGCAAGTGTTTGTGCAGCATCTGCTTGAAGACTTGTAGTGAGAGAGAAACTACTGCCTCCCGGGGAAGTCATGCCATTTGGACAGCTCTGACTTGTTAGACTGTCTGCAGAGGATGGATGGACAGACAGATGGAGAGATAGACCAAATGATGGGATGGATGGATAAATGGTAGGATGGATAGATGGATGGATGGATGGATAGATAGATAGATGATAGGTGGATGGATGGATGGATGGATGGACGGACAGAGGACGGACAGACAGACAGATAGACAGACAGAGCCGACCGAAAGACAGATAGATAGATGTATGATAGATGATAGATGGATGAATGGATGCATGATAGATGGATGGATGTATGTATGGATAGATAGATAGATAGATAGATAGATAGATAGATAGATAGATAGATGGATGGATGGACGGATAGATAGACAGACAGACAGACAGACAGACAGACAGACAGACAGACAGACAGATAGATAGATAGATAGATAGATAGATAGATAGATAGATAGATAGATAGATAGATGTATGATAAATGGATAGATGGATGGATGGATGAATGGATGGATGGACGGACAGATGGACGGACAGACAGACAGACAGACCGAAAGACAGATAGATAGATGTATGATAGATGGATAGATGGATGAATGGATGGATGGATGGATGGATGGACAGACGGACAGATAGATAGATAGATAGATAGATAGATAGATAGATAGATAGATAGATAGATAGATAAATAGATAGATAGATGGATGAATGGATGGATGGATGGATGGATAGATAGATGATAGGTGAATAGATGGATGGATGATGGATGGATGGATGATGGATGGATGGATGGACTGGATGGATGGATAGATGGATGGATAGATAGATAGATGATAGATGGATAAATAGGTAGAAGGACAAGTGGATGGACTAGCTAGATAGGTGGGTAGATAGCTAGCTGGAAGGTTAGATGGATGGCTAAGGGATGGATAAATAATGAATTGATGATAGAGCATTTATTAAGCATTTCCTAGCTTCCATGCACTGTGCTAAATCCTGGAATACAATACCAGCTAGCAAGGTAACATTTGTCCTCAGGGGGTTTCTATTCTAATGGGAGAAGATGATACAGAAGGGAGAGTGATAAAGAGGTTCCTTATTTTGAGCCACAGCCTGTCTGTCTCTCCACAGTTTTCTTCTATTGTTTTTCATCCGCTCTCAGGCAAGCAAAGCAAGTCAGATTCTTTTCCCAGCCCAACAGCCTCAAAGGCAGTTATTAGGAGGGGAGACAGTCTGGCATAGTGAAAAGAGCATTGACTGTGGAGTCAGATGACCCAGCTCAGATCTAGTCTCTGAGTCTTCCTGCTTGTGAGGCCTCTGAGGCTCTCTTCCAGCTCTAGACTTATATCCCACACAGGAGGCAGCACAGGGCAATAGAAATATCATGGATGAGGAGTCTGAGGGCCTGACTTTGAATCCTACTGGCTCCATCACCTACTACCTGAGCGATGGTGAGAGAGTCATTTCACTCTCTTGGACTCAGGTTTCCCATCTATAAAAAGAGAGGGTGGAACCAACCACTGGACCTCTAAAAACCCTTCCTGCCCTACATCTAGGGCCCCGTGCTCCCCCTTCAGCCCCTCCCACACAAAACACCTTACGTGTTCCCTTTTTCAGGTAAACATTTCCAGGTCCTGAGATCCTCATAGGGCGTGATTTCCACTTCCTCCCCATGAGAGTCACCCTCCATTGAACCTTTCTCAGGCTTCACAGCATTCTCCTTAAACTGTGGCTCCCAGACCTAAACAGAGGTGGTCTGACCATAGAGAGAGCAAGGGGGCATCACCTCCCTGTTCTTGGACACCCTGCTTCTGTTAATAATTAGAAAACGACTTGAGGCTACATCCCATAAGGCTCAGTTGATGTAGGGTACGCTTAGGGAAGAGTGAGTTCTATGTATGCGGGAGGCAACAGGAAAAGCTTCACAGTTTTGAAGATAATGATGACGGTTGATGATGATAGCTGATATTTATATAGCACTTTATTTATTCATTCATTCATTCATTCATTTATTTATTTGGTGGGGCAATGAGGGTTAAGTGACTTGCCCAGGGTCACACAGCTTAGTAAGTGTCAAGTGTCTGAGGCTGGATTTGAACTTAGTTCCTACTGAATCCAGGGCTGGTGCTTTATCCATTGCTCCACCTAGCTTCCCCTATACAGCACTTTAAAGGTTTCAAAGTGCTTTAAGTGTATTATCTCATTTGAATATTACAATAACTCTGTAAGGTAAGAGCTGGAAATGTGATTATCTCTATTTGACAGATGAGGAAACTGAGGTTGAGAGGTGAAGAAAGTAGGGTCACCCAGTTAGCAAGTATAGAAATGGGTTCTGAAACCAAGACCACCACTCCCACCACTGGGCCAAACTGGAGTCATAATAACAGTAGCAATCATAACAGCTACCATTTCTCTAACACTTAAATACTTCCTGTGATATCTCATGGGCCAGAGAAGCAGTGAATGCCAGCACCCAAAGGGACCCAGAGAGCTGAGCTTTGGAGAGGGTGTGAGCCCAGTTCTCCAGATTCCTGTATTTTCCCCTGTCCCACAATCCACCTGAGACTAAAAACAGTTTCTTCCTGTCCTTCTTCCTTCCTTCATTCCTCCCTCCCTTCTTTCCTTCCTTCCTTTCTTCCTTCTTTCCTTCTTCCCTCCCTCCCTCCCTCCCTCCCTCCCCTCCCTCCCTCCTTCCTTCCTTCCTTCCTTCCTTCTTCCTTCCTTCCTTCCTTCCTTCCTTCCTTCCTTCCTTCCTTCCTTCCTTCCTTCCTTCTTTCTTTCCTCCCTCTCTTCTTTCTTCCTTCTTTTCTCTTTCTTTCTTTCTCCTTTCTTTCCTCCTCCTCTTCCTCTTCCTCCTCCTCCTCCTCCTCCTTTGTAATAGTATATCTGAGGGTGCCTAAGTTAAAGAGGGGACTAGAAATCATGCCAGGGCAGGAAATACAGGTCTTGTACATTCTAGGAAAATATTAACAAGGTAGAATCATCAGATCATTGATTTAGAGCAGAAAAGGCCTTTAGAGTGACTGAGTAGAACTCCTTCCTTTTTAAAATGGGAAGTGTGGCTCAGGGATGTTAAATGACTTGCCAGGCCCACACACCCAAGAAAAAGCATTCCTAAATGACTACTATGTGCCAGGCCCTGTGCTAAGCACCAAGATACAAAGAAAGGCCCCAAATGGTCCCTGTCTTCAAGGAGTTTCCAGTTTACTGGGGGAGACAACATGCAAACAACTCCATACAAACAAGATATGTATGGGATAAATTGTTGGTAATCTCCCAGAGAAGACTTGGCATTAAGAGGATCAAGAAAGGCTTCTGCAGAAGGTGGGAAATAGCTGGTAAGTATTCCAGGACCTGGTTGAACCCAGAGCTCTACCCCACTACACACCTACCATTTCAATATTTGAAGCTACCAAGAGCTTGACCCAAGGAAGCAGAACTCTGAGCAACGCTGGGGAAGTCGACGCAAGGCAAAATTGCTAATGATCACAGCTGTCCAAAAGCAAAATGGCAGCCTCTGATACTATTGGCTCCCCATCGCTGATGGTCTTCAATCAAAGGCTGAATGGCCACTTGTCCAGGGATACTGTGTGTGTGTGTGGGGGGTTCCCCTTTGATGAGGTTGGACCAGATGACCTTTGAGGCCTTAGTTCCAACACTAAGATGTTCTATCTCAACAGGGCTGAGTACTACAGTGGTGTTTAATGGATATCTGTGGATGGATCATCTGGAAATGGGCCTCATAGTGGTTACGGAGGTGGGGCCGCCGGAGCTAGAAAAGCTAGAATTGGCAGCCCACCGAAGCCCTCCCCATGGGGGTCTGGGAGCAGTCCCAGGAAAGTGAGCTGAGCTCCACTCTGTGCTAGGCTCCCAGCTCTCTCCTCTTTGTGGCACCTGTCCTGACATCAGCTACATCCCACCGACTCTTTCCTGCCCAGGAACTCATCTCCAATTGTTTGGGGGCCTCTGGGCGCTTGTCTCCTCAGCAGTAATCTATGATTATGACGATGAGCACGACCTTCTGTGGGAAAAGGGAGGTCCAAGAGGAGGAGTGTAGCCTATTCGATCATTCTGGCTGGATATTTTAAATCAATAATTCAAAGGGGGACAGGGGGTGGGGGAGATGGGCTTGGAAACACTTCTTGGGGTTTTTCAGAGAAGGAGCTCCCTCCAAATATCCCTCCCCCTCATCCCGGGGCCAGGGGCGGGTGCTCTCCTCACGATAGAATGTCAGTATGACCCAGGGCTTCTTCAGTCCTAGAGTTCACCTTGGGGGCTGCTAGGGGTAGGGGGGGCTGGGCTCTTCCTTTGGTCTCAAAGTGCATTACAGTTGGGGCGATCTGGCCTGGCATGAGAAGGAGGGTGGTCTTCAGTGACAGGAGACAAAACAGCCTGTTTGCATCCTGGGACGGGTAAGAACTCTGTTGCCTCAGCCTGAAAAATTAACTGCTATATTTAAAGCATTGTTCGGTTGTTATGGCAACGAAGGGCCTAAGAATAATATAAAAAGAAATGATATGCCAGGTTGTCATAGGCAACCAGATTTTAAGGGGAGGGGGGTGTATGGCAAAGTGGGCAGTGTGAAGTTCAGACTCACTCCCTTGCTCCCCTCCGATGCCATCTGCCCCTCCTCCATCTCTGAGGCCCCTGGGGTAAGAGGGCACCACTGTGTGGCCTGACACTTGGGCTCCGGGCCCAGGCCCAGAGCAAAAGGGAAATCATTCTCCCTTGGCTATTGAGCCTGAAGACAAAAGTGGTTCCTTTTCCTATTTGCTGGGCACCTGACCCCACCTTTGAAACCTGAGCCTGAGGCTCCCTCCCAAACAGATGGCCAAGGAGATGGTCCAAAAATAACCTCCCAACCCCCCCTCCCTTCCAACCTGGGAACACTACCCCCATCCCCAGCCTGGCAGACTCCCTAAGGGCACCAAAGGCAGCAGATGGGCAAGGTACAGGCTAAGTGCTGAAGATGAACTTATTGATCCCTAGGCCTAGATGTTAAAGCTGGAGCCCGGCCCAGGACTGAGTAGAGGCAATGTGGAGTGATGCAGAGTACACTGAACTCAGGGTCAGGAAGACTTGGGTTCGAATCCTGCCTCGGACATGTGCTGTTTGACCCCAGGTAGATCACTTCAACTATCTGGGCCTCAGTTTCTCTCCCAACTCAAAGTCTTCTCAGGTCCCTTCCAGATCTAAATCTATTATCCTAGAGGGTCCTTGGCACTGGAGCTCCTTCCAAAAGAAGGGGAATGACAAACGGGGAGGGGCAGGAAGACTCCTAACAGGTGGAATTCATAGTCTAGGATGGTCTGATTCTACCTTCCCTAAATATGAGCCTCAGCTGTCCCTTCAGGGGTCTCTTCTGAGAGTCTGGGGGCAATGGGGGAGGGAATCACAGAATGGAAAAGACTGCAGGGGTCCAACTGAGGAAGGGACCAAGCGCTCTTCTACACCATCCTCTTCAAGGGATGGTCAGCCTTCATCTGAAGAACGTAAGCAAAGCAGAATTACTAGTGCCTGCCATTAGAGCATAAACTGCTAGAAAAGCAGGCCTTCACAGCAAGCTTGATCCCGCCTCCTGGCCACTTCCTCTGTTGTTCCTGGTTCTGCCCTTGGGCCCGGGGTTTGCTCGATGCCTCTCTGCTGTGATGGCTCTCTCAAGTCCCCAGATAAAGCGCTCACATTTCAACCCCTAAATCAATCACTTTCTTGGCACAGGAAAGTCATCTCAGGACCCTAGACCTAATAGACCTAGCACCTAGTAGGCACTTAAATGTTTGCTGACTTGACTTGACTTTCCAGGCCAAACATCCCGGGGGATTCTTCAGGGATCCCCATATGCCACGGGTTCAAAGAGCCTGTGCCCGACTTTTCTGGGAGCATGTCAGGAGGCTGAGTCTTTCACCCTAACCCAGATGCCGAATGTTAGGACAAAGCTGTTGTCTCCCATGGCAGAAAGGGACGGAGAAAGGGGTGGGGGGGGGGTGGAAGAGGGAGAAAGAGAGAGACAGAGACAAAGAGAGACAGAAACATACCTGAAATCCAAAGTCCAACATCAATAGCCTTCTCCTTTAAATGAGGTGGCCCAGGCCACAGCAGCAGGGGTCATATGGTTACTAACCCCAGTGTTCTAAACAAACCCTGAGCACCTGCCAGAGATCATGGGTGGACAGACACACTCAGGGAGAATCAGAGAATCTAAGAATTGGGAGAGAGCTCTGAAATATCCAGGTCTAACCAAGAGTTCCTTCTAAGAATGATAATAGCTCACATTTATATGTGTGTGTGCATGTATGTATGCATGCACACATGAATGTATATGGATATATCGCATACATATATAGACATACACACGTATAGGCACAATATATACACATATATACATATCTGTGTATATATAGATATATGTGTGTATAACACATATGCATATAATACACATACATGTGTATTATATATACCTATACCTCTGTGTGTGCATGCATGCGTGCATGCATGTATGTGTGTGTGTGTGTGTGTGTGTGTGTGTGTGTATACAGGCAAAATTTCTTTTGCGCCTCATAGCAAACCTGGAAGGAGACAGGAGCTATTGTCATAGATTAGGTAGATGAGTGACGGTAGCTAGATATGGCATTTATTATTTAATATGTGCCAGGTACTGTGCTAAGCGAATCCAAATCCAAGCAAAAAACATCAGTCCCTATACAAAGAGCTCAACTTTTGCTGGTGTTGGAGGCAGTGGAGAGGAGAGGGAGATGACACCCAAAGGGAAGCTCGAAAGCCAGGGGAGAAAGAGGTAGTGTAGAGGACTGAGGTTTCGGTGGGAGGTAGAGAAGTCTGCAAAGAGAGGAGGAGAGGCGAGAAATGAAGTGAAGCAATAGCTAGCAACACCATTTTGAGGAAGGGTGTTCTGGCTTAGGGTCGCACCAATCCGAACAGAGAGCCACAAGGACAGAGGCATCTTCAGAGGTGAGAAGGTTGCTGTTGGAGTCAGAGAAACTTGGAGAGTGAGTGACAGAGGCAGAAAGCCCATTTTAGAGTGGAATACACTTAGGCTCACGCCTGAGAGGATGAGAGGCCTGGGATGAGGTCTGAACTCCAAATGCAGCACCTACTGACTTTAGCTACTTCTACACATTCTTCAAGAGTGAGAATTCAGCCTCTGCTTGAAGACCTCCAGTGAGGAGAAGACGGCCTCCCAGGGCAATCCCATTCCACTCTGGGAGAGCTAATCATTAAGAAGTTTTTCCTGGGGCAGCTAGGTGGCGCAGTGGATAGAGCACTGGCTCTGGATTCAGGAGGACCTGAGTTCAAATCAGCCTCAGGACACTTGACACTTACTAGCTGCGTGACCCTGGGCAAGTCACTTTAACCACACATTGCCAGCAAAACCAAAAAAACAAACAAAAAGTTTTTCCTGCTGTCTAGCCAAATTTGTCTCCTAGACAAATCCCACTGGCTTCTAGTTATGCCTCCTGGGCCGAGCAGGTCAAATCGAATCTGTCTACTGTATGACGGCACGTGGAATGCTCCAGGACCCTTACCTACTATGTCTCCACCCCCCAAGTCATCTCTTCCCTGGGCTAAAAACCTCCAGATCTTTCCATTGATCCTCATGGCTTTACCTTGAGGTTCTTCACCATCACAAAAACCATGTCGCCAAACCCTCACAGGGTTTATGATCTGACAGCTGGGACAGAAATTCCTAGGGGAACCATCCAGTCACATATCATACACTCTGTGGCTATAACACTGGTCTCAGAGGGCACCTGCTCCAACCCCTACCCAGGCAAGGTCCTTTCATGGCACCCCTGATGAGGCACTGCCGTCCTCCCCGACTCCTAGCTAAGGGTCCTTTTCACCCCTCTCCATTTCAATGAGACTGGATTTAGAGTCAGGGACGTTGGGTCCAACTCCCAGTTCTGCTAACAGAGCCACCCCAAAGTCAAGTGGGTTCCCTGCGGTCATGGGTTCTTTATCACTGGAGGTCCTGGGGCATTGGCTAGATGGCCCCTTGTTGGGCATGCTGTACGGGAGATTCCCATGCAGGGAACTAAAATCTCCCTAAGGCCTCAGGTAAATTTATGATACTGGAGCGAGTCACTTCACCTAGATATGGTTAAGTTACCACGTGGCCACAGAAATCCTTTCCTCTTTTAGTTTTAGGGTTTTGTTTTTTTTGTTGTTTGTTTGTTTTGTTTTTTGGTGAGGCAGTTGGGGTTAAGTGACTTGCCCAGGGTCACACAGCTAGTAAGTGTTAAGTGTCTGAGGCTGGATTTGAACTCAGGTCCTCCTGAATCCAGGGCCAGAGCTCTATCCACTGCGTCACCTAGCTGCCCCTTTTCCTCTTTTGGTTTGAACCCACTGGTCCAGGAGTTCTTAGCCTTGTTTCAGGTCTTGGGCCTCTTTGGCAATCTGTTGGCGCTCAAAGACTTCTATGCAAAATCATCTTTTTAAATGTATAAGATTTGCAAAATAAAAAAAAATGTATAAGATTACAAAGGAAACTGATTATGTTGAAATCCAGATGTATTTTCCCCATCCCAAGTTCATGAGCTCATCTGACATCTGTCCAAAGACCCCTGGAGAGTCTGTGAATCCCAGGTTAAGAACCCCTGGTCCAGGGACAGCTAGCTGGTGCAGTGGACTAAAGCACTGGCCCTGATTAGGAGGACCTGAGTTCAAATCGGCCTCAGACACATGACACTTACTAGCTGGGCAAGTCACTTAACCCCCATTGCCCCCACCAAACACACCACACACACAAAATGAACCCTGGTCCAGTGTAGTCTCCATCATTTGCCAGATGAGGAATTGGAGCATCAGAAAGGAGAGATAACAGGTAAGGAAGCATAATTCAACCACCTCAGTTTGACCACATTATTAATACTGCTCTTTTTTTTTTTTAAGTGAGGCACATTGGGGTTTAAGTTGACCTGCCCAGGGTCACACAGCTAGTAAGTGTTAAGTGTCTGAGGCCGGATTTGAACTCAGGTCCTCCTGACTCCAGGGCTGGCGCTCTATCCAGTGCGCCATCTAGGTGCCCCTAAATACTGTCTTTTTGCAAAGCATCGTGCTAGGGGCTGGTGAAAGCAGGACAAAACCACAATATTCACTGCCCACAAGGAGCTTATATTCCATGGACGGGATATGACATGGACTCCAGTGAGTAGATACAAAGTAATTTAAAGAGGGAAAAGAGTTCTAATCCCTGGGATAGGGAGTGACCTAATTTCCCACACAAGTGGGAAATTGAATGTAGTTACAAGGAAAGAGTCAGCAGAACATTTTGAATGGAGAGTAAGTGATGGGGAGTAACAGGAAATAAGACTGGAAAGGTAGGTAGGATCCAAACCCACCTGAGGATTTCATATTGTGTCCTAGAGGCAATGACTTAAAATAAGAATAGCAACAATTCTCTATGTATACATACATATGCTGTGTGTATGCGCACGCACACACACACATACACACACACATACACAATTCAGTGCTTCAAGGAGCCATGGTTTCCTCAGGATGGGGGCCCTCTCCCCTGCTGCAGAACACAGACCCTTTGTGCCTTACTAGCAGGTTGTGTTTGCTAGACACTGGGGCTGTGATCATTTATCTCCTGGGGCCCAATCCTCTGGTGATGAGCTTCTGTGAACCTAGCTGGGCTGGGGCTCAGACAAGAGCCTCACAGTCCATTGCTGAGCTACCGCTAGGAGCCTTTTCAGCTGGCTAGGCCTTGCCAGAACGAGATATCTGCTGGCAGATCTCTGAAAACTCAAGGTCAACTCCACTTCCATAAAGCATTGGAGGAGGACTTGAGTGGAGGATTAATAAGAATGTGTTTCTTTAATTCACTGGATCCATGAGCTCATAAGTGTGGGGAAGGCTTACAGCTGCCCAGCCCTTTATGGTTTCTGGAGGATGAAACTGATGCCCCAAAGAGAAGGGACTGGCCCAAGGTCACACTGTGAGTTGGCTGAAAAGCTCAGGCCAGAAGCCAGGTCTCCTGCCTCTCTGACCATTCAATAAGCTGTCTCCCTTCGGAGAAAAGGAGAAGGTGCTGCTAGGATCTGAAGAGTGGAGGCTCCACAATCAGCAGCAAGGTCCAGGGATGTAGCTTAGCCCTGCAGAGGGCCAGGGTGCGAGATCTGTCTTTGTTCAGCAGAGGTGTGGCTCAATTGTTAACAGCTGTGGGCCAGAGGCACCAGCACCAACCTCCAGAACCACAACATTTACAAAGCAGTGCCTTGTCCCCCTCCCCCCTTCCTGCCCCCATTTCTGCACTAGGCTGGGGACAGTGGAGAAGTGGAAGGTCCAGGCCCTGCCTTGGAGATGCTCACAACCTGGCTGGGAAGACCAGAGACATGCTCAGAATCACCAGAGGATGACACAGGCTGGGTGGGGGGCACAGGCTGTGTCTACTCGAACTGGTATTCTGAGGAGCAAAGTAATCTGGCCCTGCTTCTACATGGGCCTTTAAGGATTTCCATCAATGGGGGAGCTGTTGCTTTTCCCTGCTCCGTGTCTGTAGGGTGTCCTACAGAGGCACCTACAGATTTTCCTTTCAAGCCGCCCTCCACCTACTCTGCCCAACAGAATCGCACATGTTTCAAAGAGATACACAACTCCAGATTAAGGAAGTGACATTGGAGCTGTTAGCACCAGCTATGGGGGAGGAGGGGCCTGGGTGTCTGGCAATAATTGTGTTTCCCCTGCCCTCACGCCCCCCCCAACCCCGAGCAAGTGTCCCTAGATGAATGGAATTGATCCCAACATGTTTCTGAATGGGACTTCCCCAAAGCAGGACTCCCCAGAACTTAATGTGGTTCACAGGCGGTACTTAATATATGCTTATGGACTGACTGACTATAACATCCTCAAGAAGTCGTCATCTAGCTGGTACTTTAAGACTTCTGGTGATGAAAGCTCATTACTTTGGGATGCATTTATTAAGCACCTACTATATGCAAGGTGGGAAACTAGGTGGTGCAGTGGATAGAGTGCTGGGGCTTGGAGTCAGGAAGACTCACCACCTCAAGTTCAAATCTGGTCTCAGACACTTACTAGCTGTGTGATCCTGGGCAAGTCATTTCACCCTGTTTGCCTCAGTTTCTTCATGTGTAAAATGAGCTAGAAAAGGAAATGGCAAACTATTCCAGTATCTTTGCCAAGAAAACCCCAAATGGGACCACAAAGAATTAAAAAATGACTGAATAACTTGTGCCGGGTACTGTGCTAAGTGCTGGGCATCTCATTTTGGGGTCTTACATTTGTGATTTTTTTTCAGAGGCGGAAAGGGGCTCAGGGGTGGGAAGCATCTATACTTGTGCATTCATTGATGTAAGGAATTCTTAATGAGGAAGTTTCCTTTGTTGATACAGATCGGCAATTATCTGTGCTTTACAGTTTTACAGAGTCATCTGGGGGTATTGAGGGATTAAATGACTTGTCCACAGTCACACAGCTAGCATATGCAGAGTCAAGAGCATAAGAAGTTGGCGGGAAAGGCTTCTCGAGATGGTGAGCTTTCCCCTACAAGATAAGGCAGGACTCATTGACAGTCAGTCACTCAGCATTCCCAGCCTGAGCAAGCAGCCTAGCTCCCAACCGCATGTTCCAACCTGAAGAGTTAAGTTATCTGCACAATGTTAGTGGAGGTGTCTTCCTAATGAGGAGTTCTGCTTTGAGCAAACTGTCCTCTTCTAAGCTAACCTGCCTGTTGCTACCAAGCCTCCCTTAGTGCCCCATCAATAGCTCCTACCCCAACTCACGACAGAAGCTCATGATAGCTTTTCAATGAGTTGCCTGAGGAGGACCCTAGTCTCCCAATCTGTTGGCATCCAACTCAACAAATATTTATCAAGTGACTGTAACATGCAAAGCATTGTACTCAACTCTTGCAGCATTGAGAAGTTCTGAGTGACTGGTTCACCAGTTGGCAGGCACTGCCTTTTTCTTGGCAGTACACCTGAAGAGAGATGATTCACCCACAGGTCCATTCCTTTGGGACAAGTCTACTAAAAAGGAGTGGGGAGACTTTTTGTCCTTCCTGTTAAGAGTCCCATGACTATAAATTTGGACCCAGGCCCACTTGAGAAGGGAGCAGGGTTCAGAAAGGTCATCCAAGAATGCATCTGTCACAGACTATGACAGAGTCATCCATCATAATCCAGCCCTATGGTGCTCTCTGTGTCTAAGACCTCAGGCAGCTCTCAGCACAGCCCAATTTAGAAGGCTCCCCAAGAATACACATAATGTTAGGTGACGTGAAAGGATACACATAAGGAAAATGACCTAGGTCACCAGATTTCCACAAGTCACTCAGCTCTCCCCAAACCAGTAGTGCCCCTCCCCTGGTTCTTTTGTCCTCTCAGCTCTATAGTCACAGTGTAAGGGTCAGTGTAGGTGATACCATCCCAGAGGTCTGGGCTCACCTTTTACTTTTATATGTTTCTTTATTTAGCTTTATAGGCTCTTTAGCATGACTGACAGCAACTGTTCCCTTCCTCCTTTCAAAAATCCACTGTCCTCTCTCCCTGATTGTGGAAATGCCTTGGTAAATAAGGAAGGTAGCCACTCATTGCTTTGCCATCCTGCATCAAAAACAGTGGGCTTTGTTCCAAACTCAAGGTTTGCCCAACCAGGCTTTCCCAACATTTTCAGACAAGCAGTATGACTTTGTCAATCAAGGATTTCATCATGGATTCAGAAAGTCCTGAGTTCAAAGCCCATCTCCAATTCTTTACTACCAAATGTCACTATTAACAAGTCACTTAAGACTCAACCTCAGTTTTCTCTTCTGTGAAATGGAGGTAATAATACCTGTAATACATACCTTACAGGATTACTGGACTGGTGAGTCAAGTAGTATTTATTAAACACCTACTGTGTTCTGGGCACTACACTAAGCTTGTGTGTCTCAAATGAAATAACACTAATAAAGTACTTTGTAAATCTTAAAACACTATGTAAAGGGCAGCTAGGTGGCACAGTGGATAGAGTGCCAGCCATGGTTCAGAAGGACCTGAGTTCAGATCTGGCCTCAGACACTTGACAGTAGCTGTGTGACCCTGGGCAAGTCACTTAACCCCAATGGCCTCACCAAAAAGAAAAAAAAAACAAAGACACTATGTAAATAGTTACTCTTATCAATGTTTCTCATCTGATGGTTTCTACATCAATGCTAGCTAGAGGGAAGTGGCTCCCATAGAATTCCAAGATGAGACCCACAAAGGCATTCCTCCATCTCCAGAACGGTCCAACCTCATCATCTTTCCCAGACCACTGCTGAGGTCCATAAGCCACTGGATCCACTTATCTTTACTTCTGCCCATTCCAGTAACCAGATCGCTCCCACATTCCTAAGGGGTCAGTAGCAGAGTTCATTTCCAAGAGAAGCCCACCAATTAAAGCTCCGTCAAGTTCTACCATTATCTCGGGGTTAGTAAACCGACACTGATGATGCTCAGTGAGCAGTTGGGAGCTTTGTGGTTGCCCAGATGGTCCTCCTCCTTAGCAGGCCCGTGGTCTGCCCCATATTGCCCCCAGAACACATCCACCCACAGGTTCTGTTCCATTTGGTTCTGACTAGCTAAAGGTCATCAGTTGTGTGAAAGTCTGGCATGGAAACCTAGGACTCCAAATCTTAGGCCTGCTCTCATGCAATCAAGCTGCTACCTTGTCTTTTAAGAAAAACATTCATTCACTCATTTATTTTTAATTTAACATTTTGTTGACTTTAAAAAAAATATCACAGTCTTTTCTGAATGTAGCCCACCCTAATCCCCATCTAGAGAGCCTGCCCTTGTAACAGAGGAAAACTGTACTTTAAAAAAAAGGCTAAAGAAAAACAGTTCAATAAAAGCAATGGAAACAATGACCCCATCTGACGGTGTATGTGATGCTCTGCACCCCTAGACTTCCACCTCTCTAAGGATTGGAAGGAGGCTACTGATGTCATTTCCATCAAGACCAATCTTGGCCAAATTGGGAAGTTGGGAAAGTCTGACTTTAGCATGATCCCACTTTTTGTTGTTGTTACCAAAAACGATAACCAGTAATTACGACATTTGAAGATTGCGTTGAGTGTTCAAGGTGGTGGGAGAGACAGAGACTATGGGGCACCCTGAGCCCACCATGTGCCCCCATTCACTTGAGCCTAGCCATTCTGTGTGCCATAACACCCCCGGACCAGTTAGTGTCCTGACAATCTCCTTCCGTTAGATGGTTGGACCTCATGAGTGAGAATGTTTGTGTGTACATGGGGATATATATGCATGATCTCTCAACAGACAATGCCAACATCCCTGGTAGACAGTCCTTCTTCCACTGTAATCCTACCTGCCTTCAGATCTAGCTAGGAGGAAGCTAGGTGGTGCCACAGTACACAGAGCACTGGTTCTAGAATCAGGAAGGCCTGAGTTCAAATCCTACTTTACATACTTCCTAGCTGTATAATCCCAGGCAAATCCCTCAACTTCTCCCAGCCTCAGTTTCTTCATCTATAAAATGGAGGTCATAATAGCATCCACCTCACAGGACTGTTCGTAAGGAGCAAATGACTTTTTTGAGCAAATAATTTGTGACATATTTGCAACCCTTACAAATAGCTCTGACATGGAGGCTATAATGACTTGTATTCTCCATCAGCCCTACCCAAGCCATCTCAGGACTGGGAAAGGGTCTCAGAGGTCAAGTTCGGCCCAGGCCTAAGAAGGAATCCCCCCTCTAAAACTTCCCCAACAAGTGATGAATCAGCTTCTTCTTGAACACCTCCAGTGATGAGGAACTCACTCTCTCCCAAGGCAGCCCAAATAAATTTCCCTTTTAGGAAATGTTTCCCCACATCAAGCCTATATTGCTTCTCAGTCACTCCCTACCCCGCCCCATGCCACCCCCACCTCTCTACCAAGCAGAACAGATTCTTCTTCTATCTAGCGACCATTCAAATACTGGATGGTGATCATGGCTGGTAACATGTATGTATGTGGTAGATGAATGGGGGTACTGAGGGCTGAGCTGGGAAGATAATTAAATCACCTGAGCATGAGATGCTTCCCTCGTGTTCTCTTATTGTTGTGGTGATGGCTGGGATGGAGAGCGTTAGCCTGCAACTAGGATGGCGGAGTGGGGTTAGGATACATCAGACAGTACATGGAGGGCTGGTGTACAGCCCTAAGGATAGCTGGAAGCTGGTTCTGGTGTCTTGGTAACAACAACAACAACAACAACAACATATTTTTAGCTCTTTAAGTTTTGCAAAGTGCTTTACAAACATCTCATTTGATCCTCACAATAACACTTGGAGCTAGGAGCTATTAACAGCAGCAGCAGCAGCAACAATAATGGCTAACATTTATATAGGCTTACTATGTGCCAGGCGCTGTGACAAGTGCTTTTCTTTCTTTTTTTCTTTGTTTGTTTTTTGTGTTTGTTTTGTGTTTGTTTTTTGTAGGGTAATGGGGGTTAAGTGACTTGCCCAGGGTCACACAGCTAGTAAGTGTCAAGTGTCTGAGGCTGGATTTGAACTCAGGTCCTCCTGAATCCAGGGCTGGTGCTTTATCCACTGCACCACCTAGCTGCCCTTGAGAAGTGCTTTTCAATTATTATCTCATTTGATCCTCACAACCACCCTGGGAGGTAGGTGCTATTATTATCCCAATTCTACAAACAAGGAAACCGAGACGGACAGAGGTTATGTGACTTGCCCAAGGTCACACAATGAGTAACTCTCTGAGGTTGAATTTGAACTCAGATATTCCAGACTCTCAGACCAGCGCTCTCTCCCTCTGCTTCACTAAGATAGAGGTCACATTCTGTCTAGTACTGTATTAACTAATCTCAACTCCCAACTTCTGTTTCCCGAGGGGAATCCTACATTGGTAGTGGTGGTGGGGAAGTGGAGCAAAGTGAAGCCTAACAGTAAGATCTCTCCTCTTCAGGGGAATCTTTTCTTTTCATACTCACCAACCCCAACAAAAGAATTTTGAAAGATAAATGTCAGCTGCTGGTGACAGAATGATTTATATTGGGGGGGGGGAGGAAAGAGGAAGCTTCTCTGGGATCCCTTACCTTATACTAGGCAGACATCTGCCCCTTCTATTAGCAGATGGGACTACTTCTGAGGGACCTGACATTTTCTGGTGAGCAGTCCTGGAAGTGACATACTCTCCCCAGACTGTGGCAGTCAGAGGGCAAGCTCGGGTGGCTGAGAGCCAGCCCCTCTCCTCCACCCTGGGAGGACAGTTTCTCGTGTGACAAGTGGCCCATCTCCTGGGGGATGGGATGGGGAGGGACGACTCCTTCTGTCTGCTCCATCTGCCTTCCATCCAGAGGATAGCATATGAGCAAGAAAAGGCGGTTGGGTGTGACTGATGACTTGTTGCCAATAGAGAAGTGAACAGTCAACCACCATGGGTAGCCAGATGCCTAAAATATCATGCCTCAAAAGGGCCTGAGAGGTTATCTCATTTCACCCTCTTGTTTAACCTATCAGGACACAGGGATCTGCATGAGAAAGAGTACTGGACAAGGAGACAGAAGACCCAAGGATTAGTTCTGGGCCTGTGACCCCCATTAAGTCATGGCCCTGTTCTCCATCTCCAGCTTCCTCCTCTGTCAAGGAAAGGTGTGAGTGGACAAAGACGAAGAGTTCTTAACCCCTTAATGAGGGTTTTTGTGTGTCTGTGACCCCTTTAGTAGCCATGTGAAGCCTAAAGAGAGATGATGCACCAAGAGATCCATTCCTTTGTGACAAGTCTAAAACGGAGTGGGACAGATCCCTTCATAGAATCAAGTTTTGCTGTGGTGGGTTTTTTTTTGGAGGGGAATGGGGGTTAAATGGCTTTCCCAGGGTCATACGGCTAGTAAGTGTCAATTGTCTGAGACCAGATTTGAACTCAGGTCCTCCTAAATCCGGGGCCGGTGCTTTATCCACTGTGCCACCTAGCTGCCCTTGAATCAAATTTTTATTTTAAAATTTGTAATGAGAGAAAATGCCACATTTCTGTTAGAGGTTAGTAAAAGTTCATCCAAGTTCCTGGACTCCTGAAATCTGTCAATGATATTATGTGGAACCCAGGCTAAGAACCCATGGATTTGATAGTTTATGAGGCCTCCTCCTGCTCTAACACCTACATTTGCTGTTCTAATGTCCCTTTTAGATCTGACATTCAACATTCCAAAGACCCTTCTAGCTCTGCCTTGAGTGGCAACCCAGCATAGAGTCCTGAATCTGGAGTGAGAAAAACCAGATTACAGATTCTGCCTCAGATACTGACTGGTTGTATGAATCTGAGCAAGTCACTCAACCTCTTGGGGCCTCAGTTTCCTCAACTGTAAAGTGGGAGGAGGGTTGGATTCGGTGACCTCTAAGGTCTCTTCCTGCTTTAAATATGTCACCCAAAGTTCCATTCTTTAAGGTATTTGCTCTGACCATCTGTGTTCTAAAGCCCCTTCCAGCTTTGGTGATATATTTTCTAAGACCTCTCCCAGCTCTTACATCCTGGGTTCTAAGGGCCCTCCCAGCTCAGACATCCTGGGTTCTAAGGCCCTCCCAGCTCTGACATCCTGGGTTCTAAGGACCCTCCCAGCTCTGACATCCTGGGTTCTAAGGGCCCTCCCAGCTCAGACATCCTGGGTTCTAAGGGCCCTGCCAGCTCTGACATTCTATGTTCTAAAGTCCCTTCCAGCTTTGGCAATGTATGTTCTAAGGTCTGTATCAGCTGACATTCTGTTTTCTAAAGTTTCTCCCAGCTTTGTCATTCCATGTTCTCAGGTCCTTTCCAGCTCTCAAAGTTAAAGATTTGACTGTGGGATGGTGGTTCCCTGAGTGAAAGGGGAACAGCAAAATGACTATTTTCACTTGAGTCTCAGAATTTTCCTTATAGTTATGGGTGTTTTCTTCAGATGATGAGGTTGAGTGTTTTTTTTTTTTAAATTGCCAAATGTTAGATGAAGTGGCTGGGTTTCGAAAAGGTACCTGTGACAAGTGGCCCATCTATCACATCTGCTTTCACTTTCCCAAGGTCACATGTCCTACTATGGTTGGGACCAGCTGACTTGGCAAGGTTCCCTGGCCACTGACCACATCTCAAGCCTTAGCCAGCTGTCTCTCCAGAATGTGAGGCACAGAAAAGAAGTGATAGATGGCCTAGTACAATTCCACTCTAGCCCTGAACTCCTGTGGCTTGGTTGTGTCCTGTCATTCCCCAATGCATCTGAAATGCCACTGATGAATGCATGCCAAGAGTGACTCCATCTGTGAAATACAAGGCGATGGGAGAAAGAGTAGACAGGGCTATATAGCCCATCTACCTGAGGGGCAGGTACAGATTGATACTCAAACACATTGCTTCTTGCAACCAGGAGAGTCACAGGTAGGCATTAAGTGTGGCTGGGAAGAATCACTACAAATAGAAACTGGCATGACTTTGTCATCCCACAGTCCCCTGCATCATTGGAAGTGATCTCGTTGGGCCATAAATACATGTGATGGTCCTGTCTGAGTCATAGCAAAATAATTCATGAAAGTCTTCCCAAGTAATCATCGAAACTTGGAATGTTTGAACTGGCAGGGGCTTTGGAGGCAACCTAATCTAAGCCCCTCCTTTTACAAAGGAGAAAACTGAGGGCCGTGTAAGGGAAAGGACTTGTTCAAGGTGACACGACGGGTAGCAGCATCCAAGTCTCCTGGCTCCGGGTCCAAATTCTGAAACACAGCTTCTGGCCAATGGCTCCATCAGCATTGCCAGTGACTAGTGCTGCTCATGACAGCCTGGCAGTGACTTCTGGGAGCTGCAAGGACCCCTTTTTTCTCCTTAGAAAGAATGAAGGGAGATGCAGTTTAAAAGGAGATCCTCACAGGCAGTGTGCCCTTAAAAATTGGGTTTCTCAGCTTAAATTAAAAATTGACTCTATTGTAGGACCCTAGGCTAAGGAAATGCTAATGAAAAGAAGCAGATTTAGCTAGCACTGTTCCTGGCTGGGGTGCCCAATCTGGGCTTCAACATGCATGTTCACTCTTAGCTATAATCCCATTGTGTCATGGACCCTGTCAGAGTCAGAGAAGGAGGGATCTGCCTTGGGTCAGGCAACTAGAACGTGTCACAAATGAGGCTTGAATTAAAGCCTCTTCCTGGATTTGAAGCAGTTTGCTATCCACTAGTCATCCCATGCTGCCTTTCTCTCTTTCATTCCTGCAGAAACTAGGGCTCAGAGAGATCAGGTGACTTGCCCACGATGACACAGCTAGAGGCAATGACTTGAAACCAGGGGAAAGGGCATTGGGCTTAGAGTCACAGAACCCAGTTTTAAATATTAGTTCTGTTATTTGACCACTGGTATTACCTGGGATGCATCACTTTTAGCTCTGAGTCTCAGTGTCCTTAACCGTGAAATGAAAGGGTCAGAGCAGATGCCCTTGGAGCGCTCTTCCAGCTCTAAAAATCTATAACCCTCGTCTTGCTGTTACCCAAACACATCCTGCCCTTTCTTGCCTCCATGCCTTTGCTTATACTACTCCCCATGCCTGGAAGACTTCCCTCCACCCCCATTCCCCCAATCCCTATCTCTCCAAGCTGCAATTCTATGCATAAATTTCTGGGCTCTTCTCAGATACACTCCCATGGAGCCTTCTCCAAAGAGCCAAATAAGCGTCACCACCCCTCCCTCCCTACTGAGAACTCCCAGAGGACTTTGCTCATTTATGCCTTTCCATACTTTGCTTTGTATCACAGCTCTAAGGGCTCAGTCAACCAACAAACACCTATCGAGTTCCTACTATGGACCAGTACTGATTTAGGAGCAGACAAAACTGCAACAGTTCCTGATTTTGAGGTGCTTTTCTTCTATTGTCAGAGGCAACATGTTCATACATAAACAGATATGCATGCATCTATGTGTATCTATGTATACATACATAGGTATATGCCTTCCCCTTATTTCCTCTCATTTAATATATATTCATATATTTCTATATATATGAAATGTGAGGAAACAAGGGGAAGGTGCTGTTAGCTGAGGGATCAAGAAAAACTTCATTAAGTAGGGGGTGTTTAAATGAGGGTTTGAAGGACATTAGGGATCTTAAGAGGGAAAAGTGAGGGGAGAGGGCATTTCAGGTAATGGAGTCAACCTGTGCAAAGGTTGATGGGTAACAGTGTCTACATCACCAGCAACCCAGGTACAATGGAGATAGAGGCATGACTAGAAGGATGCTATCATAGCTGAGAATTCATGAGATAAAGTGTGGCTCATCAATGTCTTACACCAATTCTGTCCTTCCTGACCTACTGTGTGTTGATGTTGGCCTGATTCTGCATTGCCACTCCAGCCTCTGTTCTGTGACTGTTGTCTGGCCATCTAGATGTGTTATTAACAATTTGGCCTGACTTTGGCATGGTGTTAGGGTCATAGCTGGGCCATTGCTCTTCCTTGCCTCCCTGGGTCTTCTCCATCTGGGCTTATTTGCTCTTAATTCCCAATGCCATTCCTGTGTGGGATAAGGGGCATCAGGCAAAGGGGTTGGACTCTAGCTCCATCTGACCCCAGAAAGTTAACCTATAGTTGACCTCCTTTTTTTTTTTTTGGCAGGGCAATGAGAGTTAAATGACTTGCCCAGGGTCACACAGCTAGTAAGTGTCAAGTGTCTGAGGCCAGATTTGAACTCAGGTCCAATTAACCTCTTAATAGTGATTTTGTAGAAGGGGTCCCACTCATCACAGAGGAGACTTGAGGGTATAACCTCTAGAGCCAAAGCAGAAAGCTAGCCAATTAGACTGAGCAGCAGGTCCTGGCGGGATAGCAGTACTAGATTACAGGAGAAAGAGGCTCTAGGAGCCCCAGTGGCGGAAGTGAAAGGGAACCAGAGACAAAGGAAGAGGGACGGAAAAAAGCAGAACCTGAAACAAGAGATGGAGCCCATGTGAACACCTGGAGGGGCAGCTGAGAGCAGAAGGCAGCCCGAGGAATCCCCCAGTCTAGAGTTGGGGTGGAGGGACCAGGGTAGGGTGTTTCCTCTTGTTCTGTCTTCCTGTCTACTGCTAGCACAGTCAGGAGAGCTTTCCATCTGATTCAGTTTTCCCTCAGAGTCCAAGAGGAGGTAAATGAGGCTGGTGCTGCTAACGGCTAACAACCATAACAATAACAACAACAATAATAGTCACGATAATCATAGTGAGGATTCCCTTCTGGGAAGCCGTTACCAGGTGTGTGGTTCTTTATTATTCACACAGCTCCTTTACACACATTTTCTCATCATGGGAGAGCTGTTGTTGTTCACCCTTCAAAGAAAACTAATGACATCATGAGGGTGATGTCTTGACTTGCCCATGAATTGGACTTAAGGGAGGCAGAGCTGTGCAAAGTCATTAGTCTCGCTCTCTCCTCTGGAGCCACTGAAGTCCAGTGGCAGGACAAAAGTCAAGATGCCTGGCCAAGGCCCCAGGATGAAGTGAATGACCTTGGCCAGGCCCCAGTATGCCCGAATTAAGGCCCATTCAATGACTAAGGGCTAGGCAAGACAAAAGATGGCCTAATTTAATATACAAAACTATCAGTCTGGGAGGGGAAAACCCTCCAAGTGAAAACAATATCAAACATGGAATTGGGAACCTGGGTTCGAATCCCACCCCTAACTCAAACGAGCTGTGGGAGATTGAGGCAAGTTGTTGAACCTCTCCCAACCTGCTCCCCCAACTATAAAATAAAGATACAGATACTTGTAATACTTGTAAACCTTAAAGAGCCCTGTGATGAATGCAAGGCAGGGTGGATTATCCCTGTTTTATAGATGAGGCTCAGAGCCTATGGTCACCCAGCTATAGAGAGCAAAGCTAGAGCTAAAGCCTGGGTTTTCCGTCTCCAAATCTAGAGTCTTTTTCTGGTACTGAACTATGCTGTACCAACTTCTGCAGGTGAGGGGGGAGAGCATTCTGGCCAATGGTTCCTGATATTTTTCAGATGGACTAAAAGGTATAGATGCTTAGCTCTTAGAGTTATGGGCAGGCTGCACTATACAGTCAGCTTTGTCTCTAGCTGCAGAAAACAGGGTGTCCCAAAAGTTTTAGTGCAGCCTTTAGCTTTAAATGTATTAAATAGTGTTAATAGCTTAGAATGACACTAAGACTTTTGGAACACTCTGCATTTCTACCACCCCCTCCACAGACTTATTCAACACAAGCAATAATGATAATCCCTTATATCTGTCTGGTGCTTTTCTCTTGTTGGCTTCTTAAAGCACAACTACCAAGCAGAGGATCGCAGATCTTGACCTTAAAGGGAACTTAGATGCCATCCAGCCCATTCCCCTCATCTTAAAAATTTGGGACAACTGGGGTCAAGATTGGTTAAGTGACTTACCCAGGGTCCCACAGGAAATAGGCATTAATTAAGAAGTGGGATTTATTTATCCATCTACCTTGAAAGTAAGTAGACTTAGGACAGCTAGGTGGCGCAGTGGGTAAAGCACCAGCCCTGGATTCAGGAGGACCTGAGTTCAAATCCAGCTTCAGACACTTGACACTTACTAGCTGTGTGACCCTGGGCAAGTCACTTAACCCTCATTGTCCTGAGAGAGAGAGAGAGAGAGAGAGAGAGAGAGAGAGAGAGAGAGAGAGAGAGAGAGAAAGTAGACTTCCCTGAGCAACATGGGAAGATTGTTGGTCTGAGTGTCAGTAGACCTTCTGCAAGAGAAGGATCTACAGACATGCTCTTAATTTTTAAAAAAATTAGTTATTGAAGACTTATTGAAGGTCTCCATTTCCTATAAGGATAATTTCCTCTTTCTTTCTTTCTTTCTTTCTTTCTTTCTTTCTTTCTTTCTTTCTTTCTTTCTTTCTTTCTTTCTTTCTTTCTTTCTTGATGAGGCAATTGGGGTTAAGGGACTTGCCCAGGGTCACGCAGCTAGTAAGTATCAAGTATCTGAGGCTGGATTTGAACTCAGGTCCTCCTGACTCCAGGGCTAGTGTTCTATCCACTGTGCCACCTAGCTGCCCCCAAGACATGTTCTTAAAATCTGAGAACTTGGGGAACTGCCTTCCTACTACCCTCACCCCCTCCCCCTTCTTTCTGCCACATTCACAACCTCTCGCTCTGGGAGGTGGAAGGAAAAAAAAAAGCTTGCTCCATGATCCAGGGCAAATGTGCAGCTGGTGCTAGGGAGGCATCACAAGGTTTACTTTGGTGCCCAAGAGGGAAGGAATGGGGTTTTTCAGAGATGTTTTCCCTCAAGTCACAGGCAGCCTCAATTTGCATCCACTAGCCCACTTCCCCCATGGGGCCACAGTCTCACTCTGAGGAACTGGCACCCCTGTCAGGGAGGGGAGGCTCTACCCATAGACCCAGGGAGTCTGACCCATCCCTAGCTGCTATGAACGTTAGAAGAGAGGGCCTGAGAAACACGCGCATAATCCAGCTCCTTCAGCTCTTTGAGACAGATGCTAGCATCACCCCCATTTTATAGAAAAGGAAACTGGAGCCCATGAAAGTAAGGTGATTTGTCCAATGTCATAAAACAAGTAAGTAGAAGAGCCAGGATCTGAACCCAGATCTGTGATTTCAAATCCAAGGCTTTTTTCCCCCTTTTCTTAATTTAAATTCATGTGAGTAGTAGTACCAAGAAGGGAACCTCTGGGATTTAGAGTTAGGAGACTTGGATCTTGGCTTCATTACTAAGTCTCCATTTGACTACAGACATATACACCAGTAAAAAGAACACCAGTTATGGACTTGGGAAGACCTGGGTTCAAATTTACTCCCTGTGTGACCTTGGACAAGTCACTTAACCTTTGCAGGCCTCGGTTTCCTCACCCATAAAGTGAGAAGGTTGGATTAGAAGGCCCCTGAGGTCTCTTCCAGAACTAAATCTCTGATCCTAACAGGAGATGTGTTATTGTAAACAACATATTGTAGGATTTTGTTTTTTAATCCACTCTGCTATCTGCTTCCATTTTGGGGGAGAGTTCATCCCATTCACATCCACAGTTACGATTATGAACTGTGTATTTCCTTGAATCCTATTTTTCCCTTGTTTAGGATGTGTTATTAAATCTAGGTCTGACAGAGAAGGCTTTGGGAGAGAATATAGGATCAGGAATTCATCGATTTAGGGATGAGGGAGACTTTAAAAGGCCATCTGATTCAATTCCATCATTCTTCAGTTGAGGAAATGAGGCTGAGGAGAAGTAATGTACCCAAAGGTCATGCAGGTAAAATAAAAACAACCCAAGATACAGGATTTGAACCCAGGTCCTTTGACTCAAAGTCTTGGTGCAATGGGGGGAAAAAATCACTGGATTTGGAGTCAGAGAACCTGGGTTCAAATTCTTGCTCTTCCATTTGCTACCTGTATGACCTTGGTTAAGTTATCTCTTGGGGCCTCAGTTTCCTCATCATATAAAATGATGGAGGATTGAGATGGGTCTTAAAAGCTGTGGAGACTTGCAATGCAGTTTTCTACCCAAGTATGGCACTTCCCATTTTTCCAAGGGGGAAGATGGGCTGGCCTTGAGCCAGCAGAGTGACTGTATCATAAGCTACTGTTGTCTTGTTCCTGTTCCATTGGGCTGGTGTCAGGAGACCCATTTCCCCTCGATTAGCTCTCCTATCTGACAGATGGGCTGAGCCTAATGAGAACGTTGGGCTGGAGCAGGCCAAGGCTGAGGGCTGGGGGGGAAGGGAAGGGTTCTAAGTGGGCCCATCAGGGTGATGTTAACGGACTGACTAATGCATCAGCTAAACCAGGGTTCAATACATAAAAGTTTTTATCCACTAGCCCCTTCAATAATGAATGTTTACCAAGAGCTAGGAAACCATCAAGTTGACTAGGTAAGAGTCAATCCCTGATAATTCATTGTAATGGCCCTGCTCAGAGGCCCATAGGCTGCTCCCCGGCAGGAAGAGAAGGAACCAGAGGACGCCAGGTTTCCAGGCACTTAAAACCACTGACCAGAGATGGGAAATTTGGGGCCAATGAGTCTGAAGGAAAGAGGAGGCTTCTAAGTGCTATGCTGAGGCTGCTTGCCGGGAATCAGTGCTTGAGGGTTTCCTGAGAGGCCCTAAGAAGTAGCGGGAGTGGGTTAGGGATGTGGGGGTGGGCGAGATGATTGCAAAGGCCCAAGGTCCCAATTCCCATCACCCGGAAGCCCAGAGGGGAGGGGCCACTAAGTATATCACTCAGAAAGGTTCATATTCCTGCTGCCTTCCTTCCCACCGTGGCTCAGCCCAAGGACACAACTTGACACCATGCTTAAATTCCCAGCAGACTTCAAGGGAGAAATTCTGGTTCTGGCCATGTTGCTGTAGTGGCATCTGAGAGGGCTTGCCAGTCGGGGCTCAAGGCTTTGGGGGCTGCCATGTCAAATCCAAGTCCAAGTTTGAACTGGAAGCCAACAGTGGAGGCTCATCAAAAAGAGCCTAGGGGGTGCCCAACAGTCAGAAGAAGAGCTGAATTCAAGGTCTGCCTCTTCCAGATTAGCTGTTTGACCTTCTACCCATCACTTCTGTCTTCTTCCCTGGCTTTCAGCTTTTATCTGCAAGATGAGGTTGAACTAGCCCATCACTGAAGTTCCTGTCAACTCTAATGCCCCACAGGATTCCACATGGCACAATGGAAAGAAAGAAGGAAATAAGCATTTATTAAGCACCTACTATGTGCCAGGAATGGTACTAGACACTTTAAAAATAGCATCACATTTGATCCTCACAACAACCAGAGGAGGTAGGTATTATTATTACCATCCTCATTTTAAGTAAACTGAGCCAGACAGATATTAAATGACATGCCATGGGTCATCCAGCCAGTGACTCAGGCCAGACTTTAACTCAGGCCTTTCCGATTCCAGGCCCACTGCCACTACTGCACCACCTGGGTGTCTCACTGGATTTGGAGTTGGAGGTCCTGGGTTTGAATCCTAGTTCTGTTCCTTATTACGTGTGTGACTTTGGTCAATTCACTTAATTTCTCTGGGCCTAAGTTTGCTCATCTATAAAACAGGGAGTTTAGTGAGTTTCTTGAGAGCAAGGACTGCTCAGGTTGGTTTAATTTTTTTTCTTGTATCCCTAGAATCTATCAAGGTACCTGGCGTATAGTAGGTGCTGGATAAATTTTCACCGATTGGTCCCTGATCTAACATCTCTTTCAGCTTTGAGTCCCATGATTTTATGAGAGCCTTTGGGCAAGGCTTCCTGAAGGTGGGCCTCAAGTCAAGCCCTGAAGGAGTAGAAGGGGAGGGTGAGACCATTTCAGGTTGGGGGGAGGTGGGAGAAGAACAGGAATAAAGGCCAATAAAAACCAGCACCTGGGATTAGGAGGAAGGTGAAGGGAACTGGCTGGTTGCGAAAGGGGGACTAGGCAACAAGATGGAAAGGAGAGAAGAAGGTGGGACTAAGTCTGGGACTTTTCTTCCTTGGTTGGATTGGATGCTGCCTCTCTTTGGGAAATGCCTGGCCATGTGATTCCATCTCCTCTCCTTTTCTGTGCGTGTCCCTAATCAAGGTAGATGGCAGCAGGTTGGGGGGGGGGGGGACACGACAGAAATCCTATTGTCCCATCAGGCCACGCTCTGGAGTTCTCAGCAGCACTTTCTCCTTAATACAGGCTTTCTTCTCTGGTCTCTGGTGATGCCTCTCTCTCTTTGTTCTCCTCTTGCCTGTCTGACTGTCCATTCTCCAGATACTTCACTAGTTCATCAGCGTCATACTCCCTAGTCACAGGTGTCTCCCAAAGTTCTCTTCTGTGGCTTTTTCTCTCTATTTTCTCTTACTTGGGATCTCACTGACTCATACAGCTTCAATGATCATCTCTATAGAAATGATTGCTAGGGGCAGCTAGGTGGCGCAGTGGATAGAGCACCGACCCTGGATTCAGGAGGACCTGAGTTCAAATCCGGCCTCAGACACTTGACACTTACTAGCTGTGTGACCCTGGGCAAGTCATTTAACCCCACTTGCCTCACTTAAAAAAAAAAAAAGAAAAGAAATGATTCCTAGATCTATATATTCAGACCCAGTCTCTTTCCTGAGCTCCAATCCAGCATCACCACCTACCTTTTGGACGTTTTGAACTGAATGTCCTAGAGGTATCTTAAACTCAATGTATCCCAAACAACACCCAATCTAAAAAATAACCTTTTAATCAGTCTCTCTGCCTCAAGTCTCTCCCCACTCCAATCCATCATCCACTAGGTTATCAAAGTGATCTTCCTAAAGCCACAGGTCTGATCATATCAACCTCTCCTCCCCCGCCACCCCCTTACTCAAGAAACCCCAGTGGCTCCCAATTGCTTTTAGGATAAATACAAATGACTATGTTTGGCATTTTATGTTCTTTTTTTTTCCTTTTGGTTTTTGGGTGAGGCAATTGGGGTTAAGCAACTTGCCCAGGGTCACACAGCTAGTTAAGTGTCAAGTGTCTGAGGCGGGATTTGAACTCAAGTCCTCCTGGCTCCAGGGCTGGTGCTCTATCCACTGTGCCACTTAGCTGCCCCATGTGTTTGGCATTTTAAACCTTTGTTTACAACCTGGCTCCTTTCTACCTTTCCATGACTTGCCTTGGGTCACACAGCTAGTGTCAAGTGTCTGAGACCAGATTTGAACTCAGGTCCTCCTGAATCCAGGGCTGGTGCTCTATCTGCTGTGCCACCTAGCTGCCCCAAGCATCACCCTCTATAGGAAGCTTCTCCTGTTCCCCCCCCCCCCCCCCCGCCAGTGACCAGTGACCCCTCCTCTAAGGTTATCTTGTATACAGGGTGTGGTAGATATCCTATTTGCCCATTGATTTGCATGTTGTCTCCCCTATTTGAATATAAACTCTTTAAGGGCAGGGACTATTTTTGCTTTTCCTAGTATCTCTTGTGCTTAGCACATAGTACCTGATTACTAGATGCTTACTGATCAATTGATTCAGAATCCTCTCCTGACTTACAATAGGAGGAAAGGGTATAGCAAGCCTTCTAGGTAACAACAGACACAATTGCATGCCAGGGGAGTCCACCATTCTCAGCTCCTCTGGGGAAGCCCCAGCTGCTTACTCAGCTCTGCAGCGGGGCCAATAGTCCCCGATGGCTTTCCAGCAACAAGCTCAAGAGCTGAGGGTTTGTGGATTCCCCAGGGCAGAGGCCTCATGTCTGTTGCGTGCTTCCCTTCCATTTCTTTCCCTGCATCTGCTCACAAATGAGAGAATCTAGGGGGTTTACAACCACCAAAGACTAGATGCAGTAGGCACTTAATAATTGTTTACTGACTGACTGTAAGTGCCAAGGATGATCAATTCAATGTTTACTGAAGATGCCCACTGTGAGTCCAGCCCTGTGGCTGAGACAGAACAACAGATTTAGGTGCAGCCCTGCTGGATAGAGGTGAGGCTCATGTGAATGAAAAATAAGGTCGTATTTGGTAACAGAACAGGGAGACCTATGAAGACAACGGTATACTTGGAGAGAGACTCCTGGAACGGTCTTAAATCAAGAGTAGGTTTGGTCTGGAGGAGATGGGAGAGAGCCTGGCCCCTGCAGAAAGGGATAGGGAGGGCTGTGGCCAAAGGGAAGAGGGGAGTCCCCATTAGTGGAGAGGGTGAGGTCAGATTTCTGAAGGCCTTGAAGGCCAGGTAGGGGAGTTGAGTTTGAAGAGGGAGGACCAGATTTAGGTTAATTATTGGCTCCTACTCCAGGAAAGGCCAGGAGGGAAGCAATCCATCAGCAAAGCTTCCTAAGCCTGGCTCCACTATACCAGGGACTGCCAAGAACTCCCTATTCCCAGGGGAGTCTGAGAAATCGCTGTGTACTCACTGGGCGTGCAGGCAGTCATGGAACCGGAAGCTCTGAGTGGGGAGGGGCCTCAGAGGACAGCTAGTCCAGCATCTTTGGTGGATGGTTGGGGAAACTGAGGAGCACCCAGGTCAAGTTCACATGGGTAGTTAACAGCAGATTTGGCCCCCAAACCCAGGCCTCCTAACCGGGCACCCTTTTAGCTGTACTGATACACTCGTGAGGCTATCACTGTGAATGGAGAAACAATGACTAAGAAAGGTGGGGAGACTTCCTCTGCCAACACTGAGATGGCCCCTTCTGGGCCCTCTGACTTAAATATGTAACTGTCCCCATGTGAAAGAGCCATAAAGTTTTTTGTTTTTTTTTGTTTTGTTTTGTTTTGTTTTTGCGGGGCAATGGGGGTTAAGTGACTTGCCCAGGGTCACACAGCTAGTAAGTGTCAAGTGTCTGAGGCCGGATTTGAACTCAGGTCCTCCTGAATCCAGGGCCGGTGCTCTTTCTACTGCGCCACCTAGCCCCCCCCCCCAGCCATAAAGTTTTACAATGTCTTCCTCACAATCACTCTGTGGGAAGTGGTACAAGCAACAGTAAGCAGCCAAGTGCTACACTGCAGAGAGGGATGGACTTGAATTCAAGAAGAGCTGAGTTTGAATCCCACCTGAAACACCTGATACCATGTGAACCTGGGAAAATTACTGAACCTCAGTTTGCCTCAGTTTCCTTATCTGTAAAATGTGGATAATAATAGCAACTACCTTGAAGGGTTGATAAGAATCAGTTTTTCTCATATATCTATCTATCTATCTATCTATCTATCTATCTATCTATCTATCTATCTATCTATATATATATACACACACACACATATGTATGTATATGTGTGTACACATGTGTGTATAGACACATGTAGAGACATACATACAAACACATATAATACATATATAGATATAATTTCATTTGATCCTCACTACAACCCTGCTTTCTTCTTTTCTTTGCTCTCTCTCTCCCTCTCCCCTCCCTCCCTCCCTCCCTCTCTCTCTCTCTCTCTCTCTCTCTCTCTCTCTCTCACTCACACACACCCTGCTTTCACACACTACAACCCTGTTTTCTTCTTTTCTTTGCTCTCTCTCTCCCTCTCCCCTCCCTCCCTCTCTCTCTCTCTCTCTCTCTCTCTCTCTCACACACACATACACACACACACACACACACACACACACCCCTTTGCAAATCTTAAAGGGCTTTATAAATACTATCTATTATTATATCATTTCCTCTGTTTTACAGTTGAAGAAGCTGAGGGCCCTAAAGGTCTAGGGGCTTACCCAATTTCAAACACTAAGTATCAAAGCTGCCATTCAGACTCAAGTCCCCCAGCTCTCGGTCCACTATAGCAGCCTCTTCCATTTGTACCTCTCTTCTCCCGCCATGAGTATCCTTCAAAGGTAATAAGAGGCAGTAGGCTGGTGCGGGGGGGGGGGGGGGGGGGCTGCCAGTCCCAGGCAGTCTTCTGAAGCAGCAGTTTCTACTTTGGAATGTAAGCTCTTTGAGGTCACGGACAGTTTCCCCTTTGTCTTTCTATCACCGGCACTGAGCACAGTGTCAGGAACATTGCAGGTGCTTAATCCAAGCTTGTTAATTAACAGACTGATTACAAGGCACTGTGCTAAGCACTCAGGCTACAAAGACAAAGGGGACAAAAAATTCCCACCTGGAGGAACTTACCCTTTAATAGAGGAGATGGCATTTTTGACAGACAAGTACACACAAGGTAATTTCAGGATGGAGAAGGTACTGACAACGAGGAAGAAGGTTTCATGGAGGAGCTAGCACCTGAGCTGGGCCTTAAAGGAAGAGAAGGATGGTGGGAGTTTGTACAAGCTCCTGCACGGTAGATGAAGAGTCAGGAGAAAGCTAGGTTTCAATGCCCTCTCTGACATGAGCATTTCTTTGCCCATGAATGAATCATTTATACTCCTTGAGCCTCAGTTTCCTCATCTGTGAAAATGGGGATAATAATATCTATCGTAACTCCTTCCAAGGGCTATTCGAGGATGCACTGAGCTTTGCAAGCCCTAAAGAACTATATAAATGATAGCTGCTGCTGCTGCTGCTGCTGCTGATGATGATGGAAGAAGGCATTCGTATAGTGCTGGACACATCACTAAGCACTTTCCAAATATCTCATTTGAACCTCAGGACAGCACTGGTGCTATTATTATCTTCATTTTATAGCTGAGGAAACTGAGGCAGGCAGAGTTTAAGTGACTTGCCTAGGGATCACAAGCTAGTAAATGTCTGTGGTTACATTTGAACTCATGTCTTTCTGACTCCAGGCCCAGAACTCTACCCATTGCACCACTCAACTGCCTCCAATAATCACTATTGTCCTTCAGTGAGGTAGATTTGTAAGCTATGCTGTAGAGTCTTAACAAAAAACAGCAATTTCAAGGGTTTGGGAATTTGGAGAGGGGCAGCATCCTGTTCATATGTCTTTGTGATTAGGCCGGAGAAGCATTTTCGAGAGAGGACTGGCCTAGGGTGCCGCCGGATCAACAAACATGCCTGGGGTCACTTCAGCTCCCTCCAAACAGGGCTGAGGGAGGGAAGTGGGGGGACTTTCCATTTCTATGCCACATGGTCTGTGTCTTGCAGTTCTCAGAAAGGTCCCGCCAGCTTCCTTGGGCAAACAGGAAGTGGGCCCTTGAGCCAGGATTCAAGGAGGCCTTTGGAGGAAAGGCTGAGAGGGGCCTGTCAGGAGAGTGAGAGCTGACTCAGGAAGATAGTACAGCTACCTGAATCCTACAGATTATCAACTCCTGCTTGTTACCTCTCACAAGAGTCTGTTCACCAAGCTCAAAGGGCTATGTTCTAGAGAAGACATTTTCTTTCCCCAGTGGGTTCAATGGAAACAGCCCCTGCTCTGGAGTCAGATGACCTGGTGTACACCTCTGATGTTTACTACCAGTGATGCCTTAGACAAGCCCCTTGGCCCCCAAGCACCTCAGTTTCCTCATCAAGACCACAGTCTCTGAGTCTGAGACCATCCATGAGCAGCGATGGCTTTTTGCCTAATGTCTAACACAGTGGCTGGCCCTAATTCCGCTATTCAGACTGCTCTGTTATCCCACTGATGTGGATACTTCTCTCATAGATGAAGACCACAATTCATCCCTGTCTGCCCATTCTCTCTACCAGGGAGCTCCTCCTAGAATGTCCACTGTGGAAGTACCCAGGCTGCTCCACCTTGATTCTCCATCCTAGCTGGCCTGTGACTTTCTGGTCTTCAAAATCAGTATCTTCTCTACTGTGCCTCATTCTGGGACTTCCCTCAGCTGGGGCCTCCTCCCTGCTAGAATATTCCTTCATAAGCTCCACCCCCTTCTCTCATTGGGGACTTCTTCCTGGAGCATCCATTGTGTGTATAGCCTTCCTCCAATAGACTGTAAGTCTCTTGAGGGCAAGGACTGTCTTTTTGCTCATATTTGTATCCTCAACTCTTTTTTTTTTTTTTTGCGGGGCAATGGGGGTTAAGTGACTTGCCCAGGGTCACACAGCTAGTAAGTGTCAAGTGTCTGAGGCTGGATTTGAACTCAGGTACTCCTGAATCCAGGGCCGGTGCTTTTCTTCTGCCCCTCCCCCTCCCCCCACTACTCCACTGCGCCACCTAGCTGCCCCGGTATCCTCAACTCTTAGCACAGTGCTTGACACATAGTAAATGCTTCCTTTTCTCCTTACCTCCTTCTCTCCCTTCTTTCCTTCCTTCTCTCCTTCCTTTCCTTCCCTCCCTCTTTCTCTTCTTTCCCTCCCCCTTCCTTTTCCTTCCCTTCCTCCTTTTCTTCCCTCCCTCCTTCCCTTCCCTCCCTCTTTCCTTCCTCCCCTCCTTTTCTTCCTTCTTCCCTGCCTCCCTCCCTTTGCCACTCTCATTTACATCCTCCCATGAGGTCTACTCAGTATACTGAGTGGACAAGGGGGTGGGCAGCTGCCTTACTTTTGCAAGCACAGACCTTGGAGTGTGGAACCTAGACTGACAGGCCTGGAGTTGGAATCCTCCCTCTGTCCCACTGACTGGTGTAACCTTGGACAAGTCACTTAACTTCCCTGGGCCCCAGTTTCCTTTCCTGTAAGATGAGTGTGTTAGAATAGATCAAGGCTCCTTTCTAAAGCCAGATTTGTGATCCCATTATCTTGACATCATGAAGAAATCAAGGGCATCTAAGGGCTGTCCATAGAATCAACTCATCTTTTTTGCACATCCATCTCCTTGGTAACATCCTTTAAACCTTTCTCTTTTATAATTTCTCATTGGTCTTGCAGCCTGATCCTGGCCCACCATACACCTCTCCATTCTCCCTTGGTGATCCCTGGTTAGTCAGACACTAGAGCAGTGCATGACTCATCCTCCCAGCTATACAATCACCCATTCCACAAAGCTTTGAACCAAGTAGGCAATTAATATAGACTGTTAAATCCAATTGATCCAGTGGAGGAGAGGGAGGAGAGAAAGCTTAGAAGCCCATGGGGAGGAGGTTTTAAGAAGGGGCAGGAGATCAGTAGCTCAGAGAGAGTGGCACAATCAAGAAGGGAAAGATAGCAGAAGACTGTCCAAGGTTTTGTCCAAGAGGAATTTGGGATCAGTTTTTACTAAAGTGTGTGTGAAGGGGAGTTGGGGGATACAAAGCTTGGAAGAGGAGGTTGGAGCCAGTCTGTGGAGGAAAGGCTTGTATTTTGCCCCTAAGGCAATGGGAAGCCCCTGGGTTTTGATCAGAGGAGTGGCAGGGACAGAACTGTGTCTTGTGAGCTCCTTGATTACATGCCGCCAAATGGTGAGCACAGAGCATTGAGTATCTAATCTACTGACTTCTGAAGAGAGGATTCTGGAGAAGATACAATTCTGGCCCAATTGGAGGAGAGGTTGTGTGCCTGCCCAATGCCTACCTTCCTTATAAGGTCTGACAACAGAGGTAGCATCTGCTCCTTCATATCTTCCCTGAAGAGCAAAAATGAGGAGCAGAGAAAGAAGGTCACTGGAATGAAAACTCTAATTCCCTCATTTTATAGAAGAGGAAACTGAGGCTCAGGAAGGACAAGTGACTCACCCAAGGTCTTATAGCTAGTAATAGAATAAAGACTCAAAGGAGGTCCACTGATTCCAAAGCCAATGCTTCCCCCACTACTCCAAGTTATCAGCTAGGTCTAAGTGAGTGTGCCTGGATCTCAGGGAGTCCTGATACCCGGGATTTCATCCTAGCTCTACTCGGTAGGCTAAAGAAGCATCAAATTAGAGTTGGAATTCAGCAGTTCAAAGGCCATCATTTTACAAAGAAGCAAACTGAGGCCTATAAAAGAGAAGTGACTTGTTTGAAGTCACATAGGTAGCAAGTAGAAGCCCCACTTCACTAATTCTAAGTCCAGCCTTTTTTTCTTCCGCCCCTCCCCCCACCAATCACACACCATACTGTCTCCTGTTCCAACCCATACTCATTTTAAGAGGAAATTAAAGTCTAGAAAGATAAGCGACTTACTCGAGGTAAAATTGGCAGTAAATAACTGATGGATTCTTAAAAGTAAGTGCCTACTTTGCACTAGGCACAGTGCTTAAGCACTTTACAAACATTACCTCATTTGAACCTTGCAACAACCCTGGGAGGTAGGTGCCATTATCATCCCCATTTCACAGATGAGGAAAACTAAGGCAAACAAAGGTAAAATGATTTGCCAAAGGTTCTGTAGCTAGGAAGCCTTTGAGGCCAAATTTAAACTGACTCCAAGTACAGGGAGCTATCCATGGTGCCTCTATTATATCATAGGATCTAAGGGTTAGAGCAGCAAGAAATCTAAGGGGCCATCTAGTCGCCTTAATTTTACAGATGAGGAAACTGAGACCCATTAGAGGTGAAATGACCTGCCCAGGGTCACACAATTAAGTGGCAGAGATGACATTCTAACCTAGGTCCTCTGACTCCATTTCCCATGTACCGTGTTTCTTCTTTCCTTGTTGTGTTCACAGAATGTCAGAGGGAGAAGGGACCTCCTCAGAAATTATCTAATGCAAATGCATCCTTTTACAATTCAGCAAGCATTTATCAAGCACTTTCAAAGTATAGAGGACTGTGTTAGGCACTCAAGAAGACAAGACAACTCCTTCCCCCCCCCCCTTCTACTTGAACCCACCTCTTCTGGCTCTTGGTCCAGTGTTCTTTCTTCTCTACCACGCTTTGCGAAGAAGCCTTTCTTCCTCATATCACTTGCAGAAGGCTTCCTCCCAAGGACTCAAAGCTTATGCTCAGTTTCTTTTCACTAAAGAAGTACAGTGTGGGGGGCAGCTAGGTGGAGCAGTGGATAAAGCACTGGCCCTGGATTCAGAAGGACCTGAGTTCAAATCCGGCCTCAGACACTTGACACTTACTAGCTATGTGACCTTGGGCAAGTCACTTAACCCTTATTGCCCTGCAAAAAAAAATTAAGAAGTACAGTGTAGAGGGAGGTAGGAGGGAGCCTCAGCAGGCCCCCTGACACAGCCCCCTTATACAACCCCTTACTTGGGAGTCCTTTGGATAAGAGCACCACACGTCAATGGTCCCCACACAAAGCTGGGGGTCTGAAGAGCACAGGCTTGGGAGAACAAATAGCATCTGTCACCCTCTTGCTGGCTCTCCTGCATCTGGAAACACCTTCATTCACTGGCAAATAGCTCACCTGACCTCCCTCATCCCTGTCTGTCTCTGTGCAGTGTCTTACTGAAGGGAGCTTCTCTGGTTTCTATGGCAACCTTCAGCTTACCCAAAACCTCCCCTGGATTCCTGCTAGCATGTCACCTCCCCGTGCCAGCTAGCACATGTTGGGGGCTGCTGCACTGACCCCACCAGAGGCAAGGGCATTGCAGCTGAGCTCAGAGAACCACTTAGTAGCTGTGTGACCTCCTGGAACCTCAGTCCCCCTCTGTAAAGTGGAGCTAGTCTCCAAGTCCCATCAATCTCTAAATCTATACTACCATGATGCTATCTATGATGAAAATTGTGAAGGGGAGGAGAGCTACCCAGCTGAGCATCCTCATTCTCATGGGGAACCTCATGGAGCACTGAGGGAGGGAGACCCAGATTGCTGGGATCTGTCCACTTCTACAAGCCACCCTGTGAGGGTAATACCAGTGCTGATGCTGACCATTCTAATGACAATCATCAATATTTCTGTATCTCTTTCAAGTTTGCAAAGCACTTGACATTCACTATTTCATGAGAGTCACACAACTACCCTGGTAGAGATTTATAACAGATATCATCATGTCCATTTTATGGATGAGGAAACTGGCTCAGAGATTAAAATGACTTGTCCATGGATCACAGAATTAGATATTCTTTATTGAAAAGAAATTGAGCTTAAGCTTTGAGCATATGGAAAGAAGCCTTCTGCAATCTGGAACTAAAAGAGGTTTAAAAGGCTATCTAACAGGGGCAGCTAGGTGGCGCAGTGGATAGAGAACTGGCCCTGGAGTCAGGAGTACCTGAGTTCAAATCCAGCCTCAGACACTTAGCACTTACTAGCTGTGTGACCCTGGGCAAGTCACTTAACCCCAATTGCCTTACTAAAAAAAAAAAAAGGCCATCTAGTCTGACTTCCTCCTCATTTTACAGATGAGGAAACTGAGGCCCAGGGAAGTGACATAAGGCAGAAAGTAAGAGGCAGGATTTGAACCCAGAATCTGTGATTTAAGTCGGTACTTTTCCCACCATACCAAGCTGTAGTTAACATATGTTAGAGGCATGATTTCAACCTAGGTTTTCCTCTCTCCAAGTCTAGAATTCTATCTAATGAGATATGCTGCTCCCCCCTTAATTTACAAATGGGTTGTGGTCTAAAAGTTGATCTGTCACCCACTCATTGGGATCTCAGTAGGCATTTTCTCACAGAGGAGAGACAGGGCATGTGGCAGCAGTGAAAAGAGCACCAGACTAGGACTCAGGAGAGAATTGAATTTGAACCCTCCCTCTGACACTACTTATGTGATCCTAGGCCATTTGCTTAACCATTGAGCCTCAGTTTCCACCTCCGAATCATGGTGATAAGAATACTTGTAGCATCTGCTTCATGGGGATTCTGGCTGTTGTGAGGATCAAAAAAAATCATGCATCTAAACCATTTTGAAAACTTTGAACCACCAGAGAAGTGTCAGCTGCTATTACGGAAACTGACATGCAGAGCTGTCTTCTAGTAGCTGAAGGATGGTGACAGGGAAGAGTAATTAGATTTGTCTTACTTGATTCTGGAGGGTGGAACTTGGAGCAGTGGGTGGAAGTGACAGGTAGCAGGTTTCACCTCACAGAAAGAACTCCCCAGTAATCCCCAGCTGCCCCAAAGTGAAGTAGGCTTCAGTGGGGTCTGACCATCTCCCTCATTCCCTGGAGGTCACCCTGCAGAAGCTGAAGAACTACTTCTTGGGGAGATTTTGTAGAACAAATCAGAGATTCACAGCCAGAAGGGACTTCATGGGTCATGGAGTCCAGCCCCTTCATTTGACAGATAAGCCCCAAGGAAGAATAATGACTTGCCCAAGGGCATACAGAGAGTAAGTAGAAGAGGCAGGATTCCTATGCATGCCACATCTGGGCAGGATACCAATAAGGGCTGATATCTTTGTAGGGCTCGAAGGTTTATAGAATGCTTTGTATATGTTATAGCATTTATAACCTTCATTGGCTTCCTCCCCTAACTTGCCCCTCTTCTTAACTTCCCTATTTCTGTCCAGGGCACTGTCATCCTTCTACCTACCCAACTCTACAACCTAGTGTCCTCCTCAATTTTGTGTCTCCCTCACCCCATGTATCCGATCACTGGTCATTGTCATGTGGTCTACACTTCCACGATGTCTCTCACAGCTGTTCCCTTCTTTTGATGCATATGACCACCACCTCACTTCAAGCCTTGGGTCCTTACTTCTCCCCAGGACTACTACAACAACCTCCTAAATAGACTCCCTGCTTCAATTATCTCCCCAATTCAATCCACCCGCCATAGAGTTGTCAATACTCCTAAAGCACAGGTCTGGCTATGGCCTTCCCTGACTCAAGAAGCTTCGTGGAGTCCCTATTTTCTCTGGTATACAAACTGCTCTGTGTGGCATTCAAAGACCTTCACAACCTCGATCCAACCTAATTATGGTAGCTGGTAGAATTTTGAGCCTGGAGTCAAGAAGACCTGAGTTCAAATCTAGCCTCAGACACTTATTAGCTGTGTGACCCTGGGTGAGTCACTTAACCTCTGTTTGCCTCAGTTTTCTCAACTGCAAAGTGAGGATAATAATAGCACCTCCCTCTGAGGGTTATTGTGAGGATCAAATGAGATAATATTTTTAAAGCGCTTTGCACAGTGCCTGGCACATAGCATGTGCTAAATAAATGTTTTCCTTCCCGTTCTAGGCTTATTATAAATTATTCTCCTTCATGTAGTCTATAATCTAACCCAACTATCCTTACTGCCTGTCATATATAATCTCCATGCCTTTGCACAGGCTATCCCCCAAGATTGGAATGCATTTCCTCTTCATTTCCCCCTCTTAGAACCCCCAGTTCCCTTCAAAATTTAATTCAAAGGCTACCTTCAAAAGACATCTTTGACTCCCTGGTGCTAGTATTTTTCCACAAGAATTACCTCGCAGGGTTTGGTTTTTTTTTTTTTGGTAACTCTTTAGATACATACATGTTGTTTCTCCCCTTGAAGGCAGGCACTATTTAATTTTTATCTTTTTATACACCGCCTCTCGCACATTTCCTGGTAAACAGCCTAGGTTCTTAAGAGACGCTTGTTGATTGATCTAAAAGTATAATTATCCTCACTTTACAGAGGGGGAAACTGAGGCAGAGAGTTGTTCAATGGCCTGTCCATCATCACATGAGGGTTAATAGAGGTGGAACTCAAATTCAGGTCTCTTTTGTCTCCAGGTTCAGTGTTTTTTCTCACCTGAATCTGCCATTTTCCTAAATCAAGCCATCAGCAATCACATGTTAGCAGCCAAGCCAAGAACTGTGCGTGCTAGCAGTGAGGTTACCAAAACAAAAGTGAGATAGTGCCTGCCATCAGGAGACTACTGAGTGACCTCTGGGGTACCTCCTAGCCTGGAGATTCTGTCAGTCTGGGATTCTCTGTTTTCTGTGAGCAGCTGATCCATGACAGTTCGGTTCCCATGATAGGATCCAAGAGGCCCTTCAGCCCACAGTGGATCTGTCAGTCATTGTAAAACTAGAGTTCTGGGGCCTGGGAATGAAGGAGAAGCCGAGTGGTACAGGAGCAGGGGGGAAGGGAGGGGAGGGGAGGGGAGAGAGAAGGAAGAGTGTTCCCTCCTCTTTCCTGGGCTCAGGGCCAGCAGAAGTTATGAAACAGGGGAATTTTGTCTTGCATAGCCTCCCCTCCCCTCCCCTTTTGACAATGTTTCCCACTGTCCAGGGTCCCTCTCTCACCTGCTCGCTCCCACTCCTCTGAATGGGTTCTATAATTTCCATCACCCAAGGAGGCACCTCCCCTTATTCCAGCTTGCCCCCCCCCACAAGCACTCCATGCTCCAGAATTACCTACCTCCTCCCCACAAACCCAACTCTACCCCTTCCCCCATGCTCTTAATATGCAATTTAATTGAACAAACCTCGATTAAGCACCATCTTTGTGCAGAGCACTGTCCTCAGAGCCAAGGGAGATTAAAAATTTAGGTAAAGCAAGGTCCCTGCCTTCATTCAGCTCATGGTTCAGTAAGCCACAGACAGAGATGACTAGAATACACAAGAATACATAATAAGCGAACTGGGGAGGTACAAACAGTGATGTGGGAGGGAAGCTGATCTCCGCTAGGCAGTGGGAGGAAAAGAATCCAATTAGACTCATTCACACCAATGTGAGTGGGAGGCATGGGGTGTAGTAGGAAGTGCTGAAGACTCACTCAGAGGCAGAGAGATCTTCAATTCAGGTCTGGCCACTTACAGTGAGATTCTGGGCAACCTACTTCAAATCCCAATTCAACTCAACCCAATCAGAGAAGCATTTTTTAAAGAGCCTACTATGTGCAAAGCACAGGAGATACAAAGACAAAATGAAAAAAACAGTCTCTGCCCTAAGGGGTTTGCATTTTATTGTGGAGATACAATATGGACACAGATAAGAAAATACCAAAACAAATACAAACAAAATGGGGGAGAATAGAGATTACTAGCAATTGGGAAGATGGGGTAGATTCTTTATAGGAGATTGTGTTTGAGTTGAGCTTTGAAATAAGGGGGGAGGCACTTCTATGAGGTGGAGATGAAGAGGGAATATATTCCAGGCATGGGGGGAAGGGCAGACTCTACAAAGGCCTGGAGGTGGGAAATGGAATATCTTGTACAGTAGTTCATGAAGGAATTTACCGGAATGTAGAGTGTGTATGTAATGTACAATAAGTGTGGCAAGGAAGCCAGACAATGAAGGGCTTTAAATGCTCCACCACACACAGCCTGAGAGCCATCTTGAGATAACATGAGGGTAGAAGTGGATGGAACAGGATGGGGGGAGGGTGGTTTCCATTAGTAGTCCTTGATTCATCCCTTCTTGGTGTACTTTGTCCCTCTCCACTGTTCCTTTTTCCCCTCATGGGCAGGTGATCAGTCATTAAATGTTTTCTTTGATGAATCACTAGCCTTCTCATTCCTTGTCTCTGCCCCCCCCTCTTCACACTCACTCCCATTCTTAGTACCCTCACTCTCCTGCCCACCCCCGGGTGCCCTTCCTCCTGCTCCTCCTCCTCCTCTTTCTCTGTTCATCTCTCCCTTCCCTCACCCTTCCCTGATGGACACTTTACTTCCACCCCCTCCAGCACCAGCTCCTTCATGATGAATGTTAACTCTCAGTGGAAAAGAGTCCAAAGAAGACAATTATTTTCAAATCATTTTTTCAAAACATGTGTCTTTCCTCGGGTTTCCGACTAGCTTGGACGCAGCAGCACTGTGTGACCTCGGCACCAAACGTGTGCTCTCCCTGGAGGAGGCTGAGCAAGGTGTATCTGAAAGAAGGCAAGGTCCTGAGATGCTTCCAGTGAGCTTGTTTCCTGAGCACATCCAGGGAACTGCGTAATATCAGGGTTAGAAGGTGCCAGGCTCTCCTCCCTTTCACACAGACCCACCTAAGAGGACACAAGGCCACAGAAGGATGACCAAGGATGGAGCTATCCGTGACTTTATACTCCAAGTCATGGCTGGCCACTCCTTTACTGTCCTCTGTCCTGAAGACCTCCTGGAGCTCACAGCTTGGCCCAATGACACAGGAGAAAGCAGATCACCAACCACATAGACTTTCCAGGGTAGCGCTGCTCTGCCACAAAGGGATCCCAACTTCTGAAACACACTCCAACACTGCAGTGTGATGAGACAGCCTAACATCACCCCAGAAACCCAAGTTCCCCCAATTTCATCTGTTATTTACAGCCTCCCAGCAGGAGAGAGACTATTGTCCTTGTTAGGGCTATTAACACTAGCTGCTCCCTCCCTGGCTCATGGGTCATCTGAGCGGTATCCCCCAGATTGGGATAGCAGCTTGTTCAGTCCCCTCATTTTAAAGCTGGGACAACTGAGGCTGGAGGAGATGAAGTTAGCTCGCCTAAGATGTCTCAGTTAGTAAGTGGCAGATCTCAGATTCGAATCTTTTTCCTCCAGTGTCAGTGTTCTTCCAGGTATATCTCACTGTTATGAAATGCATTCATGAAAATCCAGCCCTTATATATTGTTTTCCCTGTAAAAAAAAAATGAGTTTGGCTATCTCCTGAAATGACATTCTCTACCAAGGCCCCTCAGTGGTCACATGGAAACTGAAGGGGAGACACGGTTGAATCAGGTTCACTTGGGGCTCCCTAGGGAGATGGATAAGAAGGAGGGCAGGCCAGCTTGTCTGTCCTGGTGGCCAGGACCAAAGGCCCATTCAGCTCACAAAAAGCAGTAGTGTCCCATGCTGAGCATATGCGAGAATCACATAGAGAGAATCTCAGGGCATTAAATTTTAATGTTTGTACTTGATACCCCTGGGCTATGCTATTCACCATCCCTAGATCCACAGCTTCACTGGATATGCTAGGGCTAATTGGCCACCAGAGACTGCATGGAGACCAGCCCAAACCCAGTTCCCCCGCCTCCTACCAGCCCCCACCCCAACAGAGGAGGTAGAAAAGAGAGGAGAAAGACAGAACGGGAAGTGAGACACACTGTCTCTCTACCTCTCCTTCTGTCTCTGTCTCTGTCTCTGTCTCTTTGCCTGCCTCTCCCTCTCTCCCTCTCCCTCTCTCCTTCCCTCTCTCCCTCCCTCTCTCTCTCTCTCTCTCTCTCTCTCTCTCTCTCTCTCTCCCTCTCTCCCTCTCTCTCTCCCTCTCCCTCTCTCCCTCCCTCTCTCCCTCCCTCTCTCTCTCCCTCTCTCTCTCTCTCTCTCTCTCTCTCTCTCTCTCTCTCTCTCTCTCTCTCTCTCTCTCTCTCTCTTTCCCTCTCTCCCTCTCCCCCCCTCTCTCCCTCTCTCTCTCTCTCTCTCTCTCTCTCTCTCTCTCTCTCTCTCTCTCTCTCTCTCTCTCTCTCTCTCTCTCTCTCTCTCTCTCTCTCTCTCTCTCCCTCCTACCCTGGGGGAGATTTCCTTAAGCTCTGAAACACAAGCACTGGCAGTCAATTGTCTAATTCCAAAGCTCTGAGATTCACTAACACAAAAATGAAGGCACCTGAAATGGGCCAGAGGTGACATAGAGCAAAGGACTTGGAATAGGGAGACCTGGCTTCAAGCCCTGGCTCAGACACTCCTAAGCCGTGCAACATTGGACAAGCCACTTCCTCTCTCCAGGCCTCAGTTTCTCTGTCCGTAACACAAGGGGATTGTGCTTGCTTCTCTCTCAGGTCCCTCTTGGGTTTCTTCCAGCTTCATCGCTGTGACTGTGAGTCTGCCAGTCCCCAACGCCAGCAAAACCTTCCCCTTGTCTGCCCAGATTCCTGGAACAGCCAAGCCTGGGGCACAGATTCCAGGCCTTGAGCCAGAGCCCACATCTGCTGGTTCTGACCTGTTCTTGTGTCACCCCCAGGATTCAGATGGAATCGGGCCAATCCGTGCACATTCCTCTTCCCCTGCTTTGCTCTGCCATCCATCCCCTGCTGTTCTTGTCATTTCTTTCTTGGATAAGAACAACTGGGCGACTTCTCCCCCTGTAGCCCAAGAACCACCCAGTGTATCAGATAGGGGGCTGGCGGCACAGAGTGGGCAAGATTTGGGGTCCAGTCCAGTCTGTAACATACACGGCTCATGTAGCCTTGGGCAAATCACTTGACCTGACAACGAGTGACCCAGGCAACCCTCTCAGAAGTTAAGTTGGAGAATCATTGCCAATTTGCATTGGTGGAGGAAGATGGGCTCAACTGTAGTTCTCTACATGAATAAACTCACAGGTCTGAACAATGCCCTCCCCTCCAAAATGGAGGAGTGGACAGAGCACCACATAATGAAGCAGGACACCTGGGTCCCAATCCCAGGGCTGTTATTTACCACCTATGTGGTCCTTGACCAGATCACTTCCCTTGGGTTTCTTCATCTTCTAAATGAGACTGTGGGTGTCTCCATTTCTATGGAGAAGATTCTATAACATGCAGCACAAGATTTACAAATGCTTTGTGTCCGCCATTATTTTACTTGATCCTTACAAGAGCTCTGTAAGGTAAGTAGCTAAGTTTTCCAATTTACACGTGAGAAACCTGAGCCTCAGAGTAGGTGAGTGACTTGCCCAAGGTCATACAGCTAGTAAGTGGAATAGGCCCATTTTCTCTACCTTGGCTCTACCCTAGACCAGGCCTCATAATCTTACAACCTGGAATTGTGCAACCATTTCCCAGCTGATCTCCTTAGCTCCCATTTCTAATTCTGAGACCTCCAAGTCCTCTCTACTCCTTCAAAGAAACATGGAATCTCAGAGGTCATCTTGCTACCCCATAATGCCAGGACAGCCGGAATCCCCTCTACAACATTCCCAACATAACAGTCATCCAGTCCCCATTTGAATACTCTTAGGGACGGGAAGCTCCCTACCTGTTCAGACAGATTGGTTCCCCCCTAAATAGGGCTAGAAGCACAGGAGCTTCTCAGAGGCCAGACCCCACTGTGACTGCCATAGACGCTTTGCTCTGTTACATTTCTGATGTGGGCCAGTACGCTGTTCCTCATGTAGCCTATCAGCCTCTGCTTCTAGAGGCTTGTTATACTGGTGCCTGGAAAAGAAAATGAAGCCCATAGTAGGTGTATGAGGTGGTATTTGAACTCACGTCTGCTTATTTCAAGTCTTCTGACTGTTCTACTATGCCAAACTGCCTGGACTTGATTGCCCGGCTAGTGAGTGTCAGGGATGGGGATATTAGAGCTGGAGACATACTTAAAGGGCATGCAGTGCCAACCACCCTGGTACTATTTACAAATTTGCAAACTGGAGTCTGGAGCAGTTAAGTGACTTACCCAGGGTCACACAAACAGTTCCCGGCAGAGGTTGGTCTTGAAGCCAGGTCCTCTCCAACTCTAAGTCTATACTTAGGAGGAAGGAGAGATCCCTTTCAGTGGCGGCCTGGGGTCCTAGACCCAGGTCAGATTTCATCCTAGGTCAAGGTCTAATTCAAATTCTCTGATCCCCACTCCCCAGCTGAGAGTGAGCTCTCCTTCCTTGGATGCCCTGTCTGCCTGGCTGATCATTGTGTTAGACCAGGGGGCACTGATATGCCTCTTTCCTTCATCCTTTTCACCTTCTCCCTTGGTGTGGCACAGTGATTGCTCTAGACCGCAGACTCTTTCCCTCCCATTAGACTGCAAGGCCCCTTATGGAAGGGCTTCTGTGTTCTTCATCTTTAGCTGGAGCAGAGAGTGCCTGGTACAAGGAGTAGGTGCTAAATAAATAATGACTAGAAGGCCCATTCAATCCAGCTATGATTCTGTGACTAAGGTGGAGAGGGTGGAGACAATTAAAAAAACCCTCTGAGGCTCATGACCTTCTACCCACCCCCACCCCCACCCCCACTGGGCACCAATCACCAAGGCCAGGCAGCCAACCTGCTCCTTGCCCTCAACCCCCCACACAGTCATTTAAGTGCTTTCCTTTCTCCTTCAAGCTAGCTGTGGGTGTTCACTGTCACTTGGTGTCACCTGCAGACCTAGGGCGGAGGGACAGAGACACACCATGTAACATTTCTTACCCTCAGCCCCACGGCATGGGCCTGGATAGGGAGACGGGGGTGGACTTCTTCTGATGCCCAGGTCTTACTAGGGTTCCCTGCCTTTGACCCACTCACTCTCCCCAGTAGTAGGGGATGGGGTGGAGGAGAAAGAGACAGAGGCAGAGACAGACACAGAGAGGAGACAGAGACACAGAGGGAGACAGAGGAAGGGGGGGGGAAGAGAGAGAGAACAATGAGGGTTAAGTGACTTGCTCAGGGTCACACAGCTAGTAAGTATCAAGTGTCTGAGGCTGGATTTGAATTCAGGTCCTCCTGGATTCAGGGCCAGTGTTTTATCCACTGTGCCACCTAGAGGCCTCAATCCCTCCATTTTAAAGATTATGTGACCAGCATCCAAAGAGCTTGCAAGATCTGTGCCAGGTAGCCAGGGTAATGAGTGGCAGGGTCCTTTGATTCCAAATCTGCATAGATCGGGGCAGCTAGGTGTAGCAGTGGATAAAGCACTGCCCTTAGATTCAGGGGGACCTGAGTTCAAATCCAGCCTCAGACACTTGACACTTACTAGCTGTGTGACCTTGGGCAAGTCACTTAACCCTAACTGCCTTACCCCCCCAAAAAAAACAAACAAACAAACCAAATCTGCATAGATCCAAAGAAGTCCAATATGAAGGAGAGCGAGATTCAGGCAAAGTACTCTGGGACATTGGAGAAAGGACCCTTCCTTCTCAATTGGAGGCCCTGCCAGATTTGGGCTTTGAGCATAGGCTGGACCATCACAGGTTAGAAGTGGAAGAAATCTTAGAGACAGTCTGCTTCAAGCCTTGAATTTTACAAATGAAGAAACTGAGGTTCAGAGATGGGGAGGTGTTTAAAGAAACCAAGGCTAGTTAGAAATGATTCCAGAGGAAGGGCTACAGGGGTAATCAGAATTTAATTCAATGATTATTTACCATGAGGTAGGAAGGCACTGTCCTAAGTGCTAAGGCTAAAAAGATAAAGAAACAAACAAAAACCCAACACCCATACTCAACACTCTCCACATTCTACTAGGAGGAAACGTCATTCATACATATAAGTAATTGCCAAATATCTGTCAAGAAAATAATATCTAGCATTTATGTAGCATTTTAAGGTTTAACCTTATCTCATTTCATCCTTACAACAACCCTGTGAAATAGGTGTGATTATTTCCCCCGTTTTACAGATGAGGAAACTGAGGCAAATAGAGGTTAAATGACTTGTCCCAGACCACACAGCTAGCCTGAAGTAGGATTTGAACTCATGTCTTCCTTTCTCCCCAGTCCAGCACTCTATCTACTGAAGAAGGTACTAGCAACTGGGGGAAATTTTTAAGAAGCCTACAGTGGTAGACACCACCTGATCTGTGCTTTGAAAGAACCTGGGTATTCTATGGGTTGGAGGTGAGTCAGAAGATGGGATGTGGCACAGTCTATTTGGGGTAGAATAAAGAGTTGCAAAAAGGCAAGGAGGCATGTGCAACAAGCCTGGAAAAAATCAAACGATCTCAGATCTGGGAGAAACCCCTGAAATAGTATTTCTGATCCTTACCTTGGAATATCATGCTATCATTATCTCTCTTTGAGAGTGGAGGAAACTGAGGCAGAAAGAAGATAAGCCCAACTCTCTCATTGTGCAGAGGAGTAAACTAGGTTGAGAGGAGATGGGACCTGCTCTAGATCAGACAGTCAATAGCAGGGCCAAGATTGGAGCTCGGGTCTCTTGCCATTCTGGCCGCATTTCTAGGATAGGAGCCGTATCCTTTTTAAGAGTGTTGTCTGAGGGATATGGGATAAAGATCAGTTCTCACCTGCAGTCGTTGCTGATTTGGATCCAGCGTAATTGCACCCAGAAAGGTGGCTTTATAGAGATCTGGATGTCACCCGCACAATACACAAATCATTTTTTTTAATGAGTTGTCATGTTGACAATGGGACTGAGTCTCGGGCCTGATGAAATGGGTTGGTTTCTTTCTTTCTTTTTTTTCCCCCCTCTCTTTCTCTAAGCTCTGCTTACTGGAAGCGATATCTCACAGGGGATGAATGGCAGGGAGGGAGCCACAGGCAGAGACAAAGAGATGGCTTTGTCTGGCAATGAATTTAGATAGCATGTGGGTGGCTGGTGAATAGCACAGACTTCCTTCACCCTCCTGTCACCGAGCCTTTCTTGTGCTGGCAGAGAAAGGGAGATGGGCTCTGGCCCACAAACACCCCAGGATACCAAAGGAGGGGGGCTGAGGAGGAAACCCCGTCCCTGAGCCCTTCCCTGGGGCCAAGTAGGAGCATGAGCATGAGGAAGAGGAAGATAAAGGCAACAGAAACTAGCATTTAGATTATACTTTCAGGTTGGTGCAATGCTATATATAGGGCAGCATTGGGTAATAGAAACCCTGCTGATTTGAAAGTTCAAAGACGTGGGTTCAAATTCCAGGCTGGCTCATTTGCCAATTGTGTAATCTCAGGCAAATCATTTTTTGCCTGGGCCTCAGTTTCTTCAACTGTAGAAATTAAGGTGTGTGTGGGGGGAGGTTGGGCTAGATGACCTCTGAGGTTGCTTCCAGATCTAAGTCTATGAGACTACAATCCCCTCAGATGAGGAAGTGGGGTGAAGCCCCTTGCCCATGTCAATAGCTCAGTAGACTCCAACACTGCATGTGGGGGGGTGAGATTCAAATGTAGTTCTCCGTACTGGGACTCCAGACACTACCCCATGTTGTCTCTTTTCTAATAATGGGGCAAATTTGGGGGGCAGGTACAGAGCCTGCTGCCTGGAGCAAAGTCTGCTGTCTCAGTTACAAGGCTGGGTGGCATCGGGGCACAAAGGATCAGGCAGGACTGGCAGTCAGGAGGTGTGGCCTCCAGTCTCACCCTCACTACAAATTCTCTGTGTGACTTGGGACAAACAACCTTCTCATCTTGGGGCCTTAGTTTCCAACTTGGTAAAATGAGGGTGTCAGATTGGAAGCTCCCCAAGGTTCTAGGACTTAATGATAGACTAGAGAAACACAACACACCGGGGTGGACCTGGGCTAGAGTGATGAAGAAAAGGTCTTAGTTTTTTCTGTAAACAGTTTCCGCCCTGGTGCTCAATCCCTACCCAGACTACCTTGTGGCACCTCACACAATGCTCTAGGAACCAACTTCCTCCCCACCCCCCTACACACACACACACACACATACACACACACACATAAATACACACACACATACATACACACACACATATAAAACCATACCTGTACCAAGTCCTGAGTCTTGGGAACCAAGCTAGGCAATTGACTAACTGAAGGCTAATTAGAGCTGAGGTGTTAATGGGTGATAATGGCTCATGCCAGATAATGTTTGCATTTTAACTGGGGCCTTCTGTGCTTTCTGCTAAAGGAATGAGTAATAAAAATAACTCACATTTCTATAGGCTTCAGGAAACCAGGACTTCAGACTTCAAATCTAATGCTCTTGCCACTAAACACCACATGAGATCTCTAATGACAAGAGTAATGATGGGGGAACGCCAGATAAGGCAGCTTGATGGAGGAGAGTATTTAGGGTAGGAGGACTTTTTAGCACCCTTCAAAATGTACCCGATAGGCACCTGGCCAGTACTAACAAACACACACATATACACATACACATACACATACACATACACATACACATACACATACACATATACATATACATACATATGCAGAGCAATATCAGAAGCTTTGGATCCACCGGAGATTTGAGAGCCTTGGAAACATTTTCTGTGTGGTTTCTTTCATTCCACAAGTATTGATTAAGAGTTCCTTACTCTGTGCCTCCCATTATGCTCTGGGACACCTTTCCCTCAACCACATCCCACCCCTTTATCCCCCACTCACCCTATCTGCTTTTCCCCTCTCTTTATCCAAGAGAGATTTATTTGTCTGATAGGAATCCAGTATTATCGATAGGAAGGAAAACCAGAAACCATAGGGTTGATAAGTGTCAAAGCTGGTCTGGTCCTTAGAGCACAAGAGAATGTTCCAGTCAGCAGGGGCCTAAAAACATGAGTGTCAGAGCTAGGAGGGACCTTAGAATACCAGAAATAGAGGGAGCCTCAGAATATGGAATGTCAGAGCTTGGAGCAGAGGTGGGAAGGCCGTGAGAGAATCATCTAATGCCAGAGCTGGAAAGAATATAGGATGTATAAACTGGCAGGGTCAATAGAGCATAGAATGTCAGAACTAGAAGGGAAATTAGGGAAAGCCAGGTCTTACCTCCCAGTTCTGCTGGGAAACAATCTGTGGCCTTGTTATTTTAGGGACTCCAGAAATTAGACAGGTCCCCTCCGTGTATACTGGGAAGCTCACACCTTTATTTCTTTTCTTTCCTCTTTCTTTCTTTCTTTCTTTCTTTCTTTCTTTCTTTCTTTCTTTCTTTCTTTCTTTCTTTCTTTCTTTCTTTCTTTCTTTCTTTTTTGGTGAGGCAATTGGGGTTAAGTGACATGCCCAGGGTCACACAGCTAGTAAGTGTTAAGTGTCTGGGGCCATATTTGAACTCAGGTCCTCTTGACTCCAGGGCCGGTGCTCTATCCACTGCACCACCTAGCTGCCCCACACACCTTTATTTCTACCAGGAGTAGCATATAACATCCCAGCATACATTGGCTAAGTGAAGACTGACTTGTGCTCAGTCCTGTGCTAGACATTGTACCTGGGGCTAATGATGTGGCAGCATTGGTAGTCCTGTTTACCCTGCAAGGGCTTTTGCTCTCACGGCTATCCCTTACTAGCTATGTAATACCCGAGGCCCCGAGGCCTACTCTACATGAGGGGGATCATGGGATTCTAGGGCTAGAAGGAACCTGATGGTTCCTAGCACAACCCCTTCACTTTACAGATGAGGACACTTCCAGGGAGTTGACTGACTTGCCCACGTTTACAGAGGTGGAGAGTGGTTTATCTGGGATTCAAATCCAGGTCCTCTCACTCCACACCTGACTCTTTCCATGGCACCATCTGGCCTGCCTAGCTCACAGTACTGTTTGTGAGGAATAGAAGTGCCATTCAACTATCATGAACTGCACAAATATTAGGTAGAATCATCATTACCTCATCAACCACATTCTTACACACACACATGAAAGAGGACATGATAAGAGACCATTAACGGCTATTAACGGTAAGTGCTAAAGCCATTGAGAAAAGGGCCAAGGAAGGAAGGCTCCATGGAGAAGGTGGGTTTATGCTCAGCCCTGCAGTAATAAAATTATAATAGAATCATGTAAGAGTGGAAAGTACCACAGAGATCACCTAGAGATTATGTAGAGATCACTTAGAGATCACCTAGAGATTATGTAGAGATCACTTAGAGATCATGTAGAGACCACCTAGAGATCATGTAGAGATCACCTAGAGATCATGTAGAGATCGCCTAGAGATCACCTAGAAATCAACTAGATATCACATATAGATCACCTAGATATGACCTAAAGATCATCTGGAGATCACCTAGATATCACATAGAGATGACCTAGAGATCACTTAGAGATCACTTAAAGATCACCTAGCCGCCCCCACTTTATAGATGGGGAAACTGAGGCCCAGAGAGGAAGGTCAGGCTCACCTTTATTATTGCCCTTTGCTACTTACAAAGGATTTTTGACACAGTGGCCCTATGAGGTAAATATTCTTGGTATTATTATATCTATTTTAAAATGAGGAAACTGAGGCAAAGTGACTTCCCCAGGGTTGCTTGTGGTCCTTCATGCTCAAAGAGGATCAAAATGACATCACTATGTAGGGGTCGAGGTACAGTGTGTTCCATTGTGGCTGAAGAGATCAATGTGAGCTCAGAAGGCTCTACCACAGGTCAGGCACAAATAGTCCATATGAGCATTTGTTGTGGAAATGTTTCTAAATCTGTGTGTCTCACGTTTCTTTTAAGTTACTGCAATTCTGCTTTGCTCATAGAGCTCAGTGCCTTCTTTCATGGGGGCACAGCATGCTGGGTGGTCCTATGCCAATGTCTCACAATCATATCTCATAATTGATTCCAAAGTTCTTCAAAGACACCTGAGTGTGTCCTTGTATCACTTCTTCCAACCTCCATGTGAGTGCTTGCCTTGTGTGAGTTCTCTGAAATAGGCAAATGTACTTTTTTTCTTTTTTCTTTCTTTTTTTGGTGGAGCAATGAGGGTTAAGTGACTTGCCCAAGGTCACACAGCTAGTGTCAAGTGTCTGAAGCCGGATTTGAACTCAGGTTCTCCTGAATCCAGGGCTGGTGTTTTATCCACTGTGCCACCTAGCTGCCCCTAGCAAACGTACTTTTGGCATTCGAACAACATAGCCAGTCCACCAGAGTTTCATTCTCTGCAGAAGACTTTGAATGTTTGGCTCAATCAAGAAAAGACCTCCGTGTCCAGTACCTTATCTTGCCAGATGATCTTTGGAATCTTATTAATTCAAATAGAAACAATTCAGTTTCCTGGCATGGTGCTGGTAGGCTGTCCAGGTTTCATAAGCATACAACAATGAGGTCAGCACAACAGCTCTGTAGACCTTCAGTCTGGTAGGCAGCCAAATACTTCTCTTCCATATTTTTCTTTAAAGCCTCTCAAACACTGAGCAAGCTCTGGAAATTCATGTGTCAACCTCATCATCTATGTGGACATCACTGGAAAATACACTGCCAAAGTAAGTGAGCTTATCCACAGCATTCCAAATGTCTCCATTTGCTGTAACCAATGGTTCCATGTATGGATGGTGCAGTGCTGGCTGGGGGAGAACTTCTGTTTTGTTGGTGTGAATTGTCAGGCCCAAATTAGCACAAGTGGCAGAGAATCAATCTATACTTTGTTGCAGCTCAGTCTCAGAGGTTGCATTGAGTGCACAATCATCTGAAAACAAAAAGTCAAACACCAACTCTCTGCTTTAGTCTTGGCTTGAAAACTTTTCAAGTTAAATAATTTACCATCAGAGCTGTAGCTGGATGCCTTTTTCATCTTCATTGAAGGTGTCTGACATCATTGAAAACATCACGCTAAAAAGCAGGTGAGCAAGTACACAGCCTTGTTTTCACTCCATGGAAAGTGCAACGGCATCATCCATTATCCAGAACCTATGCAAACACGTTGTCATGAAACTGATGTGCAATACTGGTGAACTTCTCTGGGCAACCAAATTTTACCATGATTTTCCACAAACCCTCCTTACTGACAGTATCAAAGGCTTTAGTCAGAGCACAAAACATTGTGTACCAACCTCCATTCTGCTCCTGGTATTTTTCCTGAGTTGTTGGGCATCCAGTGCCATATAGACTGTGCCTCAGTCCATTCTAAAGCCACAGTGGCTCTCCAGTAGATAAACATCTTCCAGGTGAAGGATCAGCCTATTAAGGAGAACTCTGGCAAGAATCTTGCCAGCAACAGCTAAGAGAGAGACACCCCCTACCCCCTGCTTATTGTCACGGGACAACCTAGTTTCCTTTGCCTTTATAAAGATGGACAATGGAGACATCCTCGAACTCCTGGGGGATAACCTCCTCTTGCCATATAACCCAGATAATTTCAGTCAGCTTTTGTATGAGCACTGGACTCCCTGCCTTGTAAATCTCTCTGCCAGAATAGAATCAGCACCAGACACTTTGCCACATGAGAGAAGCCTAATGACATTCAAAACCTCTTCTTCAGTTGGGAGTTCTTCTAGAGAGGGATTTAACCTGAGATAAACACAGTGGCTTCAACATTGGTTGATAACAGTCTGTTGAGAATACCGTGGTAGTGTTCAGTCCATCTCTCCAGTCTCATGTCTTTATCACTTATCAATGTGGTTCTAACAGCACTGAGTAGCTGAGATGCACCATAAGTCTTTAGCCCATAAATAGCCTTCAGGGCATCATAAAAGTGCTTTGGATTGTTACTATGACCATACTATGACTGAATTTCATCTGCCTTCTTCCTGAACCAAGACTTCTACATCTCTCTAAGTTTCACTTTCACTTGACTTTTGATGGAGTTAAATGCTGCCTTCTTAGAGATGGATGAACTATCTTGCTGGTAAACCCTATGGAGTTCTCGTTTTTTCATTTAGTGGCTTCTGAATTTCCCCATCATTTTCTTCAAACCAATCTTGACATTTGTGAGTGTTCTGGCCCATGAGTAAATGCAGTGATGTAAACCAAATCTCTAAAAGCTGCCCACTCCTTTTCTGCTCCACTGTTGCCAACCATGTGTTGGCTCAGCTTTCCCTCCAAGTTATCAACAGACTGCTCATGCCAGGAGAAGCACTCCAATGTGTTGACATCAAGTCTTCTGGTAGTTGTCTTGCCTTGGGGCCACTGCTTTTGTTGAATGTGAATATTTAGCTTGATCATAAGTCTATGATCAGCCCAGTACCCTGTGTCACGCATTGCCTTTGTCACTTTTACATCCTGTCTCATCTCTTCCTCTTACAATCACATAGTTTAGGGGGCAGCTAGGTGGTGCAGTGGATAAAGCACCAGCCCTGGATTCAGGAGAACCTGAGTTCAAACCTGGCCTCAGACACTTGACACTTCCTAGCTGTGTGACCCTGGGCAACTCACTTAACCCTCGTTGCCCTGCCAAAAAACCAAAACAAACAAACAATCATATAGTTTATTAAGTGCCTCTTTTTGCTTCAAGGGTGCATATACAAAGTTGTATTGGATTTAGATAAATGGAAGACAGTGTTGGTGATAAGAAGGTCAGGAGATAGATGCACAAGTCTTTGGTAGTAAGTGACCATTGCTGTTGCTGTTTCCAACTCCATTCCTCCCAGGGACTCCCTGCCATGTCTGGTTGTCTGTGCCTAATCTGGCATTAAAGCTACTCAGAATTGTAAACTTGTCCTCTTTCTGCACATTGATGATGAGGGCCTCCAGGTCTTCATAAAATTCTCCCTTGGCCTCATCAGGGTTCATCATGGTGGCAGCACATGCACTGACCATGGTGGTGTAGTAACTTCCTGCAAGTGGCAACCACACTGTCATGAGCCTGTCATTTGCTCCTTTGGAGAGCTCTCCTCGTGTTTATGCCTGCTGCTTTGTCACATGAATTGGATTTAAGTGAGGCAGAGTTGCACAAAATTGTCAGCCTCACTCTCTTCCAGAGTCATCAGAGTCCAGGGGCAAGACAAAAATCAAGATGACTGTTGAAGGCTCAGGATGCAGTAGATGGTTGTGGCATCTTTCATGTCTAACCAAGCTTTAAGTGTTCCACAGTGCCTGCTTTCACCACCTTCATGACCATTGGAACAAATTGTTGTCGTTTGCCCATTTCACCAGAAGTCTTTATATGCTTAGAGTAGGACCACCCCCATCTCACTGACAGATTTGAAGCTCCTTCATTACCATCAACCTGTTTTAGGTCATCTGCCAAAACAATTTACCAGGGTGGGACCACTGCACATGCTACAGCTTCTTAGAGCCACAGGTGAGAGCTGGATGATTCAAGTGGACACAAAGATAGATCAGCAGCCCTCACACCAGAGGTCTTTCCTGAACACCCATATACCCCTTCCCAGGGTTACCTAGCCAGTAAGTGTCAAAGTCAGGACTAAATAAGAAGGGACTCTTCATGTCAGGGTATTGCACAGATAAAGTCCTTCCACTGACCTGAAGAGAGCAAAATTTAGGGGTAGCCAATCTCAGTTACTCCATAAAGTGTCATAGAGGAAGGTTGCATCATGCAGCCAGGCCCAAGCCCCAGATCCTAGACCACATCTTGGACTTTATAGAACCCTAGAACACCAGAGCTGGTGGTATTGGACCTGGCGCTCATCCAGTCTACCTTCACCTTATTTTACTTATGAGAAACCTTAGGCTCAGAAAGGCTATGTAATATATCCAAAATCTCATTCATTCATTCATTCATTCATTCATTCATTCATTCATTCATTCATTCATATGGCAATATATAATATAGTAGAAAAGGAAATGGAAGGAGTGTTGGACATAGAATCAGGATAACTGAGTATAAATCCCCAAGTATAAACCCCAGCTTTGATACTGATCAGATGTGGGGGCTACCATCAAGTCACATTCTCATCTATAAAATGGGGACAATGATCCTCAGAGCCCATTCTTTAAGGAGCTGTGATGAAGAAGGAGTTCTGTAAACCTGGAGATGGGCCATAGAAAAGGGAGTCTCAGTTTCATAGCCTCAACATTCTCTAGTGTGGCCCAAACCAGATTATTGCATAATTGGGAAAAAATTAGCAGAATAAATAAAAATACAACACAATGTTAATTTGTGGTTTTCTAAGTCAATGGGTGACCTGAAGGAATCTTTATATGTGGTTTTGTGGTACTATTTCTATTTGAATTTGATATTTCTGGTGTAGGGAACACAGAATTACAGGATTCAGAGCTGGGAGGGGCCTTAGAACAAAGGATGTCAGAGCTGAGAGGGGGCTTAGAATATAGAGTGTCAGAGCTGGGAGGGCCTTAGATCACAGAAAGTCAGAGCTGGAAGGGACCTTAGAACAGAGACTGGCAGAGCAGGGAGGGTCTTAGAACACAGACTGTCAGAACTGAGAGGGGCCTCAGAACAGAGAATGTCAGAGCCAAGGAGGGACCTTGGAACACAAAATGTCAGAACTGGGAGGGCATTAGATCACAGAATGTCAGAGCTGGGAGGGCCCTTAGAACACAGACTGTCAGAGCTGGGAAGGCCCTTAGAACAGAGGATGTCAGAGCTGGGAGGGGGCTTAGAACAGAGAATGTCAGAGCTGGAAGGGATCTTAGAACACAGAATGTCAGAAATGAAAGGGGCATTAGATCACAGAATGTCAGAGCTGGGAGGGCCCTTAGAACACAGAATGTCAGAGCTGGGAGAGGCCTTAGAACAGAGGATGTCAGAGCTGGAAGGGATCTTAGAACACAGAATGTCAGAAATGAAAGGGACCTTAGAACATAGAATGTCATAGAATGTCCTTAGAAAACAGAATGTCAAAGCTTGACAGGCCCTTGGCAATCAACTAATCAAAAGTCTTTACTTCACAGCCAACGAAACTGAGTCTCCTAGAAGTGAAGTGCTTTGTCCAGGGAGTCACATAAAGTAGCAAGAACAAAGCTGATATTTGAACCCAGGGTATCTAACTCCAAAATCCAGTGGTCTTTATACCACTCTCCTCCCTGACCTGGTACAGTCAGACAGACAAGCCAAGCAACTGAGGAGGGTGTTTCCTATTCAGGGCAACAGGATTCTGACATGTGGAGGGTGTCACATGTCATTAGCAGGGCCCAGATTACAAGTGGGGGAAATCCAGGAAGTCAGGCTGTTTCAGCAAACTGTTCAGAAGCAGCCAGGGCCTGGGCCAGGGGAGATCTTAGCTTTCTCTTCAGTGGGATCCAGGCCAGAGCCTACAGTAGACAGTAATGAGATCAGCAAGTCTCCAGGCCAGCCAAGCCAGACGGACTCAGCGGCGGCAGTGCCATCCCCCCACCCCCCTAGCAGCCGCAACAGCAGCAATATGGGCTCATGCAAGGAGTAAGACAAGTGCCCAGCAATCTGTTCATCCCTAGAGCAGAAGACAATTGATCTGCCTCAGAAAGAGCTGGCTTCCCAGAGCTTAGAAAGAACAATAATAATGACCTCACCTTGTGATTAGATTGAGCTCCGTTCACGTCTGACACGCTTGTACTGACATCAATCAGCTTATCCTATCCTCAAAACCACCCTCTTTTTTGAGATGGGTTGGGCGGGTGCTATCATCAGAATCAGTATTGTAGGGGTAAGGGGGGCCTTAGAGGCTGTCCACTCCAGTCTCTAACCTGGCATAGGCACCCCCTGTGTGGTGTCCCTGAAAACTTCCAGTGACAGTGAATTCACTGCTTGACAAGGCAATCTGCCTTCCTCACTCCCAGCTTTGGAAAGGTAGTCAGACTTCAGGCTGGTAAAAGTCAGATTGTAGACAAGAATGATGAATTCTCAGGATTAAACCATGAGTCATTGCTACCAAAAAATAAATAAATTAAATAGAGCAACAATATGGTTTCTGCCCTCAAAGCACTTACATTTTAACGGCATAGACAACATATACACAAACCAACTGGTACAGACAAGATATAGACAGAGTAGGTGGAAAGTAATACATCTACCATCCAGGGGTTGGCTTGCTAAGCCTGGAGGGGCCTAGCATCAGTTCAGTCACCAGATGAGGCTTTCTTTCTATCCCAACCAAAAGCAGAATTGTCTATGAAGATGCAGAGGGACAGCTATCTAGCAATAAATAAGTCAGTGATCTTTGAGATATGTGTGATTGACAGCTCAGCCGACCAATGACAGAGGATGTGGGAATCCTGGTAGATGGGGTGATTCCTCCTCCTCCTTCTCCTCCTCTCCTCTAAGAAGGTGACAGCAGGCATGAGTCTGAGGATGCTTCGGCTTCTTGGTCCTTGTGGCTCTAGGTTCCTGAGCCATAAATAATATAATAATGATAATAGCATTTATATGGTTCATGAGGTCCTGAGAAGCACTGTATACATCATCTTCCTTGATCCCCACAACAGGGCTCACATTGCTAATAAGGGGGAAAGGAATAAGCATTTATATAGTTCCTGCTACATGGCAGGTACTTTCTGGTAAGGCCTTTAAAAATATTAGGCCATCTGAACCTCACACAACAACCCTGCGAAGTAGGTGATATCAGCATACCCATTTTTACAGTTGAAGAAACTGAGACAGAGGCTTAAGTGAGTTGTCTAGGGTCAAACAAATACCAAGTGTCTGAGACAGGATTTGAACTCAGGTCTTCCAGATTTCAGGGGCATCCCTCTATCCACTGTGCCACCCTGATGCCTATGGAACTCAACAGCTGTTTCTTCGTGCCTCCCTTCTGTCTGGAGCAGATAGGCAGGCAGGATGACCTCACATTCACAAATCCTCAGTGATAACTGATACTTGGAATTTCCTAACAGAGTAAGGACTAGAAAACAAGTTCTCCATCCGCTTCATATGGTTATTCAATGGATCCATATGGGACTATAGGATACACATGCTGAGGTAGCTGAGGTAGCTGAGGTATAATGAGAAGACTGTCAAATTTGGATTCAAAAGACCTTGGTTTAAATCCCAGCTCTCTTCTGTTTGTTACTTGTCTGACCTTTGGGTAAACTGTTTCCTCTCTGGGGGGGAGGTCTCAGTTTTCCTCATCTATATAATGAGAGGAATGGGTTAGATGATGTCTGAGGTCTTTTCTATCTCTAAATTCTATGATCCTATGAGAGAAGGGGAAAAATCTAGTGTGGGAACTGAGAGGGGCATGGATTGAATAAACTGTCCAGTGAAACTGACCTAGGGAAACAGGAGGTGTGATTCCTTTGATGGGCCCTTCAAAGCCAGAGAAAAGTCAAACCACAGCCACAGGAACCCCAGAGGACCTAACACCATGTCATGAGAAATGGGCTAATCTCAAGGGAGGGGGAGGAAGAGAGAGGGGAAGGAAAAAGGGGGAAAATGTTTACATGGTAACTTTGTTGTATATTTGGAGGGAATAGCAAGTTATTCATGGAAGATTTGGGGTTTCATGTGCAATCATCTTTTTAATTGTTCTGTGTTAGGGAAATGCTTGTTTTGTTCCATAAATTAAAAATAAAATAAATTCAAGAAGGAAAAAAAAAGAAATGGGCCAGGGTAGGATCCACTGCCTCCCACTGAACAGAGTGAATAAGCTAGCTGGCCTCTTCCTATCAGGGACAGGCATAGAGGGCACTGTCCAGAGCTGATTCATGCTACAAAGGGATGACCCAAGTGTCAGAAACAGATGTGAGGCATTAAAAAAAGACTGGATTGTTTCTATAGGAGAAAACCCAAAGACACCAACAAAGGAATGGGGCTGAGTGCAAAAGGAAAAGTTCGCTGGGAGGTGTGTGGTGTAGTCTTCTGCCTTGACTTTGGAACTTCCAGCCTCCTGACACCAAATGGGGGCTTCGTGTGAAAGTAGGATGCTGTGTGGGAAGGGAAGAGGCGAAGAGGGGCAAAACCCAGTTAAAAGCCTCTCTGGGGCATGTGGAAGTATGTGGGTGGGGAAGGGGAAGGGGAAGAGGTTTCAGGTGATAGAAATCAGACACCCAACCCTTTGGCTTCAGGTCCCTGGCTCCTGGGGACGGTAGTTCTTGGCTGAGTTCGACAGATCATCAAAACCTGTTTGCTCAGGTTAAGGACTGTGAAACTCAAAATGGTGTCTTTCTCCTTGGACAGCCCCTGGTATATGGGTGGGTTTCCTGGCCTGTCCTCAGAAGGGTGAACCTGCCCCTTTGCTCAGTCTCCCAAGATATTCTCTATCTTGAAACTCTCTGCATAAACTTAGCCAAATTAGCCCACAGTCCTCCATTTCTTTGTGGGTAACTTCTGGGGGTGACCATTGTGATCTGCCTCCCCAGTGAAAGAGAGACAGATGGGAAGATCCAAAAAGACAGAGAAAGACAGGCAGGAATAGAGAGACAGGGCGAGTAACAGGGAGGAAGACAGGGATAGAGTCAGAGAAAGACAGAAACAGAGAGTAACAGGGAGAGACCGGGAGACAAGGAAGGAGACAGAGAAAGAGACACACATACACACACACAGACAGACCGAGTAAAGGAAAGTGACAAGGAGAGACAAATAGAGAAAGAAGACAGAGTAACAGGGAGAGATAAAGAGACAGGGAGATGAAGAGACAGTAACAGAAAGAGACAGAGAATGACAGGAACAGATACAGAGGGACGGGGATAGAGACGGACAGGGACAGACAGAAATATTGATGGAGATAGAGAGGGAGAATTGGCGAAGTCCATAGTACAACCCCACAAGTGAAAGCCCGGGAAAGCAGTGATTTCTCACTAACTCACCCCCCAACTCGGTCCCCAAAAGAGCAGCTCACTAATGATAAAAGCCAGAGACTGGCAGGGCCTCCGTTTTGTAATTAACTCTTTTCCTCAAGTGGATTGATTACACCTGAGCTGTCAGTGGCAAAGAGAAATCTTCATTTTGGCTGTGGCTGCTGTAACTGCTCCGACTGAAGGCTGAGGCTCCAAGGGGGCTTGTCAAAGCAGCCCCAGAAGCCAGCTGACCCCAAGAGTGAGCGCGGTACCCTGGGGAAGGGAAAGCAAGAGAGGCACCCTGGGAGGGGAAGGGAAGTGGGGGGAGGGGGGGGAGAAAGAGGGGAAGGGAGAAGAAGGGAGGGAGAGGGGAAGGGGAGAAGAAGGGAAGGGGAGGGGGAAGGGGAGGGCAGCTTGCCTCAGGAAGGCCCAGTATCACCAGGAACACTCAGCTTGAAGAATGCCAGCCGACCGGCAGCTCTAATGTGACCTGCTGCTCTCCATGCTGGTGAGGACCGGAGGCATATAGCTCAGAGGGAGCCCCCTGGACCCTTCCCACACCACAATGATGACAAAGCCCAAGCAAGAGCCATCTTGCACCTCCTGGCCTCTCAATACTGCCCATCACTCTCAGCTCTACCCCTATCAGTCACCTGTATATACCAGGCAGCCCAGACACAGAGGCAGCACGTTCCATGGAAGAGCACAGGATGTGGAATCAGACAACCTGGGTCCAAATCCCAGCTTGACGACTTAACGTCCCTTCTCCTCAATGGGCCTCAGTTTACTCATCTATAGAATGAAATCCCCTGCCAAGCCTGCTTACTCATGTGTTAGGCGGCCCTGTGTGCTGATGGTCTTCTCTGGAAATGGGAGCTGGTGAGAAGCTGAGCCGACATGAATCAGTTCAGTCTTGGGGAGAATGCACCATCCCAGCTCCCATCAATACCCCCATGGGAGACACAAAAGGAGCCGAGCCTGGGGACCCCCTTCCAGAGCTCGATTTAGGATCCTCTGACCCTGGCCAATCCGTTTCCTCATCTGAGAAAGGGTGACAAGATAACTACAGCGCCTGCCTGCTTCCCAGGATGGTCGCGAGGTTCAGATCACACAATCTCGCCAAAGTCCTTTGGGCTCTCTGTAAATATCGGTTGTGTTTATTAAGAAGCAGAGAGGCTGGAGTGATGGCTTGGCCTTTTTCCTTGGACTCCCTTCCCTCAGAGGATATGTTGGGGGTGGGGGGGGAGACTTGCCTCTAGGAGGGCTGTGGCCTGGCTCCTTTCGTGTCCCCCACAGACAGCGGATGCTCCCGAGGACTGAACTGATTCATGTTGGCTATGCTCTCCAGCTCCCATTTCCGGAGAAGACCGTCAGCACAAGAGGCAACCTAACACATGAGTAAGCAGGCTTGGCAGGCAAGGATCATCTATGCTCCCTCTGACTCACCAGCCAGCCTGCATTTACCAGAAACAGCAGCTGACCCTAAGGTGCATCTCTCCTCTCCACCCCCAATCCAAGCCCTGGCTGCCAGCCCACATGACGCCTAGGGACCTCAGATGGATGGGGAAGCTCTTGTGCGGGCAAGAGCCGTGTCATTTTGTGCCTGAAGTACCTGTCTAGCACAGGGGCCTGAAACAGTCATTTTCATATGCAGAAAAGCCAGGAACTCCCATGATCAATTATTATAAATGCCTTATTTTTTAAAAAGTTTACATTATCAATTCAGTTTGCCGCCAATGCCGTGACAGTGATAATGGTGATGGTGTTGATGATGACGACAGCAACCATTTATGTGGCACTTTAAGGCTCCCATTGCTCTTTATAAATATACCTATTAAAGCTTAAAATTTCAGTAAGACTTTTAGGACAGCCTTTCCAATCCTCACAATCCAGGGAGATGGGTGCTATAATTATTCTCATTTGACTGATAAGGAAACAGAAGTAAACAGAGGTGAAGTGACTTGCCCAGGGTCACACTGAGAGTGAGTGTCTGAGGCTGGATTTGAAGTCTCAAAGACTCAAGCCTTCCTGACACCAGGTCCAGAGCTCTTTCCACTTTGCCACCTGATAATAACCCCACATTTTTCTTAATTCATCATTATTAGTTTTACTAATAATCATACTTTACACATCCATAGTGCCATACAGTATTCAAAGTGCTTAAGTACAAATGATCACATTTGATTCTTATGCTATCCATTTTACTTACATAGGGAGAAATAGACTTTTTTTTCCCATTTTCTAAGATGGAGACACAGTCTCAGAGAGAGGGGTTGCGGTTTGTCCTTCGTTCCCCAAAAGGACCATATCATGACTTGCAGTGAACTGGATTTAAGTGAGAGAGGGCCGTGCAAGGTCACTAACCTCAGTCTTCTCCAGAGCCATCTGGGTCCAGTGGCAAGATATCTATCATGATGACTGGAGATGGCCCTGGATATTTAGGGCAATTGGGGTTAAGTGACTTGCCCAGGTTCACACAGCTAGTAAGTATCTGAAGTGAGATTTGAACTCAGGTCCTCTTGACTCCAAGACCAGGGCTCTATCCACTGAGCCCCACCTAGCTACCCCATAGAGACTTGTCTAAGTCACATCTGGAATTGGAATTTGGACTCTAGGTTGGGGCAAGGAGGAAAGACCAAGATTTAAAACAATAACAATCTTCATGTTACAATTCTAAATCCAAAGTAAGGGTGCTACCATAAGGTAGCACAGTATATAACCCCTCATTTTTATATCATTTAAGGTTTGCAGAGAGACCACCCTCTGAGATGGGGGGTGGGTGCAAGAATATGATCACTCCTGTTTTATAGATGAGGAAACTGAAACTTTAAGGATTGAGACTGAGCTGAGGGGCAGCTAGGTGGCATAGTGGATAAAGCGCAGGCCTTGGATTCAGGAGGACCTAAGTTCAAATCTGGCCTCAGACACTTAACACTTACTAGCTGTGTGACCCTGGGCAAGTCATTTAACCCTCATTGCCCACCCCACCCCCACCCCCACCCCCCACAAAAAAAAGAAAGAATGATGGAGACTGAGCTGAGCATAAATCCAGGACCTAAGATCAGAGATTTAGAGTTGGTAAAGGACCATGAACCCCTTATTTTATAGATGGGGAAATTAAACGATGTGAAGTTATGAGCCCAAGGTCACCCAGAGAGCAAAAGGCAGTTAGGACTTGACCTCTGACCCCAGGCTCAATGCTGTTACAGCCTCTGAGGACCGGCTCTCATCACCTTTCCCAGATACCACCCAGGTGGTTGGGAACCCTGAGCCCCAGGATACTCTGGGCTCTCAGCTCCTCCCAACTCTGAGGCTGACTTCCTAACCAGCTTTCAGACAGGGGAATTACTGACTAGTTTCAGAATCACTGCTTTTCTCCTGAGACACAGAAACAGGGAAAACATTGGTCAGCCCAGCTCCACGGGGTCATTCGATGACACGATTTCCATCAAACTCAGATGAACTAACACTTGAGCACCGAAGGTGGAGGAGTATTAGCCACAACCTCAGAGTGAAAACAGCAGCAGTGGAGAGGCAGTATTTATGACAGCATTCCAGCAAGGGGTCACCAATGGGGCAGCTGGCAAGAATGAGCTGGCCTTGCCAAGGGTGTGCTGTGAGACCTTGGATAAGTCATTTCCCTTCTTCTATGCCTCAGTCTCCTCCCCTGCAAAATGAGGAGGCTAGATGGTCTCTCTGGGTCCTTGTATCTATCCAGTGCTTAGCACAGTGCCTGGAACATTTGTCATTGTTCAGTTTTTCGGATGTGTCCAATTCATGACCCCATGATCCTTCTCCAGTGGATTAAGGCAAAGAGAGATTAAGTGACTTGCCCAGGGTCACACAGCTAGCAAGTATCTGAGGCTGTATTTGAACTCAGGTCTTCCTGACTCCAGGTCCAGTTCTCTATCCACTGAGTCATCTAGCTGCCTCCAACAGCTGCCTGAAACATAGTAAGTAATTGATAAATGCTTAACAGAGTTGCTGATTGATTCTCTTTCTCCAGTTCCAACCCCTTTATGGAATTTCAATTGGCATGTCTAACAGCTCAACTGGAACCAGAGACTATAAATCACCTATTTTAACAGACAAATGAGACACTGGATATAAAGTGCCTTGTAAACCTTAAAGCACTATGCAGGTGTCAGGTACTATTATTCTACACTAGAAAGAGATACATGGATTGCCTACTTTATTTCTTACTTTACACATCTAAAGAGCCATGAAAAGTCCTGGGTTCAAGTCCCACCCCTTCTACTAATTTGATTTTGGACAAGTTACTTCCAACTCTGTGCTATTCAGTCTTTCTGTAAGTGAGAGAGTTAGCCCAAATGGTCTTTTCCATCTCTGATGTCTGGTAATTCAGTAGTCACCCCTTGTCAAGCTAGAGAAATACAATGAGGCTTTCTCAATCAGACCTTCTAATAACGCTCCTTCTTTCTGAAACTGGGCTGGAGGTAAAGTTTTGTATCGAATGCCCATTACCAGGGAGCTTCTCTATCCCTCCTCTCTTTGCCCATCCAGGTAAAATCCCAGCTTCCTTTGCAAAGTCCCAGCAGTCCCTATCCTCTGATTAGAGTGAATGGTGAGAGAAACAAGCCTCAGCAAAATCAAATCATAGGCTTTCGGGCAGAAAAGGGTCTTACAGATCATTGGCTCCAACCCTCTCATTTTACAGATGAGAAAACTGAGGTCTACAGCAGTGGAATGACTTTGTCAATCAACATCACAAACAACAGCAACAGCAAAAAATCAACCCAGGTTCCTTGCTTCCAAATTCAGCATCTCAAATCTCCATTCATTTGCCTTAGGAACATGTCGGTAGCCCTTCTCTGATTTGTTGTTGTTCAGTTGTTTTTCAGTTGTGTCTGATTCTTCACGACCCCATTGGTATTTTCTTGGCAAAGACAGTGGAGTGGTTTGCCATTTCCTTCTCCAGTTCATTTGACAGATGAGGAAACAGAGGCAAACAGGGTTAAGTGACTTGCCCAGGGTCACACACAGTAAGTACCTGAAGTTAGATTTGAATTCGGGTCTGATTCCAGGCCTAGTGTACCACCTAGCTGCCCCTTCCCCAGTGCCAGGAAGCAAAAGGCCTTGTAGCTGCAGATATATTGTCTCTGAGAACACACATGGGCAGGAAGAGGAAGACCCTTCTCTCTGCTCAGGTCGGGCCATTGTGTTAGCCTGTGGGGTTGTGTCTGAGGCTTACTTCTCCTGCAACAATCCCAGGCAGGATCTTGTTCTCTTATCACATGCCCAATATAAGTGGGAGAGGCAGAAACATGTAGTGGACAGGGAATTGGGATTGAGGTCAGGAAGACCTGGGTTTAAATCTTGCCTTTTCATCCTCAGTTTCCTCACCTGTAAAATGAGATGACAACAGCACCCAACTCACAGGGTTGTTGTTCAAATAAGAAAATGTCTGGAAAAAAAAAAACTAACTAAACAGCAGTTCTTATAGCCAACAGTAGAATACCCCAGGGCTCCTGCAGTTCCTATCCATGGGCCAGGACAATCTTCGCTTTCATTTCTTGTGGATTCCCCAAACCTCTTCCTCTGGGTCGCCCACTACTCCCCAGGCTCAGAACTTCCTGGTAAGGAGTCACACAGGGACATCCATCTCCCAGGCTCCTCCAGCTACTTCCCGGCTGCCTGTGGTATGAAGGCAGTTACCTCATTGCCCCCCTCTCCCCCCAGATGCTGTTGGGCCAGCTACCCAAGGCGCAGGCCTCTCTGGATTATCTGGCAGCTTGGGATGCTTAGGAGACTAGAGAGAGCAGGAGGGATTTCCACCAACCCCTTTCTTCCCAAATGCTTGGCAAGCTCTAATGCTTTCAACCTTGCCCAGGAAATTATGGACAAAACCTAATGTAGTGGAAAGAGATTTGGAGTGCTGGAGACCTCAGTTCAACTCCTGGCTCTGACACTTCCTACTTGTGTAAATTGAAACTTATTCAGTTGTGAGAGCTGAGTTTCCTTGACACTCTTAAGTCCTATTTCCTCATCTGTAAAATGGGAAGAATCATAATGATATGACATAGCTCATAGAACGGAGGGAGGAAAACCCAGAAAAGCTCAAGGGTACAAGATAGTGAAAAGAGCGGCACTAGAAAACAAGGTCTGGTGAGTGCTGTATGATTAAAATGACCCATTTTGAGCCTGGAAAAGAGACATGGAAATGTACTTCCCTCACTTTATTGGAATGGTGGGGGACTATGGGTGTGGATTGTTGCATGTGATGCTTGACACAGCTGAAATGTCATTTGGTTTGGTTTATTTTTTTCTAGTAATGGGGGACTGGTCAGTGAGGGCCTAGATCTCAGAGCCTGCCTGATATTCCCTGCTGGTTTCAATCCAACACTTGGAAGTTCAGAGAGCCAGCTTCAGGCTATGTATGAGTCAGTCACTAAGGAGCTAGCTAGCATTGGGAAGTAAGGAGGAGTTTTTTAATTGATTTCAGAGCCAGAAAGACTAAGGACAGAACCAGAAGTGAGTTTGCGGGCAGAAAATGGCCTCTGAACTTTCATGTGCTTTGCTCTCTCTGCGAAGTTTTAAGGTGAAAAAGATTGTTATAGACTGTCTTCTCATGTGTGTGTGTGTATGTGTGTGTATTCTTTTCTGATCTTGAGTGACTGAGTATATGGACACAGATAGGGCAAGGTTAAGACTTCATGAACTTTGTTTTTGTTTTTTGGGTTTTTTTTTTTTTTTGGCAGGGCAGTGAGGGTTAAGTGACTTGCCCAGGGTCACACAGCTAGTAACTAACTGTCAAGTGTCTAGGGTCGAATTTGAACTCAGGTCCTCCTGAATCCAGGGCCAGTGCTTTATTCAATGCGCCACCTAGCTGCCAATGACTTCATGAACTTTGAAAGTTTGGAGGAACCATCTGAGATCCCTTCAATAGTTAGAGTTAGTGGCAAAAGCAGCTAAGTCTGATCAGGAGCCAGAATGGCAGAACAAGGAAGTCACTTACCCATTAGCTATTCCATATCTTATCCAAAAGTGAACTTTGTGGGAACTCCTAGGGCAAGAGAATGGCCCCCTCCCCCCCCCCCTCCACATACACACACACTGGTTAGGAAGATTTTCTTTTCATTGAGCCTAAATCTAGATCTCTGCAACTTCCCCCACTGGTCCTAAGTGTGTCCCACTGCCATCGGGGACAGGTGACTTTGAAGGTCCTTTCCACCTCTATCAATCTGTTATTCCGTGAAAGTGCTTTGTAAGCCTCAATGTACTAGAGAAATGAGCCAGTTATGTTTAGTACATATTTACTCATGGGTTTTTAAAAAATGCAAGGGGAACCTAAGAGTTTAGAGAACTGAATGGAAATATCCATCTTGAGTATTGCTTCTTTAAAAATAGCCTAACTGAGGGCAGGGCCCTCCTTGTCTTACTCATCTCTGGGTTTCCACAGAGCCTAGCCCAAGGACTGGAACTGAGTAGGATTCAGTAGGTGGGGATTGAATTCATTGATATTTTCCTAATCACTGGTCAAACTGTGTGGTGGAACCTACCCTCCAGGATGGTACAAATCTACAGGCAATATGAGGCTATCCCTTTAAAATCAGCCTTCCCAGGATCATAGATTTGGAAAGGACCCAGAGGCTACCTAACCCCACCAATCCCCATGTGAGGCCCTTCTCTATAACCCTTCCAAAGGGGTTCATCCAGTCTCTTCTTGAAGAGCTCACGTTGAGGAGGGCATTGAAAAGCCCGATATCCATTTGGAAAAACTCTCAAAATTAGGAGGTTTTTCCTTTCAAGCCTAATTATACTTCCACAGCTTTCACAAACTTCTCCTAGTTCTACCCTGGGGCCAAGGAGAGCAAACCTAAACCACCTTTTCCCCCGTGATGTCATCCCTTCGGATGTTTGAGGGCAGCCCCCAAGTCTTCTCTTCTCCAAGCTAAATATATTCCCTGTTCCTCTTACTGATCTTTGTACCAACTGCTCTCTAATTCTCTCACTAGCCTGGCCATGGTCAGTTTTCTGGTCCCTCCAGCTTGTGAGTGCCCTTTGTCAGACGGAGGGGTTTCAGGGGCACAAGGGGCTCCTCCACATGGGGTCTGATGGGGGGAGAGGCGCCTCACGGTACCATCATCTCCCCTGCTCTGTATGCTAGACAATGAAGGCAACCCAAGATCCTTTCAAGGGTCTATTATATGATGGGGAACGCCAAGCTCTTAGCACAGTGTTTGACACACAGTAAGCAAGTACTTAAGACATTTCCCCACTCTACTCTATTCCTTTCCATTCTACTTTACTCTGCTCCATTCTTTTCCCCAGTCTATACCACTCTATTTCATTTCATTCCATCCTATTCCATTCAATTCCTTTCCATCCTATTCCACTCTATCTCATCCCACTCCACTTCATTCTGTTCCATTCCATGGTCTAAGAGCCTTGGCAGTCATAGATTGGCTGAATTTCAGTGAGAAGGGACCTCAGCAGTGATTTTATCAAGTCCATACCTCGACAAGAAGCCCTGCCATGACCTCCTTGACAAATATCATCCAGCCATCCTCCCAAAGCATTTCATTTCACTTTCGTATCATTTGGCTTGGGCTCAACATTAGCCAATAGCTTTGTTTGTTGCTGTTGTCATTGATGCTGCTGAGGGAAAAGGTGCCCCTGAAAGTAACAAAAGCCACTTCAGATTCTAACAAGCCCTAATTGCACCTGCGACAACAACACAAGGAAATGGCCTTGTCCTCTGGGAGCTGTACTGACACCTTATTTGTACCTCTCTGCCTTGGCTTAGTTATTATTGTAACTGTCATATTCTTCATTCCTCCTGACACTAAACTTCTTGAGGGAGGGGATGGAGGGGATGGAGGGGATGGAGGGGATGGAGGGGATGGAGGGGATGGAGGGGATAGAGATCCTTTTCCAGCTCGAAGCTCTTATAATTAGAAGGGCCCTTAAGAGATGAACTCATCTGACTCCCTCATTTCATAAAGGAGGGGACAGAGGCCTGGAAAGGATTCAAGATCAGGTCCTCTGACACCAAATACAGTGCAAAGTGTGGAGTGGAGTGTTTGACACACAGTGGGCTCATGGTAAATATCTTTTTTTTTTTTTTAGTGAGACAATTGGGGTTAAGTGACTTGCCCAGGGTCACATAGCTAGTAAGTGTTAAGTGTCTAAGACTGGATTTGAACTCAGGTACTCCTGACTCCAGGGCCTGTGCTCTATCCACTGTGCCACCTAGCTGCCCCCATCATACATATCTAAGGAATGAGGAGGAGGGAAGAGAGAAGGGAAGGGAAAAGATGAGGAGCATAAATGAATGGAGAATTTTTTTAACTCTTTTTTTTTTTTTTGGCGGGGTAATGAGGGTCAAGTGACTTGCCCAGGGTCACACAGCTAGTAAGTGTCAAGTGTCTGAGGCCAGATTTGAATTCAGGTCCTCCTGAATCCAAGGCTGGTGTTTTATCCATTGTGCCACCTAGTTGCCCCTGGAGAATTTTTTTTTAATAAAACAGAAATGCAGAAAAGATTAATGGTAAAACTGTATAGCACTCAAATACTGTATTATATTTTAAGGCTTTACCATATAAATGCTATTTTAAATTATTAATAATAAATCACACATAAAAGACTCATAGTCAAATTATAGGGCTTACTCTTAAGTCCCTAAAACTCTAGCCTGCCTCAAATACTATTCACATAGCAGAGGTGTCAATCTTAAAACTTTAGCAATTCAATTAAGTACAAGTATTTATTAAGTCCTACAGCAAGACCCTTGTGCTAGGTGCTGGGGTTGCAAAGATAAAATACACCCTGCTCTCAAGAAGCTTACAATCTAATAGGGGAAAAGACATAGTCAACTAACTATAATGCTAGAGAGAGAGAGATGAATACAAAGAGAGGAGCTAGGCAAAGAGCTAAGAGGCATGAAGGTGGAGAGTCCATTTTCAGAAATTACAGGAAATCAAGGAAAGTTAAAAGGAGGACATGGCACCTGAGTTATGTATTGAAGGGAGAGACAGGCTTTAATAGATAGAGATGATGGGGAGGGAGGGAGTTGAATCCTGAGATGGGGCAGGGAGAAGGGGGTGGGGTAAGGGGGCAAGGCAGCATGAGCAAGGGCAAGGAAAGAAGGGGGAGATAGTGAATAGGCCTCTTTGGCTAGATTGTAGAAGGGCTAAGAGCTGTTAATAAGACATAAGGATGGGAAGGTAGTAGAGTGGAGGCAGATTTGGGCAAACTTTGAATGCCAAGATCAGGAGTTTAGGCTCTGGGCAATGAGGACCTACTAAAATGAGTGATATAGTCCAAGGGATGGCATAGAAAGATTATTCAGGAAATGGTGTAGTAATATGACTTCATTTTTTAGTAGCTTCAAATTCCTTTTACCTTGCATACAAGTTAATTCTTTGATCCAACTAAAGTACCACCTGTTACCATAGGCCTTTACTAATTAACAACAACAATAATGGGATTTTAAAGTTTGCAAAATGCTTTCCAAAATCTCCCATTTTATCTTCACAACATCCCTGAGAGAGAAGTGCTATTATTATCCACATTTTACTGATGAGGAAACTGAGGCAGGCAGAGGTTAAATGACTTGTCCAGAATCATACATCTAAGATGTAGCTAAGGTTAGATTTGAACTCAGGTCTTCCTGACTACAGGTTCAGCATTCTATCCACCGTGCTATGTAGCTGCTATATGATGCTTTAAGATTTACAAAGCATTTTTATGTACCTCATTTGGACCCCACAACAACCCTGGGTGGTAGGTATCATTATCCTCATTTTACAAATGAAGAAACTGAGGCTGAGAGTTTATGTAACTTGCCCAGAGTCACACAGCTAGTATCCAAAGCAAGATTTGAACTCAGGTCTTCCTGACTCTAAGACTGGTTCTCTACCCACTATACCACCTACCTGCCTAATCTTCCCAACTGATAGCACTTTCTTCCCTTCCCACTTCCATTTCCCCATGTCAATATTTTGTATTCTTCTCTGTGTAAATGCTGTTTTCCACTAATAGAATATAAGCTCTTGGAGGGCAGAACTTTTTAGGTTTCTTTGCCTCCACACTGGCATGTTGCAGAACATTTCCTGTACAGACCAAATGTTAACAAAGGCTCATCAGAATGGAATCCAAATGGCTTTGCTAATTGCATTGATTGACCTTGGACACACAAGGCCTAAACACACCAAGTCATTTGTCCTTCTCGGTTTCTCCTTGAAGGTCAGAGGGCCCCATCAGTAAGTAGGTTAGGATTACCCAGGAGATCCTGAAGCCTTGCCTAACAGATATACCATCCCAGGAAGTAAACACTGTCTTGTGCCCCTTTCCTCATTTTGCTAGGGAGGAGAATAAATTCGTGGGAGTGGCCCAACTCTATTAAAAAACTTCACAGTCAGCCCAACCTCCTCTTTTTCCTCTTCCTCAGTCGGACGGAAAAGACAAGGTGTATTCTAGTTTGTGGCAGGTATTCACCGCCCCCCCCCAAAAAAAAAACACACAACACACTTTCTTCAGCACTCACCAACTCCCACAGTTTGTGGAATGCTTTTCTCCAGGGAGAATTCATGAATTCAGCTGCAGTACCATAGGATTTTAGAAATGGTCATTCCAACTCCCACTATATACTGCATGGAAGAGGAGGAAACTGAGGTTCAGAGAAGGTCACACGCCTAATTGAAAAGCCTTCCCTTTGGAACTGGGCAGTTTACTGCTTAATGTGAAGAAGCACCAGAATTATAGCCAGTTTCTTTGGCTCCTAGACTTCCCATCTTAAGCTAGCTAATAATCATCATCCTTGTGATTGATGATGTTTCAATCTCCACCTGCACCAGGGACTCCCAGGATGCAAACTCCCTCCAATGATACAGATGAGCAACTCACCAGAAATGTAGTGTCTTAGAGAGTGATCTGGGGGCAGTGACCGAGTGACTGGCAAACAATCACATAACAAGCATGAATTAGAGGCAGGCCTTGTCTTCAGAGTCCAAGAACCTTATCCTATACTGCCCCTTAACCCCCTCTTCATTATGACTTCCATTTACATAGTGCTCAAAGGATTGCCTGACATATATTGACTCATTTGAGCTACACAACAACCCTGTGAAATTGATTCTACAGGTATTATCCTAATTTTACTTAGGAGGAAACTGAGCCTCAAAGAGGTTACATAATCATCTAGGTCAGTAAGATCAGAGAATCACAGAATGTTAGAGGTAGCCAGGACCTAATTTTATTTTTTTTGATGGGGCAATGAGTGACTTTCCCAGGGTCACACAGCTAGTAAGTGTCAAGTATCTGACGTCACATTTGAACTCAGGTCCTCCTGAATCCAGGGGCTGTGATTTACCCACTGGGCCACCTAGCTGCCCCCAGCCAGAACCTAATTTAGAAACTATCTATCCCAACCCTCTCCCCTCAGATTTTTAGAGGTAAGCAAAGTAAGACCCAGAGCACTAGCTTACTCACTGTCCACACCACTGGCAATTGTCAGGGGCAGACTTCCCTAGGTCCTTGATCTTCCTGGCTTCAAGTCCAGCATGCTCTCTACTATTGGAGACCATACTAGTTAGTAACAACTAGTTAGTGCAGATAGAGCACAGGATTTGTACTCAGAAAGTCCTGAGTTTGAATCCTGCCTCAGCTACTCAATGCATTATCCTGGGCAAGTCACTCAGTTTCTCTATCAGGAAAATGCACATAATAATAGCACCTACATCCCAGGGTTGCTGTGAGGATCAAATGAGAGAACACTTGCAAAGTGCTTTGCAAACCTTTAGGCTCTATTAGATAAAGTAAAGGATAGGAGGTCACTCTCATTCACCAATAACCCCTCTCTCCTCCACCAAAGATTTTTGGAAAATAGTGAACAAGAATCATACGGGATCAGAAGGTGTGGATGTTGCAATCTTCTCAGCGGAGGGAGTAGCCACTAAGGTAATCAAGAATCCATCTCATATCAAAGTACTGAATTCCAAACCTTAACTGACTCCCCCACTGGGAATCGAGGCAGCCTGGCATATTGGAAAGATCTGATACCACCTCTGCTGCTGCTGCTGACTACCTACGTGACCTTGACGAAACCTGATGCTTCGCCGTCTCTTCATTTTGAAAATTCAAAGAGGGGAGTGGGCTTCTAAAGGTCGCCTGCCGGCTCCGGCATTTTGAGGCTCTCTGGCCTTCGCTGGCAAGGATGAAGTCATCTCCCGTCTATTTCACTGTGTAACTGACTCACTTACTCACTCGCTGACTCTCACAGAGAAAGGGGACTTATTTCCATTTTTTTTATTCCCTGCCCCCTCCCCTCTTCTCCGTCCCCGCCCCCCCCCCCGAATATTTCCCTCTGAGAAAGTCAAACAAGAAGAGATGTTTTTGCATAATGGCCTGTAAGGGGAGAGAAGAGGAAGTCGGCCGGGCTAAATTTAGAAAGTGCTTACGCCCCCAGTCCCGGGGCCGGCCCACGCATTTCACCCTGCGGAGGTGCTCTTCTATATTTAACCCTCCGCCTGAAACCCGGCACTGGGGCCGTGACACCGAAAGCCCCAGCAGGATGTGGTGGTGGCCAGCCAAGGGAAGTTCACCCAACGTGAGCCCCGAAACTCGCCCGCCCGGGCTCTGACATCACATGAGACACAGCTGCCCTACAGGAGCCTAAGGGTTTTTTTTTTTTTTCAGGTGGAGCGCCTTCCTGGAAGAAACCAGAAAATCTTCTTCAGCTTCTCACCCCTTTATCCACCCTCCCAGTCACAAGACTCCAGCAGGTGGGCAAGCGGGGCCCTCGGTGAGCTGCCCCGGGAGAAATGGCCGCCAGAGAAGCCAGGAGGAGGGTCACGGGCACCAGGCTAGAAAAGGCACCTCCTACCAGTCGGCTCTTCGGAGGCCACAGTGGCCAGTGAACTCCAGCAGGAAACATCCCTGGTGCTGTCACGAGGCCATTAGAGCTGGAAGGGACCTTAGAGGTGATTGAGGCTAGCCCTGGCATTTTGCACCGGCCCAGAGAGGTTTTAGTGATTTGTCCACGGTCACACAGATAGCAAGTGTCCGAGGCAAGATTCGAACTCAAGTTCTCCCAACTCCAAGTCCCGCACTCTACCCCCTACACACTGCTTCTGAGTTAAGGGATGGATATAAAGTAGCTGGCCAGCTTTAGGAGTGTGTTTCTAGGGTTACTCCAAGAAGGGATTCAGTTCAGTTCAACAAACATGTATTTAGGTATCTGCTATATGAAAGGCACTATTGGTACAAAGACACAACCCCAATAATTCCTGCCCTCAAGGATCTGACATCTTTCTGGGAGGATGATGTAGAAATATGTCAATATAAGTTCTAAAACTGATTTTCGGAGGGAGAAAACACTAACAAGGAGGATGGGGAATTTAGTCTTCCTGTAGGAGGTGACCCCCAGCTGTGTCTGGCACAGCAGGCACTGACTGACTGATTGAGTGGAAACCAGGGATCAGAGGTAGATAGGAGGCCATTCTCCACTTGGGAGACCACTTATGGAAAGGCATGGAAGGAGGGAAGAGAATTCCATGAATAGGAACTAGCTAGAGGCTCAGTTTGACAGGAACCAGAGATGTGCCAAGGGAGGGATTCATGGGAAAGGTAGGTAGGAGCTAGATTGTGGAGGGCTAAGGATTGTGTGGTTTATCCTGGCAGCAATAGGGAGCCACTGAAGATTTTTGAGTCAGAGCTATGCTTTAGGTATATCGATTTGGCACTTGGGTGAATTAGAGAGGTGAGAGACTGGAGGTAAAGAGACTGATAAATAGCCATTATAATAGCCCAGGCATAGTGGATAGAGTGCTGGGCCTGCAGTAAGAAAGACCTAAGTTCAAATCTAGCCTCAGACACTTAGCTGTGTAACTCAGCAAATCACAACCTGTCGGCTTCAGTTTCCTAAAATGGGAAATGAGGCTAATAACAGCACTTAAACTCAGGGTTTTTGTGAGGATCAAATGATATGATATTTGACAGAACCTGGAACATATAGTAGGTGTTTAATAAATGCTTGTTTCCTTCCTTGGAACTTCCAATCATGAGATGAGGACCTGGACTGGTGGCAACCATGTGCACAGAGAGAAGGGAATAGATGGGAGTGAGTGATGTACAGGTAGAATCAACCAATTGTCAATTTGGCAGCAATCACTCAGGGTCAAGTTTCCCACTCACCCAACCCCATGAATCCAGCCCCTCTGAGAGGGACATACTGTAGCTGGGCATATCCATCCTCTTTGCCATGACCTGGCAACTCAGGGACATACATAGTTCCAACCATCCTAGTTTCCCTTGGTGAAAGGTTCTCAGGGGCAGCTAGGTGGCACAGTGGAGAAAGCACAGGCCCTGGATTCAGGAGTACCTGAGTTCAAATCCGGCCTCAGACACTTGACACTTACTAGCTGTGTGACCCTGGGCAAGTCACTTAACCCCCATTGCCCTGCAAAAAAAAAAAGAAAAAAAAGAAAAAAGAAAAAAGAAAGGTTCTCAACCAGAGGGATGATCCATAATATATTTCCAGCATCCACAGATTTAGCTAAAATACTAGTAGTTATCTATGTTTTAATTTTGAGCCATATCTATGTGAAACAGGCTTCTTTTTACTGTGTTAGTCAGGATACAAGTCTTAACCATCAACCCCACCCCACCCCACCCCATCGCACTCCCACCAAATCAAAACAGAGCATAACCAACTCATTTAGTACAGAGCCTGAGTGTGGTCAGAAACTGGACCCAACTTGCTTTTGTCTAGCCTGCTTCTAACCTCCTTTGGTAAAGATTACAAAATGTCAAGGGAAGAAACTGAGGCCCAGAAAGGGGATTTGCTCAAAGTCACAGATCTAGCAATCGGCAGAACCATTCTTTTTACTCCAAATTTGGGGCGCCTTCCAAAGGAGAAGGCTAAGTGTGGAATTTGGAGTTTATTCTCTGTTTTTCTTCTGTCCTAATACAATTCTGTGATTTTTTTTGAACCAGTGGTTCCTGCTAGCCTGCATCTCTTCCCCCACCCCCACCCCCCACTATCAAAGTGCCAGTGGCTACTTCTTCAGTTTACTCTAGAAGGGCAGTGGTAGACCGAGGCACTCCCCCACCCCAAACACATACCACATTTCCTTCTCCCCTCAGACAGATTTTTAGGCAATGTAGCACATGGGAAAGGGTGTTAGATTTGAAGTCAAAATACCTGGATTCATATTCCTGCCTCTGATGCTTAATCCTTGTCTAACCCTATGCAAGTCACCTAACCATTCTGGGTCTCAGTTTCTTTTTCTGTAAAAGAAGGCATCGTACTCTGTAAGGTTCCTTCTTATACTCAGTGTTCCTTACCAAAGAAGGCTGGAGGTGAGGCAGATACACTCTGCCAGAACACAAAATGGTTTAGGGCCATTCAGAACCAAGGGTAAACAGACTCTGAGTGAGATATTTGAGGAAATATCAAGTTACCCTTGAGTAGCTGATACTAAGAGACTCCACAAAGGTCCTTGTGAGATCTTGAGGCTGTGAGATTTTTCCCTGGCTAAAGGTTAGAGGAGGCCACAGAACCAAGTCCCACTTTGACAGGAGTTGGTTCCTTCTGCATTATCCCAAGTCAAAGCTGAGGTTCTTCATGGTTTTGAATGGCACTGAATGGTTATCTCTAACACATGACTGTGAATCATGAAATACCATGATTTTTAGAGAATCAAAATTGCAGATGATCCAATTGTAATGGGTCAATGGAAAGACACGAAATGGAGGTAAGGAGGTTTTGGTATATTACAATTAGGTTGGTTTGGTAGCATAGTGGAAAAAGTACTAGACTTGGAGTCAAGAAGACCTTAGTTCAAATCCTGCCTCAGGCACTTATTAGCTATGTTACTTGGGGCTACTTATTGAGTCTCTGTCTTGGCAAGATAAAGATAAGAATAGCACCTACCTCATGAGGTTGTTGTGGGGATCAAATGGGATAACCTTGTGCTTTTCAAACCTTAAAGTGTTATAAAACACTTGATATTATTACCAGTTGTGACAACAATCCATGATCAAACTAGACACATGCCATGTGGCTATGATTGATGCCAAGGCACTAAGAGCTATTCTATTTCTAGTGGTTCAGTTCCATAGTTCTTTGTAAGGGTAGGTTTTCTGATAGAACTGTTATTCTCTTTAGAACACACCACCTGAAGACCTAGGTTCAAATCTTGCCTTGAACACTAGTTGTTTACCTCTAGCAAGTCACCTTATCTTTCTTGGCCTCAATTCCCTCATCTGTAAAATGAGAGGATTGATTCAATGTAGACTAATGTACCTTTGAGGTCTAAATCTATAACCCTCAGAGCTTTGATAATAGGAGCCATTTCTCACAAATTCATTCCCTAACCCCACATCTGAAGCTGACAACTGCATTCCAAAAAGGTTGACAATTTTAAAAAATGCAGTTGAGAGGTCTAGCTAATTGGGCATTCTCAAGGGTTGTCCATTCAGCTGTGCATCATGATCTGGACAAGAGGCGTTTTTCATCCATTTGGTTTTTCCTAGGTGGATAGTATGACTGACTGACTTCTTTTTCATTCACCCTGTTTCTTAGGAGGGAGGCTCCACAGTGTTCTGGACTGGATGCATCAGCACAGTATCATCTGCAAATAGAAGTATCTGGAGAACCTCACCATCTATTTATAGGACCCTCTATTTCAGGAGTTCTCAATTTGGAGTCTATGGACTTTTTTTTTAGTGAGGCAATTGGGGTTAAGTGACTTGCCCAGGGTCACACAGCTAGTAAGTGTTAAGTGTCTGAGGCTGGATTTGAACTCAGGTACTCCTGACTCCAGGGCTCTCTATAGACTTTTAAAAAAGACGTTGATAATGTCTAATTTGTTTCTTTTGTAATCTTATGTAGTTAATTGTATGCAATTAACAACATGATTCTGGGAAGGGGTCTTCTACAGGTTGTCCAAGGGTTCTAGAACACCAACAAGGTGAAGAATCCCTCCCTGCTTTAGAGCTAGGTCCTTTGTGTGGCTTTATGTAGACTACCAAACACGAGGAGCAGACTGAATTGGAATGCCTTTGGGAAAGAGTGCAAGGCTTTTAAGGCCTCCAGCTTCAGCCAGTCACACAGGCACATCTTTAAAAACTATATAAATAAAGTTTTATCATAGATTTTGTTTTTACATTGCCCGCATTTTCCAGCATAGCCCTCCCAGAGAGCAACTCTTTATAATTAAGAAGAGAAAAATTTCAGCAAAACTAGCCAACACGTGGAAAAAATCTGACATGATGTGCAGTGTTCCATACCTACAATCCCCTACTTCTGCAAAAAAGGTCGGGGGGGGGGAAGGGGAAGAGGTAAAAGGCTCTTTTTTTTAACCAACACAATTTTTCCATGAAATCATGGGTCATCAATTTTTTTTTCTTTCAGTGATACTGTATAGCTTGGAGTCATAGAACACTGAAGTCTAAGAAGGATTCAAGTTGAAAATCACCCCAAGGGCAATGGGAAGGCCTGTGGTGGGAGTGAGTGTATAATAAAGTATCAGTTAAGAATTATGGGACACAAATGGCCTAAACGATATCATAGCCATATGACCAGCAAAGACAATGGGCTGGTTGCGTGGCCCCTCCATGGCAGTTGATGTGAGCACACAGAGTCACACAAGATAAGAGGTCTTGCATGGGCTGGTGGAGAAAGTACCCACATCAGAAAGATCACAGGTCCATCCAAGAACTGGAATAAGTGGAGAAGAAGCACGTCGGGGGCTGGAACCCATCCTGATTTGGAGTCAGGTTTGTACCTATCTCTGATATTTATTAGTGGCGTGACCTTAACCTCGACTGAATAATGTCTACAGCAAGTAGGGTCATAGATTTGAAGCTAGAAAGGGTCCTCAGGGTCATCTGGCCCAAACCCATCACTTTACAGATGCGAAAACTGAGTCCCAAAGATTCATCAGACATGCTCATGGTCCCACACAGCCAGGATTCCAACCCAAGCGTCTGATTTCTGAGCCGGCCCTATTTCTACTACACCACATGTATGTAAAGTACTTTGCAAACCTTAATGCTCTCTATAAACATCACCTGTTAATATCTTACACAAATTAGATGGGATTTTAGTGTGGGTAGACTCATAGATGATGCTTTAGTATGATCAGATTCTAGAAGGCTCTCTAGAAAAGATCAAGAACCTCATTTTTATAAGGCCCCATTTTATGGCCCCATAGTATAGTGAATAAAGGGCCAACTTTGCCATAAATACATAGGCTTAAGCTTTCTTTCTAATACATAATAAATATGTAGTGATGGGGTAGGGGGAAGAAAAGATCAGGAGCTTGACTGCTTCTTCCAACAATGTGCCACGTGCAAGCTCATGGTCAAGGGGAAAGGGGTTGACGACAACCCCAAACATTTATGCAGACCTGCAATGTGCAGAACACTGGGGTAGACCCTAGGGGAGATATGAGGTTATAATGCATGACCTCTGCAAAGGCTTAGCTGGTCCTGGTCTAGCAGAGGGAAGCAAAAAATCAATCAGTTCTTCTGTTCTCTCTATCCAAGAGTGGATCTCGGGACTCGAGCTTGCCCATAGTTGGATTTGTGAGACTCGATGAAATGCTCCCATCTGTCATTTGGGTGACCCCCTTTGCAAGTTACACATGGGCATGTCACAGCTGTACTTGATAAATAATTTAGAGACCTGGAGGAACTTGCCTTGGCCACTTAAAAGGGTTCTAAGGGATATAAAGTCAATCAATCAATAAACAAACAAATGAACAAAGGACGAAGGAAAGAATGCATGAAGCAAGCAAATGTATTAATCACCTACTGCGTGTCAGGTGCTGTGCTAAGTGCTTTACAAATATCATCTCACTTATTACCTCGGAGACCTAGGGCAAGTCACTTCACATCAATTTGACCTCAATTTCCTCATATGTAAAATAAGAGGGTTGGATTTAGTGGCCCCTAAAGTCATCTCCATGACCTTAACATCGAGTAACATAGAAAGCTCTGGTTAAAAAACAATTGCAAGAGGGGCAGTTAGGTGGCAGAGTAGATAAAGCGCGGGCCCTGGATTCAGGAGGACCAGAGTTCAAATCTGGCCTCAGACACTTGACACTAGCTGTGTGACCCTGGGCAACTCACTTAATCCTCATTACCTCCACAAAAAACAAACAAATTACAAGAAAGGAAGGGCCTGAAAGCAAGGGGACTGGTGTTAAGTAGAAGGGCTGGTTCAGGAATCAGGTGACCAGATCTGGCCAGAGCACTAATGTACTCCTGAGTCTCTGAAGAATGTTATGGGCATTGACTATGAGAACAGAGGAAATAGAGCTACTGAGGGCTCTGAAAATTGCCACCAGACTGTAATGATGAGCCCCACTGACGTTGGCTTTTAAGAGGAATAGGTGAAGGAGCTGTTAGATTTGATAGGACAGAGGAATAAGGTTGATAAACTGCTGGATGTGAGAGGTAAGGGTAAGGTCAGGGTCAAAAATGACCCCAAGATTGTGAACATGGGCCTCTAGCTTTCTTTCTCTTCCCAAGGCAGCTGGGTGGTGCAATGGATAGAGCTCTGGGCCTGGAGTCACGAAGATCTGAGTTTAAATCCTTCTTCGGACATTAAATGTCTTTTCTTTTTTTAATTTTCTTTTCTTTTCTTTTTTTTTTTTGTGGGGCAATGGGGGTTAAGTGATTTGCCCAGGGTCACACAGCTAGTATGTGTCAAGTGTCTGAGGACGGATTTGAACTCAGGTACTCCTGAATCCAGGGCTGGTTCTTTATCTACTTTGCCACCTAGCTGCCCCAGACATTAAATGTCTTAACCTCTGTCTGTCTCTATTTCTTCAACTATGAAATGGAGATAATGATAGCATCTACCTCCCAGGGTTGTGAGGATCAAATGACATAGTAGTGCTTAGCATCATGCCTAGCACATAGTAGGGTTTTTTGTTTTGTTTTTGTTTCTGGCAGGGCAATGAGGGTTAAGTGACTTGCCCAGGGTCACACAGCTAGTAAGTGTTAAGTGTCTGAGGCCGGATTTGAACTGAGGTACTCCTCAATCCAGGGCTGGTGCTAGCGTATAGTAGGTATTTAATAATAAATGTTTGTCTTCTTCCCCTCCCCAACTCTTCTGTTTTCCCCCTTCTGTTTACCAGGGAAGCACATTTTCCCCTTTCCCCATCCCCACCCCCAAACTAGACTGGTATATTGCCAGACTCTAGACATGCAAGATTCCAGTTCCAGGGCACAGGCTGTGTGGAATAGCTGAGAATCATCAGCATTAATCCAGCCCCCCACCCCCCCGCCCTTGGGTTTAACTCACCACCAAAGGGCAGCATGCCATCATGAATAGACTGCTGGACTGGAAATCAGGAAGACCCAGGCTCTGGGTCCTCCTCTGCCATTTATTAGCCATGTGAACACAAGTAGGTCGCTGAACCTCTTAGCCTTGGTTTACTCATCTGTAAAATGGGGATCGTAGCCAGGGATCTAGCTCACAGGGCTATTATCAGGCTCAGATGAGATTATGGCTATAAACCATTTTGCAAACCTTAAAGCTCTATAGAAAAGACAGTGATTATTACCAATTGAAAGGAACTCAGCAGCTGCTCTGCTTGGACTCATGCCAAGAGATCTCCCCAAGCCTAGGATTGTGATAAAGAAAAGTGTCAGTACTTTTTTTTTTTTAAGCCTGTAGAGTTCACCTGATTCTCCTGATTGACTGGGGAAGGAGGCATCTTTCCTTTGTGGATTCTAAATAATGATTCTCATCATCACCACCATTATGATGATGATTATTATGATTTATTTGTTTGGGGGTTTTTTTTGGGGGGGCACTGAGGGTTAAGTGACTCGCCCAGGGTCACACAGCTAGTAAGTGTTAAGTGTCGGAGGCTAGATTTGAACTCAGGTCCTCCTGAATCCAGGGCCTGTGCTTTATCTACTGTGCCACCTAGCTGCCCCAATGATGATGATTTATAAATGTATAAAGGTTTTCAAAGCACTTTCCCTACGTGTAGGCAGCACAGTAGATAGGACCCTGGGCCTGCAGTCAGGATGACCTGAGTTCAAATTCAGCCTCAGACACTTAGTAGCTATATAACCTTGGCCAAGTCACTTAAGCCCTGTATGTCTCAGTTTTCTCAAATGTAAAATGAGGATAATAATGACACCTTCCTCCTAGGCTTGTTGTGAGGTTCAAATGAAACAATAATTTTAAAGCATTTAGCACACATAATAGATGCTATATAAATGCTTATAAACCCTTCCCTTCCAGGGCAGGTAGTACAGGCATGATCATTCCCAGTTTATAGATGAATACATCGAAGCTCAGTAAGATTTTGAGGTGACATGGCTAGCAAGTGAGCCCAGATCTATGGCTACCACGCTCAGTTCCCTTTTCACTGTGACCAGTCTCCATGATCACACTATTCCCTGCTTCCTTCCTCCTTCCTTTGCCATGTCCATTCTGGGAGGCCCAATGTATCTGTGTGCTCAAGTGGTGATGAAATATTCTGGGTCTCTCTCTCTGCCCTAGGACTGAATCCAAAATCAACTCATACTATATCAGAAAATGTTATATTCCTGTGGAGGGAGTGGGAACTTCAGGGACCAGAGTTGGACAGTGCTATCCCAACAAATCTTCCCTTAAGTGGGCTTTGGGAATATTTGCTTCAGGAAAAGAACTGAGTATATCATTCCACCTCTAAATTTAAGGGCCACATGTGCAACATGGGGTTATTTGTTCTTTCAAGGTTTGGGGGGAAAACCATTCATTTGCAAATTGTCTGATCTCAATGCCTTTTTATGGGACCAACCATTAAATCACTCACCTAATTTCCCCTTCTAAGATTACTCTGTTTAAGTTATAGCCATCACAGCTTGGTATAGAGGAAAGACTATTATTCTTGGAGTCTAAGAGAGCTGGTTTCTAACCTTCTTGGCTCCAACACTTGCTGGTTTTATGTCCATGGGTAAGTCACTTCAGTCATCTCTCTAAGCCTCAGTTTTATTATCTGTATAATGGGGATGCTGATAGTCCCCACTTCAAGAGTTGTTGTCAAGATCAGCTGGGATGATATATGTAGCATGCTCTAAGGAATAGCTCCCGACCCACTATACGGCTCGACTTCTTTGCAATCACCCTTTCTCATTTCTCATTTTGGTCATTGGTATTTTCTCTCTTTAGATCCCCTTCTTAGCTGTGAAAGAGGAAGATTCTCCCAGGTGCATCCTTCTAGCTTATTTTCTTGCTGTTTCCCATGTAAGAGTACTAACTCAGTCTTATAGTCAGGTTTCAAATACTACCTCTGATGCCCGCTGTCCACATGACTGTGGGCAAAACACTGTGCATCCCTGAGCCAAAGTGACCTTAACTCTTAAACGAGAGGGTTACAGTACATGGACGCTCTTGTCCCTTCCAGTTCTAGACCTAGAATTCTAGGGTCCCATCTAATTAGCTGATGTACTAAGGCGACATCAGATGATTGTCTTTCTGCAAAGCCAATCCTTTCATCCAAAATTAAAGAGGTCCCACTGTCTTTTCACCTTTGTCCTGCTGTTTTCCTTCAGGAGCAGGTCTAAATGTGTGTCACCTCCTCCCCTGGCATGGGGTGTCCCCAAAGTCTCAGTGCTGCTTTAAGTTTTTTGTTTTTGTTTTTGTTTTGCAGGGCAATGGGGGTTAAGTGACTTGCCCAGGGTCACACAGCTAGTAAGTGTTAAGTGTCTGAGGCTGGATTTGAACTCAGGTACTCCTGAATCCAGGGCCGGTGCTTTAACCACTGTGCCATCTAGCTGCCCCACCTGCTTTAAGTTTTAATACCTTAAATATTGGCTTACAACTATACTAAGACTTCTGCGACACTTGTACGGGGATCTTTCTATGTGTGGTCATCCTCAGAATGTTCTCGAGATTGGGATCAGGTCTGGGCATGACTTTTTGGGAAGGATACTGATAAACTGGACACCATCTAGAGGACAGGGACCAGGACAGTGAAAGGTCTCAAATTAATGTCATTTGTGGATGAAGAAACTGGAGACATTTAGCTTGGAGAGAAGACCATTGGAGATAGTCCTGGAATTCTGGAAGACAGAGAATGGATTAGCTGCATCCAAAGAGGGTGAAACAGAGAGGGAGATTTGGGCTTCGTTCTACATGGTCCCAGAGAGCAGAACAAGTAACAATGGATAAAAGTAGCCAGGAGGTGGATTTAGGCAGAATATGAGGAAAAACTAGCTTACCCTTAGCACTATCCCAAATTGGAATCGGCTGCCTTGAGAATTAGTGGCTTCCCCCTTCTAGGAAGTGTTCTAGCAGAGACTGGAGGACCATGCGGAGGGTGAGTGACTTGGAGAGAGAATTTTTTTTTGCTGAGGTAAGGGTTGCACATCCCTTTGCAAGTGGTCATTCAGCTTCAGCTTAAATGAAAGGAAGACAGTCCCAACTGAAGGCCCCTCTCCCCTAATACCATGTTAATTACATAAGATGGGAGATAAAGATGGGTCTTGTATCTGACCGACTCTGCTCATGGACTCATAATTATAGCATTGCATTTAATTCTGCAAATATTTATTAAGTGACTGCTTTATACAAGGTACAATCCTAGCATTAGGATCAGGGGCTACAAAAAAAAATGAAACTGTCCTTTCCTCAAAGAGCTGACATTCTCCTGGGGGAATAGAGCCTAGACTTGGATAAATAAGTGCAAAATAGATCATTTTAAAAAATGAAATAGCATTGGATCAGCTAGGTGGTGGTACAGTGGATAGAGTATTAGCCCTAGAGTCAAGGAGGATCTGAGTTCAAATTTGGCCTCAGACACATACTAGCTGTGTGTCCCTGAGCAAGTCCCTTAACCCTGGTTGCAGAAAGAAAGAACAACAGGAAGGAAGGAAGGAAGAAGGGAAGGAGGGAGGAAAGAAGAAAGAAAAAGAAAGAAAGACAAATGAAATAGCATTGACAAGAGGGGGAGTCAGGAAAGGCTTTGTGTAGGAGGTAGCATCCGAGCTCCAGTTCGAAGGAAGCTGGGGCTCTGAAGAGGTGAGGAGGGAGTGCATTCTAGGCATGAGATCCAGATGCAGGGGAACAAGGGAAGCAGGCCAGTTTGACTGGCACAGAGTGTACATGAAGGTGAGTAATAGGAAACAAGACTGGTAAGGTGGGTGGAAGCCAGATTGTGGAGGGCTTTAACTGCCAGGCTGAGGGTCTTGTATTTTACCTTAAAGGCAACAGGAAACCACTAAAGATTTTGAGTAGGCAAGTGAGATACATGGTCAAATCTGTTTTTTAGGAATATCAAATTGATGACTGTAGCAGATCGATAGGAGAAGAAAAGACAGATGATAAGGCTATTTTGTTCAGCCAGGAGAGAGGTAGATGGGTCTGAATTAGGCTATGGGAGTGAAGAGAAGGGGATAGATCTCACCAGAACCGTGCAAATAGCATAGGCAAAACTAGACAACTGAGTGGATATATATATATATATATATATATATATATATATATATAAAACCTATATCAGATTGCCTGCTGTCTAGGGGAGGAGGGAGGGAGGGGAGGGAGGGAGAAAAATCTGAAATTGGAAAGCTTGTATAAACAAAAGTTGAGAACTATCTTTACATGTAACGGGAAAAAAATACTTTATTAATTAAGAAAACTAGACCACGAATCAGGAAGACTTGAGTTTTAATCCTGCCTCAGACACTTATTAGCTGTGTGACCCTGGGCAAGTCACTTGACTTCCCTAAGGCTCTATCTCCTCACCTGTAAAATGAGGATAATAATTGCACATGCCTTTAAAAATTTGGGGGAGGATCAAATGAATAACATATAAAGCATTTTGCAAACTTAAATCACCATATCAATGTTAGCTATTATGTTATTTATTTCTCTTTATCCTATCTATCTATCTATCTAAATATCTATCTATCTACCCACCCACCTCCCCACCTACCTACCTGAGTATATCACTATATTATTAGTTGACAGTCATCAGATTTTGGGGCAGCTAGGTGATACAATGGGCAGAGTGCTAGGCCTGAAAGAGGAAAACTTACCTTCCTAAGTTCAAATCTGGCCTCAGACACCAGTTTTGTGACCGTGATGTCACTTCACCCTGTTTGCCTCAGTTTCTTCTTCTGTCAAATGAGCTGGAGGAGAACATGGCAAACCATTCCAATATCTTTGCCAAGAAAACCACAAATGACTAAAATGACTGAACAACAACAAAAACTGAACTCATCTTTTCTCTAAAGCCCTCCTCTCTTCTGAACTTCCTTCTAACTGCCAGCAGAGCCTTGCCAGCCAAGCCCCAAAGAGGGAACTGAGCCCTCCTCATCCGCCTGGAGCTGGATCAGCCGGGTGATCATCTACAGTTTCAAGCTGAGTTGAAATATTTCCCTGGAAGCCTTAGCATGCCCAGGGCTATCAGTGGGCTTGACACACAAACTTCCAAGGAAGATAGGATCTGGGGACTAGGTTATCTAAAGGGCAGAATGGGGTCACAGACCAGTCTCGTGGCTTCTTTTCCCAGGAGAGTTCCTGAATTCCACCTCTCACAGAGAAGCCTCATTCTCAGGCTATGGTTCGAGCTTAACTGGTTCATGTCCTTTTGTGGACACTGCTCTCTTCCAGTTTCCCTCCTCCCTCTCTGTCTGCTCTTCAATGCTCTTGCATACAGTAGGTACTTAATAAATGCTGAGCTGCAGTGATAAAACCTCTACTACAGAACCACTCAGGGAAGACTGCATCTGTGAGTCGCTTGATGACCGGTTCTTTCCAGGATAATATAAGCTCCTTGAGCAGAGGCGCTGCCTCATTTTTGTCTCTGTATCAACAGGGTCTAGCACAGTGTCTGCCACTTATCAAGTGCTTCACGAATTCTCATTGATGATTGATTGATTGATTGGCATCCAGGAAGTTGGAAGTCAGATACCAAAAGATTTCTTCTGACAGAAAAGGACTTGTGCTTTCCCCCTTGTTTGAGGGGGAGCACCAGGTTCCCCCAGAGTGACTCGACTGGAAGAGGGTTTCTTTGGCAGAACTCAAAGGAACCCCAGAGATCCTTTGGTGGGCAGAGTAGGACCACCACGCATACAGAAAAGCCTAAGTATGAAGTATAAAATAAAAAATGTTTCTGACTCTGTGCCTTCCCCCTCTAAACTATTTCTCATTTATCCTGTCTGTATCTTGTTTGTACATATTTGTTTGTTATTATCCTCATTTTACAGATGGGGAAACGGAGGCAGGCAGAGGTTGAATGACTCATCTAAGATCACACAGCCAGTGTGGATCAGCAGTGGGACCTGAACCCCGATCTTCATGACTCTGAGGTAGGCTCCATATCTACCACCCCATACCACTTCTCAAATAAGACTACTAATAAAATATTTTATTAAATATTAATTCAATTCAATAAATTAATTAGATAGAAATAAAGAAAACCATGTCCATTCGTGTTCAGATATTTTTGTTTGTGCCCTTTGTAATCTGTGATAATAGTTATTAGCTTTTGCATCTTATAAGGAGGGGATTTTATAGGGACATACAGGCTTTGGCCAATGCTATCCAATTGGAAAAGCTTTGAGAGGATCATGTATCTGTTTCCTGAGGACCCACCCAGCTGTGCACACAGAGGCTCATCACCTGAAGCAATTGGGGGGAGGGGGAGGGAGAATTCTCTCCATTCTTTTTTTTTTGGGGGGGTAAGGCAATTGGGGTTAAGTGACTTGCCCAGGGTCACACAGCTGGTAAGTGTCAAGTGTCTAAGGCTGGATTTGAACTCAGGTCCTCCTGAATCCAGGACCAGTGCTTCATCCACTGCGCCACCTAGTTGCCCCCTCTCCATTCTTTAAGACCCATTGCCTTTTCATGAAGTTTTGGGGTTTTTTTTCCTAGACTCTTCCCTGAGAGGATCATAGGGTCACATATTTAAAGCTGACAGGAACCTTGGAGTTCCTCATTTTACAAATGAGGCAACTGAGGCAAATACCTTGCCTAAGGTCATCCAGGGAGTGAGTGATGGAGCTGAGACTTGAACTCTGACCCTCGGATGACAAAATCCAGTCCCCTAATTCCACTGCAGAGCGCTAGAAGCATGAACACTCTGCCTGTCCCTATTGCCTTCATTTGGTACATTGCATTTCTCAGCATGGTTATCTGTATTCATGCCTTATGCTCTATTAAACTGTGAGGCCGAGCACAGGAGTGACATCCACAACGGGTGTCTGGAACCAAACCCTGTTGATTTCTAGCTCTGAGCAGGGCTCATGTCTGCCCCCTACTGCCACCACCTTGACAAGCCTCTCCTGAGTGAGATCATGACAAAAGGCTTCCTAACAAGTTGGGCTTTTCCCACTCTCTTTCCACTGCCCTCCTTCCTTCAAATTCACTGCCAGGCCTATTTTTTTAAGCAAATGAACCAGTCTCTCCAAGCCAATGGCCAACTGAAATCAGAGAAGATACACGGACTTATCTTTCTAAGACATGAGTCCAATCGTGTCACTTAAGGTTGCTCAGCAACAGTGATTCTGTTATCCAGAGCCACGCTGAAAACTCAGATTCCTTAGCCTGGTATCAAGCCCTTCTATGACCTGCCACTAGCCTCACCTTACCAGCTTTATCCCAGCCTACATTTCTCCATGTACTCCACTTACCAGCCCCTGAAGATGGTAAAACCAACCACGCTGTTCATCTTCCACTCACCTGCCTGCCCCTCTTCCCTCCCTACACCTGGAAGGAGCTTCTGACAGCCTAGGGTGTGGGTAAAAACAGAGGACTTGGGTTTGAGTTCTGGCTCTGCTATTTGTTACCTGGGTCACCTCCGGTAATCAGTCAGTCAATCAATAAGCAGTTATTAAGTACTGACTATGTGCCAGGCACCATGGTGGGCCCTAGGAATACAAAGACAAGAATTTAACAGTCTCTGTCCTAGGTGGCACAGTGGATAGAGTGCAGGGCCTGGAGTCAGCAAGATATGAGTTCAAATCCATTATATGCAGTATCGACAACATTGTGTGTTGATCAACAACTGTGATAGACATGACTCTTCTCAGCAATACAATGGTCCAAGATAGTTCCAAAGGACTCATGATGGAAAATGTTCTCCAAATCCAGAAAAACAAACAAACCAACCCACTATGGAATCTAGATACAGATTGAACCATACTATCTTGATTTTTGTTTTTGTTTTTTTTTGTGGGTTTTCCTTTTTGCTGATTCTTCTAGCACAGCATGACTAATGCAGAAATATGTTTAATCTGATTGTACGTATATAACCTATATCAGATTGCTTGCTGTCTTGGGTAGGGGAGAGGGAGGGGAGGGAGAGAGAAAAAAATTGAAACTAGAAATCTTATAAAAACAAATGTTGCAAACTATCTCTACATATAACTGGAAAATAATAAAATACTTTTATGGGAAAAAAGGTATGAGTTCAAATCCAGGCTCAGACACATACTAGCTGTGGGACTCTAGGTAAGCCACTTCACCTCAATTTCTTCAACTGTAAATTGAGGATAATAATAGTGCCTATTTCCTTGGGTTGTTGTGAGGATCACACAATATAATATTTGTAAAGCACCTGGCACACGTTGTTCAGTTTTTTTCAGTCATGTCCAACTCTTTGTGACCCCATTTAGGGTTTTCTTGGCAAAGATACTGAAATGGTCATTTCCTTCTTTTCTTTTCTTTTCTTTTCTTTTGGTGGGGCAATGAGGATTAAGTGACTTGCCCAGGATCACACAGCTAGTAAGTGTTAAGTGTCTGAGGCCAGATTTGAACTCAGGTACTCCTGAATCCAGGGCCAGTGCTTTATTCACTGCACCACCTAGTTTTTTTTTAGCACCACCCTGTTTTTTTTTTTCTTTTTTTCTTTTTCTTTCTTTTTTTTTTTTTGGTCATTTCCTTCTGTAGCTCATTTTACAGTTGAGGAAACCGAGGCAAATGGGTGAAGCAACTTACCAGGGTCATATACCTAGTGTCTGAGACCAGATGAATCTTCCTGACCCCAGAACCAGTGTTCTATTCCCACAGTAGGATTGTATTTCTGTTGTGGGAGACAGCAATGATGCAAAATATCTACAAGGCCAGTGCCTTCTCTTCCCTAGCCTACATTTCTTCATCTGTGAAAGGAAGTTGGACTAGATCAGTGGTTCTCATATTTTTTGGTCTTAGCACCCTTTATATTCTTTTATTTTTTATTTTTAAATTTTTTTGTGTGGGGCAATGAGGGTTAAGTGACTTGTCCAGGGTCACGCAGCTAGTAAGTGTCAAGTGTCTGAGGCCAGATTTGAACTCAGGTCCTCCTGAATCCAGGGCCAGTACTTTATCCACTGCACCACCTAGCTGCCCCCACCCTTTACATTCTTAAAAATTATTGAGGCTCCACCAAAGAGCTTTTGTTTATTTATGGCACAGCTATCAGTATTTACCATATTAGCAGTTAAAATATCTTAGCATTATTATGAAAATAGTTTTCCCAGAAAGAATCCTGGATACCCCTGGGGGTCTCCAGACCATACTTCGACACTAATCTGACTCAGGTTATTCTGGGGTCCCTTTCTACTCTAAACCTTATTCTTCTACGACCCACCAGCTCCCCTAATGCCTTTCCTTTCCCCCACCTTCTCCTTACTCCAACCTCCCCCAAAAGAATTTCCCCACAGCTGACAATCCTTTTCCACTTCCCTCCCCCTCCCCCCAAGGAGCTTCCCTGGGGCTGCAGGACCCACTGCCCCTCCTCCCTTTCATTTCCCTAAAGTCTCATGATGGTCACTTGGGCAGAAGAAGGGGAAGTAATGAGAGTGTGAGCCACTGAATGCACTCCCAAGCGGATGGGAATCCCCTGCAGCAGAGCAGCAGAGCAGCAGCCAGTGTGTATGTGTGTGTGTGTGTGTGTGTGTGTGTGTGTGTGTGTCTGTGTGTCTGTGTGTCTGTGTGTCTGTGTATCTGTGTGTGGTGGGGGAGTGGGGAGCCACTGGAGAGGCAGAGGAATTAAGGCTTCCAGAGAGATATCTTACAGCCCCCTTGTTAGGGACCCCTACCCCACCCTTTTTACAAATGAACCACGCTCCAAAAGTTGCTTTGTAAATCAATGGACTGGAGCTCAGGAATGAGCTTCCCATAGACATGGGGATCTGGGCCAAAGGATCTGGGCTCCAAGGTCAGTTCTGCTACTTACGACCTGGCTGCCCTTTCTAGGCCTCAAGAGACCAGGACCACATGGTCTCCTAGGTTCCCTCCAGCGGCAAATCCATGATCCTATCGTTAAGCATGGCCGTTATCTGCCCAGATCATCCCACAAATTCCAGATTGTGAAGAAGTGAGGTAGAGCAATTTTGTGAAAAGAAGGCTGAGTTTGGAGTCAGAAGATCTGGGTTCAAATTCTGCTCTGTTACTTAACTACTTGTGTGAATTTGATATGTCTTTCTAGGCCTCAGTGTCCTCATCTGTACACCGAGGGGGAGGGGAGCCTAACGTACTTTTTAGTTCTAAATCTATGATCCTGTCAACTAGAAGATTAGCCTTGAATTCTTCATCCCAAGGGCAGGGGCCGAGTGGTACAAGAGAGCAGAGAAGAGGGAGGAAATGAAGATTCTCCTTTTCCTGAGACTAAGGTCAGCCCTAGGCTGAAAATAACAAGAACCCAATTAAAATGCCCATTCATTCTAGCCTTAAATTTAAAAAGCATGTACTTTGGAATCCTATTGAAATATGGCTTTTTATTAGATTCTGATAATACATAGATGTTGATAACAATGATGATAGACAGCTAGGTGGCACAGGAGTCAGGAAGGCCTGAGTTCGAATCCTGCCTCAGACACTTTACTAGTTGTATGACCCTGGGCTAGTCACTTGATCTCTCTGCTTCAGTTTCCTCATCTGTGAAATGGGTATAATAATAACACATAGCTCAAAGGGTTGTTGTGGGGATCAAATGAGGTAATATCTGCAAACTGTTTTGAAAACCTTAAAGTGCTATGTAAATAATGGCTAATAATAATAGCTATTATAGTAATAACTGTAGTACTTTGGCAGCTAGATGATGCTATAGATAGAGCCCTGTGCCTGGAGTCAGGAAGACCTGAGTTCAAATCCAGCCTCAGATATGTAAAAGCTATATGATCCTGGGCAAGTCACTTAACCCTATTTGCCTCAGTTTCCTCATTTGTAAAATAAGCTGGAGACGGGAATGGCAAACCACTCTAGTATCTTTGCCTAAAAAACCTAAATGGGATCATGAAGAGTCAGACATGAGTGAAAAACAACTGAACTTCTATTTCTCTGCAGAGTGGCTGATTTTAGTAGGATGCTAAGAAAAACCTTTCTGTCAATTAGAGTTCTAAAATTCTAGGTTCTTCAGTCCTTTCTGGCTCTGCTCTTCTACTGTCCCCAGTTCTGAAATTGTATGCTCTAAGATCTCTTCTAATTCTAATTTTCCATGTTCTAAGGCCCCTCCCAACTCTGACATCCTGTGTTCTAAAGGCCCTCCTAGTTTTGACATCCTGTGTTCTAAAGGCCCTCCCTGCTCTGACATCCTGTGTTCTCTTTTTTTTTTCTTTTTTTTGCGGGGCAGTGAGTGTTAAGTGACTCACCCAGGGTCACACAGTTAGTGTCTAGGGCCGAGTTTGAACTCATGTCCTCCTGAATCCAGGACCAGTGCTTTATCCACTGCGCCACCTAGCTGCCCCCTGACATCATATGTTCTAAGGGCCCTCCCAGCTCTGACATTCTGTGTTCTAAAGGCCCTCTCTGCTTTGATTTTCTTTATTCCAAAGTGCTTTCCAAATCTGGAAGTCTATTTTTTTTTTTTTTTGGCAGGGCAATGGGGGTTAAGTGACTTGCCCAGGGTCACACAGCTAGTAAGTGTCAAATGTCTGATTTGACTCAGGTACTCCTGAATTCAGGGCCGGTGCTTTAACCACTGCACCATCTAGCTGCCCCTGGCAGTCTATTTTTAAAGAAAGTATTTTTTTTTAATTTGTTTATTTTTTTAGTGAGGCAATTGGGGTTAAGTGACTTGCCCAGGGTCACTCAGCTAGTAAGTGTTAAGTGTCTGAGGCCGGATTTGAACTCAGGTCCTCCTGACTCCAGGGCCAGTGCTCTATCCACTGCGCCACCTAGCTGCCCCAAGAAAGTATTATTAATAATTTTCCTGAATGCTCTTTCTAGTACTGGCTATGTTTTCTTTTATTACCCTTCTCTTTCTCTCCCCTCCCCCCCCCACTAGTGGCTGGGGCGAGTTACTATTACTCAGTAATCTCTCCAAATTTATCACCTGCTCCAGAAGCCTGATAGGTGTTGTCTAATGACCCATGAGACGGGGACCTGTTCAACTCTACAGAGTCCTCTATTTTTAAATTCCTCACCCCTTTGTTCTATTGCTAATCACACCTTGCCTAATCCCAACCCTGGGTTGTTCCTATCTAAAGTTCCTATCTAAAGGTTATTTTAAAATACAAGCTTGCTTGGACACATCATGCGTTGTTGCATGTTTAAAGGCAGAGTAGATCCTCATAATCACAGTGAGAAATTTGTCTTTAAAACAGGCATCTAAAAATAAAATATGGTGGAAGTCCAAACCTACTCCCTGTTACACAGAAGCCTCACCTTCCTGAGCTGCTGAATGGATCTGGAAGAAATAAGGATACCCTGTTGATTGGGTCTCCTGAAGATGTGGAGGTAAAATATTACAGGTTCTCAACCTGGTGCTCAATGCTGCATAGCAATCTTACTTCTCCACTCAGTAGGTAGTGAGGTGACACTGTTTTGGGCTATGGGGGTCTCGAATCCAGCCACAAACACTAGCTAGTTGTGTGACCCTAGGCAAGTCACTCAAATCTCTTAGTTTTAGTTTCCTCATCCATAAAATGAGGATGATAATAGCTCTTACCTCATGGGGCTGTTCACACAGCTAGGCCATTTACCAAAAGCTCTCTCTTTTGCCCCCCTGAACATCTTATATTACTCAGACATCTTCTTCCACTATCTCCTCCTTTATTCCCATCTTGGGTGAAGTCAACCCCTCTACATTCACCCTTTGTTCCATCTCTCACAAAGGGCACATGGGTACCAAAGTGGCAGAACTGTGATTGGAATCCAATCCCTCTAATGACAAATGAGTATCAGTGAGTGCCTCTGTATTACCCTGGAGTTTTCCACAACCAGTTCTCAGCCACAAACACCAGCACCAGGCTACTTCCTGATGCCCCTATTAAGTTTACCACTGCTGAACAGCAAATTAATATAACCATAATTATAATGTACTTTAAGCAAAGGGAAGAGATAGAGAAGAATCCTCAAGGACTAGGCAGCACCTGCGTCTCTCTTTTTCCCTCTAAGCCCCACAGTATCCCAATTTTCAGACCTGGGCAACTGAAAAGGCAAGTACAGGGTGAGCAAAAAGTCATGAAGAGGTTTCAGTATTTAATAGCTCCTTTATTTTTGTTTTTAATTTACAATACCATGGCATCCTAGACAGTATGTATAGAAAATGAATTTACATTATGTGTGAAAAAATAAAATCTCATAAATGGTGAAAAATAAACACAAAATAATTTTCAAAAAGTTATTAAAACATCATGACTTTTGGCCCATCCTGTATTTAAAGAGTACCTGGAGGAAACAGTGTTGGTCCAGAAGTCAGGACCCCTGGTTTTCACATCTCATCTCAGGTCCTTGGCAGCTCTGTGATCACGAAATGGTCACCTAACTTCACCACACCTTGTTTTTTTTTGTCTGTAAAATGGAGTCTAACCCATGCATTATCTGCCTCATCATAGCATCACAGATTGAGAAGTGGAAGGGGCTTTATAAGTCCTCTAAGGTACAAGAGGACCACTGGGTCCGGAGAATGACTTGTCTAAGGTCATACAAGGCAGAAGAGCTGAGATGTGAAGCTCAGTCTTCTGACCCCAAGTTGAGCATTCTTGCCACTCTATCAATGAACCTTCACTGGATTGTTGTGGGGAGAGAATCCTGCACATCTCAAAGAGCTACAGAAACAGCAATTATCCTGATTTTCCTCCTCGATGCCACACCAAGCAGCAGCAGCATGGTACCTCCTGCTTGGCTAGCCTGCTTCTAACCCTCATTTAGCACAAGTAGGAGACGTGCTGGTTTGCTCTCATAATGGCACACATTCATTTAATAAACGTTCAGTAATCAGTCCACTGGGTGCAGAGCACACTGTTCAAGGCACTTGGGGAAAGAAATCCTAGATAAATTTCTGAATAAATGTCTTTTATAACCAAATTCTCTCCCAGCCTTGACTTACACATAATTCAGCACAACCCCCGCACATCCAACAGTCCCTATCCCCTAGTTTGTATTTGAGTTGCTTCCCTCCCCACAACTATATGGCTAAATACAACCTTTCCTAGGGGTTTTGTGGGGTCATCTTACTTTCTGCATCCCTACTGCTCTGCTGAGTAGGCCTACAGAACCTAAAGCAGGCCAGGAGAAAGGTAACACAAAAAACCAGTTGCTGCAATCACACACCTGCCTTTCTGGCAGGTATAAATTGTCAATTCTTATGAAAGCAGCTGCTCAAGGAGGCTGGCAGGACCAGAGAGGTGGGGAGGAGGGAAGGAAGAGTGTCAGACTGGTGAAAGCCTGCCTGAAGGCTTAACCATCCCCCCAGATCACTTTTTTTTAATCATAAAAGTATTTTATTATTTTCTAGTTACATTTAGAGATAGTTTTCAAAATTTGTTTTTATAAGATTTCTAGTTCCAATTTTTTTTCTCCCTCTCTTCCTTCCCTCCCCACCTCCCCAAGACAGCAAGCAATCTGACATAGGTTATATATGTACAATCACGTTTAACATATTCCTGCATTAGTCATGCTGTGAAAGAAGAATCAGAACAAAAGGGAAAAACCTCAAAAAAACAAAAACAAAAAAAGTAGAAACAGTATGGTTCAATCTGCATCCAGATTCCACAGTTCTTTTTTTTTTCTGGATTTGGAGAGCATTTTCCATCATGAGTCCTTTGGAATTACCAGGTCACTCTTAAAGGCAAAGCACTCCCTTTCTGTAAACTCACTAACTTAGCATGACATCCTCATCCTTGCTTTACCACTCATGGGAGAGCCTTAGCTACATAGGGTCCAATGGGGAGAAGCAAGGAGACCTTCCATGGAGATAAAGAGTTCTTTGCTTGAGTCACTTAGAGACATCACTGGCAATCACTAATTTCACAATGTCATTTGATTTATTTTACAGGTTATGACCAATGTTTTATTATAATCTTGTACTTTTTAGCTAAATAGGATTTTAAAAAATGCTAGCTGTTGTTTCAGGCATGATTGGCTTTTTTTTTTTTTTTTTTGGTGAGGCAATTGGGGTTAAGGGACTTGCCCAAGGTCACACAGCTAGTAAGTGTTAAGTGTCTGAGGCTGGATTTGAACTCAGGTCCTCCTGACTCCAGGGCCAGTGCTCTATCCACTGCGCCACCCAGCTGCCCCATGATTGGCTTTTATTATGTCTTGAGTCCAAAATCCTTTGTTGAGGAGCACATCATCATAATCATAAGGCATCTCAAAGGGAACATATTATTTTATTTAAAAATATGTTGATTCAAATGTAATACTGTAATACTATCTCCCCTTTCCTCAGATCCTTGGTACCTGCCCTCCATCCTCACCTCAGTACATACATTCCAGGGAGCAACCAAGCTGTTCTAGGCCTGTAGTGCCACCTAATGGCTTATGTGAGAACAGCATGAATTCATTTACAACTGACAGTTATATAACCATTTAAAATCTGCAAAGGTAATTTACATATATTACCTCAGTCAAACTTCATAACAACCCCATGAGGTAGGCACTGAAGGTATTATTATTGTCTCCCTTTTATAGATGATTAGATTTATAGGTGAAATTTAGCAGCCTGGACACATGAAAATATCTAGTGCTTAGCACAGTGCCTGTAACATAGTAAGCATTCAGTAAGTACTTGTTTATTGATTGACTGTCAAAGGAAGGATTGAAACCCAAGTCTTCCTAAATCCAAGCATAATGCTACATAATAATAATGATGATGATAATTTATATAGAACTTTAAGGATTACAAAGAATTTTACAAATATTTCTCATTTTATCTGTACAACAGCCCTGAGAGATAGGTGTTATTATTAATTGCATTTTATAGATGAAGGAACTGAGGCAGAGAGAGCACAAGTGACTTGGTCAGGGTCACACGGCCTGAGGCCTGATTTAAACTCAGGTCTTCCTGACTCTAGGTCCATCGCTCTATCCACTGTACCACTAAGCTATCCACTGGCCTTGGGGGAATCTGGAACATGTTATATACTGCCTATTTTTTCCCTCTTTCATCACTGATAGAGCAGCTCCTTCTCAAGCAATCTCTTTGTCACACAAGTCTTTAGTTCTATCTTCTTTCTCCTCTTTCTTTTGATTCTTGCTAAAAAAGTATTCAAAGGCACTTTTCATTCTTCTCCTATACCTTCTTTCTTCTTCCTTCCTTCCTTCCCTTTGAAGCAAGACTGCAATCAGTCAGTTAGTAAATGTGTCAGGCACTTTGCTAAGCTGTTGCTGTTTGTCCTTCATTCTAGATGTTTGAGGCAAAGGGGATTAAGTGACTTGCCCAGGGTCACACAGCTGATAAGTGTCAAGTGTCTGAGGCCAGATTTGAACTCAAGTCCTTCTGAATCCACGGCTGGTACTCTATCCACTGAGCCACCTAGCTGCCCCACTGTGCTAAGCACTGGAGATACAAAGAAAGGCAAAAGACAGTCCCTCTGGGGCAGCTAGGTGGCTCAGTGGATAGAGTACCAGCCATGGATTCAGAAGGACTTGAGTTCAAATCTGGCCTCAGACACTTGACAATTACCAGCGGTGTGACCCTGGGCAAGTCACTTAACCCTAATTGCCACACCAAAAAAAAAAAAAAAAAGACACTCCCTCCTCTAAGGTTCATAAAATCCAGGCTGAGAAGTTTATGTTTTATCTGGTGGCAGTAAAAAATACTGACATTTCTTTAAGGCAAGAGAATGACACAGTCCTATCTGTGCCTTAGGAGAAATATTTTGGCCACTGTTTGGAAAATGGGTCAGGTTCAAGTCCCATCTCTGACATGTACTCACGAAGTGACCCTAGACAAGTCACTTAACCCCTTTTTGCTCTTCCTCTTCCTTGGACTTAAGAGCCAAAATACTTCAAATGGGTAATTCTGGAGGATTTTCTCCTGCATAGATCAAAGCTAAGACCCTGTTCCAAAGAAGCTGGTATGTTTCCTTTATGCTACTGGTCACCACAAAATCTGAGCCAGCCCTGATTTCAGAGGGAGTCTAGACTTCTCAAACAATGAGGGGGAAATGTGACTTAGAGGAGGAAGAGCACCAGATGAGAGTCACTGCTGCATAACCTGTGGTCCTGGAACCCATGTATGCACTGTATGACCCTCAGTGCCTTTATCTGCCATTACAGCAGAATATAATTAATAATAATAATAACTAGCATTTATACAGCACCCATTATGTGCCAAGCACTATGCTAAGTGCTTTCCAAATATCTCATTTGATCCTCACAATAACCCCATGAGGTTGTTTTAGATTATATAATAAATAGGTGTGATTATAATTATCTCCATTTTACAGTTAAAGAAACTGAGGCAAACCGAGATTAAGTGACTTGGCCAAATTCATACAGCTCGAAAACATCTAAGGCTGGACTTGAACTTGGGTCTTCCTGGCCCCAGGCCCAGTGCTGTATCCACTGCACCAACTGGCTGCTTCTCTTAAAAACAATCTGAGTTGCTGAAGGCAGCACGGACTGTGCAGAGATGATCAAGAGATGGGAAGCCTCAGTTACAAGAAGAGCAACAGTGTCAGTGTGAAGAGGGCCCCCACTGTGAGAAATGCAGGTAGTGCGCTGAGAGGTATCCAGAGGGCCAAGCCCTTCAGGTGGGTGATGCTGCAGCAGATGCTATGTGGAGCGCAGCTGACACAGAAACCCCACAATCCATCCCCTTCAGCCCTTGTCTTTGATCCCTCTCTTCAGTGGTCCAGGGTCTGGCCCAGGTGCTGGAGGAGGAGGAAAGCTTAATCTGGCAGGGATGATGGAAAAGGAACATCCCCTCAAACTGTATTCATCAGGGGGTCTGCTGCATGATGGCTGGAAGGCGGTGTTGAAAAGCCTCCTGGGAATCTCCAGCTCATGGCATCAATATCTCAAGGTAGAACTGGAGCTCATACTCTCCCCCACCCTCATCTCCACTATCCTCCAAGCCCCTCTTCCTCCATCTGATGCCACAGGACACAAGGGGAGGGGAGGTGGCCATGATTGGGAGCAATGCTCCCCTGCCCAGCGGAGCATCAGCTTGAGGAAAATGATGCACAGAATGACTTGCCGATTTGCTTAGTTCGTGTAACTAATTAGTAAAAAAAAAAAAAAAACCTACCAAAATAAGTAGCACCAGGAGCATTTCCTCTCATATTCACAGGATCAGGCAGCTTCTTACTGGGGGGGAAATTGGCCCACATCAGCCCATGACCTCTCCTGGTCATCCCCTCACCATGACGCCTTCATTCTGACCATCATGCTCATCTTCCCCTCTTTACAGCCTTGGGCTCTGCCTCTGGGCTCCCCGGCTCCCATAGGTGAGATTCTGTTTGATTTTGCCTGGAACCATGCCACTTCTTGACCTTTTCCACAGCAGGTACCATCCTCCCCCCTTTTCTAGCTCCTTTTTAAAAAATTCTAGTCCCTTTTTATTTGTTGTCTTTTCATCATTAGAATCTAAGCTCCTTGAGGGATTCTCTTGCTTGCTTGTAACTGTATCTCTTGTGCTTTATCACAGGGCCTGGAAATCCTTTAATAAATGTTATCTATCATGGGCAGTTAGTGGATGGATAGAGTGCTGGGCCTGGAGTCAGGAAGACTCATCTTCCCGAGCTCAAATCTAGTCTCAGACACTATCTGTGTGACCCTGGGCGAGTCACCCTGTTTACTTTGGTTTCTCATCTATAATATGAGCTGGAGAAGAAAATGGCAAACCACTCCAGTATCTTTGCCAAGAATATCCCAAATGGGGTCACAAAGAGTAGGGTAACTGAAAAAAAGTGAACAACAAAATCTATCTCCTCCCTCCTTCCCTCTCTTTCTGTCTGTCTCTGTCTCTCTGTCTCTCTGTCTCTCTGTCTCTCTGTCTCTCTGTCTCTGTCTCTCTCTCTCTCTCTCTCTCTCTCTCTCTCTCTCTCTCTCTCTCTCTCTCTCTCTCTCACCCAGGCAATCATCTGAGTCAAAATTCTAAGATTTAGAGAAGAATCTAGCAATCTGCAGAGACAGAGAAAGCTTACCAGGGGCTTCTAAAGACAACTAAATCACACATCTGCTAAACAAAAACAGAACTAAAATGGTTGGGGAAAGGAAAGACAAGAGGCAAGGAGAGCAGTCTGGAAGTTGTCATTACAGTGCAGGTAAGACATGATGAAGGTCTGACCTAGAATTTTCAATAGTGTGAGTAGTAGACTGAGGTGGAAAAAATGTAAGTGCTAGTGAAGCCAACAGATTTAATATGGTGTGTGAAGGAGAGGCAAGAGTGAAGGATGATGCCAAGGTTGTGCATCCGAGTACCTGGGACAGTGCTGATGTCCTCAAAAGATAGAGGGAAGTTCAGAGGAAGGATGGGTTTTGACCAGAAGGTGAAGTGTTCTATTTTGGACAGAGATGCCAACAAATGATACAAATGTTAGCCCGGCGTTCAATGCTGTGGCATATACAAATATACTGTAGGGCAATGGAGAAAACACTGTGGTTAGAGTCAGAGACTTGGATTTCATTTCCAGCTAAGCCTGGTACTCAGGAGGGGACCTTGGCTGTCTTTAAGACTCTCTTTGCCTCTCTGGCTCTGCTCTCTGTCCATTTCACCTCTAGGCTCCAATTTCCACATCTATAAAATGAGAAGGTTGAACTAGATGATCTCTGAGGTCTCTTCCAGCCCTCAATCGGTGATTCTAGGACCTCCTTATGTTTGAGGAACTCAGTCTAGTAGGGAAAGTAGGCAACTAGGCTTGGATCATACTACACAAATCATCTGACTGCTCGGTTTTGCCTCAGTTTCCTCATATGTAAAATGGGGATAATAATATCAGCCACTTCCCAACACTGTTGTGAGGGTGATATAAGATAATATTTGCAAACTGTTTTGCAAACTTTAAAGTGTTAAATGCTAGCTATCCTTATGATTACTTTTAATTATTGAATGAATGAATCTTGATCAACCTTATACAGTGAGGATTCCTGTCTCAGCTCTGGTTGGATGAGATGGCCTCTAATTCCAACTCTGATTCAACTTGCTTTTATAACAGAGCCCAAGATGAGTCACACAAAGTCAGTACAGTAAAGTCAACTCTTGATTATTCATTATAATGGAGTAGTGAAAAGGCAGAGATAACACAAAACAATAAATAATCAAATAACCATTTAGATTTTAAAATGCAACCAGAAGCCAATTTGCTCCTACATTCTCTTCCCCCTCGCTCACCTCTCTCTCTCTCTCTCTCTCTCTCTCTCTCTCTCTCTCTCTCTCTCTCTCTCTCTCCTTCCCTCCCTCCCCCTGTCCTTCCCCCTGCCTCCTTCTATTTGCCTTTCTCTCTCTCTCTCTCTCTCTCTCTCTCTCTCTCTCTCTCTCTCTCTCTCTCTCTCTCTCTCTCTCTCTCTCCTCTCTCTCTCTCCTCTCTCTCTGTCTCCCTCCCTCCCTCCCTCCCTCCCTTCCCCACCTCTATCTCTGTCTGTCTCTCTCATTTCTGTCTCTGTCTCTTCTCTCTGTGTCTCTGTCTTTGTCTCTCCCCCTCCTTTCTCCTCTCCCTTTCTCCATCTTTGTCTCTCTTTGCCTCTCTGTCTCTGCTCTCTTTCTCCTCAGAAGGGCTGTGATTCTGTGATTCCCTTGGCATGAGTCTTTGTCCCACACCTCCATCACAACCAGGGTATACCTGAAAGCCCAGACCTGGCTTCTGATGTTCTTTTCAGGCAACACATAGGCTTTCCTCTTGTGTTAACCAGCAATAGGAAAAAGCTTGAAGTTCAGACTCCTCATTTCATGTCCCTACTCTGCCCCATACTAGTTATGGAACCAGCTCTGGGAAAGTAAGTCACTTATCTGCTCTTTGCCTCAGTTACCTCATCTGAAAAATGGGAACCATAAACTTGTTTCCGTTCCTCATTTGCTTTGTCTGTTCTATGGTTTTATAAAAAAATGTGCATTATTATTACAAAGTTACTCATTGGTCCTCCAATTATCATTTGGTCAAGCAAGCAAGCAATGAACATTTATTAAGTGCTTACTATATTCATCCCCACTACGTGCCAAGGATAGAAAGGCAGAAAGGAAATTGACTCTGCTCTCAGGAGCTTACATTCTACTGGAGAAGTCTCGTATACCCAGGAGAATATTCAGGGCTAGGAGGCTCTACCAGCAGAGTGGAATCAGGAAAGGCGTCACGAAGACAATGGCGCTTGAGCTGAGCTTTGAAGGAATCTAAGATTTCTAAGATGGGAAGGGGAAGAAGGACTTCTTTCTAGACATGGAAGACAACCTGTGCAAAGGTACAGAGGCGGGCAATGGAGTATTGCATAAAGAACAGCAAGAATAACAGTTTGGCCGGCGTATCATGTATAGGAAGGCGTGTAGTGTATGATAAGCCTGGAAAGGCCATTTGGAGCCAAAAATTCTTGGCTCAGACATAGACTTGGAGCTGGAGGGGAATTTAAATGCCATCAAGTCCCTATCTCATTTTACAGATGAGGAAACTGAGAGAAGTCCAGTGACTTGCCCAAGGTCTCACAGCCAGTGTCTGAAGCAGAAGGTTATCCTAGGTCTTCCTGATGTTACATCTAGTATTCTAGTACTCTATCCACAATGCCATCTAGTGGCCTCAAACAAAGGTATTTGCATTTTATCCTAGAAGTCACAGGAAATAATCCCCAACTTTCCACAGATGAGATGCTCTGCACTTAGCTAGGCTGGTTCTTTTTTTTTCCTTTTCCTTTTTCTTTTTTTTGCAGGGCAATGACGGTTAAGTGACTTACCCAGAGTCACATGGATAGTAAGTGTCAAGTGTCTGAGGCCGGATTTGAATTCAGGTCCTCCGGAATCCAGGGCCTGCGCTTTATCTACTGCACCACCTAGCTGCCCCCAGGCTGGTTCTTAAGTCATCGACAGAGTCCCTTGTTCGGTCTGGCCTCAAATTCTTTTCTGTTTGGTAGAGGGACCAGTCAGAGCCTGTGATATACTGACAGAGCTTTGGAGTATTCAGGGTCACCTTCAGGATATGACAAGGCATAGGAGCAGGCTGTGACTGGGGGAAGCACCTTCTGAACAGCAAAAAGACCACCAATGTAATTGAAATGCTGATGAAATCAAGCCTTGGGATAGATCCTTAGGACCATCAAAGGGTGCATGCCCACATGCTTGGTGAATTTCATGCAGTGCAGCATAGAATCAGGGGAAAGAGAACTGGGTTCAGCCATCAGAGGACCTGGATTTGAATCTCACCTTTGACACCTGTGAGATCTTAAGTACATTACTTATCCTCTCTGAGTCTCAGTTTCCTAGTATGTAAAATGAGGGAACTAGATTAAATAGCTTCTGTGGATTCTTCTAGCCCTCAATTGACAATTTTTAAAAAATTCCAATCAGTTTAACATTCTGGACCTGACCCATATCTTCTGGAGTATTAGAGGTGCTGCTATATGTGTTGGACAACATGGGACAATGGACAAAACCCTGGGTTGGCTCCCAGGAGACTAGGGCACTAACTCCAGCCCAGACACTATCTCACTCTGGAACTCTGGGCAAATCCTCTCATCTCTACAAGCCTGAGTTTCCTCATTTGTAAAAGGAAGGGTTTGAACCAGATGGTCCTTGAGATCCTTAAATCATATCCCAGTGTCCTCTGTAAGTCTGCTGAGAACAATCTCAGTTCTTTTGTTCTCTAGCATCAGCAAAGATAGCCAACAGAACAGCACCCTCGCTCCCCTAGACTGATACCAAGCCAAATTCCAAATACCGTTTTCCCCCTTAACTCCTGAGACTGATTCTACTGCAGGAGATGAAACTGCTCAGAAATGATCAGCACTTCACAAAGGCAAATGATTTTTTTCATAGCCCTGGAAAGATGGACATAGAGAGATGGATCATCAGCCCTCTGTGGGTAGGATCCTGGCTCATGTGGGTGCTCTCCTCTTTCCCATGCAGAGAGTTCTTGGGAATCTCACATGAAAGCAAATTATGAGAAAGAGAACCTCTTATTTGTGTGCATGCGTTTGTGTGTGGGGGGGGGGGGAGCTGTGATGTGGTACGATGGGAAGACTACCAGACCTGGGTTCAAATCCTATCTCTGCCACTTAATTCCTGTTTTGCACTGGGCAAGTCACTCAATCCCTTTGGCCCTTATCTGTAAATCAAGGGAGCTGGACTGGGTGGCCTCTAAGGTTCCTTCCAGCTCCCAGTCTATGAGTTTACGAAAGCACATGTTCTTGTAGCTACTCAGACACAGCTGTTTCCCAGGCAGGAAATGCTGCTGCTGAGAGGGAGCTGTCCATAGCTGACAAAAGATGGGAATGGGTTAGACGACATGCCAGGGCTTATGAAGACGCAGGCATATTTGCCAGGTTGAGGAAATCAGGTTGTACACAAAATTCTTTTTATGAGCCCAATCCTCTTTGGACATTTGGCTTTTTGAACTCCGTTAATAATAGACTATATATTCCTGGTAGGTGAGTATTGGAGAAAGTGCCAAATTTGAAGTCATGGGAGTCCTGGGGTCAAATCCCTCCCCAAAGACTTGAGGCTCAGATACCTCATCTATGAAATGAGGATAATAATAGCTCTTATCTCAAAGTGTTGTTGTAATCTATGTACTAAAGGGCTTTGCGGACCTTAAGTTCTTAAGCTCTTACCATTATCATCCCATTATCTTTTTTTTTTCTTTAGTGAGGCAATTGGGGTTAAGTGACTTGCCCAGGGTTACACAGCTAAAAAGTGTTAAGTGTCTGAGGCTGGATTTGAACTCAGGTACTCCTGACTCCAGGGCCGCGCCACCTAGCTGCCCCCATCCCATTATCTTTGACTTGTCTCGATTTGGGACATTTTAGAGGAGGTCTGGAAACTTCTACACTTAGATTCTATGTGACCTTAGCTGAGTCCCTCAACCTCCTTGGGCCATGGTTTTCTGACCTGTAAAATGAGGAGATGGCCTCTATGGTCCATGTCTAAGGCTGCCAGCTCTATGTCTATGATTCTTGGATCCTGCTTACTATCACTTCCAACTGTGTTGGAGTCATATTGGGGGCACAGAAGGTGGTTTGGTCAGACACCAAGTCATAGAGGAGGCAGCCAGATGTTGCTCCTCTGGCCCATTTTCTTGGAACCTCATGGCAAATGACCTCTTTGTTCCAGCACTTCAAGGACTAAAGCCCTGTGGACTCTCCCATGCAAACCAGGTTGGCCTGTTGGTACCATGGCCTTATACCAGCCCCAGCCCCAGCCCCTGCAGGTTCCCCATCCCTTGATGGAGCCTCAGTCCACTACAACAGTGAAAGAGGACCTGAGCAAATGAGGAAACTTCAAACTAGGTTGAACTGGATGACCTATAGCGTCCCTTGCAGCTCTACAAGGATGATTTTATGACTTTCTATTCTATTGCAATTGGCAGCAGCAGGAGGGTAGAGCAGGGCAAAGAAGCTCCACAAGCCAGTGTCCCAGGGGTAGGGGAGGAAGCTCTAAGTAGCTCCTGATTTGAAGTAATGGCTCATGTTGCTGGGTGTGGCCTAGACCGGCCAATATCATTTTATTTTATTTTTATTTTTTTAAATATTATTTGGGGCAGCTAGGTGGCACAGTGGATAAAGCACTGGCCCTGGATTCAGGAGGACCTGAGTTCAAATCCGATCTCAGACACTTGACACTAGCTGTGTGACCTTGGGCAAGTCACTTAATCCCCATTGCCCCCAAAACCCAAAACAAAACAAAACAAAATTATTTTATTTTTCCAATTACATGTAAAGATAGTTTTCAACATTCATTTTTGTAAGATTTTGACTTCCAAATTTTTCTCCTTCCCTCCCTTCCCTTCCTTCCCCTCCCCACTCCTGAAGCCAGCAAACAACCTGATATAGTTTATACGTTACAATCATGTTAAACATATTAGTCACCAACATCATATTAGAACAGCAGGAGGATGTTCAATGAAACTGAGAAAGACCATTGGAAGGGGAATTGTTCAAACAAGCCAGTTTCTGAAACAAGTAAACCAAAGCATCCCCAGTGCTCCCTGGGGTCCTGTGATGATCCTACCCTTCTATGTAACTCATGGTGACATCCTATAGTATCTATTGAGTCAAGAAGACAAAAAGGGAGTGGTGTGTGTGTGTGTGTGTGTGTGTGTGTGTGTAGGGGGGTAATCCCTAGAGTATGGTCATGGAAGTAATTCAATTCCACAAAAATTGATCAGGTGGCCCACTGTGGACTGAACACCACTTATCTTGTCTGTCTGGGACCATGAAGGCAAGGAGTACCTGTAAAAGGTGCAGACCCCATAGGGAAAAGGCCAATGATGGAATGGGTGTCTATAGACTCAACTCTTTGCTGCTTGTCTGAAGCTTCTAACTGATGCTCTCTCTCCCCCTAAGGGTGTGCCAATTCCCCAGGGCTTTGGCTCTCACAATAATTAGTTCTTGGTCTGGTCAGTGCCTTCTATATGAGCTTTTCTAAAGAAGAGAGAAATGCAGGTGAAATTTAAATCCTCAGCCTTCTACTAGTATTCTGTAAATTTCCATTACTGGGTAGTAGAGCTACCTCTAGAAGCAGCTAGATGGCGCCATAGTGCATAGAGCACCGGGCTTGGAGTCAGGAATACTCATGTTCCTGAGTTCAAATGAGGCTTCAGACACAAGCTCTGTGATCTTGGTCAAGTCACTTAACCCTGTTTGCCTCAGTTTCCTCACCTGTAAAATGAGCTGGAGGAGGAGATGGCAAACCACCCCAGTATCCCCATCAAGAAAACCTCAAATGGAGTCATGAAGAGTCAGACACAACTGAAAATGACTGAACAACAACAACAATGATGACAAAAGATCTGCCTCTGGTCCTCCCCTCCTGGTGCCTATTCTCCCTCATATCTCCAGCACCTACCACAGTGCCTGGCATTGTGATCCATAAGTTAGCATTTCATAAATACTTGTTGGCTCACTGACTGACCTAGCACTTAGCACAGCAGACACACAATAAACGTGTATTGAATTAAATTGAATTGAAGATTTTCCCTTCACTTCTTTGATCCTTTGCAACATGTTCTTTTGTCCTTTCTTATCTCCTCAGATCCCCTTCTTTCCTACACTCACCTTTCAGTGATCTGGCTTCATTTCCACTGTCTGTGGCTTTGCTCTTTCCCCTTCAGCTCCATATATAGGACTGGGCTTAGCCAGTTTGATCTCTAATTACTTTGTCCTTCTAATGCCTTGGTAGGTTTTGTTTCTGAGCCCTGAGAATTATTTCCTTGAACAATAGCCAGTTTTCTTGGATTCCTCTGCCTCCTTCTCTCACTTCCTATCAGAGTGACCCAGCTCGATGCTCAAAGTGTAGTCAACTCTGTGGATTTTCTTAATTTTGCTTAAATAGCTTTTCCTTTCCCTCGGGATCTGGAATCATAGCCTTTTGTGGTTGCATCTTCCAAGGTTTCTATCTCTCTGCATGGCCTTGAGAATGAGCTGATTTGACTTTGAGCCCATTGACAGATGTTTTAACCTTCAGGACAAGGGATAGGTGATATGCTAGATGAAAGAGTCAGGGCCCCAAAAGATCTCAATGGCCCATCACTTTGGGTTGAATCTGATCAAATGACACTTAATAGGTATAAATGGGAGAAGCTTTAGCTTCCATGCTGGCAGCATAGCAGGAGGCAAGATCATTAAGGGACATCTGAGGCTATGAAGAGGTAGAGTTTACAGAAAGTGTCAAAATAGTTCAATGAAGACTGGATGGCACGGCATCTTTCCTAAGAGGGACCTATGCTTGTTTTTCTGTATGACCTTGGCAACAAAATCATTTAACCTCCCCTCAGTTTCCTCTTCTGTAAAATGAAGGTTTAGATTACATGACCTTCTACCCATAGATCTCTGATCCTTCAACACCACCTCCTGTCCAAGACTCCCTTCCAGTATCAAGAGTTCAATTCCAGAGTTACTTGAGTAGGGTACACCACATACCAAGGTCTAAAGCTTCCAAAACATAACAGAATTGACCAGTGAGATCCTTGTGGTGAATGGGTCAGTGAAACAACCTTGAAGAAGAGTTCATGGAAGCCCCTGGGGTATGACTTCTGTAAAGTCAGACCTTCCTCCCTCCTAGATGGAGAAATTACAGAAACAATATAAAGTGCCAGAACCAGCATCATACTTTTCTTACCAAGACTTGGAAGGTAGAAAGAGGGTAAAGGGAATAACTACAGTGGCCCTTGGCCAAGCTCAGCCCTCTGAGATGAGGGCAGGAAGGAAGACTGTTGGAAGGAAACAATGGGACTCAGATTGCTGGGCAATGAGCTACTGAAAAGGGTCATAAAGACCTTTACTGTACTTATAGGAACCACTTGACCAGGCGGAGGCAGTGGGCCAGTGGAGGTCCAGTGTGGCAAGGAAAGAGAGACCTCTGCTGGCCTTAACCATTCTTCATTCCCCTTTCCCCACCCCTCATGTCTTCAACATTATTAGGAAGGGAATCTCCCCGAAAGGGGGTTGCCATGGAGGTTTCCAATTACAATAGACAATAAATGTATTCCAACAGGGATTTATAAGGCACAGGACCCTAACACAAGGTCATGCACAAAGTAGCTGAATGGCTGTGTGATTCTGATGGGGTTCTTTCCCTCTCTGTGCATTGGTTCCCAAGTCTGTAACATGAAGCAGATGGTGCATATGGTGTCTGAGTTCCTCTCACCATTCCTGGTATTCTATGAACCTTTGTTCTCATCTACTTTACGTTTTCCAAATTAATCAATAAGAAGATTAAAAAGAGAGAGAGAGAGAAGAAAATTGAGGGCAGAGTAAGAGGTTAATTAAGGTAGGAAAGAAAGGAAAAGGAGAGAAAGAATAGAAAGGAAGAAAGGGAGGACGGGTTGGCTAACCTTCTCCCCATAAATCCAGAGATAGGGCAAACTTACAGAAAATACCATCATTTTTAGGGAAAACAGAACAGGCCATCACTCATTTCAAAAGGGTTCAGAGTTTGGTGTTTCTCCCTCCCAAAAACATCACCAAGTACCTTTGGGATTATAGTTCAGAGCAAGCCCCAAGACAACTCAAATTATTGGTTGCAAGGCAGAGCAGAACCTTGCACCCAGTCCCAACTCCACACTGGTGAAAAGATGAGGAGAGGGATTAGAGGTCAAGGGTTTTGGGCACCTGGATGAAGATGACTCCAGGTTAGGCCAAGGAGCACAGGCCAAGTTCTCTGCCTCAGGTTCTAGTCCTAACTGTGGCTGATTTAATATGTGAGAATGTGGGCATCACCACACTTGCAGAAAATGGGTGAAACCTGGCATTCCCCTGACTTTGAGCACAGGGGAACAAGGAACAAGAACAAGGAAGGGAACAAAGTTCAGTATGAGTCAGAGGGTGACATGGCAGCCCCTGAAGCCAGTATAATCTTAGCTGGCAATTAAAAGGGGCATAATCCAAACATGACTCACCATATAGACGGTCATGTATGCCAGCCCATCCTGAGAGCGACAATCTTCCAAAGATGCTGAACGTGCCTGCCATAGGCCAGCTGCCCAAAAAAGCTAATCATGAGTTAAAAAAGGCTATCTGTGAGCTCGGTCACCTAAACCCTATCCAAGGAGCACCCCAAAAACCTACAATGTCATATTCACAGTGAAACCTGGCTGGTAATCACAATAGAAGCAAGTGGGTTTTTTTCATATGTAAACATGAACAATCTAGCATCAAAACACCCTTCTGATACAGATTCACCACTGTAGATTTGAGAGTTCACTGTGTGGGGACAGGAAGGCTCATGAAACACCTGGGAATAATAATGGAAGTTTTGACACACTAATCCATCGCCTTGGGACAGGACAGGATTACATCTGTTCTTCAATCCTACCTAGATATATAAGGTAGTGGAATATGGATGCTGATTGGACCATACTATTTCTTTTGTTTTTGGTGCTGTTGTTTTTCTTTTTTGAGGCTTTTCCTTTTTGCTCTGATTCTTCTCGTATAACATGACTAATGCAGAAATATGTTTAATGTTATTATATATATATATATATATATATATATATATATATATATATATATATATATATATATATATATATATATATATAAAAACCTATATCAGATTACCTACTGTCTAGGGGAGGGGGGAGGGGAGGGAGGGAGAAAAATTTGAAATTGGAAATCTTATCTAAACAAATGTTAAAAACTAAAATAAGTAAATAAAATTTTTTAAAAAGATATATAAGGTAGACATTGGACTCTGTCTTCACCTTTTAGAGGTGTGGTGGTAATGTCTACCACAAACTTAGAGAGCATTTGATGCTATATTTTGGCAATCAATCACCTTCCCAGCCTCTAAAATTATCTCAGTGAAGCCAGGGCACCATTCAACTGTGGGCAACATAGACTCTGTGGCTTCTCAGTTTCCCTGAGGGAATTGATGGAATAATCCCTTTTGAGTGGCCATGTCATATGCCCTGCAAGCACACTTCATTCTAAGCTGACTGAGCTGCTCACTATTTCCTGTACATGACGCTCTACCTCTTGGACAAGTCACTTCACCTGTTTGCCTCAGTTTTCTCATCTGTAAAATTGGGATGTTAATAGCACTTACTTTTCAGAGTCAATATGTGTATAAAATGAGATGTTTATAAAATGCTTTATAAACCTTAAAGCCCTGTAGAAATGCTAGCTATTATGTGTTATGTTATATGTTGTATGTTATTAGTTATGTTATATTATATTGTATCATATCATACCTTCCAGGGTTCTTGTGAGGATCAAATGAGATAACATTTGTAAAGTTCTTAGCACAGTGCCTGACACATGGCATGTGCTATATAAACACTTATTGCTTCCTTCTTCCTATCATTGTCTTCATATGCTCAGCATCTAACATAGAACCTGTCACATAACACGAGACACTTAATGCATGTTTGTTCAGTTGAAATGGCCATGGAGCTCAAGAAGGCCCTGTAATGTTCTGGAGACACAATTAAATCAAGACGATGCCTCACTTGATTCTGGCACTCAAGGATGACTGAACAAAGCTCTCTGGTTACAAGCAGCATTTGGGATTCTCCCACCTGGCTTCTTTGGATGGAGATCAACTTCCCGTTCAACAATCCCAGGTTCATCCAATCAGGAGCCCTGTTGGTGACATAAGGGCTTGTGGCATTCCATCCATAGTGATACAGGGTCCCTTAGTGAACTAAGCATGTTACTATACCATTTTATTTTCTTTTTTTGCTTTTTTCCCTTTTTTGTGGGGCAATGGGGGTTAAGTGACTTGCCCAGGGTTACACAGCTAGGAAGTGTCAAGTGTCTAAGGCCGGATTTGAACTCAGGTCCTCCTGAATCCAGGGCCAGTGATTTATTCACTGTGCCACCAAGCTGCCTCTACTATACCATTTTCTATCAAGGAAAAACAAAGGTATGTCAACAGGTAAATAGGACATCAACCCATAAGTCAGTCAACTGGCATTTATTAAGTACCTAATATGTGCCAAGCACTACATAAATCACTGATTCATTTTCAGAATAATTCACCAACATGCATCATGCCCTAAGCTTACCTAACTGGGTCGGGTGGGGGGATAGCAGAAAGTACACATTTACCCAATGTGCTATGTGAAGGATACTAGCTCACCCAAACCTCTTCCCATCCAACCCCCATTCCATTTATCTCCAGATCCTTCTGTCCTTTCTGGGCAAGAACACAACTATGTACTCTCAATGCCAAAAAAATTTTTTAATTAGCCTTAAGAAACAAAGAGTGTAATAGCTGACATATCTAAGACACTTTATGGTTTATAAAGCACTTTGCATACATTCATTTGATCCTCAGAATCACCCTATGAGGTTGGCACTACTTTCATACCCATTTCGCAGATGATAAAACAAATTATCTCGATCCATACTGTTTGCAAAGTAACCCTACTTGCAATGATCCCATGAGGGAGAGTGATCAACCAAAGGAATGACTGACTAATGGCATAATTTCTAGTACCAGGGGCAGGCTGTCTAGGGAGACATTTGGGGGTAAAGGGATCTCCACTTACAGGAAAGCTTAAATGCATTCTTGCTCTCGACACTTTTCCTTCTCTAATCAGTATCTGCAAATGTAAACCACACAGCTGAGCCTACCCCCTTCCCCAAGCAAGCTCACCACAGTGAGTGGTATTCCCAGCATGTGCCAAATGGATTTCATTGTCTTTCCAATGACCAGGCCACTTGAGGCAGCATGGTGAAGGACTCTGCCCTGGGAGTCGGGTAGCCTGGGCTCCAGACCCGCTCCTAACTCACTCCCTGACCTTGAGAAAGTCACTACCTTTCTCTCAGACTCGGAGTCTCTTCTGAGAGTCAGGTCGGATGCAATGGTCTCTAAGGTTCCTTCCAGCTCTGTGATATAAACCTAAGACCCTCCTTCCACCCCGTCCTGTAATCTTGTCTCCTTGTGCCCCAGTTTCATCATCTATGAAATGGAGATTGGCCCAATTAGTGAAGGTGGACATCGGCACAGGTGAACATGAGACAACGAAAGGTCTGACACTGCCAAAAAATGAGAGTGCTTTCCAGCCTTTTCAGGATCCTTCTCAGGTGTTCCAAGGAATAGAAGAAAAATCTGAGGCTAGAAACTGTGAGATCTAGCTGGTACAGCCCCCGCCCCCACCCCCACCCCCTGAACACACAGACCCCTGGATGTCAGGAAGCCCATATAAGCCAGCCAGGGGGTCAGGGAAGCCTCAGACAGCAACAACCACCCATTTTGCAACAAAACAGGAAACCAGTTTACCAGCCCCTGAAATAGAACAGACAAAAGCCTAGACTCCGAGGCTGGGAGACTAGGGCAGCTCCCACTTTTCACATCATTTCCTGAAGGCTAGGATGGCTAAGTTTATTACTCTGATGCCCCCTCCCCCCAACTTTCAAGCCCCCACCCCAAGAGCAAGAAAGCACCTCATTTTTTCTGGTTCTGTGTTCAGTCATTCCATCCCTATTTCCTCTTTCCAGTCAAAACATCTTTCCCTTAGCCACGTGCCCAGCAGTTCAGTGTTATCTACAACAGAGGGCAGCAAGAGAGCTTCGAATCATAGATGCACCAAACTGAAGGGAGCCTCGGAGAGCATCGAGTCCCTTTCCAACCTGGTCCAGAATCCCCCCCTGCAGCAGCCTGTAAAAGTGGTGAGCCAGTCTGGGCTGGGAAGCTGGAAAAGCTCCAAAGATCAGGAATACAATATGCCTGCTCCAGCCCTAGCCCGTTCTGTTTGCTGGGGAGTCCTTCCCAGTGTTGAGCTGAAATCTGCCTTCCCCCCCTCCACTTCCAGTGATCTCTGCTCACTGCTCCCAGGTTTACCCTCTAGTTTCAGGCAGAGCACATGGAATGCCTCTTGCACATGAAAGCCCTTCAGGATTCCTGTGAGTCTTCTCCAGGCTATACATTTCTTCCAAGCAATCTTTATTGGGTCCCTCTCTATCTTGGTCACCCTCTTCTGGATCTAATCCAAATTGTCATTGCCCTTCCTAAAATGCGGTACCCAGAGTTAAACACCACCCTCCAGGTGTGGTCTGATCAGGGCAGAGTGCAACTCCTACCTCCCCTATTCTGGAGGAAAGACTTCTATTAACACAGCCTAAGATCATGCTCCCTTTTTTTTCTTAGCTGTGATGTGATTGTGTTGATGTCACACAGTCACTCTGCCGACTGCAAACTTATAGTTCACTAAGATCTCCAGGTTTTTGTTATGTTGTATTTTTTTCACACGGATTGGATTTTCTCCTCAAAGCATACACAGAAAAAAATGAAGCAGGCCAAGCATGTCTTCAGTGTGCCTTGGTTGGATCTATCCTGCTACCGCATATCCTCACTACCAAGTGAGGATTGGCCCAGCTATGCTCCATCCCCACAAAGACATCCTGTATCTCTCTCCCTATTCCCCCAGCAGAACATAGTAGGTCTGTGTCCTGCTCCATCAGGTCTGACTGACCAGATAAGCATATTTTGAGCTGAGGTATTAACACGTCTTCCAGGCAACATAAAAAATACCAGAATCAACTCTTGGTGGGGTGGGGAGAATTTGTTCAATGCCTTAGTCCACAGGTTTCTCTGTATGAGGATCGTCACCTAATAGTAATTATGGGATTAGCATCCATGGAGTGAGAAAATACATGTTTACAAAAAGCTACCATGGATCCTGCAATGCTTTTAAACGAATTTGTATTAATGATAAGAGAAACTATATATATTATTTATATCTATTATATATTCATGTATATATAAGTTTAATATATGTATATATTATATATTCATATGATTATATGTAATATAGGTTTTATAATTTAGAAATAATATACAATATTATTATGATATAAATATATTTATATCAATTATATAGAATATATATCATGTATTTATATACATGATATATATTCATGTATATATTTGTTTCATATGTGTATATATCCCTTATTTATATTCATATGTTTATAGCCATTTTACATCATATGTATAATATATAATAATATGTGTCTAATATATAACCTATTATTGTAGTTTTCTTTGTTATATTTTTATTATATATTGTATTATATTATTAAATATATGGTATATAACATCATTTATAATTTATATAATATATTATATTATCTATCAATATATATCCCTTATATATTCATGTATATTGTTTCATATGTATGTATATATTTTTATATATATATATACACACACACATTTGGAAAATCCATTATTCACCTTGTACCTTCAATTGAAGTTAAAGAAAGGTCCAATTAGCAATGCTTCTGTAACCCTCAGCAATAACTCCAAGGCCTCTATAAGCCCCCAGGTTAGGGACTTCTGCTTTAATTCAAAACAATGACATCTGGGGAATTTCTAGACATCTAGGTAAGAGGGAAAGAGGGAAATTGGGGAGAAGGGGGTTGGAGCTTTCATTAGTCCTAAAATCACCCCACAAATTCAAATCAAAGAAACAAACATTAATTTATTAAGCACCTACTATGTGCAGGGCACTGTGATCAGGCCTTCTTGAGAATAAGATGCTGAGGGTGTAAAGAAACCAGGAGAGGGCAGTGTCCCAAAGACCCAGGGAGGGGGAGCAGGTGGTCAACAGCATCCAATATTACAGAAAGGTCAGGAAGGATGAGGGCCGAGGAAAGGTCAGCAGATCCAGCAACTGAGAAATCCGTGGTAACCTTTTCCGCTGAGTGATGAGGCTGGAAGCCAGGCTGAAAAGGGTTGAACAAATGAGTGGGAGGTGAGAAAGTGGAGGTAATGGGAGCAGTCAATTTTTTTAAAGTCTCAATAACCGATAACCAGCCTGTGTGGGAGAGGGATTAACCTTTCTTTGCTTGGCCCTGGGGGGAGGGGGAGGGGCAGAACTAGGAACGATGGGTAGAATTTATATTGAGACAGATCCGAGCTGGATGTAAAGGAAACCTCCTGAAAAATCATCAACACCCCCCCCCCCGCAGTGGAATGGGGTGTCTGGGAGGTTCCCTATCAGGACAGGCTTTTAGGCAGAAGCTTGGGTAAGCACTTCTTGGGGACGTAAAAGAGATTCCAAGAATAATCTACTACAAGGAGGTGTTCATATATTAGTACAATTGATTCCCATAACAACCTTACGGCGATAAGCGCTTATTGCAATCACCATTTCATAGGCAGGCAAACTGAGGCTCAAAGAGGTTAAAGATCACCCCACTCCCCAAATCAAATACCAAGGAAACCACATTTGAACCAAGTTCTTCCATACTGCTGGTCTAGTGTTGTATGCAGAATGCCACACTGGTTTTCATATACAAATGCTTTAGACAAGATGCTTCTGGACTCTCTTTGGACTATGAGATCCCATGACACTATTGGATTCTATCAACAAGGGGGAGGGGAAGGATTATTATCCCCATTTTACAGGTAGGGCAATTGAGGGCTCCTAGAGAAGAATGACTTGCTCACAAGCTCATGAACAGTGAGTGGCAGGGCTGAGCCTTGAGCCCAGGGCCCCCGATTCTTTGTCTGGTCATCCCTTCTGTGCTTCACATTGCTTGGAGGCTTTCAGAGCACAAAATGGAACTAGAAGCAGGTTCTGGAAAAAGCCGGCTAAAGATAGAGAAACAAACTTTGCAGGGCCAGATGTATGGGTGTGCTATGAAAACATTTTCCCAAGGAGTTCTTCAAACAACAAACTAAAATAAACCAGATGTCACCACTGTACTGACTAGCCTAAAAACCCTGGCCAGGGAGACAAGCAGCCTTGGGTTTGATTCCTGGCTTTTCTTTCCACTAACTTCCTGTGTGACCGAGGGCACTTTGAACCACTCTGGCCCGAGCATGTTATGCTTCGTGTTACAGGGAACTGGGGACTTGTCTTCTCTCCTTCTGTAAAAAGAGGGGCTTGAGCTAGGTGAAGGGGGCAGAAAGAATGGATTGGGAGCCAGAGGGTGTTTGGGTTTCAATCATTGCTCTGAGGCTCAATTCATTTCTATCTTCTCTGGGCTGACCAGGGATCTCAGACATCATCCCATCCAAGCCCATACATAAGCAGGAAACCCAATAACCTCTGGTGGTAGGGAACTCACTACTTCTAGAGGTAGCCCATTCCATCGTTAGATAGCTCTGAGGCTTAGACAGTTTTTCCTTTTATTGAGAAGAAATCTGCCTCTCAGCCACTTTCTCCAAATTGTTCTGGGTTTCCTTGGCCCATCTGGGGCCCAAGATTTCAAAAATCTAAAAGAATAGCGAGAAGCTAACAGGCATCTGGGGAATACTGAGACCCCCCCATAACACTTCTGTCATACCTCTCTCCCACACTTACGGACCAGAATCATCTGTATTTGTCTCACTCTCCCTGGGAGATTCTAAGAGTAGAGACAGTCTTATCTAAACTTTGAGTCTCTCCTAACACCCAGCAGAGTTTGTTGAATTTAACTGACACAGTGTTAACACAGAAGAAAAGGTCAATGGACCAGGAGTTCCTACTTATTTTGTATATATCCTCTATTTATTTATCTGTGTAATTGTTGCCTAGAATGTAAACTCCTTGAGGGTGGGGACTGGTTTATTTTTGTACTTGGATCCCAAGCATTTAGCAGAGTGCCTGAAGCATGGTAAGTGCTTAAAATATGCTTGTTGATTGATTGATTAATTGACTGGAGTTAGAATTTCAGTTCCATCCCTTTACACATGTAATTGTTGTTCAGTCATTTCCAGTCATGTCTGACTCTTCATCACCCCATCTTGGCAAAGATACTGGAGAGGTTTGCCATTTCCTTCTCCAGTTCATCTTATAGATGAGGAAACTGAGGTAAACAGGGTAAAGTGATTTGCCCAAGGTCACACAACTTGTAAGGGTCTGAAGCCAGATTTGAACTCAGGAAGAGAGTCTCCATGACTCCAGGCCTGGTGCTTTATCTACTGTGCCACCTAGCTGCCTCTGTCTGACATGTGACTGACCTTTAAATCTTCCTTATTTAAGGAGTGCTTGGAAGACCTCAGTCGCAATCCCTTAAGTGCCCACCTTAGCGCTTCATTCTTTTAGGCACTGCCTACTTTCCCACACTCTAACAAAATGAACATCTCTCTTTCGTTCCCCCTCAGGAGGCATAGAATATCCCATGAGCCCTTAGTGAGAGCGAATTATCAGAACTCTCCTTTCAACTGAAGGGTCCTTTGGCAGGATGAGAACATCCAGGACATCTGGACCAATCTCATAGTCCTCCATATCCCCCACGCCTGCAAAAAAGTAGGTCCTTGGGAAATATGTTTTGAATGAATGGTTCAGGAGGATGTTAAAGGGAAGATGGAGACCCTAAAGACAAGCCTGGACAGCAATAAATTTAACAGGTTCCATTCCCACAGGCAGGGCTCTGGGTTCAAATACCAGCTCTGACACTTACTAATTGGGTGGCCAGAAGCAAGTCATTTAATCTCTCTGAGCCTAAGTTTCCCTCAGAGTAAAGGGGTAATAGTGTATGCACTACTTAAGTCACAGGAAGCCTTCAGGTATTATGGAAATGGTCCTGAGGGTGATGGGTACACTTGATTATTCCCCCATACTCCCTGCTGTTCTGTTATTCTTCAAGCCTCAGGCCCTCCAGCTCCCTCCCCAAATCCCAAAGCCCTTCACTGGTATAAGCACCCCAGGCTATGTTCCCATCGTGCTGCCAGCCATGTGTTTACCTTGGGTACCACACCTCCCTCCCTTGCCACTGATGCCCCCCCCCAAGACACACATGCTGTGCTTCTACATTTCTTGTTCTGGGAACAATCATCACATTAACAAGATCAGTCCTGGAGAGGCCAAGTCTATCAGTGACCCTATATCACTGTGACCTCCCAGTCCACATAGATCCCATCCTTGGCCACCACTCCCAAAGATGTGTTATTTCCCCCAATAGGATGGAAACCCTTTGAGAGTAGGGGCTCTCTTGCCTTTTGTATTTGTATCCCTAGTGCGTGGCATGGAGCTTGGCACACAGTATGTGCTCGATACATGTTTTTGCGTCATGCTTTCATATCATAATAAAGGAGGCTATTTGGAGTACTGGAGCAGCCCAGGCATAAACCAGGACTGCCACAGACCACCCTTCAACAGACTACAATGACATCACGATGGAAAAGATGAGAGGCACCATCCCTACAGGTAGCTGTGCCTCACACCTCTGTCCACCTCTTTCTCCATGAGTCCTCCTCTAAATCTCCTCAGAGTACCCACTGCCTCTCTTGCCATTCAGGCTGGTCTCTGTATCCACTAGTCCATGCCTACCCCAGGCATTCCTAAGTAACCCTCCCCCCCCCCCCCCAGTGCAAATAAGAACCATATCACTGTAAAGTAGTTGATAGCAAGTCAGTGCAACCTTGGGGCAGTTCTGAGCACTGACACATAGAAGACATTTGATCCAGGCCAAGTCACTCAGGGGCCCCAGGCAACTTTCTGGACTAGAAGTTACAGAACAAGTATGCATCTGAATGGGTGGAGGGAATATTCTGCCAAGATGAAATTAGAAGATTCGGTTCAAAGATTTAAAAAGAAAAAAAAGGAAAAAAAAACCTAAAGATTTAAAAAGAAAATAATTTACATTTATAGAGCAATTTAAGTTTTGCAAACTGCCTCATATGCATTTATCTCATTTGAGTCTCAAATACTCTGTGCAGTAAATATTAATGATATTACTGTTTCCATTTTATGGATAAGGAAACTGAGGCATATAAAGGTCAAACAACTTGACCCTAGTTAAACAGCTATTAAATGTCAGAGATGGGATTTGAATGATGGTCACCACTAAATCAAATGCTCTATCCATGCTGACTCAGAGTAATGATCATGATAATGGTGGCCAGTCATGGGCTTCCCAGATCAGTTGCTTTCTCAACCCACTTTTGTTCACTCTTTACCTCCCAGGCCCTCAGGATCTGAATCCCATATATAACTTGTTCCTCATGGCAAACCCTGGCTTGGGACTTTTCAAAGCCCATGAATAATTAAAAACAAAACAAAAGTCAAGGGATTATTCACTCCCAAAGAGAATCCTAAAGAGAAAAGTCAAAACAACATGCAATCTGATTGAAGAGCATCCCACATACCCCATAAATACTAGTCCAGTGTGTGCACCCATTACCCCAAATGGTGTGGGTCAAGTTTTATATCCCACTTCATTTGGCTTTGCCTTTCAAGGCTGGGAGCCAAACATAAACACTTTGGTGCCAGACATTCCCCTTGTGCCTCCCAACAACTCTCTCGGGCTCCCATGAGCAAATAAATGACTTTACTGATTAATTGGAGAAATGCACGAACATTCAAGCCTAGGCTAGCTGCAGTATAGAAACAGTAAGGATGGAGGAACCCACAGGACTGGGGGTTGACCAGTCAACCACCCTTCAGCTTCCTCATCTGTGACATGGGGATGATAACAGCTTGTAGCGCCAGTTTATGGGATTGTTGCGAGGCTCAAAAGAGATAATGGATGTTAAGAGATAGGGACTGAACCTTGGATTTCATTAGTACACGGAATGCCCTGAGTGAAGAAGCTCCCTCTACCGACACAGATAAATTCCTTATCTGCAACTTTCAGTCTCAGAGAGTTGTCTAGACCATTGATGGGTTAAAGAGCTTGCTCAAGATTACACAGTCATTATACATCAACCACAGCACTTCAGTCCAAGTCATTCTGACTTAGAGGGCAGCACTCTAGCCACACTGCCTCTCAATGAATATCAAGAACAACTTGTTTTTATTTTAAGGCTTATTTACTCATTTAGTTGAGTTTGCTATCACTTCCCATATTGAGAAAGGCAAGGCAGAGTGAAGAAAAGGACTGGGCTGGTAGTTCACTCCAGTCCTAAGGAGGTGTCTAAAACTCAAAAAGGTTAAGTGTTATTTGTCCAGGTTCAAGGAGCAAGTAAGAGCCAGAGTCAGAATTCCAAATCACTTTGGATTTTTACTCCATCCCCATGTCCATTATACCCTAAAACCCAATATCAGCCATATTTTATATCACCTTAGAATGTAAATTCCTGAAGGGTAGGGACCAATTTATTTTTATTTTTGTTTCTCCAATAACAACTTTGTGCTGAACTGCAGCATCTTCTCCTACCTCAGTTGTACCAACGATTCCAACACCTGTCAAAGCCTTGGTTGGTTATTTCACTGAGGCAAATCACAACCCTTGTATAATGACAGAAAGTATCTTCAAAAGGAGCTGACAGTGAAAAATGTATCACACTGAAGCTAACCTCTTGTGGCCAGCCCTCTCTACACTTGGTGAGGCTGGTTCTCCAGACCACAGGCATTCAGTGCACCACAGGTTGGTATTCAAAGCCTTCCTAGCTTGGTAGGTGCTGCCCAAGTTTGCATTCCACTGACAGAGCCTTCAAGAACTTGTAGTCACCTCCCCACCATGAAGAGACAGAGCTTCATAGTACCCCCATGAGGAAGGGAGTACAATTATCCTTACTCCCATTTTATGGATGAGGAAACTGAAGCTCACAGAGATTAAGTGAGTTTGTGGTCACATACTTCCACAATTTCTTTTGCATGGGTTCCCTTCTTTCCATTCATGGAGCCACCACCCAAGTTCAGACTCTCATCACCTCTTGCCTATTGCAAGTGTTCTGATTCATCTTTTTGCCTCAAGTCTCTCTCCAGTCTGGCCCATCATATGCATAGCTTTCAAAGATATCTTCCTAAAATGCAGACTTAAGAATGTTACTCCCTTCCTCAATAAACTCCAGAGGCTCCCTATTACCTCCAACATCAAAAAGAAACTTCTCTGTTTGGCATTCAAAGCCCTTCGCAACCTGGCCTCAACCTATTATTTTTAGTTATTATGCCTTTCTTCCCTTTAAGCACACTATGGTCCAGCCAAACTCTCTTACCTCTCCTTACTCACACAAAGCCCTCCATCTTTTTCTTTATGTATCTTTTCTGTCTGTCTCTCCCATGCCTGGAATGTATTCTCTCTTCACTTCTACCTCTTAGAATCGCTAGTTTCCTCTAAGGCTCAGTTCAAGCACCACCTTCTACATTCAGGTCTTCCTGATCCTTCCCCAGCAGCTACTACTGTTCTTCCCCTTATAATCACATATATGTGTAAATGTGTATATATAGAATATACCCATATATGTATATATATGTTTATATGTGTATATGAATATGTATCTATCTATCTATCTATCTATCTATCTATCTATCTATCTATCTATCTATCTATCTATAGGCTATCATCCTTAGATAGATCATAAGCCCCAGAAGGACAAGCACTGATTCATTTTTGGTTTTGTATCCACAATTAGGTGGCTCAGTGGATAGAGTACTGGGCCTGGAGTCAGGAAGAACTGAGTTCAAATCCAGTCTCAGATACCTACTAGCTGTGTGACCCTGGGCAAGTCATTTAACTCTGTTTGCCTCAGTTTCTTATCAGTAAAAATGAGCTGGAGAAGGAAATGACAAATCACTCTAGTATCTTTGCCAAGAAAACCCCAAAATGGGGTCATGAAGGGTCAGACAAGACTGAGACAACTGAACAACCACAATAACTACCTGTTAAATAACTGATTGATGGATAATAAGTGCAGGAGCCAGTATACAAACCCAGGTCCCTTGGCCTCAAATCCGGTGCCCCTTCTAGTACGCCATACTGCCTCTTATAACTAACCCACTGCCCATGCTAGATTATGAATCATCATAAAGTTGAACTGGCTAATATGGGCCAGAGGTCAATTTGAATGAGGGGCAAAAACCTTCCAACATCTCAATTCTCCAACAACCCCTAAAACTAATCAACTCAACAGGACATACTCATCATGGCCCTTGCCTAGAGAACTCCAGGACAACATGGTAACCATCACAGCAGCTCGACACCTTGGGAACAGGGTCCTCTAACAGGGATATAGGCAGCCTAAGTCCCTCTACAACTCTTCTAATACTGAAGGGAGTTGTATTGTGTTCCTGAACTGCCAGGTGCACCTTCAGGAGACAGGCCCCATAGCTGAGGTCCTTTAAAGAAAGAGGCACTAACCCTTTAAACCTCCAAGTCCCTGACAACAGGATGGGGAGAAAGAAACTATCCTCCTGGCTCAACTCCAGTGGGAGCTCTCCATGGTACTGACCTTGGTACTTGACTCTTGGCTTAGATTCTACCCCCTTTCTCAAATCTCTAATAACTAGTACTTTACAGTATCACAGGATGCTATGAGGAAAACATTTCCTAACTGAAAAGGACCCTGGAGATCATCTAGCCCATCCCTCCTTATTCTACAAAGCGAATTCACTTGGCTAAAGTCAAACAGCTAGTAAATGATTGAGCTGAGGGATAGAAAGCAAAGTTCTTTGACTACAGATACCACATCATGTTGTCTCATTTTTCTAATCCTTCTGTTTTATTCCTCAGGTCCTCTTCTCTATATAATCCCAGAAGCCTTAGGTCATCTAAATGCCACCAACAGTTCCAGGATCCACATCTTTTCTGATGAAGGAAAGGGGGTGGGAGATAAGCATGGCACCTCCCATCTTCCTTATAGGTTTCATCCATCTGTCCATTTGATAGGCATTTTACATGCCTACCATGTTCAACACACTGTGCTAGGTGCTAGGCATACCAAGACAAAAAGAGCACGTGGCACCATAAGGAAAAACCTCCCAGCAATTAGAACTAACCAAAAGTAATATGCTACCTAGGGAAGTACTGAATTTCTCCCAAGTCTTCAAACAGAGGCTAGATGTCCACTTGTCAGGGATGCTACAGAGAGGATCTTATGGTCAGGTAAGAATGGAATGAGATGATTTGCTAGGGCCATTCCAATTCTGATTCACAGAGTCACAAGCTCTCTCAGTTGTGAGGCTCTTCAGAGGACAAATGTTCAAACTCAAAAATAAACAAGAATCCCAATGCACTGAGCATAAAACAGAGATGAAAATTTAATTGTGAAGCTGCCAGCAGTTTGGCCCTGAAGAGCCCCATTGAATGATCCAGGAACTTGTGTCACGCCACAGGCTCCCAAATGACTACAAGCTTTCTGTTCCCTATTTATTAATATTATTAATGATTATTTATATTATTAATAATAATAGCTAACATTTATATGGTGGCTTAATATTTGCAAAGTATACTACATACATTTGATCCTCACAGCAACCCTGTGAGGTAGGTAGGTGGTATTATTATCTCTATTTTACATATGAGAAAACTAAGACAGAGGTTAAGATACTTGCTCAGGGTCACACAGCTAATAAGTATGTGAGACAGTATTTGAACTCCAGTCTTCTTGACTACTGGGTCAACTCTCTATCCACTTTGCTATGCTAGGTATTAATATTCAAACCTGCTAAGGCATTTAGAGTCTTATGGAATGTGGAACAAAACTGTTCACACAGGATTAAAGGCTCCCATGAGGTTCCTGGTTTCTCTTTGTAGTTGTTGTTGTTTAGTCACCTCTAACTCCTCATGACCATGCGGTCCATGAAGTTTTCTTGGCAAAGATACTGGAGTGGTTTGCCATTTCTTTCTCTGGTGGATTAAGGCAAACAGAGGTTAGGTGACTTGCCTAGGGTCACACAGCTACTGAGTGAGTGAGGCCACATTTGAACTCGGGTCTTCCTGAATGCTCTATCCACTAAGCCACCTAGCTGCTTCCTTCTGGTTTTTCTAACTCTCCATAATCACATCCTAGCATCCTCAAGAGAGTGCCAGAGTAAATAATTCTATTTTAATTATGTCCTTTTTTAAAAGAGAGAGACAGAGAGACAGAGGTGGGAGAGAAAGACAGGGAAGGGGGAGAGATAGAGACATAGAAAAACAAATGGGTGAGAGGGAGAGAGGGAGGGAGGAAAAATGGGAGAAAGAGAGAGGGTGAGGGGGAAAGAGAGAGAGAAATTATTTGGGGGTGAGGGGAGAGAAAAACCTATTTCTGATCTTGAAATGAGCAGACATGCTCCTCATGTACTTAGAATAGTCAGTGAACCAAGTATGACAATGAAAAATCTGAATCAAAGGGAATATTTTCTTTTTTAATGGACATTCTGTTTTCTAGATTTAATGTGATGGTGGGGATGGATCCATAGATTATATGGGAGTATAAGATTTATAAAGCACTTTACATAGATTTGTGCATTTGTGCCTCACAATAACCCAGAAGTAGGTTCTACAGACTTTATAATCCCTATTTTATAGATGAGGAGACTGAGGATCAGAAAGAAGTTGTGGCTTGCAAAGGTGAATATTATTATACACACATACACCAAATAAATACAGCTTTGTGGTGTCTAAGGATCTTTGACCTCTGTCCTGGTTTCAAGCTGTCTCTCTCTCTCTCTGTCTCTGTCTCTCTTACCAAAAGCACATCAAGACTGAGCCAGTAACACACACACACACACACACACACACACACACACACAGAGTCACCTTCCAAAAAGAAAAACCTGACACAGCTATAGTGGAGTTGACAGAGCACTTGAATTAGGAACCAGATGACCTTGGGCAAACAATTTCACCTCTCTGAGCCTCAGTTGCTTTGTCTGTAGAGTGGGAATAAAAATACACAAAGTCCACGGTAGGGTGGTTGTAAGGATCAAATGAGAAAACATATGGAAAGTACATTCTAAACTAGGAAATCTTACAGAAAGAAAGGTCAGTCATGATTATTCAAATGAGCACAAACCATCATTTCCCAGTGTTTCTCCTTGCTGGGTAATGTTGGTGTAGGTACATCAATCATTGAATCACAGGTCTAGGACCAGAGTTGATGCTAGAGATCATCTAGGTCAACCCTCCCTTCCAGGGTCCCAGGAGGTCACCTGATGTGCCCAAAGGCACAGAGAAAGGAAGCAGCAGATCTTGAACTCCCGTCCCATGATTCCAAGTTCAGTGATCATTCCAGTGCATGATGCTTTCTCACATCGAATCTCAGAGGTAGAAAGGTACCTGGGAGGAGTTGTAGACAAGCCCCTCCACCCCTCCGCTTCTAGTGGTTGAGCCCCTTTTACTACAAAGGAAAAAGCTATAGAACCATCTTCTCCCTGTTGTCAGCCAGGCCTTCCTTCCACCTATGCCAAGAGCAATAAAAGGATGAATGTGGGGGCAGCTAGGTTGACCCTGGATTCAGGAGGATCAAGTTCATATCTGGCCTCAGATACACTAGCTGTGTGACCCTGAGCAAGTCACCTAACCTTGAATTCCTCAAAACAAACAAACAAACAAACAAACTCAAAAGGATGAATGTGACCTCAGGCCATTTGACTTAATAGTGATCAAGGCTCCTAAGGTTTACGAAGCACTTCTCTTGCAACAAGTTTAGTAGGTGATACAAATATGCTCACAAGATTTAGAGGTGGAAGGGAATTTAGAATTCATCTTTTTTTTATCAATTTTGCTTTGAAACTATTGGAACTATGCCTTTACTTCTGATTTTAAATGAACAAAATGTATTAACTTATTTTAATAAATTAATACGTTTCTTCATTTCCCCTCTAGCAAACACTACTATTCCCTTATTTCAACGAAGATGGATTTCTCTCTTTTTGGACAACTTTTTCTAAATGGTACATCTCAGTTCAACCAGATTGTTTTACAAAGCTGGAAACTGAGGCCAGAAAAGTGGCAGTGACTTGTCCAAGTTGAGCTGGGAATTGAGGTCAGGTCCTCTGACTCAAAATCCCAGACTCCATCTACAACACCATACAGAGGGGTGACTGTGTCATGGAACTGGGAAGCATCTGAGCCAGCACTTGACTCCAGATCTCCAGTTCTTAGTAGAGTGCTTGTTCTATTAAGAAACACACACAGCCTGTTGGGCAGCTAGGTGGTGCAGTGGATAAAGCACCAGCCCTGGATTCAGGAGGGCCTGAGTTCAAATCTGACCTCAGACACTTGACACTCACTAGCTGTATGACCCTGGGCAAGTCACTTAACCCTCATTGCCCTGCAAAAAACAAAAAACCAAAAAAGAAAAGACAAGAAAAAGAAACATAGCCTGTTGTCACAAGAACATTCAACACCAAAACTGGCCCAGGTCAGGAAGCACAGCACCTTGGTATCTCAGACGGAAGGGACCTGAAAGGCAGCCTAGCCCAACCCTTTCATTTTGTTATTAATGAGAAAATTGAAAGCCATGAAAGTGGTGACACAGGTAGTAAATGGCAGAGCTGGGATGGGAACTCAGACCCTTTGATTCCATTGTCTCCCACCAGACTCGTCAAACAGTCACACAGCACTCTTGAGTGCAGCCTGAGCCCGATTAGATGTAACTGGAAAACATTGAACACAAACATGGATGTTTGCATGTGGTTTTCTAAGTCAATACAGGCTGCAGGCATCCCTCCATATGTTTAGTGGCTCCCATTCTGAGTTTGACACTAGTGTTCTACAAAATACAAATGAAGGAGCTTTCTCTGTCATGGACCCCCTTTGCTGTTTTGTCTGGTGGATAATGAATGTTTGTGAAATCATAAAATAATATGCATGGGATTATAATTGCAATCAAGTATTCTGAAGTTGACTTGGAAAAATACTACAGAAATAAGTTCATCACCCCAGGTTCATACCCCTGAGCTGGCTAGACCATGTCCCACCCAACTTAGCTGTTCACATTCCTAAAATGCTCTAGGTTCCAGCAGGAGGATTCCACACAGATGTATTCAATTTAACAACAGCTGGGTGGTGAAGTGGATGGAGTACTGGCCCTGAAGTTGGAAGGACCTGAGTTCAAATCTCACCTCAGACACTTAGTAGTTGTGTGACCCAGGGCAAGTCACTTAACCCCAATTGCCTTAAATGTCTGGGGCCATCTCCAGTTGTTCTGATGTATATCTTGCTACTGGACCCAGATGGCTCTGGAGGAGAGAATGAGGTTGATGACGGTGCACAGCCCTCCCTCCCTTAAATCCCACTCAGTGCAAGTCATGACATCACCCCAATGTCATGGTCCCCTTTGAGAAGGAAGTACAAACAACAACAACAAACAATTCACTTCAACAAATGGTAAACAAATTCCTACAATGAGCAAGGTAATGCTTGCTTTGAGGATGTTTTGCTCTGGCAGATCTCAATACCCCAGTATCCTTAAGTACCTATGATTTCATTCATGTGAGTATTCCTCCCAAAGATGTTGGTCTCAACCCAATCATGCTTGCCTATCCTGTGGGACTCTTAGCCTCTTCCCATGCATTCACCACAGGAAGTGCATCCCAAGTTCAAGAGGGTCTTCTTTGCATTCTCAGGAGCCAATAGAATGTGTGGGCTGTCCATTAGTCATCCAGTCACGCATTCCTTTGTACCATTTCTCATTTGTATGTTCCATAGCCTGTTTATTGCCTACCATGCTCCTTTCAATTACCCTCTGGGTGACCCTGACATTGGTCATTTCTTCAGAAACTACAAAATTCAATACAATTCAATTCAATTCAGCAAGTACTAATTAAATGCCTACTATGTGCTAGGAAGTGAGGGGGCTAGGCATGGGAGATACAGGCACAGAGAAAGAACCAGACCTTGTCCTCAAGAAGCTTAGTATTTCTGAACTCAGGTTCATGCTACATCCCTGGAAAAATACGTGGGCCTTTGTTTCTGGGAAAAGCTTGGAGTTATTAAAAGCACTGGACAGCTTCCCATAGGCAATCCAGCCCACCCACACTCACCCTCCTCCTGTTTATTCTGAGCCTAGCTCATTGCCTATTTGCAGTCTCTGTCCCAAATGTATATACTGATGGATGAAAAACTAGCATGCCTACCCTCAGGGAGCTTGTGTTCTGCTGGCTTGCAGCAGAACAGTCAGTAGTATGGAAGGGTATGCTACTGACTATTGACATACCATGACGCCTGCAACGAAGGCTTCTCTTCACACAGAGAGACTGGCTTCCCCAAAACCTCACAAGCTTTGCAATAACATCAGTGGGGCTGCCATGCTTTTGGTCTTATTGAATAAGGCTAAACCTTTATTCAATAAGGGCAACAAATGCGGAAGAATATACTTCAGCTCCACATTAGAGTCAGTTAATTCAATTTCAGCTTTCCTGCAGGGCCCCACAATGTGCACACCATCCCTTGGATGTCATCCATCCTGCCTCATATCTCAAAAACAGCTGCTGGGGCCGAAGCACCAAACACTGGGGGTTGGGGGGGTTGTTTCTTTAGGCTCCTGGCCTTGGGAGTTCTTGGTATACAATCATCTTAGGGGAATACCAAAAGCATGGAAAGAGAGAAACAGACAGGGGATTTTCTTTGTGTTCCTAGCCCAGTGCCAGGCTTAGAAGAGGTGCTTAATAAGGGTTTATTGATTGATTGACTAGAGCTAGACATAATGACAGAAGCCCACATTTTTATGGGTCTTTGAAATTTATAAGGGCCCCCCATTAAGTGTTTAAGGTTTACAAAACACTTTCCTTACATTGCCAAATGCAAGTCTTCTCATCCCCATTTCAAAGATGAGGAAACTGAGGCTCAGAGATGGAGAATGGCTTGCCTGAGGGTCTTATCACTCTAAGACCAGTGTTCCTTCTATTTCACCAGACCTCTCTCCCACCAACTGCTTGAAGGAGGCAACCCAAGCATGGCTATTCCCACTTGAGAAGAAAAAAATTAAGGGCCAAAGAGGTGGGCAAAGTGACTAATCTGGGGTCACAGAAGTCATGTCAGACCCAGCATTTCTATGCAGGGCTTCTGGCTCTAAAAGTATATTACATTTCCTCTTAGGTCAGTCATTAACGTACGCTGAGCCTCAAGGAAAACTGGTTAGAACAATAATCCCACTGCTGTGCAATAAACCTGATATGGCTTATGTAATGTGAATGGCCAACTTTTCAGGGTCCATTTCTCAGAATTAAGAGTTGCCCTGAAATGTGAATAATAAGGTTGGAAGGTATCTCAGAGCATAGAGTGTCAGAGCTTAGAGGGGCCTCAGAAGCTAAAATGTCAGAGCTGGGAGGGTCCTTAGAACACAGAAGGTCAGAGCTAGAAGGGATCTTAGAACAGAATGTCAGAGTTGGGAAGAACCTTAGAACTCAGAATGTCAGAGCTGAGAGAGGCCTTAGAACACAGAATGTCAAAGCTAGGAGGAGCCTCAGAATCAAGAATATAAGAGATGAAAAGTGCCTTAGAACATAGGATGTCAGAGCTAGGAGGGCCCTTAGAACACAGGATGTCACAGCTGGAAGGGGCTTTAGAACAAAGAACCCCAGAGCTGGGAGGGAGTTTCAGAAAACATAATAGCTGGAAAGGTATTTTAGAACGTAGATGATCAGGGTTGGCAACATCCTTAAAACATGGCATGTAGGGCAGCTAGGTGGCACAGTGGATAGAGCACCGGCCCTGGAGTCAGGAGTACCTGAGTTCAAATCCGGCCTCAGACGCTTAACACTTACTAGCTGTGTGACCCTGGGCAAGTCACTTAACCCCAATTGCCTCACTAAAAACAAACAAAACAAAACAAAACAACATGGCAAGTTAGTGGAGGAAGGACCGCTAAACCTCCCATTTTCCAAGGTTGATTGCTAAGTAACGCAGAGAGAAAGCAACCTGCTCAGGGTCACAGAGCTGGGCAGTAAGAGAACCAGGATTAGAATCCAGACCTACTAGCTGGCTGATCTTGGGCACGTTGGTTGTACTCCATCCTAGAATTTAATGTCTATAAAAAAACTTTAGATGTATGTGTGCATGCATGGAGATATACATATATACATACACATATATCTATATCTATGAATATGGGGAGCCCTGGATTTGAATCTTTCCTCTATACAACAATCCTTGTAACTAGCATGATGCAAATGGGAGGAGTCAGAGACTCTGAGTTCAAAACCTGGTATCACCATTTAGTGCTTGATGATGTTGGGCAAGTTAGTTTTCCTCACTGGGCCTCAGTTTCTTTCTCTTTAAAGTGAAGGGATTGGAGGACAACTAGGTGGCACAGTGGATAAAGCACTGGCCCTGGATTCAGGAGGACCTGAGTTCAAATCTGGCCTCAGACACTTGACACTTACTAGCTGTGTGACCCTGGGCAAGTCACTTAACCCCTGATGCCTAGCAAAAATTTTTTTAAAAAGTGAAGGAATTGGACTTGGTGACTTCTGTCTGCATTCCCTTCCAGGTCTAGCTCTACCATTGCATGCCCAGGGGGAGCTGGTGGTGCAATAGATAGAGCTCTAGGCCTAGAATCAAGAAAAGCTGAGTTCAAATCCAGTCATAGACACTAGCCGTGTGATCCTGAGCAAGTGATTTAACTCTGCTTGCCTCAGTTTCCTCAGCTGCAAAATGGGGATAATAATAGTACTTACTTTACAGGGTTATTGTGAAGATCAAATGAGATATTTGGATGAAGTATTTAGTGCACTGTCTGGCACATAGTAGGCCCTATAATATTTATATAATATATAAATGCTTATACCCTTTTCCTTCTCCCCTTCCTATGACCAAGCTCCATCCCTGGTCAGTGAGCAGGTTCAGAACAAAAGGAGAGAGAGGCCAAGGTTCCTTGATAGTAATAACTAGGAAGAGGTCAAACAGGCTTGATCTTAGGACAAGCTTTCTATACTCAGAACCATTCAAAAGTAGAATGAGCTACCTCAGGAGGTGTGGGCTCCCTCCCCTCTGAAAGCCTCCAACAGACTTGGGTTGGGTGTGTTGTGGTAGGGATTCCTTTGGGGTCTGGGTTGGGCTGGATGATCACTGAGGTGCTTTCAGTACCCAGACTGTACAATTCTGAAAGAGCAAAGCACACCACCTCCCGAGAGAGAGGCGATGGACTCAGGGTACAGACTGAGATGGATATTTGGGGGACATAGCTAGTGTGGGAATTTGTTTTGCTTGACCTTGCATATTTGTTACCAGTCTTTTGCTTTTCTTTCCTTTCCCCCCCAAAGTCAGGGAGGGAGAGGTAGGAGAGAGTAAAAAAGATTTTCCTTAATAAAATAGAAATAAAAGAATGATAAAAAAGAACGAAAAACAATTTTAAAAATACCAAAGCACCTTTCCATAATAATAATAATAATAAATAGAAATAAAAGAATGATAAAAAAGAATGAAAAACAATTTAAAAAAGAAATACCAAAGCACCTTTCCATAATAATTTAAGATTTGCAAAGCCTTTTCCCCACAATGGCCCTATGAGTATAAGCTCTGATACTCCCATTTTCTTTGGGGGAGGGGAGGTGCAGAAATTTTTATCACTGGAAGGCATCTCTTAGCACAGAAGGAATTCATTCCCTAATGGAGTTCAGCAACTCATATGGGTTTCACTTAGAATCAGAGATTTAGAGCTGAAAGACCTTAAATCTAATCTAATCCTCCCATTTTACAAATGAGAAAACTGAAGCCTAAAGAGAATGAATGACTTGCCCAAGGACACATGGGTAGTAAATAGCAAAGGTGAGATCTGAACACCTGATCCTTTAACACCAAATCTTTCCCATGTACAAAGCTATCTTACAGTGTTGACTCAATCACTAAGAGGTTAAGCGATTTGCCCATAGTCACACAGCAACTATGTGTCACAGGCAGGATTTGAATCTAGATCTTCCAACACTAACCTCTCTTTGATCCACTGCACTTTCTGCCACTCATTCCAGTATTAGGGACAAGGAAACAGGTTTAGAGAAACAAAACAGCCTGTCTGAGGTCACACAGTAAACAGTCACAGACTTGAACCTGTGCCCTTCTGATTTTAAATCTACTTCACTGAGCTGCCTCCTAAGTGGAGAGGTTTGGAGAGGTTCTGTCAATTGTCCTTCTCTCCCTCTCCCTGGTGGCCCCCGTCCCTCCCTGCCCCAAATGCTTCTTACTCCTCACACTCAAGAGTCATTGGTGATCGAGGGATGACCTCGGGGGACGAGAGAAGAATTCTGCCTCTGCTGCACATTCCTTCCCCAGCCTTAGGGAAAGTCCACAAAGGCAGCCAATTCCGCTCACTCTGTGGGTGTGTGTTGAGACCGGAACATTTTTTTATATGGGAGGGCTCTCCTTCTGAATGTTCTGGGGGCACCCAAACTCTGCCTTGGAAAACCAACGCTCTGTCCAGGCTTCAAGAAGGGCATGGGGCTCCAACGTCTTATTCCGATGAGAAAAATACACCTCACCGAGCTATATCTACCTACACTCTTAAGTCAGGATTACCCCTCTCTCACTGATGCCTTGATTTTTCAAAGCATAATAGTCCAATGAAAGACAGTCTTATTCAGAGGAAATAAGGCCAGTATTGGAGTCAGGACAAGGTGGGATAAGTAATAGCTGTGGGAACATGGGTAATTCATTAATTTCTCAATGCTCCAGGAAATCAAGACTCAGTTTCAGATAAATGGCCAATCTGTAACAGGGAAGGGAGTTCCCACATCGTGAGTTCCTCACAGTGAGTAAATTATGTCTCAAACTCAAGCCCTCCCCCTTCCCACCCATCCCAACCCCCCCCAAACCAAACAAACAAATTACTTGGTAGACCCAAACTGTAGATTTAGAAAGTTACAGTTACTGTTCAGTTAACTGTAAAGTAAGTTCAGTTACTGTTAACTGAAGTTAAAGTAACTGTCTAATACATTCTCCCAATCCCAATACTATCTGCCTCAAAGATATACTACTCTCCACTACCTTGCTTTCTTAGTGTCATATTTACTTTTTCAAAATATCTTAATAAAAGCATGATTTTATAGCACCACAGAAGTAGGCAATAATTATTTTGTTCTTCTTCAGTTAGTTACTCTTCATGGCCACATTTGGGTTTGTTTGTTGTTTTTTTTTTTGGCAAAGATACTAGAGTGGTTTGTCATTTCCTACTCCAGGTCATTTTACAAATGAGGAAATTGAGGCAAACAGGGTTAAATGACTTGCCCAGGGTCACCCAGCTTGTAAATATCTATAACCAGATTTGAACTCAGGAAGACAAATCTTCTCTCCTCCAAGCCTGGGAGCTCTGTGCACTATGGTGCCACCTAACTTTCCAATAATAATAGTGGTTAGCATTGATATAGCACTTTAAGGTTAGCAAAGCACTTTATAAATATTATCTCATTTTATCCTCACACCAGCTCTAGGAAGAAGGTGCTTTTGTTATCCTCATTTTACAGATGAGGAAAATGAGGCACAGAAAAGTTAAGTGACTTACTCAAAGTCACAAACCCAATTAAGTATCCAAAGCTAAATTTGAACTCAGCACTTCCTGACCCCCAAGTCAAATGATCTATCTATTATGTCACTTAGTTCCAAGTAGATACTCTTATTTTTCAAATAATGAAATTCAAGCATGGAAAGAAATCCCAGGGTATGAGGTCAGAGGACCTAAGTTCAAATCTTGTCTTGTCAGCTTCCTTATTGTTCTGGGGGTTAGTAACGTCCTTGGGGAAGTCATTTGTCTCTTTAGGTCTCAGTTTCTTCCTTGGACAAAAAGGAAAGGGTTGACCAAGTAATCCCTAAGCTCTGATCCAGCTCTAAATTCTTTTTGCCTAGGGTCACAGAGCTGACTAGAGAGTTGGTATTATTAGGAGTTTGACAGACAGAGAAGTTCAGTTGATTACATATCCTGGGAATGGTTTTGGCGCTCTACTTCTGCTTGGGTGTCCCAAGGAAGAAGAATCTCAGCTAAGTTGGTGCTGTATGGGGGCTGGGGTCCAACTGCCAGACTGGTATATTTTGTGTGGGAGATAATGTTAGTGACCATCTATCTATCCAGGGAAGTCTCAAGGAAAGTTATACCTGTTTAACTTGGCTGGGTGGGGGTCCAGAATATCCCTCCCATTTCCTTCTGTGTTTCTTTTGAGTAATCTTGGCTTCTGCTCCTCTGATGAAAGCGGTCAGGAGCCTTTGGGGGCAGCTCTATGTTCTCCCATTATGATTGTGAATAGATCTTGGCTCAGGGTGTGAGCTGCTCCAGGAGCCAGACACCAAGCATTGCTGGAGGCTGTTATAGATTCAGCCTAATAGCCAAGTATCTGATCTTCCAAGCTCTGATCTTTGATCTCCTCAGTCTGGGGTACAGAGAGGGTGAGGGAGGCTGCATGGTATATGGGAAGGACACTGATTTGGAGGCAAAGGATCTGAGTTTGAATCCTGACCCAGAAAACAAGCACCACAACAAGGCCAATTAGCATTCATATAGTACTTTAAGATTGGCAAAGATTTTTACATGTTAAGTGTTGATCTTCACAACAACCGTGGGACACAGAGGCTATTGTTCTTTCCATTTTAGAGAAGAGGGAACTGAGGTGGAGAGAGGTTGTGTGATATATTCAGTACCATCACACAGCTGGTAAGTTTCTAAGGCAGGTTCAAACTCTGATGTCACTGACTCTAAGACCACCACACCACTCAGCTTCTTTTCCTCCTTCCCCAAGTGTGATCTTCCAAATCCAGAAACCATTTATTCAGTGCCTACTATGCGCAAGGGACAATGCTAGGCACCAGGGACACAAAGACAAAGCAAAAAAAAAAAAGCCTTTTCCCTTAATGCTCTCCTGGTGGGGAGTAGGGAGGGAAGAGAAGGTATAATATATAAATGGATAAGTATATACATGATCATTTGAGGAGAGGGAGAATATTCATAATTACAGTAATCAGCAAAATTTCTCATAGGAAGGGATATGAGTTGTACCTTGAAGGAAGTGAGCTCCATCTTCACAAGAGATGAGGATGGAGACCATTCATAGCAGGAGAGAAAGTACTTCATCCCTCCAGACCTTCAGTATCCTCTTTTGTGAAATGAAGGTGATGAACCATGTGATCTCTAAGGTCTCTTTCAGCTCCAAAGACTGTGATCACATGACCCTGTCAACTGGAAAGTGCACTTGTTGACAGGCATCATGTATGAGAAAGGTCTAGAATTCATGTCTCCTGTCCCTGCCCAGGCTTCATTCCATCCACCATTGCTATTTGGCAATCATTTCCCTAAACACCCCCACCCCATCATTATCATTAGAAAAATACCTCTATTTTGGGCAATGTGTTAGTGGTTGTTTTTTTTTTTTTTTAAATGACAGGATGGTTTATAGGATGATATAATTTACCTACCTGGAGCCAGAAAACAATTCTATTTTCAAATATGAAGGTCAACAGGACACAGAGAAAAGAAAGACCATTCTCATTAGCCCAGATCCAAGGTCTAAAAACTATCTGACTGGGTCTGTGAGCCAACTGGCTCCAAACTGGAAGCAATGTTAATAAAGTCCAAAAATTCAACCCATGGTTCTTGGAGGTCCCCAATACTACCTTCTGTGAGATGTAATAAAAGATGTCCTGTCTTCTGGAGATAAAGATGATGCCATTGGATCACCCAGGGTTCCAAATGTTTTGAGTTTCAACTTAACAAAGGATGTCATTAAAGACATGTCTAAGTGATAAAAGAAGATTAGCCTGATACATGGTGAGAGGAAGGGACAAAAAAATTGAAGATCATGGCATCCTCTAAATGTCAAGAGAAATCAAGGAAATCCTTTTTCTCCACCCCGCAGTACATTGGGTAGACCCCCATGATGAACTTATGTGGGACAACATGGATGAGCAGACAGGGATGGCTTATAGTCGTCATCACTGGAGGGAAGATTCACCTCAATGGGATCACAAATTCAATGGAATGTCTGAACTAAAGAGCCACTGATTCACTCACTCTTTCTTATTCTTTTGGCCCCGTTGGGAACAACAGAATATATCTATCTGGCTGTCTATCTGGCAGGGACCTGGGGTGCTTTCAATGGCCAGGGCTCAAAAGAAAGACAGCTCCACCCACTCCCAAAACAGAACCCATGAGCACTAGGTCATCCGGTCCTATCAAATGTCCCTGCTAAGCTCCAGTCACTCCAGCAAGGCTGGGGAGGTGGTGGAGGTTGCTAGGAATCTGCAAAGGAAGCCAGCCCATTGAAGTTATTAGAAAACCTTTCAGTTTTCCCAGAGCTATTATTTGGAGTCAAAGGCATGGAAAGCAACTGCAGTGCCACAGGATGAGAAATACAAATTCAGAAATATGCCCCTGCTGTTGGAGCAGCGGCGGCAGATAAAGACATGACATAATTGGATGCATTTAAGGGATCCTTCCAGTTTGAAAAGTATTTGACTCTTCTGATACAGCTTCTATAACAAAGCCTGAAGGAAAGAGGGGGTGCTGATGACTAAGATCTGTTTTAGTGTCACTTCTTCAATGAGTCTGTTAGCACTTCAATGTGGGCAACAACCTCCCTTGGAACAGTTTGCAATCCACCCATGCCTTCACATTCTTTTTTTTTTAATGTACTGATCATTTTTGTTTATTTTTTTCTTCTCCTTTTTTCTTTTAAAAATTCTTATTTTGGAGGATGACTCTGGAAGAGGACAAAGGGAGAAATCATGGTACATGAATGTAATGGAATATCACTGTATTTTAAGAAACAATGACTGGGGCGGCTAGGTGGCGCAGTGGATAAAGCACCGGCCCTGGATGCAGGAGGACCTGAGTTCAAATCTGGCCTCAGACACTTGACACTTACTAGCTGTGTGACCCTGGGCAAGTCACTTAAGCCCCATTGCCCTCCAAAAAACAAAACAAACAAACAAAAAAGAAACAATGACTATGATGATTATAGAGAAGCATGTAAAGATTTATGTGAACTGATGCAGAGTAAAGTAAGATGAACAAAGGGAACAGTATCCACGATGACTACAATGCCTTCACATTCTTGTCCCTGTTCTTCCTTGGAGATTCTGTCCAACTTTCTCAAAGCCTTCTTTGGAGTCTTTTGATAATTGAGATCCATCCACTGCACTACCTAGCTGCCCCCTGGAACCTAGAATCCAGGAAACTAGAATCCCTAGTTTCCGTCAAAGCACACCTCAAACACACCCTCCCACAGGGGACATTCATTGCCCAGGTCCTCCAGTAACTTGCCTCTCCCTAGTACCTGGCATACGGTGGGAATTTAATAAAGATTTGCTCAATTGAATTCAACAACCAGCCTAGCAAAAGGCCTTATCCAGGGCTGATATTCTCATAGCTTCAATTCAGCTGTAACACAATAGCATGACAGGGAAGAGGAAAAGAAAGAGGAAAAGTAGCAGTAGAAACAAAGCTTCTGTGTGCTGGCTATGATGGATGTGATGAAGAACTCATTAATACTGTTACTGGGGCCATCTGGGTTACCAGGGAGATCTTTCAGATTGATAGCTTTTTTTGAGGACATTATCAACATCAGAACAAGTTTTTTACATAGTGCTTTAAGGTTGCAAAGCACTTTACAAATATTATCTCATTTTATTCTTACAATCCAACCTCAGACACTTAAGTGAGGAGGTGACCCTGGTCAATTCACATAACCTCTCTCTGCCTCAGTTTTCTCCTCTGTAAAATGGGGCTACTAATAGCACCTGCCTCCCACGGTTGCTGAGGATAAAATGAGATGTTATTAGTAAAGTGCCCTGCAAACTTTCAAGCAGTACATAAATGCTAGTGTGATGATTAAAAATATGAAAGACATATTTTCTGGGCAATTTAATCATTTTATTAATAAGGCCAGTGGGTTATTAGTAAAAAGAGGTCTATGGGATCTCTCTCAGAACAAAGACCCCATGGTGGTGGGGCACAGAGCTTAAATGTCCTTGAAACACCAGGTAGGCAATGGGGCCAAGAGTTGACCCTTGTACAGAGAGATTATCTCCAGCCTTAGGCTAACAATTCAAAGGATATCCTCCCCTTCAATGGGGGGGGGGGCAAGTGACACCCACCCTGGATGGAGAAGCCTTCAACTATCTAGATAAACAAATCTGTCTCCACCAAAGACTCTTTGTGAGCTTGGGCTGGGCCTGACCCAGATAGAAAGATTTGATGAAATCTTTCAAGAAGACCTTGACTTTGAGTGGAGGGAAGAGGACAAAGAAAGAAGGGTAGACCATTGGGAACCCAAGATATCAGTTATTAATAATGATTTCTCATAATAGTCACTTTTCTCATTATGACTATTAACCACAAGACCTTGGGAAAGTCATCTAATTTCTCTGAATGTCAGTTTCCACATCTATCAGGTGGAGAAAATATCTGCATTTGTAGAGCACTGCCTATGGGTATCAAATGGTAAAGTGACTGGTCCATTGTATAACAAGGTATCTAGCACTCTACCTTCTGGTCCACACTGTCTCTCTCTAAGCAAATAAGTGTAAGTCTGAGGAGAATTACAATCTCATTGGTAGAAGGAGCTTCCTATATTGATCAAAAAAAGGTTTGGATTTTAAATAATCATAATAACAATTGTAGTACCAGCCTCATAGGATTCCTGTGAGATTCCAATGAGACGATAAATGCAAATGCTTCACAAACCTTGAAACACTGTATATAAATACCAGTTATGGTTATTATTTATCATTACACATAATTGCTTCCCTAATGAGCCACACTGAGTGTGGCTTTCCAGAACATTCTCTTAAAAACAAGTGGTCCATTTGTACTTGCTCTGAGTGGTGGTCTTGACAATGTCCTCTGGAGCCCAACCCCACCTACCCAGTTCTTTCGGAAAGGGCTTTAGCCAGGGACAGTTTCCAGCTGACACCACTTGTTTCCTGCAGGGGAAACAGCTGTGTTTGTGCTGGGTTGTGATGGACATTTCCCAAACCCAGGGGACTTGAATCCTGGCAAAAGACTCTGGAAATGGCCCAGCTGAGATCCCTTGTTGGTTCTTTGCACCTATAGTTCCTTCCCCTGCCCCCTGGCTGGAAAATGTGGGGCTGATCTGTGGCTTAGCATCTGGGAGACTGCTCCACCCCTCTGTCCACAGCAGTTATGACTTAGGCCGTGACAGGCAGGATGTGATCTTGGAGCAAGGATGAGAGAGCTCAAGAATACAGAGGGGGCATTAAGCAACCAAAAGTCACTATGAGGGCAAAGAGTAGGTTTAAGAGCAGTCTAAGGGAAGGAGAGAGAGGAGAACAGCTAGTCTATGATGGGGGCGGGGAAGTTGAGAATCTTCCAATGGTAGCAAAGTCTAATATAAAAAGGGAATTAATTAATTTGGAAAGTTACTTATTAAAATTCACACAATATTAATAAAACACTGGGTCTATCACTCTAAAGGAAAAACAATTGTTGATATTCTCAGAACACATGACAAAGAGGTTAAAAAATTTAAAGAAATACTTTTGGAACAAGCAGGCGTCATCTCACTGAGCAACAGTAAAGTACAACAGTTTCACTTCACTGGATTTGTCAAATGTAACTGAAAGTGGTTTATTTCTGGATGGAGTCTATGCAACAGCTAAAATCCCAGAATGGAATCAAAAGGCCCTCCATGAGCAACATCCACGTAAGCTCAACCAAGAATAGGTCACCATAATAGCTAACAAATGGCTGAGTTATGTGGATTTGTTTAGAAAAATGGAAGGGTTTGTGACAATAGTTCAGCACCAGATCAGTCACTGTCACCAGGAATTATAGAAAGTTTACCCTTATGGAGCCTAGAGTTCTTGATAAATGCTGATTATGCAAGGAAATGGTTGCAATTGTGCAACATATCACCACAAAAAAATAGCAACCTCTAAATACCTAGAAAGACACGACCATGTGACCAGAATTATGTATCAGAAGCTTACTGTCCGTGAGAAACAAACATGACAAATTGTCATGGTATTACAAATAGAGACCTCCCACCAACCCCCAACTATTCTTGAGAATTCAACAAACTGTACTGGAATTGGAACATTGTCACAGATGAAACCGTTGCCTCAAATCACCCAGATATGACATTGACACATAAAAATCCAAGAAGAGAATTTTTAATAATGGTCCTGATACCAAATGTTCATAATGTTCAGCTAGTATGATAGAGAGCTTTCAAAATACAGAAATCTAACAGGATGATGTAACTGAGTGCAGGACCTAGAGTGAGGAAGACCTGGGTTCAAATTCATCCTCTGCCAGAGCACTAGCAATATTACCCTGGGTAAGTCACTTCATTTCTCTAAGTTTCCTAATCTGTAACTTTAAATTTCCTCCAAACCAGCCTACTAAACAACATTCTATCTCTCTTTTGTCTACTGAGACTGTTCCCCCCATACCTAGAATGCTCTCCCTCCTCACCTCTGTCTCACTGCATCAGTTTTCTCCAAACCTCAACACAAATGTCAGTTCCTACATGGGACCTTTTTCTGATCACTAGTCTTGAGGATTCCTCACCATTATTATTTTATACTTCGCACAGTGTCTGGTACATTGTAGTTGTTTAATAAAATACTTGTTGAATTGAACAAATTAGGCAGCTAGGCGACACAGCAGATAGAGTACTAGACATAGGGTCAGGAAAATCTGAGTTCAAATCCAGCCTCAGACATTTACTAGCTGTGTGACCTTGGGCAAGTCACTTAACTTCCATCCTCCTCAGTTTCCTCGACTGAAAAATGAGGATAAAAATAGCACCTGCCTTTAGGGTTCCTGTAAGGATCAAATTCCTCACAAGGTAAGTGATGACTCGGTCCAAAGGACTGTGCTAGGTACTAGATCTATAGGACAAAAGCTAAACAGTTCCTACCTTCAAGGGCAGGCTCTAATTGGTAAATCCAGAACATCCTTCATGTTCTATCACAGATTAAGAGCAGGAATTGAGCTCAAAGGTAATCTACTCCTGCCCCCTCGTTTTTAGAGGGTGGGAAAATTATACCCAATGGGATTTGAACCCAGGGCCTCTGACTCTACAGTTACTTCTTTTTCCAATGCACCATTTTATGAAGGATAATAGTCCTTCCCCTTACTATGATACTTTAGAGTAAAGTGATCCTCTTAGCAGCCATTGGTGGTAAGGAGGGAAGCACTTACTATTTTCATTCAATAGATGAGGAAACTGAGACTCAGGGAAGGGTAGTGGTCACACTTGGGGTATTGTGTCCAGTTCTGGGTACAGTATTTTAGGAAGGACATTGACAAGCTAGGGAGCATGGAGAAGATAACGACTAGGATAGTGAAGGGCCTGGAAATATTGCCACATGAAGACCAAAGAAACTGGGGAGATTAGAAGAAAAGTCTTTTGATGTGTGGGACATGATCACTGTTCTTAAATATTAGAAGGCCTGTCCTGTGCTAAAGAGATTGGGCTTGTTGTGCTTGATCTGAGAAGGAAGAACTAAGAGTCTGCATGGAAGTTACATGGAGCTGGAAAATATCTTAGAAGCCACTGAGTCCAACTCTCCAATTTTACAGATGAAGAAACTGAGGCATAGAGGCAAAGTGCCTGGATTTTCATAGCTAATAAGTATCTGGGGTGAGATTTGAACTCAGGTCTCCCTCACTGGACTTCAAGTCCAGTGCCCTATCCAATCAGAGCTGTCCAAAAATGTAATGGGCTACTTCATAAGGTAAATGATGATGGTTGACTACCAATACACAAAATACATGATAACACAGCGTTGCTATGAATTCAGTGACATATTTCTAAGTAACTTTGTATTTCACTCAGTTCAACTGCACCTGCATCTACTTTATTTCATTTATTTATTCATTTATTCATCTATCTATCTGTCTGTCTATTTATTTATTTTGCGGGGAAATGAGGGTTAAGTGACTTGCCCAGGGTCACACAGCTAAGTAAGTGTCAAGTGTCTGAGGCCAGATTTAAACTCAGGTCCTCCTGAATCCAGGGCTAGTGCTTTATGCACTGTGACACCTAACTGCCCCAACCTAGCAGCCCCCACCTACATCTACTTTAAAGCTACATGTAGGGGGCAGCTTACTAGCTGTGTGACCTTGGACAAGTCATTTAATCCTCATTGCCCCAAAGGGGAAAAAAAGCTAGATGTGTGAGGCATTCATTTACTCTGCCTCCAAAAAGTGTGTTTGGGTACAGCTTCATCTAACTGGGTAGTGGACGGGGCCATCTTGGCCACTATCAGTGACCAGAAATCAGGAAGATGTGATGAAAGCCTTTTGCCTTCTTCTGAGGGCTGTCACATCCTCCCCAAAATGGAGATAAGAATGTCAGGAAAAGTAATCACCTCCGGTGCTGTTGTGAAGTTGAAAGAGGAGGATGGATGTAAAGGGCTTTGAAAATCTTAAAGCAGGGCAGCTAGGTGGCGCAGTGGATAGAGCATCAGCCCTGGATTCAGGAGTACCTGAGTTCAAATCCGGCTTCAGACACTTAACACTTACTAGCTGTGTGACCCTGGGCAAGTCACTTAACCCCAATTGCCCTGCAAAAAAACAAAAAAAACAAACAACAACAACAAAAAGAAAATCTTAAAGCTCCATCTGCAAGTCAGCTATTCTTCTTACTGTTGTTATTTGGTTGTTATTACTATTACTCCCACAACATTTACATATAGTTGAAAAAGAGCAGAATGTCATTTTTGGTCCTGTTCTGTTGTTTCATCAGCATAGGTAAGGAAATGTCCTTTACCAGTGCAGGTCAGCATCCTCCTGACATCTTATGATCTTAGAGGATTGAATAGAGAGACCACTCTGAGGTTAAGTGATTTGTCCAAGGTCATAGAGTCAGTATGTGTCAGAGGTGGGATTTGAACCCAGGTGTTCCAGGCTCCAATTCAGAGTCTTTATCCATTATACCATGCCACCTCTCCAGATGGCCATATATAAGACCAATTATTTCTTTATTTCAAAGTTTTCTTTGCATGTGGGTCATTGGACCTTTTGCATTATGACAAACTACTGATCCAGTGCAACCCTCCCATTTGCCAGATCATGGGGTCATGGGTTTAGAAATGGAAGGGATATCAGAGATCATCCAGTCCGATGTTTTCATTTTTTAGACGGAAAATTGAAACCCAAAGGTGAAACGGGCTTTGTCTAAATTCATATGGCTAATAAGTGGCAGAACTGCAATTCAAACTCAAGTCTCCTGAGTCTCTAGAAGCTAAGCTTCTCCATATAATACATTTGTGAGGTCCCTGAGGGAGCAGAGGAATGCTATGGAGATTTTCAAAGGTACGTGCAATTGTATGTGCATGCTAGCAAGTCAGGTAAGAAGGAATGATCTCCACACCCATTCTGATGTCCCAGTCCAAGAACACCTGCATCTCAGCAGTAACAGTTACTTGGACTCCAACAGAAGAAACCAGCCTGTCTTCACCCAAACCCCTTTACTGGTGGCCAGCATTGGCCACCACAATGGCTCCATATTGGCTCCACGATGAAAAGTTCACAAAGGCTTAGGATCACAGCTTTAGATCTGGAAAAGGCTCTTTGTTCTTAGACTGACGGGAGGCTAGGGAGTTGAGGCAATGTCTTCACTCAAGGTCTCACTGTCAGACCTCATGCAAATTCCTAGAAATGAACTAGAGTTGCCCAGGCTGTGGCCATCAATGGAAAAAATCTCTACCATGAGACTTGGCAACAAAGCTATCCAGAGAGATGCCAGAAACCAAATCAAGGAAGTTTTCAGTCCCTGCCTGGCTCAGGCAAGCCAGAAAACCAAGGGGTCTTTCAATGGCATTTCACAAAGTGCTCTCTCGGAAACAGTGAACCATGTCCTGGCTACGGCCACTACATACAAAGCAAGCTTCCCTGGCTTTGCAATTTGATTCAATAAGCACTTATTAAGTGTTTTTTCTTTGCTCAACCTTGCACCGAAGAACTCAAAAGGCCCACTGACATCCCTGATGAATCTCTGGCCCCTGGGGAAGAATGGGGCTAACTGGTGAATAGGGATAATTAATAAGGCCCAAAGGAAAGAAACCTACTGGGGAAATAGGATGTGGCCCAAATCTATGCCAGAGGATAAAGGAGATACTAGGTTGAGTCCAATCCAGAGTTCACAAGGGAATCGAATGCCAACAGCTTAGCCATAGGTAGGAAAGTAGTTCTCAGTAGTGGTCCAAAGCTGAGGAAGAGGATGGAATTGTCTTTAACAACATCATAGTAGACATTGCTGAAATGGTGGCCCAAATTCTTGCCCAAATTCTCCACTCGAGCCAGAATTTTTTCAAAGCAGCGATGCACCAGCCAAGCCCCCTTCTTATTCGTTTGCACGCTTGCCAAGAGCCATCAATAGGGCTGGCAATTATCACAAACTCAGGAAACAATCAGACAGAAGACCCTGGGAGCAGGGATCTCAAGTCCACAGAGAGGAGAGCAGAGACAGACGGGGCCACTTGTAGCCCCTTCTCTCCAAGGTTATTATTGCACAGCCCAAAGGGGAGACAGCCTAGGATGATGGAAAGAACACTAGCCCTAGACTCAGGGGACCTGGGTTCAAAGCTCCACCCCTTGCTACTTAGTACCCATGTGACCTTAGACAAATTACTTACCTTCCCACAATGCAATTTCATCATCTGTGAAATAAGGGGATTGTATCAGATGGTCTCTGAGGTCTCTTCCAGCTCTAATGCAATTCAGTCACCATTTACTCAGCACCTTCTATGCACCAGACACTGTGCTTCGGTAAGGGATACAAAGCAAAAACAAAGCTGCCCCTGACCTCAAGGAGCTTATAGTCTACTGGGAGGATATGAAATAGACACGCATAAGCAAATGGAAAATATATAAAAGCAAAAGGAATTCAGGAGGGGAGAGTAAACACAAAGAACTAGGGTGGGGTAAATGGGGGAGGGGGGACATCAGTAAAAGTCTGTTGAGGGGGAGGGTCTCCTGAGCCAAAAGGAAAAATAACAATTGGGATGTTAGCAGTGGAACTAGACTAGAGCTGCATGCAGAATGTCAAAGAAGCCACTTGAACCTGGGGACTACGCTTTGGGGAACAGAGAATAATGGAAGACAGCAGACCTTAAAGGGAAGAGAATCCAGCCCCAGGATGAACCACGCCAATGGTGAGGGCTCTGGATGGACATGTGCTGGACCAAAGAGGCACCAGGAGGACAGATTAAGTTCTTCCCTGCTCAAATGCCAAGGCCAGGCTAATTGCAATGGGGAGTGTGCAGTACAGGGTCAAGACTATCAAAGCCAAAGACGGAGTCCAGTGGGCAGCCTAGACAGAAGGAGATGAAACAAAGACTGAGGTTGGGAAAATAGGAGAGTAGTCAGGTAGGGGTGAATGAAGCAAAAAACAGCAGGGCAGGAAATAAAAATATAACCAGCAGATATGAGGGCTTTCTGGAGCCCTGGATCCTTGTCCCCTTTGGGCATGCCAGCCAAGCCCCTCATGCCCAGAGTGCCTCCATCCCCAAAGGGTCTCAACATTGGAGACTGCTATATGGAAGAGATAGGACCAGAGGTGGGCTTTGAGAGAGATGAGTAAGATCTTAACAGAATCAGTGGTGTATAGAAAGAAAGAATTCTGGACTTGGAGTCAGGAAGCCTGGATCAGAGTTCCAGACTACTTACTGGTTGTGTGACCTTAGCTGAGGGTTTTTTTAATTTTTTTTAATTTTTTATTCCTTATGCCTTAGTTTTCTTCTCTATAAATAATAATAATTGTGTCTAGCATTTATATAGGACTTTAAAGTTTGCAAAGCTCTTTACAAATATAATTTCATCTGTTCATCATAATAACCCTGAGAGAAGTGTTATTATTATCCCTATTTTACAAATGGGGAAACTGAGACAAACAGGTGAAGTGACTTGACCAGAGTCACACAGCTAGTAAATGACTGAGGTCGGATCTGAACTCAGGTCTTCCTAACTTCAGGTCCAATGCTCTATATACTTTACCACCTAGCTTCCTCCTAAAAGGGAAAAAGTGGACCAGATGATCACTAAGGTCCCTTCCAGGTCTAACATTCTAAATTGTATGATGATGGTGGTGATGCTAATTCCTCTTTATGGAGGCCTAACTAGATGATGGGAAAAAAATGCTGAACTTGGAGTCAGTTTGAATCCCAACTGTGCTACTATCTATGGAATCTTGGGCAAGTCACTTGACTGCAATGGCCTTTGGTTTCCTTAGCTGTAAATGGAGGGGCTGGATTTAGATAACTTCCTAGGTCACTTCTAGATCTAGAGCTGTGATCCCATAAACAAACATCTATTAATTGCTGACTATGTATTGGGCCTGGAGTCAGGAGGACCTGAGTTCAAATCCAGCCTCGGACACTTACTAGCCATGTGACCCAGGGAGAGTCACTTAACCCTGTTTGCCTCAGTTTTCTCATCCTTAAAATGAGGAGGAGAAGGAATTAGCAAACCACTTTGGTATCTCTGCCAAGAAAATACAAAATGGGGTCACAAAGTCAGACACAACAGAATCAACCAAACAATAAAATGTCAGGCACTATGCTATGGGCTGGAGATAGAAAAACAAAAACAAACCCCCAAACAAACCAAAACAAACTAGTCCCTGCCCTCAAGAAGCTTACCTTCTACTGTGGGGAAACAACATGTATGACCACAAGTTAACAGAAGATATTTATAAAGTGTGGTGTTGTGGGTAAAGAGTTGGCCTTGGATTCCAGTCCGGCCTCTGATGCAAAATGACTCAGGACCCTGAAAATCCATCTCTTGGTACTCTAGGCATCACTCTAAGAACAGAGGTGCTGATCTTCATTGGCAGAGAAAGCTCCCCACTGAAAGCTCAATATAGCAGCGAAATTCCAGGTCCAATCCAAAGCCCTATTCATATGAAATAATGCCATGTGGCACTGATACCTTGGGAGATTAGGTGACGCCCTATATGGTGGGTTGCCTTTGAGCAAAGGTCTTAAAGCCTACTAGGGAGAAGAAAGAAGAGGAGGAAAAGGAGGAGGAAAGAGAGAAGGAGAAGGAAAAGTGGGAGGAGGAGAAGAGGAAGGAGGAGGAGAAGAAAGAGAAGAAGGAAGATAGAGGAGGAGAAGGAGGAGGAGGAAAGGAGGAGAAGAAAAGGAAGAGGAGAAGGAGAAGAGAGGAGGAGAAGGAAGAGAAGGAGGAGGAAGAAGAGAAGGAAGAGGAGGGGGAAGAAAAGAAGGAGGAGGAAGAGGAAGAAGAGGAAGAGGAGGAGGAGGAGGAGGGAGAGCACATCAGACATGGAGAACACCTCATGGAAAGGCATGGGATATGGAAGGCTATATGTAGAGACCAGCTGGTTTGTTTGGAGAACTGAGTGCATGGGGAGGAGCAATGTGTGGAAAGATAGTTGGGAGCCAGACTCAGAAGGCATATAAAGGCCAAATACAGGAATGTGGGTTTTCTCCTAGTGCCCACAGGGAGCCAATGAAGGTTTCTGTGCTGTGGAATGACATAATCAGACCCCGGTCTATCTCTGGGTACTTTGGCAGCTGTCTCATTACAAATTCACATAAAGCAGGGCCTCTCCCACTTGAGTACTCCTTAGCATTTCAAATGGCTTGTCTGATTCTCAACCCTGAAGGAAAAAAAGTTTCTGAAGATGATGCTCTGTCTTCAGTATGTTATCATTTAATCAAAAAACATTTATTATGGGCTGATTATTCTACTAGGTATTGGTGTCTATGCAAAGCAGAAGGAGCTGGGAAGAGGAAGGGGGGGGGTAGCAACTCATTGATCAGATGTGATGAAATTCCAGAAATTGCAAGATGGTGCCCTTTGTTTGGAGGCCTCTCAGATGCATCTCCCCATACAATCATGGCAGGCTTGCTAGCTCCTTGCAGAAAGGGCATAGGGAATTTTAGAAAACTGACTGAAATTTAAGGGAATGGATTTTCAGTGGAGAAACTACCCCCTCCCTGGGGTATATAAAAGTGAGTTGTGAGACATTTAGGGCTTTCCCCTGCCTCCATCATACTCTCAGACTCTGAGGAGACAGACAAGCACTCAGTAGGATAGACCCAGGTCTATTTGCAGTTGCCTCCACCCAAGGTGACTCTTGCAGTGGGACATGAATGCTTCCTTTTGATCAGGAAAACCAAATGAAAGAAAGTGCAGTTTCCACCCTTGGCAGAAGAAACACGTGGCAAGCTGCATGTGCTTACCCAGGTGGCTGGAGAGGGGAGTTCCTGGACCTCAGATTCCTGACCGCCTTCTATCTTTTTGTGTTAATTTCTGAGCACAGGCCAAAAGATAGAAGACCTGAGAGGACTTTCCCAGCTCAAGGGGTTGGTGGCAACCAGCGATTTCCTGCAGAAGTACAAGGCAGAAACAGACTGTGCAAGTTCACTTGCACAACAGGGGAATTCCAGCTTTGGGAGATGCCTTGTGGGTAACCTCAAGTTTTCAAGTTTCGAAGTTTTAAGGGCTATAGATCTATTAAAGAGAGAAGGGGATTTCCTAATGCGGCATGCTCCTTGGAGAAAGAAGAAGACTCCCTACTTGGTTAGCAAAGCCAGTGAATGTTACCCAGACAGGGCAGGCCTGATGGGAAGGGGATTGCTGGTCCAGAAGCTCCCAAAGTCTGTTTACCTTCTGGAAAGCATCTCAACCACAGAAGGCGTACTAGGAGTCTTGGAAGTGGGGTGGGGAGAAGACTACTACCGTGTGTGACTCTATGGGAAAGCAAGATTCACCAGAATGGCCAAGAGTTTCCCCAGTGACGACTCCAATTTCAATTCCCTTCCAGGGGAATATGATGGGCTATTTAGGTCCTTTACATGTTTCTATATGTGGTTTTGGGCTCCTCTGAGTCCTTTGCATCTTATGAATATTATTTTCTGGCAAGGGAATATAATAATAAAAATAATAATAGCATTGATATAGTACTTTAAGGTTTACAAAACACTTTACAAATATTATCTCATTTTATCCTCACAATAACCCTGTAAGGTAGGTACTATTTTTAGCCTCATTTTACAGATGAGGAAATTGAGGCTGAGGTAAAGTTATTTGCTCAGGATCACAGAGCTCTGAAGTGTCTTAAGCAGGTTTTCCTGATTACAAATCCAGTGATTTTATCTACTATACCACCTAGGTGTCACACTGTCTTGTATCACATGTGAAAATGAGGCCTAGAGGGGACTTACCTAGGGTCATACAGCTAGTAAGCATCAGAGGGAAGATTAGAACCCAGGTCAGATGCAGTTTAAGGTCCAGGTCTTCCTGACTATTTTACTATGTCACCAGTCATCAGGCTGTGTCTAGAAAATTTTGTTCATTTTAGGAAGAATGCCCCTTTTGAGGGAATCATTTATGAGATGGAATGTGGACAGAGATGAGCAAACAGGAGCCATACTGCGATCAGTTCCAGCCAGAAGATGTGTGCATGTGTCAGGGGATGGGGCAAGATAGTGCCGGGTTCAAATCCTTAGGAGCTATCATGTGGAAGGGGCTTATATTTGCTTTGCTTGTCCCCAAATGGCAGAATTTGGATCAAGGTTACAACAGAGAGAGGGAGAAAGAGAGAGAGAGATAGAGAGAGATTTTGGTTTGATAGAAAGACAATTTCCTAACAATTAAAACTACATCCATCACCATTGTTTTTGAGCGAAGGCTGCATGAGCATGCACTTTGTTGTTGTTTAGTCCTTTTTCAGCCATGTCCAACTCTTCATGACCCCTTTGGGGGTTTTCTGGGCAGAGATACTGGAATAGTTTGCCATTTCCTTCTGCTCATTTTACAGATGAAGAAACTGAGGCAATACCGTTAAGTTACTTGCCCAAGGTCACACAGCTAGTAAGTGTCTAAGGCTGGATTTGAACTCAGGAAGAGGAGTCTTCCTGACTCCAGCCTGGCACTCTAAAACCATGCCACTTAAATACCTGACAATTTGCTAGGAATGTTGTAAAGGGGATTCTTGCTTAACTACCTACATTTCTATAGCCATTTATGGTGGAGGGGTAGTGTGGTTTATTAGAAAGAGCCCAGGACCTGGCTCTAATTCTCACAAGAGGCAGTGGATGGAGCAGAAAAAACATCGATTTTGGAACCAGAAGATCTGAGTCAGAAACCCGGCTTTGGAAACCTGTCACACTTCTCATGTGACATTGGACAAATCACTCCATCTCCCGGTGCCTCATCTCTTAAAATCAAAGGGCTGAAAGAAATGATCCTGAAGGTTCCCCCCAGCTCTCAGTTCTATGAAAACACTTCCTAAGTAAGTAACAAAGGTATTTCAGTTATCCCTATCACATCACGGGGCTTAGGGACATGCCTCCCCTCCCCACCCCCATAATCTGGAGAATTTGTGTAAAAATTTTTGGCCTTCCCTTCACACCAAAGAAGTCTGATTTTTTTCTTTTTCTTTCTTTCTTTCTTTCTTTTTTTTTTTTTTTGTGGGGCAATGGGGGTTAAGTGACTTGCCCAGGGTCACACAGCTAGTAAGTGTCAAGTGTCTGAGGCCGGATTTGAACTCAGGTACTCCTGAATCCAGGGCCGGTGCTTTATCCACTGCGCCACCTAGCCGCCCCTTTCTTTTTCTTTTATGGGGTGTTAGCAGTAACTTATTGTAAAATTTGGGTTGATATTATACAATACTATACATATATTTTATGCATTTCTGAGTTTCTAAACTTCTGTTCTGTGTGCTGGCCTTTGTGTGACATCTGTCACTTTTGTAAAACTCCCACAAAATTCCCATTTAATTTCTTATGCCAGCTCACCATATATTGAAACCACGATGGAGAAAGTTGTAACGTGGGAGGGATTACTGTATTATCTACCCCTTGCACTTGAGAAAATGTGAAGCTCGGAGAAATTATGACTCACCCATGGTCACACAGATGGGATATCTTCTGAGATAGCCAGATAGTTCCTGAGATCCCATCTAACTAGAAATGCTCTCATTCTAGTCCCTTTCTTTGTACTCTCAGCATAGTCAATTATATCTGAGTCCCTATTCAGAGGTAAATTCCTTGAGGATAAAGATAACATTCTGTTTCCTATCTGCAGTGAGGCCAAGATACACTGCTTTATATAGTAGACACTCATTGTATATGTCTGGGATGGATGGATGGAAAGATGGATGGATGGGTGGGATGGATGGATGAATAGATGGGTGTAGTTTTATTGGTCTTTAATATTTCTTCTCGTGACAGGCTAAGTATTAGATTAGATAATAGTACAAATAAGGCACAGCTTGAGTTAATGAAAAACCTCCTCCAGGTGGATGACCTAAGATAGAGGTGCAGGCAAATCACCCAAGGGGCATCCAGCTTGATTCTGAATGACAAAAGTCAGTCCTCACTATGTATCTTTTTTTTTTTTTTACCATTGCTTGAGAAATATATTCCACCTGAGTAAAGCAACTTCATACTTGCATACTCAACTGAAAGGACTGGTGTTCATAAGACCTGGCCACCATGGCTCAGGAAGGGCAATCACAGGACAAGCCCACAGATATGGCATGGTCCAATGTAGGCACCTGCCTTCTTCTTACATAGGAACTATGGATCCTGGAGGATAAATCTCAACTGTAGGACTGGGAAGGCTATCTGACTGAGGAAAAGGACATAGACTAATTGATCAGAGAGGGAGCCAGTATTCTGGGGGGGTGGAGGGGGAGACATATTCTGCATCCAAATCTACCTCACCACCATCCTGGCATAAGGGATGGTATGGCCTAGCTAGAACTGGCTGAACCTGGGGACACTAGACCCCATGTGTTGTGTTGTTCGGTTGTTTCAGTCATGTCTGACTCTTTGTGACCCCATTTAGGGATTTCTTGGCATAGATACTGGAGTGGTTTGCCATTTCCTTCTCCAGCTCATTTGACAGATGAGGAAACTGAGGTAAACAGGGTGAAGTGGGGTCACACAAGCTAGTAAGTATCTGAGCTCACATTTGAGTCTTCCTGATTCCAAGACCACTGCTGCTCTACCCAGTCTGCCACCTAGCTGCCCCATTGTACTCCCTTTAAAGCTTTTCATATCTAGGTAAAAATCCATTTGGGGCAAGGAGGGGGTGGGGGAAGGATTATGGTGGTCCAGGAATTAGGTTAAGGCATAGCCATGGCATAGTCCATGTTAATAAAGAATTCTCTCTAGATGGATGATCAGTCCTCCAAGAGGTAGAGAGGGGCCTCTGCAGGAGAACAGAAGGGTCACTTTAGCACTGTTCTGGTGCCTTTCAAACCTGGCAGAGCCTCAAGCTTGAGGCTCCCAGTTGTGGGCCTATCTCACTCTTCATAAGAAGCCTGCCTATTAACAGCTGCTCTAGAATGTGCAATTTTTTCTGTGAGTTCCTCATTATAAAGTAAGCTCCTTGAGGGCAGGAACTATTTCATTTTAGCTCTGTACCCCCAGCATCCAGCACAGTGCCTACAACATAACAGGTGCTTCATAAAAGCTTGTTGGTTTGATGAAAGCGCCAGGATACAAAGTCAGCCGCTTTTCTCCCAAGCAGACAGGCTCCAGAACCCTAGGCTCCCTCTATCAAACTCTCAGGCTGCTGGGCTGCTCAGGTAGAAGTGACCCCAGTCAGCAGACTTTCCCCTGGCTTGCCACCAATTTCTTTAATCTATGATTTCCGGAGGCCAAGCCCAAGCAGAGCTGTTTTCACTCATCCTAGTGGGGAGAAGCACTCAGTGTCATTCTCTGCGAGCAATTCTCCACAGATTCCAAATCATCTCCCCAGACTGACAAGCTGCCGAGAAGATGCATTATTCACCAGCAGGGCGATTTCCCAGGCATAGAGAGCACATTTCGACAGTTCGACAAGGCAAGTTAGAAGAAAGATCTGCTGTCTGCCGAGTTCTACAGACAGCACCAAGTCGGGAAATGGGAAGAAAAAGAGCAGGACAGCTGACACGTTAAGCTTCCAGCCTCCAAACAGGATTTTCTTTCCAATGAGAAACTGCATCTCATAAAAATTTTGTCCAGAGCTAAAAGCCACCTCCCAGGCCAGGGAGCAAAACAAGATCCCACCCCCTCCACACACTCAGGAAAGGCCCTACCAGTGATATCAACAGTAATGAAATGACATAATCATGATGGATAGCTACAAATATGGAAATAGTTCATGGTTTTGTCAGCAAGGTAAGCTATGCTCTCACTGAAACAGATCAAATAAGCCACATGTGACTCGGTTAGTAGAGTTGGCTGATATTCAAAGAGGGAATTTGCTCAGGGTCATAGACTCTTGGGATCATAGACCTAGAGCTGGAAGGGGACCTCAGAGGCCATCTAGTTCAAATTCATCTTTTTACACATGAGTAAATCAAGGCCCATGAAGGTGAAGTGACATCTCTAAGGTCAAAGAGTTATTAAATAGCAGAGACACGATTTGAATCCAAGACCTTGGACCCTATAATTAGAGCTCTACCTACAATACCACACTGCCACCTTTACATAGCTAGCAAATGTCAGAAGTGGAATTTGAACCCAAGTCTAGAACTTTACAGAACTGAGCCACCTATAATTGATAATAATAGCAGCATCATTGGCACCAATGGTGATGGCTTTCTTGTATAGAGCCTTTTTTTGGTTGAACATTCGAAACCCTTCACACCGCAGTTGTTCAGTCAACAAGCATTTATTAAGTGCTTACTGTGTGCCAGTGCCAGGGATACAAAAAAGGGGCAAGACCCATCTCTGCCATCAAGGAAATCCCATTCTAATGGCGATGGCTCCAGTCAGTCTACCTTATTATACATTGACACTCTCCAGTCTAACCTTCTCAGAACCTTCTCAGTGTTTCCCACATGTGATGTGTGCCATTTTCCTCTCTGTGCACAGACTGTCCCTCATGCCTGGAAGGCATTCCTGCCTCATCTCTTCTTCTTCTTCTTCTTCTTCTTTTTTTTTTTTTGTGGGGCAATGAGGGTTAAGTGACTTGCCCAGGGTCACACAGCTAGTAAGTGTCAAGTGTCTGAAGTCGAATTTGAACTCAGGTCCTCCTGAATCCTTTATCCACTGCGCCACCTAGCTGCCCCTGCCTCATCTCTTCTTAGAACCCCTAGCTTCACTCAAATCTCAGCTCCACCACTGCCTCGTACATGAAGTTTTCCCCAGTTTTCCCAGCTGCTAGGACCTCCACCTTCTATCCTACCTCAACTGGTGATCTCATGAGCTCCCATGGATTTAAGGACTCCATCTCTATGCTTATGACCCCAGATCTACCTTTCCTGCTGCCCCAGTCTCTCTGCTGACCAATCACCCATCTCCAGTTGCCCTTCTGACACCTTGAACTGGATGTAATTTGTATATATTAGTTTGTCTGCATTTTGTAGATTTTTGTGTATATTTATGTTGTTTCCCCAAGTAGAATATGAGCTCCTTGAGGGACAGGGACTGTTTCAATTATGTCCTTCTATCCCCAGCAACTAGCACAGTGACTGGTATGTTATAGGTACTACAAATGTTTGTGGATTGACTAATTCCAGATAATGTCCTCTCTAACACTTAAAGATAACTATCATGTCTCCCTTAGGGCTTATCTTCTCCATTCCAACACCCTCATTTCTTTTTTTTTTCCCTTTTTTTTTTCTTTTTTGTGGGGCAATGAGGGTTAAGTGACTTGCCCAAGGTCACACAGCTAGTAAGTGTCAAGTGTCTGAGGCCGGATTTGAACTCAAGTCTTCCTGAATCCAGGACCAGTACTTTATACACTGCACCACCTAGCTGCCCCAACACCCTCATTTCTTTTAGCTCACCCTTACAGGCTCAGCCTCACCCACACCATCTTGTGTGCCTCTTATTCTTATATTGAGCCTGAACCATTAGACTATCCAGGTTCAAGCCTGGCTTAGAACAGAAAGGAAAAGTCAGAGATCACAGGAGTATAAAATCTGAAAGAGGCCTGGAAGATTAACTCCATCATTCAACAGAAGGGAAAACCCAAGAGGCGAAAGAACTTGGCCAAAAGTTGCACAGCGGCATCTCCTCAGATTCCAAAAGTAAGGTTCCCCTTACCTACTACATCATTCTGTCTGGAGGCAGAGTTTCATGATTGGGATAAGATCTGAATTTCTGTTTGAGGTAGACCATTGGGCAAGAAACAAGTCCAGGCACAGACTAAACGATGAAAGGAAACTTAGCAATCATCCAGTCCAATAGTATCAAACTCAAATAGAAATGAAGGCCTTTCTTAACTTTTGTAAGGTAAGAAATCTTGCATAAAGATCCCTTCAGACCACATGACTTAGAAGACCACATGTCAACATTATCTGCGTCTTATTGTATTTTTATTTATTGTGTTAAATATTCCCCAATTACATTTTAATCTGGTTCCATCCCCACTCAAGAGTGTTGTAGGCCATATACAACTGACACCTCTGATCTCATCCAATTCCTTCATTTTACAGAGGAGGAAACCCAGTCCTGGAAGTAGTGACTTGGCAAAGGTCATGCTGTTAGTAAGAAAGTGCAGTTTCTTTTGTGTGTGTGGTTTGTTTGGTTTTTGTGCAGGGCAATGAGGGTTAAGTGACTTGCCCAGGGTCACACAGCTAGTTAAGTGTCAGGTGTCTGAGGCTGGATTTGAACTCATGTCCTCCTGAATCCAAGGCCAGTGCTTTATCCACTGCACCACCTAGCTGCCCCAAGTGCAGTTCTTTGTCACCAAATCCTGTGCTCCTTCTACCACTAACAAATCCAAGGTGATACTGATAAAGTCAAAGATCCTACCTACAAGGTGCCTACTTCCACTAGCATGAACAAGTTGCCCATGCTCATTCCCCTCCTGATTGATGAAAGAAAGAAAGGTTAGATAAGAAGAGACTTTTACTCACCCATGATAAAGTCTCGATTTCTGGTTAAAGAATCAGAGTTATGGTACCAAACCAAAGGGAAGGGAGTAAAAAGACCTTGTTTGTGTACAGGTCATTTCTCTTAACTGAGGACAAGAAGTAGGGATGCCCTAGTATAGAACAGAGGAGGCAAGCTGACTAAAATCCCATTTCCCCCTTCGATTTCTGTTCTCTTTCTACATCATATCTGCCAACAAGGCTCCCCTCTGTTTACTTCTCAGTTTGGGTAAACCACAGAAGGGACATTCTGCTACTTGACTCTGCCAACTGGGCTTGTTATGGAATCCATATTCCTCTTGGCCAGAATGTGGCAAAGAGAGAAACATGGAAATGACATCCACTTCATCTCGAGCCATTTTCATTGTGAAGCCAGCTCTCAAATGATGTGACCCCAGCAAAAGGAAATGTTGTGTTATGGTAGAAAGAACACTGGATTTAGAATCAGAGGACCTGGGGGCAGCTAGGTGGCGCAGGGGATAGAGCACCGGCCCTGGAGTCAGGAGGACCTGAGTTCAAATCCGGCCTTAGACACTTAAATACTTACTAGCTGTGTGACCCTGGGAAAGTCACTTAACCCCAATTGCCTCGCTAAAAAAAAAAAAAAAAAAAAAAAAAAGAATCAGAGGACCTACACTCAAATACCAACTCTGCCATTTACTACTGATCTGTGTGATCTTGGGCAAATCATTATTACTTCTGTGGGTCTCACTTTCCACGCTGTCTTGCTGACATGTATTTATATCTCCAGTTATTTATAAAGTGCCTAGCACAGAGTAAATAGTTAATATGTGCTTTATCTATCTACCTAATGTGTCTTTGATTAGGCACTGAGCTTCACCACTGTTGTTGTTCTCTGGACCTTCCCTATCTAGTTTTAACATGTACTTTTTAAAGGTGGTGACCAAAAACACAGTCTAATTCAGTTCAGTTCAACAAACATGCATTAGATCCCGAGAGTGGGCCAGGCACTGGGGGTACAAAGGTAAAACAAATAGTCCTTGCCCTCAAAGTGTTCAAATCCAACATCCAATACTCAGCACCAGGATTTGCACAGAGTATGTGCTCAAGAAATGCTTGTTGAGAAGGGATTTTAGTATACTCGGATTGGCTGTGTTCTTGAAATCAAGACATATGGGTTCAAGACCTAGTTCTTCTGTTTAATGGTTGTGTGCTCATGGGTAAGTCACTGAACATTTCTGAATCTCAGTTTTCTCAACTGTAAAATGGAAATATCAAGTTTCTAAATCTTTCATCCTGGATTCCTCACCATCCCCCCAACCCATAGCCAATCTGTGGCCAAGGACTGCTGATTTCACCTTTGTAACATCTTTCAAATGCACCCCTTTCTCCTCTCTGACACCACCACCACTCTAGTACAAATCCATATCACCTCATTACCTGGACTAGTGCAACAACCTGCTGCTGAGTTTGCCTGCCTCAAGCCTCTCCCCACTCCAATTCATCTTCCATTCAGCCAATAAAGTGATTTTCCTCCAGTTCAGATCTGATCATGTCACCCCCTTACTCAGTAAACTCCAGTGGCTTCCTATTGCCCCCAAGAACAATTACAAAATGGTCTATTTGGCATTCGAAGCCCTTCCTAACCTAGCCTCCTCCTACCTTTCCAGTCTTCTTACACTTTATTCCCAGACATGTACTTTATGATCCAGTGACACTGGCCTCCTGGCTGCTCCACGAACAAGACACTCCATCTCTCAGCTCTGGGTATTTTCTCTGGCTGTCCCCTGTGCCTGGATTGATCTTCCTCTTCCACTCTGACTAAGGACCTCTCTGGATTTCTTTAAATCCCAACTAAAATCCCACCTTCTTCAGGAAGCTTTCCTCAAGCCCTTTTAATTTGAGTGCCTTCCCTCCTTTAATTATCTCCTTTTAATGTTGTCTATAGCTTGTCTGTATATATTTGTTTACATGTTGTCTCCCCATTAGATTGTAAGCTCCTTGAGGCAAGGATTGTCATTTGCCTCTTTCTGTATCCCCAGTACTTAGCACAGTGCACGGCACATATTAAGAGCTCAATAAATGTTTATTGATGGCAAGTCTTCAAGCATTAGAAAGATAAATGGAATTTATTATTTTCTCTGGGTCTTCCTTTAAAGTCAGTGACCAGAAGTAGGCAGCCTCATTACTTAGGCCAGGATCAATGAGGAATATAGTAGGAGCTCAGGAAATATTTGTTGAGAGAAGAAGACATATGGGTCTGAGTAGTGGAATGGGAGACTTCCAATAGATTGAAGATCAAACGCTATTAAATCACAGCATCTCATAGTGAGAAAGGTCCAAACTTGAATGGGAATGACCTCTACAACAGAGCTGGAAAGGAGTCATTCATACTTTTATTGAATACTTCCAACGAGGGGAACTCACTACTTCTCCAAAGGTAGACCATTCTATGTTTGGATAGACTCTAGTAGGAAATTTGTCCTTAGATCAAGGCTAAATTTACCCCCTTTAAAACTTTCGTCTTTTGTTCTATCTTCTGGAGCCAAATAGAACAAGTCTAATCCCTTTTCTATGTGGAAAATATATTATACCTCTATCATTGTCCCCTACCCTTTGGGTCTTCCCTGCTCCAGGTTAAGTATCCCTAATTTCTCCAGTCTATCTCCATATGGCACGAACTCAAGACCTTTCACTAACCTAGTTGCCCCACTCTGGGTACTTTCTATCTTATTAGTGTCCTTCCTGATATGTTGGCCCAGAGTAGAACATGATTACTCAGATGAGGTCTGATGAGTGCAGAGAGCAGTGAATCAGAGATGATCACTTCCTTGTTCCCAGGCAGTATACCTCTCTTCACGCAGACTAAGTTCTCATTCACTTTCTTGGCTGCCATATCATACCATTGATTCATCTTGAGTTTGTAGTCCACAAAACTCCTCAGATCTTTTTCAGACAAACTGCTGCCTAGCCAGAGCTCCCCCATCTTGTGGCTGTGAAGTTGATTTTTTGAACCCAAAAATATGGCTTTACATTTAATACCCATGAAATCTCATCTTTGATTCAGCCCAACTTTCTAGCCTGTCTAGTTCCTTTTGAATCCTGACTTGGCTATCTATTGTGTTAGCTAATCTTCCAAAGTCTTATGCTGGCTTATTTCACAAGACTCAGAATAAAAAGGCTTCCAATTGTTCTGATTCCAAAGAGGAGAAAACTATTTAGGTAGGGCAAGGAAAGAAGAGGTGCCATGAAAATATGTTTATTTTGAAAATGCTTTGTACCTCAGTGAGGCTTGAAAAGAATTCCATTCTGGGTCCTCAAGAGTTAATGTCAAGGGGGCAGCTAGGTAGTACAGTGGATAAAGCACTGGCCCTGAATTCAGGAGGACCTGAGTTCAAATCCAGCCTCAGACACTTGACACTTACTAACTGTGTGACCCCGGGCAAGTCCCTTAAACCTCATTTCCCCAGAAAAAAAAAAGAAAGAAAGAAAAAGAAAAAAGAAAAAAGTTAATATCAAACTGGAGGCATAGTTAAAAAGAAAAAAATATTCTAAAAATTATTTCTAATGGTAAAATCAGAGAAAAAATAAATAGAGGTGGAAGCAAAATTAAAGCAGAAGATACAATTCTTCAAGGGAAAAAAGGAATAAACTAGACACTTAATACAAATCCTAACCACATGAGAATTATGCCTACATATCGTTTTCTTTTCTGTAATTTCTCTCACCAAAATAGGCTTCCCAAAGAGAACAGGCCTTCATCCCTCTCCCTCTGACCACATCCTTGGATTTTTCCTACTTGACTGCACAACATAATATTAATCCTGATCCTGATGATTATTATAATGATAAATAACATTTCTATGACACTGTAAGGCTTATAAAATGCTTTCCTCACAACCACCCTGAGGTGGGAGGGACAAATATCACCACCCTGATTTTATAGATAAGAAATCTAGGACTTAGATTGAAAAAGTGGCTTGCCCTCAAGTCACTTAGCCACTTAGCCAGTATAAGGCAGAACTGCGACTAGAATCCAAGTTTTTTGATTCTAGGTGTAGTGTTATTTCTCTCCACAGGGTGTTACCTCTCTAGTCAGCAGAGCATGGTATAGTCAACTGACCAGTGAAGACATTAGCATGGTTCAAATCCCACTAATAAAAAATCTTAACAAAAAGATTCTTTCAATTAGTCAAATGCTTGTGTTTCTTTCAAAAATTATATTCTAAAGCAAGATTCAAATACAAAAAAAAAACATCTTTTAGAGTTTGTTGCTTTTGTAGACATTTAAGGCTGGAAAGAACCTTAAAACCTAGTGTAGTAGGTTAGAACTAGAAGGGAAATGTGAACACAGAATATCAGGGTCAGGAGGGTTCTTAGAATGCAGAATGTCAGGGCTGGGAGGGTCCTTAGAACATAAAATGTCAGAGCTGGGAGGAGCTTTAGAATATAGAATATTAGAGCTAGGAGGGAACTTAGAATATGGAATAGTAGAAGCAGAAGGTATGTGTTAGGACATAGAATGTCAGAGCTGGGAGAAACCTTAGCCCTAGAAAAGGCAAGTGACTTAGCCAAAGTCATCTAGTAAGTGCTAGAGGTGAGATGTAAACTCAAGTCTCTTGACTCTAAACTCCTTCCATACCTAGCTGTCTAGTCAGATGGAAGCAGGGGTCTATCCTCACATAATTCTAATCGACTGTTTCATCTTAAACCTAACAACACCTCTTCTTTGTGCTCTTTGGTTTATGGGTAGCCTGTCAAGTGAAATGTCGGCAGTCTGAACCAAGGCCTTGCCTTCCCCACATAACCCACCACACACACACACACACACACACACAGATACACACACCAGCTTCTTGACTAAACCTGATTAAATAATTCTTAGGCAGAGCTTCCTGATAACAATTTCAGACAACACATCATCTGCTCATCAGTACTACATTGCTGACTCATGTTGAGCCTGTGGTCAGCCAGGGCTTCCCAGGGACCAGGCTGAATCATTGAAAGAATGAGAAGGAGGACTCAAGAATGCTAGGCAGATGCTTTCTGGAGGACCTACACATTGAGCCAGTCTAGAATTATCTGGTATTGGAAAGGATGCAGAGTTCAGTTCAATTTAATTCAATCCAACAATCGTTTATTAAGCATGTACTTTATGCCAGACATTGGGCTCCAAAGGAACTTACTCTCTGTTAGAAATTGTATTCCTGCTAATGATGATAATAATGATATTAACAACAACAATAATATGACCATAATTTACATAGTGCTTTAAAGTTTACAAAACACTAAATAAATATTATCTTATTTTACCCACACAGTAACCTTGGCAAGTTACCAGTGCTATTATTATCATTTTATAGGTGAGGAAACAGAGGCATACAGAGGTTAAGTGATCAGCCCAGAGTCACACAGCTAGTAAGAGCCTAAATCTGGATTTGAATTCAGTTCTTCTTCACTCCAAATCCAGCAGTCTATCACTCCAGCTGGGAGAGAAAGGGACAAAGGAGATCATGAATTAAAAACATCGATGTATCCTTAGGACCAGCACCTTGGGACCAGTCATTGTTCAATACTGTATCTGTCTCAGAGTGACCTTGTCTCTAAAATGCAATCCATCTTGCTAATTCCATTTTTGCCAAATATGAACCATCAACCAATCTCCCTGTTGTTTCCAGGACTCCCCTTTTTTCTATCTTATTGGGGTCATTCAATCTTTTCCTGTTTTCCAGGGTATTTGAGCAAATTATGGTCCATGATTCTAAAGTATAGTTCTTACCCTCACTCAGTCTCTTAGTATCTCAGAGATGACCAACACAGAAAACCAAAAAAACCACTCAGTGATCCTTATCACATGCTCATTGAGTGCTGAGCTCATATGGTGGCTAGATGCTATGGAAGAATAAAGAAGGAATGGAAGTCAACTTAGATCCATTTCCCAAAGGAGATTAGAATCTTATCTGAGAGACCGCACACATCCATCCCCACCTTAGAGCCACAGAACACTTTCATAAAGAGGCTGAGAACAAATGTAAATGAATATAGCCTAAGTTAAATATAAAATTAACAATCACATAAAGATTCAGCTTCCTAAATGAATATAAACTAATCTAAATACAAAACTAACAATTAAATAAAGATTGAGTTTCCCACCTCCATGCCTTTGTACAAGTTGGTCACCATATCTGGAATGCATTCCCTCCTTACATCAACTTCTGTCATCTGAAGATTGTCTGGTTTTTGGTAGCACAAGCCTAACTCAGTCTGGAGAGTCTCATCACAAGATAGACCAGAAGGGGGTATAATTTTTATTTGTCAAAGCAATTATCAAAGACTTTCTACTAAGTGACAGAGAAAATATAGACTAAATCAGAGGAAGGCGTGTCTTTAGCAATGACAATCACAAGACACTGATGTATATTCTAGCTGGGGGAAACAGGGGGTTGACAGAGGGCAAAGAAGGCATTAGAAGAAGAGCTGAGGCAAGATTTTGCCCAGAAAAGTGACTGCATACAAAGGGGGAGGGATTAGTCTGAGCAAGGCCAAGATGAAGAATCAGCAGAACTTTCAGAGTTCTGCATGTAGAGTCAGAAAAACAGAAGTTCTAGTCTGTTACTTGCTAGCTCTGTGACCCTGGGTAAGTCACTTAACTCTCTGGGCTGTAAAGTGAGGGAGCTGGACTAGATGACTTCTAAAAGTTCCTTTCAGTTATAAATCATATGATCTGGAATAATAACAGCTGGTGTTAAAAGATAGAGAGTGACTAGTGGATAGAAAGGCAGCCTTGATGACCTAGGATTGAGTCTTTCTTCTGATACATACTGGCTGTATGACCCTGGGTAAGTCACTTAATCTTGGAGGTTTATAGACAACTATAAATATGAGAAAGTTGCAGAGAAGGTACCTATCTTTGTTCACTGAGTTTCTTTATCTGGGAGTTCCCTCTATTCATGAAATCACAGGTTCATTCTCTCTTCCCTATCCTTATGTGGTATTTATATAGCCCTTTACAGCTTGCAGACTATCTGACTGGACCCCAAAGAAGTCTGTGAGGCAGGCACTATTAGCCCTATTTTACAGATAAGGAAACTGAGGCTCAGAGAAACGGGGTGATTTGCTAGTGATTACACAATTTCCAGGTGTCAGAGGGCAGCATGTAAACCCAACTCTTCTAAATAAACTAGATTATCTCTGAGACGGCTCTGATGTGAACAAGATCATTCGCAGTGACTAAGGCAGAGAACACAGGATCAATCAACCAATCACTAAGGATTTATTAAAGCACCTACTATGTGGCAAGCATGATGCTCCTGGGCACTGGAAAAAAACAAAAAGTGAAACCAGTCCCTACTCACAAGAAGCTTACATTCTAGCTAGGGAAGACAACGTGAATACATACACAAAAATGCATATAAAATGATTTGGGCAAGAAGGCATTAGCAGCTATAGGTTGAACTAAAAGTGAAGCCATCTAGTCCACCCCTCCCCATTTTAAAGATGAAAAAACAGGCTAAAGGAGGTTAAAGTGACTTGTTCTGGGTCATGGAAATAGTAAACATTAGAGAAGAGATCCCATTCTGCCTCTAGAACCAGGGTTCTTGGCCCACACTATTTCCTCTCTGGCTGGAGAGATGGATTGTGGTCGAGGTCACAACAATTTCAGGATTACCAGAACTGTAGGTCAGGAAATGTCAGAGAAGGCAGAGATTGAGATGCCTTTTTTTAAGTGTCACTAATTATTGAATAATCCAGATTTCTCCCAGGGGGTAATTGGGTCCCCACCACCTTAATTTTTTTTTTTTTTTAGTGAGGCAATTGGGGTTAAGTGACTTGCCCAGGGTCACACAGCTAGTAAGTGTTAAGTGTCTGAAGCCAGATTTGAACTCAGGTACTCCTGATTCCAGGGCCGGTGCTCAATCCACTGCGCCACCTAGCTGCCCCCACCACCTTAATTTTTGATTCAGTTTAATTTGCTCTTTCCCTAGCTTAAAAAAATGAGTGAGGGCAGCTAGGTGGCACAGTGGATAGAGCACCAGCCCTGGATTCAGGAGGACTTGAGTTCAAATCCAGCCTCAGACACTTGACACTAGCTGTGTGACCCCGGGCTTAACCCTCATCACCCTGCAAAACAAACAAACAAAAAAATGAGTGCGGTGGAAGTGTAAAGGATGGCTCTTTTGTTTTGCTCCCAAACCCTGCGTTTTCCAGCCTTGCCAACATCCGACTCAATCCCTACCTCTCTTCCAAACATGTCCACCTCAACCCATCACCTTTTCTCCATCCAGATCCCTGTAACTGATTTTCTATTTCCCCAACATTCTTCCCATTTCCCAAGTATTCAGCTCTCCTCAGATAGGCAGCTGAAGTGTTGACTCAACCAAAAACCTCCCAAAACAGCTAGCTCTGGAGCAAGAGTAATTTCAGCAGGACATTCCTATGTGCTTATTACTATTCATGGCTGTATTTGGGCAGGGAAGCCGCTACAGCAAGAAACCCATGTATTGTCACAAGACAGAATTAAGGAAGCAATTGCAGGTGGTCCCAGTCCTCCCTCACCTCCCATATCTTTTGCATTTAAACACACATTCTGAGAGCTCACAAATAGCAAGAGGCTTATTATCTAGCCCCATATCGGGCAGACAGAGGTTCAATAGAACTGTCTCTGCCTTACTCTTAAATTGCCAAATAAAAGCAGTGTTTAAAGAACTATTTGGTTTCTCCAGTAAAGTAGTTGGACATCCCTTAATAAAGTGGTGGGATATTTAACGGCTACAGACCTTATAGGGCTGATGCTTGTTTCTTAAAAAATACTCTTATTCGTTCTCCAGATAAACTCTCCCCAGGATCCTCATCTCCTCACACAGAGAACTTTCTTCTCTTTAAGGATGTAGTCCTAGGGCCACAGATCACAGACCTCTTCGGAGCTCTGTTTTTAAAACACCTCAAATTTCCCCTCCCAGACACATTTAATTCCCCCAAGGGAGTTCACATACCATCTTCCCCACCCCCGACCCCAGCCCTCAACGTTCACGGGCAAGTCCCAAACCCCTGAAGAACTCCAAACAAAACGACAATTTTTTAAAACTGTTCAAAACTTTTAGGTTTATTGAAGCGATTTTTAAAAGATGCAGAATGTCCAAAGTGTTTACAAATCATCTATGATGAGAAGAAAATACAGGCCAAAGGAGACTAAACACTGATACTGGAATGAAGAGTCCAGAGGAGGTGATGAGCATTGGGATTCCAAAGCCCACCCCTCTCACCCACTTATACCCCAATTCTGTCGAGACTCCCCTTCATGAGGCTCTCCTTGGGTGTCCACTTTGGGGGTCTTCATCCCTTCTTGTTTGAAGCAAGGAAGGAAGAGAAAAGCTTGGGCACGGGCACTCCATCATAGAATTGCAGGATTTCCTTCAGAGTTGGAAGGGAGGGGCAGCTAGGTGGGGCAGTGGATAAAGCACGAGCCCAGGATTCGGGAAGACCTGAGTTCAAATCCAGCCTCAGACACTTGACACTTACTAGCTGTGTGACCCTGGGCAAGTCACTTAACCCTCATTGCCCGCCCCCCCCAATGCCAAACCAGAGTTGGAAGGGATTTGAGCAGTCACTTAGACCCATTCATATCGGAATATGAAAGCCCAAGATATCTCATGGATGGTCATCTAGCCTCTGCTTGAAGACCAAAAACGAGAGAGACTCTACCATCCCCAGAGGGCAACTCCTTCAACTTTGGGAGAGCACTGATTATCAGGCTCTTCCTTGCAATGAGTCTAGATTTGTCTCATCCTCATCTTACTTCGGCCCTTCAGGGTTGTGTAAAGCAACTTAAAACTCTTTAAAAACTTAAATAAAGCTATTGTGTTCTCACCCCACTCCCCAATCTTCTTCAACCAACACAGTCTCCCTCTCCTGTTCAGAGACCTAAAGTGTGGCTGCAACTCATCCAGGTCAGATAGACTGGCGAACAGCCAACCAGCCAAAGGGAAGGTACATAAGGTACCAGTTCCTGCCAACCTCCCAGCCCCCACTCCCAATGGTGGAGGCGGTGGCATCAAGCCAGAGACAAAAAACTGAACAGGAACCTCCCGGAAGAGGGGCAGGGCCACCTCTGACCAGGGATGAGATCTCCTTTCTCCTGTGTGGTATCCAAAGCATTCTGTCATAACCAGAGTCATCAAAGTGTCACAGCATTCCCAGCAACAAGCAGAAAGAGGTTCAAGTGGGAAAGTCCCAGCATAATGCTGTCATCATTTAATTTAATTGAATTCAATCCATTTCAACAGATGAGACTATTTGCCGTTCCCCATACACAACATTCTATCTTCGAGCACAGACCATCTCCCAGGCCTATCATGCACTCTCTCCTCACTTCGGACTCCCAGAATCCCTCGCTCCTTTTAAGGATCCATCTGCTCAAGGGGCCACTTCTGTACACTTAGCCTTTCCTGACCCTTCCAGTTCCTAGCGCTCTCCCCCAACTGCTTGGCATCCATTTTACTTTGTGTTTACTGTGTAGATAGCTTCTCTTTTCATATTTACTTCTCCGTATACATTTTGGTTTCCTGTTTCTTGAAGGCAGGGACTGTTTTATTTCAGTCTTTATAATCCCAGCACCCAGCATCAGGCCTGGAAGACAGTAGGTGCTTAATAAATACTCAATGCCTGAATGAATGAAAGCACAAGGCACTAATGATTAGTCAGCTCTCCCAAAGGCCATATCGGCTTCCCCAAAGCACTACGACTATACCCAGACAAAGCTAACCACGGTGTCATTCTCATATCCCAAAACGGAAGGGATGCTGCCAAACGGAGCCAGATTTTTGGCAATCCACTCCTCACTGCCCCTTCCTTGGCCCATGGAAAGATTGTCTGATTTATTTCTACGACTGGATTGGAATTTCCAACTGGGAGTTCTACTCCATTATGCTCTATTACCACTCAGCCCCCATTTAAGCTATTAGCTTCATTTGCACTGGGCCTCTGGGGCCTTCTGCTTTGCTTCTATCAGGAAAGTTCCATGGCAAAGGCCTTCCACTTTGCTTCTTGACACCAGGGGCCCTGGTAGCAGCATTTTACCCTACCAGCTGAGACTCTCCAAGTGAGGACCGAGAATTATTTCATGCTTGCTGCTAAGGATAGAGGAAGAGGTAGGAGGGGAGGGGGAAGGAAGGAGAAGGAAATCTGTACTGTACTTGATCCTTTGGGTGGCTGAGACTGATTCATTGTCCTCTGCCTTGAAAGCTTGAGATCTGGGAGCAATTCTGGCCCCAGACAGAGCTCCTGTTCCAATGATTATCTGGGAAGGTGCCACGGCCAGAAACCCTGCGGTCCATCTGTGGTTCATTCTCCAGCTGCGATCCCCCCCTTCCCCCCTCCCTTGGCACAGCCCCATGTTTGACCTCCAGACTGGGTCATTTTGGTGGCCTGGGGGCTGCTGCTATTTCTGCTTGGAATCTTGATTTCTTGTCATCGTACCAAACTCAACTTTACTGGTGGCTGACATGAGGACAGACAGAATGGGACAGGAAGGGGGTGGGGGGGGCGGGGAGAGCCACGATACCAGGAAACAATGCTGGCCTCCCCCTTTTTTGTTTCCTTAGAAGAAGAAGAAAAAACTCCTTTGCTGGTTGAGAGACTGAAAAATCTGATCCAACACCAATGGTGGGCACGAGCACCCGGGGACTTCAGGCAAAGCCCCAAATTTCACAGCACGTGTGTCTTTCCAGACGATGCATGGATCTACTCCACAACACATTGTTAAAGTGATAATTAGTGATAGACTTGTTATGAATATTCCACATAAAATTTCCTTCTGCAACAGCCGATAGAGACAAAGGGCATACTGCAAGAGAGGCTGCATTTATCTAAAGGGGACACTTTTCCTTTAGGGAGAAAAAAAAAACAACCAAGGGGAGAGGCAAAGAAAAGGGGGGAAATTAGCAAACAAGAGAGCAGAGGCTGATTGAAATCAATTCAACATCTCTAAGCCTTCCGTGACGTTGCAGAAACTTGTAATCTTACTCCAAAGTACTGAGAGAAGCCAAAGCCCAGCTAAAGACCACTTGGGAGTTTGAAACTTAATCCTGAACTTGGGTCTGCAGCTGCCCCAATGAAGGCTGGTTAGGAGGCTTCAGCTGCTTGTGGGATTAGGCGGGGGTGGGGGATAGATTTCTCAATGTAAGTAAATAACTGCACTCCAAGTGAACTACCTTCCTTTGGGGGGAAGGGGAAGGAAGGAGAGGAAGCTTCCATGTAGAAAAAATTGCCTCCTATCTCCTCCCCAAAATAAAATAAAATGACTTCAGTCCTCAAGTCCCCCACCTAATTCTGAGTGGTTGCTGTCTTTTAACCCCCTGATTGTTTGGGTCCCTGTGAAGCAAAGGGAAGGCCACCAGCTAGATCCATGCTCTCTCTCCTTCAAACCGTCTGATTTTCTTAGGTTGATGAAACATAATGGGACTTCCTGGCAGATGACTGGGAAAAGGGAAATCCTTCGAGGCTCAAAGGAGGAAGAAAGCCAGGCTCCAGCAGGGGCAATGCTTCCTGTGAATAAAGAGTCACTGCAGCTACAGGCACCAGGAGAATAATCTTTGGAGGGTCTGAAAGGTCCAAAGACTCATGGGGACAGAGGGAGGAGTGCAATTAGCAGTGTGAGCGAAGCACAGGCAGGTGGTTCTGCCAACAGCCCCAGGGTCCCAGTCAGGCCTCGCTCTTACAGCGGGCAGTGTTCAGATTGAAATGGAGCTCTTTGACGCCAGGAGGGACAGAGAGAGGGATGGGTAATCAGGGAGTAGCAAGCCATGCACCCGCCCCAAACCCTGAGCGAAAGGAAAAGCTGTGTGACATTGGAAGAGTCACTTAATCTCCATTTGCTCTGTTTTGACTGACCAGTTTCCTCATTGGTGAAATGAAGAGGTTAAACTAGATGGCATGTGCTCTGGTCCTCTGCTAACAGACAGGCATGACCAGGGCCTCTTAGTTGGTCCCTTGATACCATAGGAGGGGGGAGGGGAGAATGCCAAAGAGGATTGGCACCTGAGCCAAAAGTCTCTTCACAAATGCCCTTTAGCAAGGGGTCAGAATACCACCCTGCTATGCAGCTGAGCACGACCAATCCAACCCAACTCCCTGCTATACTAGGGGCTTGTAAGAAGTTATCTATCTATCCCTGCTATAACTCCTGCCCTCGATGGGTAGCCACCCCACCCACTGAATTTCACTGCTCTCCCAAGTCCTGGTCATTGGATCTTTGTTTGTGAAGAACTTCAATTTTTATTTTGTTGTTGTTGTTGTTGTTTGCAGGGCAATTGGGGTTAAGTGACTTGCCCAGGGTCACACAGTTAGTAAATGTTAAGTGTCTGAGGCCAGATTTGAACTCAGGTACTCCTGATTCCAGGGCCGGTGCTTCATCCACTGCGCCACCTAGCTGCCCCAGAACTTCTATTTTTTAAAGTCAGGGTACCATCACAAAATTAGAACAAATCAATTAGAGAACCCAAAGGGAAACAGGGAAAGAAATCAGCTCAGCTATGGAAGAAACATCTACCTTTTACTATCCCAAGGTAATCTAGAATTCCCATAGGAAAGTAGGAATATTAGCAAAAAAGGAAACAAGCTTTTACTGAGTGCCTGCTACATGCCAATCACTGTGCCAGATGCTTTACAAATCTATCATCTGATCCTCATAACATGAAAGATAGGTGTTATTATTATCCCCATTTTACAGTTGGGGAAACTGAGGTAAATGAAGCTTAAGGGAGTTGCCCTGGGTAACTCAGCTTATAAGTTTCTGAGGACAGATTTGGATTCAAGTTTTCCTAACTCCAGACCCAGCACTCTATCCACTGGGCCACCTGGTTGCCTCTATTAGGTGAAGGAGAGATAGCCTGTGATCACTAGATGCCTCCATGACACCAGAGGCAGCTGTCCATGGTCCTCCATTCTTTTCCCTTTTCTGCCTTTTCTGCCTTTTCTTCCCTAACACTTTCCTTTTCCTACTACCTCTTTCCGCACCCTTTTTGTTCCTCCTCTCCTGCCTTATTTCACAATTATCACTTAGACATAGGCTTAAGCTTTGCAGGGTTAAAAAGGTTGTCAATCCCTACATTAAGTTCAGAAGATGCCCATTCCCAGCGGCTACCTTGTTAACCACCTCGTCTTGTGCTTCCATCAAGAATAAGGATTTTCATGAAAGTGAAATTTATTAAGAATATGTTTCAACTCATGAATTGCATTAGCCTTTCTCCCTAAGATCAGTTAAAATTTTCAGCTTAATTTTTCAAAATACCTAAGCTAAATATAATCACACCTTGGGTGTGTTCTCCTGATGCAAGGAAGAAGCATTAGCTATGCTGGAGGAGACGCTGAAACAGCAGAGGTGTCAAACTCTGCAAAATTTCTGACTGCTACCCAAATCAGATTAAAATGCAATGGGGAACTGTTTGACAAAGTAAATAAAAATGCAACATAGATAATGTTAATCTGTGGTTTTCTAAGTCAATAAGCAACTTGAAGGGATCCATTTCTATTTGACTTTGACAACTCTGGTGTACAGGACCCAGATTCAAAGCTTGATCCTTCCACTCACTACCTGTGTGGCCCTGGGCAAATCGCTTAACCTTCTGGGCCCAAATATTTCCATATGTAAATGACAGTAAGCCCTTTTTGACAAAGAGCATACTCATGTTTCTAATTCACTCACCACTGTCAGCAAAAATGTTTGTTTAGTTCTCTGATATTATATTGACATAAAAAGGCAGACTCTAAGTTTCAAAGACTGGATATACAAAAGCATCTAAGGGATTTTAAAACAGCCCCCTTCTCTAACACATAATAATAAGATCTGCCACTTGGCACTTATGAAGTGCTTTCCATGAAATATTCCCACTGAGTTTCAGAAAAATCCTTTGAAGTTGCAAATATTCTTGGAGCTATTTTACAAATTTAGATATGGAAGCCTGGAAGGTTATATGACTTGCCGAGGGTGAAAATAATAATAATAGTGGTGATGTTGATGATCAACAATTAGTATTTATTTAGGGATTTAAGGTTTGCAAAGTACTTAACATATGGTATCCCATTTGATCCTCACAAAACTCCTGCAAGGTAGGTGCTATTATTAGCCCTATTTTAAAGATGACAAAACTGACGATGGTAAATGCTTAAGTGACTTGCCCCACTGGTTAAGTGACAGCTAGTAAAGGTCTAAAGCAGAGGCTCAAACCAAGGTCTTAATGATTCCAAGCAGGCATTCAATCCATACTTATCACCTAGGGGCCTACATCGCTCAGCTAGCCAGAGTTAGAGATAAGGTCTGAACTCAGTAGGTCATGCTATTGATAAGATTAAGGGGCTGGGGTGAAGACATCAATAGCCTCATCTGCCAATACATTTAGGGGTAATGCAATAAAAGTTGGGCTTATAATTTGGGACACTTCAATGGTTAAATTATAATATGATCTACCTTAGAAAATCAGTATTCAAGAGGAAAAGTCAGATTAAGGTCACTCTGCTTGAGTTCCAGGAAAGATTTTATTTTCTTTAAAAGCTACTGGGGGGCAGCTAGGTGGCGCAGTGGATAAAGCACCGGCCCTGGATTCAAGAGGACCTGAGTTCAAATCTGGCCTCAGACACTTGGCACTTACCAGCTGTGTGACCCTGGGCAAGTCACTTAACCCTCACTGCCCCCCCCCAAAGCTACTGTTTTCAAGGGGCAGAAGACCCAGGTTCCAATTTTGCCTCTGACCTTTACTACCATGAATAAGTCACTTCTTCTCATTGGACCTTAATTTCCTCATCTTTAGAACAACGAGGTTAAACCAAATGCCCTTTGAGCTCTAGACCTATGATCCTAACTGTTCTAAAGTGACATCATCTCAGGCAGACATTCCCCTCCAGATTTGGGAGGCCACTACTCATAACATTCTTTTGCAGCGCTGCAGCCTACCAACTCTTGCACACATCTTCACTACATTTACAGTTACTATCATCAATCTCTCATTTTGTATGGGATACAAAAAGTGGGGGCAGGATAAACCCTCCAGGGGTCAGTTGGCTGGCTCTGGGGAAAAGCAGGCTTTCATTCTCAGTCACAGATGATGTAAAATGAAATCTGGCAACTCTCATGGAGGGGGCACCTGAACATGCTGACAGAGCAGGAATGCTACAAGATGGGCCCCTGGGAAAGAGAAGGCTTCTCCCTAGTGTGTCTCTTGGCAAAATGCTTCCTAGTTCACAAAATCATTTTCTTGATGTCATTCAGGCTCACTTCAGGCAGGGGCTGAATCTCTGCTTCTTTTCTTCCTCGGAGGACAAGCAGCCAACATTCATCTTCTACCTCATGAGTCCCGGTGTCATGGGCTCCTTGGACAACAGATGGAAATAGGCTCTCGCACCCGTGCTTTGTTTAGGCTGATTATCTGTGAAAATTGAGTAAACATATCACGATTGGATTTCACATTTCTTCAGTTTGTCATTGTTAGTTATTCAGAACAAACTCAGCAGAACAGTGATAATAAGAAAGAGATAAAGAAGTTGGGATTTGATAGGGGAAGAGAGGAACGATTAGACAAGACGTAAGGAAGGTGGTTGTCTTTTGTGGATTTTGGTATGAGGGTGTCACCAGTTGACATTTTTATTTTTCAGCTGTCATGCCTATTTTGTAGTGTCCCTATTTGTCCCATTGTTGAGGCCATGGGAAGTTAGATAACAAATAATTACTCAATAATATGGACAAACCAAGGCACTAAGGTGGCCTTGGGTAAGTCACTTACATTCTCTGCACCCCTTTTCCTCATCCACATATAAGCTAGTACAACTTTCTCAGGTAGACATTTTATCTACTTGAAAGGGTGAGAAAAGCAGCTTGAGGAGAAACACAGATTATGTGAAAACCTAAAATAAAAGCTGCCCCTAAGATAAAAGGACTTGAGGAGAGACGGTCTGTGATTCCCTGAGTAGAAGCAAAAGTGCTGATTTATCATAGAGATGACTGCCATGCATTGTTTCTCAGTAACTAATTTACATATCTTTTAGGACTTAAAATTTAATTTCTAGGAAACCAGGAATGAAAAGAATTATCTGGCAACTCTAAGACAATTGTATGTTGACTATCTGTGTCATAAATGACAGAATTGTGTATCTTAGGTCTCTCAGCCTAAGTGAAAGGTGGGTCACTACAGATGAGGAAGTTAGGATTTGAGGGGAGAGAGAAGCAGCACCAAATTAGGGAGCAGAAGCCAATGTTAAACTGCATGCAGAAAATAGAAAAAAAGAAGTTGACAAAATCAACATTAGAGAAATGAAACAAGGAAAGAACAAAATAAAAGCTCATTCGAGCTGAGACCAACTGACTAGAGAAAGGAAGACTGCAGTTAATAATAGGGAATTGTTCTGACTGGAGGAAAAATCTGATGCCGGGAGCTGATTGGAGAAAGCGTACTCCTCTGCTGTTTGAAGAGCTGAAAGGCTGCCTTGCTCTTTAGTGCCATCTATAGCTTGAGAGAAGAGAAATGCCTCAGAGATTTACCTCATTTCCTTTTACTGTCCTTTCTAGTATCTTATTTGTACAGAGTTGTTTGCATGTTGTCTTCTCCAGTAAACTGTGAGTTCCTTCAGAGCAGCAATTTTTTACCCTTTTTGTATCCCCACTTCTTAGCAAAGTGACTGGAACTAGTAAGCACTTGATAAATGCTTTTTTACTCAACTCTATAGCCAGAAAGGGGTAAACACAGTCCAGAGAGCCAACCTGAATAGCTTTGTAGACCCCAAGCTTAAGGAAACTGCTTTTCACTGAAAGAGTATAATGTGGCTTCAGTACTCATACAAGGGAACAAACCTGGGGGGGGGGGGTCTAAGTCTGTTCTTTTCTAAAAGAGCTTAGCATTTCTTCAGTAGTCTGAGGGCAGCAAAGAAGCATCTTTGTTCAGCAGAAGAGTGGAGAGATCCAGAAGAGCAGCTGTCCTGCCTAGCATGTAGTGGAGAGTGTAGACCAAGGATATCAAGGCCCGTAGCCCAGAGTTGTGAGTTGACCTGGTCATATGGGTTTCCCTATTCATGTGCTTCTCTGCTAGGTTTCTGTAAGCTTGTGCCTAGTCTCCCCCACAGACACTGTCTGCATTAGTAGAGGAATGTGATGAAGGTTTATGGGCAGATTATATAGTTCTATGATTAATGTCTTCTGTTAGAAAATGTAACGTGTAAAGAGTTAATAGTGTTATCTTGGATGATTTGTTTCAATGGAGAACATACGGGTAGTGGTTTGGGAACAAGAGTTGTGAGCAGTAGATCTGTCTTCCCCAATGCCAGGGTTACTTCCTAGGACTCTGAGATTAAGGGAAACTCAATCCCTCTGGGGAACTGCCTTGATCTGCTAGTTAAGGTTCAGATGGGGTGACCAAGCCAGACCCAACACAGGGAGAGAGAGAGACAGACAGACAGACACACAGACACACAGATAGACACACAGAGACAGAGGCAGAGAGACAGAGACAGAGACAGAAAGAAACTAAAGAAAGTAAGGGGTAAGTGCTATCGCCCCCATGGGCTACATATAAAATGAGGGAATTTGATTAGCTAACTTCTAAATCCCATCCAGCTCTAAATTTAAGATGATATGAAATGTTTGAAGTTCTTTGCCATCTAGTCAAGAACCTTCCTGATGGAATGTGAATGAGACTGGGATGGTAAAATCAATGGTGGAAGTAAAAGCGTGAGCCAGAGCATTCAGGTGGAACAAATCCAGTTCAGCAGAGATGGGGGAAGGGGGTAGATGAGAGAGGCCATTCTCACCTAAGAACCACAAAGGAATGACCTATGTAGACCTAGACCAGGCCAAGCCAGCTAGGTCCTGCAGAACTAAAGTTGGATACAATAGCTTAAGGAAATTGAAGGGTCATCTGCTCTGAGATCAGTCAGTTTTGGTTTCTGTACACTGATAATTTCCCTTCATGGATATTATTACCATTTCTGGATTTTCTTATTCTCTTTTTCCTTTGTCAACAAACCTCAGAAAATGTGTGTGGATTATCTTCATAAATGGGGGAGAAGAGAAAGAGGGCAAGGAGTGTTGGACCTGGGCAGCAAGATGGAGTATTAGGGGAAGGAAGGATGGGGAAGGTAATTAGGGAGCAGTAGAGGTGGGCCTCTAAACCCAGTGATCAGGAAGGGCAGGAAACACAGAGTTTAGTAATCCATTGTGATTTTAGAAGAGGCTGGAAAGGTGTGGAACCAAAGACAAAGGTCCCCTGGATAAGCTACAAGGAGGAGCTGGATTCCCCAAGAAAGTGGTCTTAAATCAACCTAAGCCCAGGATTGGCTCCTTCACTGAGAGAAGACATGGGAAAGGAATGAGTTAAAGGAGAGAGGAGAAGTGAGATGAGGAAGCAAATGCCTGGGGACCATGGCTTGAGTGTGCTGAACAGACCTTACTTTCTTGTCCACCACCCCACATCTTCCTCTCATACAGTGCCTAACTCCATAGTCTCAGAAGGGCCCTATTGCAGCCCATCTGCCAAACCCAACCCAGTACCTAACTGTGGCCTCCCTTTTCCATTGCTGAGAAGAAATGTTAAAAACCAGAATAACAACAACTTACCGCTACTTGTGGCTGACTCCCAGGCCTCCAGCTCCAGTTGTCTCTTCAGGCATCCTTTCCACATCTGTGCTGTCGCCTCCGGCTCTGGCTCTGGCTCTGGCTTCTCCCCTGAGTGAGCTCTGGCTCCTCTGTCTTTGGCATGACTTCCATGTCTCTGTTCTCAAAAACTCCTTTCTTGTTATTCTTCAGGAGGGTGTCAGGACATCTTGTCCTGAGTTTGGCCAGTAGCCAGCAGGACCAGATCCAGGATACCAGACTAAGAGGGATATGAAGGTGAAATGTGGGACAGATCTGTGTAAGCTTCAGGCATCTGGTCACCTTAGTCTACATTCACTGTAGAGAATTTAGATACACCGAACCAAAGCAGATCAGAGACGTGAAGAAGAATTGCTTTGGGGGAGGGGGAATGCCCTAAGGGTAGTTGTCCATCCAGAATTACCACACATCATTTATTTTGGATAAGAAGGCCTTTTCCTTCCTCTGTTTTTGAAGATACCAATGCAAAAACAAGCAAGGAAAAAGACTGCTATGTCAGTGATTTGTAAGTCCCAAGCCCCAGGAGACTTTCATAGTTTAAGATCGAGTATGTCCAAACATCAACTCAATTCAAGTCAAATAAGCATTTATTAAGTGCCTACTATGTATTAGGGCATCGTGGTAGGCACCAAAGATACATATTCAATTCAATTCAATAAGCATAACACACAGTTGTTGAGAGCTCACTGCGTGTCAGGTACTGTGCTAGGTGTTGGGAATGCTGAGACAAAATCAAAAGAACCCTTGACCTTAAGGCTCTTACATAATCCTGGGGGAAACCAACAGGTTCACAGTTAAACAAATGCAAAAAACATATACACTAAACACAAAGGGATTTAGGGACATGGGGGTGGGGGGAGGATGCAGGCTGTACTAACGACTGAGAGTATCAGCAAAGACCTGAACATAGTCTTTGCTAGAGACACTAAGAAGGAAGGTCGGGATGCTAAGAAGTGGAGTCGAAGGGGGAGAGCATCGTGGGGCATCCTAAGCAAAGTCTCAGAGGCAGGAGATGGGAATGTGTACCTGCTGAAGAGGAAGCAGAACAATTTGGCAAAAACATGGAGTCCATGAGGGAAAGGAAGACATAATCAGTCTGGAAAGAAAGGTTGGAAGCGACCAAAACAAGAGACAAAAATGAGCATCCTGCTCCTCAAGGATCTTCCATTCTCTTAAGGATCTTCAGACTGACCATACAGTACCTGACTGTATCGTCCCAGAGAGGCCCACATGGAGACCGCTTCCACAAAGAGTTTACTCCTTGCTCACATCCAGGACCGTTGCCGGTCCATGGTACAAATGATGCTATCTATATTCCTGACTCAATCCCAACAGGGACCAGTGAGCTTGACTGTGATCTACAGGTAGAGGCTTTCACCCTAAGCCAGGATAATCACAGTACAAGGAATCGAGAGAGAATTTGGATGGACCAAATTCATCACCTCTAGCCCCAAACCTCCAGAGAAAGAGAATCAGAAGGGATCCTGGAGTTGTCTTGTAGAACACTTTTTGGGCTAAGACACTACAGGGAGGCATCATAGCATGGTGGGTAGAATGCTGGACCTGGGAGTTGGGGATATAACAAGTATATAACAAGTATCTCTGATGCTTATTAGCTGTATGACCCTGGGCAAGTCACTTAATCTCTTTGACCCTCAGTTTCCTTATCTATCAAATGGAAATCATAATGCCAGTATGACCTACTTCACAGGGTACTTGGGAGTCTGGGAACAGGAACAGAGGAAGTGGATGATAGAGGTTACTCACGGCTGAGGATTAAGTCGATTGGGAAAGTCTGGGAATAAGGGTAGTGGTAAGTGAATCATTTAAATGGTAGGCCATGAGATCAAGTCTGGGTATAGAAGAAGCCAAATGGGAGAGAGGGGCTGGGAGGATAAAAGAGATCAAGGAACAAGAAGGTCACTACTGTGTTGCATCGTTTTCTAATTGTTTTGTGCATGCTATATTTAACTCCTTCCAGGTGGTGTCTTACAATACATCTATTATACCCCTTAAGGCACCATAGGTCCTAAAAATTAGGGCTGTCCCAAAGAGTAATGACATACCTTTGCTCCCATTTTCCTCTGGTAGTGAGTTCCCCATCACTAGAAATCTTCAAGAAAAGGTTGATGATGTAGAGGAGATTCCCATTCATGCCTCGATTGGACTAGGTGGCACCTCAGGTCCCTGTGGATTTCTTATTCACTATAATTACCTAGCTAGGCTTATTAATTAGAGGCTGAGGGAACAGGATAATTTTTTAATTCTTCAGCACCACTGCCAATTCCCTAACCCAGCCCATATGTCCAATTTTAAAAGGGTCAGTGCTTCTCCAACTTTCTGCACTGGTGGAACCCCTCACTTCAACCAAATATCTGTAGCTCCTTACGGTAAAAAAATGTTTACAATATGTTTAATGCTTAATGCTATAGATACCAAACCCCCCCCCCCAAGCTGATTTTCTAAAATCTGTTTTCATACTGAGAAAGAATGGCATAGCTAGACTCTGACACATTCTGGCTATGTGACCCTGGGCAAGGCACTGAACCCTCAAGGTTACCCAGACAACTCTCAAAAACCATAAGGGGCAGAGCTGATGTGTTGAAATGGAGGATTCCTCCTCACAAATTCCTCATACCCATGAAATCTGAGGGCGAGTAAAAAAAATCCAATAACACTTTTATTCTGAATCTTAGCAAAAAATGTACTCAGTGAGAAGTCTGTAATTCCTTGCAATCAATGTGTTTTGGACTTGGGAACAACAGTGCATGTGAGAGCACACCCTGTGAAGTGCTTCATGACAATTTCAATTCTCCCCTTTCCTTCCATAAGTTAGTACTGGTAGGGGAAGGGGGAGGGAGGAGGTTGCTACTTTCTGTTCATCGCAGTTTTCTTTACAGACTTGACAGTTCTGATTGGCAGATAGGCACACACAACATACATGTTCACTCTGCTTTTCCTGTCACTTGCCATCCCACTGCTCTCCATATCACATGTGACTGACAGAAAGCAAAGTCCATTGATAGATCCCTCTCTTGGTGGAGGGAGCTCTTTGCAATGCCTTATGGAACTCTGGAGAATGCCAAATAGGATGGTCACACTAGCAGCCCCCAACTGAGTTTGCTTGAGAGTCCACTGCTTGGAACTGGGGCCATATTTTATCCAAGAAGAACTGTGATACGTGGGGAAGAGTGAAGAGTTAAGTTCCCAGGCTAGTCCACAAAAGGTACGTTTGCCGCATGATGGGGGTGAGTCTTGTCAAAGTTTTGCTGGAGCTGTGATCTCATTCATATGGGTACTGCCCCCAATGATACGATCACACCGGATCCATGCTAGCCAAATTTTGTCCATACACACTAATATATTTAAAGCAGAATCTTTTATAGAAGCAAAGGACTAGCAACAAAGCAGACACTCGTCGACCAGGGGAACCGCTAAACAAATTGTGGTCCGCGAATGTAGGGGGCGAGCTGGAGCCAGGTCAAACTGACTTGCCATAGCCAATTGTTAAATGCTACAACCTGGGGCTTGGTTTTGTAGATTGTCTACACTTAGGAAAGTAATGGAGAAGATGTTAATAGTGTACTACATATGTGTGTGTATAAAATTTCAGAGAGCTGGTTGTTAAATATTTGCCAGCAAACCCCTGCATAAATGAAATGTATTAATTGTCCTTTAAAATATACAGATCATTCTTAGCTCATGGCTGTAGAAAAACTAGACAGCAAGCTGGATTTGGCCCTCAGGCCTACCCCCTGATATAATAAAACACTGTTGTTCTGAAAGAAACAATAAATATGATGAATATAGAGAAGGACAGAAGATGTACAAAATGGCACAATGTGAGGGAAGCAGAACCAGAGGTGAACTACTTTGAGAGGGAATGAGTGTCCTCTCACTGAAGGTCTTCAAGGGGATGCTTGCATGGTCATTTGCAGAAGGGATTCCTATTGCAGACTTGGCAGTCTACACCAAATTCCTTTTCAACTCTAATTCTTCTTCTTCTTGTTCTTCTTCTTCTTGTTCTTCTTCTTCTTGTTCTTCTTCTTGTTCTTCTTGTTCTTGTTCTTGTTCTTGTTCTTGTTCTTGTTCTTCTTGTTCTTGTTCTTCTTGTTATTCTTGTTCTTGTTCTTGTTCTTCTTGTTCTTGTTCTTCTTGTTCTTGTTCTTCTTGTTCTTGTTCTTGTTCTTCTTGTTCTTGTTCTTCTTCTTCTTGTTCTTCTTCTTCTTCCTCTTCTTCTTGTTCTTCTTCTTCTTGTTCTTCTTCTTGTTCTTGTTCTTGTTCTTCTTCCTCTTCTTCTTGTTCTTCTTCCTTCTTCCTCCTCCTTCTTCTTCTTCCTTCCTCCTCCTCCTCCTTCTTCTTCTTCCTTCCTTCCTCCTCCTCCTCCTCCTCCTCCTCCTCCTTCTTCTTCTTCTGGCAATGAGGGTTAAGTGACTTGCCCAGAGTCACACAGCTGGTAAGTGTAAAGAATCTGAGGCCGGATCTGAACTCAGGTCCTCCTGACTCCAGGGCCGTGTGCTTTATCCTCTGCGCCACCTAGCTGCCCCTCATGATTCTCTAAGTGGGATTCTGCCTCCAAGCTGAGTTCGTTACCTAGAGTCTATGGTCTCTTAAATCACCCCCTAAATGTTGCTTTGATCCATCACCCAGTGGTGGTACCAGGTGGTACCCTGAGTCTTTTCCTCCAGCCCATATGATTCCCGTCATTTCTTCCCTTATTAAATAGAAGAGAAGATGAGAATGGGAATCGTAGCTGACACATAGATGTCACTTTGTGGGATACAAAAGACTTCCTGTATATTATATCACTGGAATCTACTGTCAACCCCATGATGTAGGTGCCACAGTTATTATCACCCCCATTTTACAGAGGAGGAAGCTGAGGCTCTTTAAGGTTGAGAAGCTTATTCGTGGTCACGTAGTGTTAGAGGTGGTCATTTGAACCCAAGTCTTCCTGACTCTGGCCCTGTTCCTGACCTTCTGGACTTCAAAATCATGTCTCTACTTCAGCTGCTGGGGCCTCCTTGGTCTGGATCATCCAAGCACTCCTGTGGCCTGCTCGCCATGGACTATCCTTCTGCAAGGCCTGCCCCTCTTATCCCACTGGGAGGACCTCCTGTGCCCTGGCTTTCGTGAAGGCCCACAGCCAGCCTGCCTTCCTTCCCCTCCCAGTCCTGTCCCATCTTTCTCCACTTGAGAATCACACCTCCATGTTGGGTCCTTTCATCTCACCTTCATCTCACATCCTGCTTTTCAGGTCCCTCCTGGGTGATGTCTTCCCTACCCCCACCCCCATCCCCGCTTCTTAGAATATAAGCTCCTTATGGTTAAGGACTGCCATTCTTCCTCCTTGTATTTGACATTGTTCAGCATAGTCCCTGGCATATAGTAAGCACTTAATAAATGCTTCTTTCTTTCTCTGAATTCAACACCTTATGTGCTACAATGTGCTGCCCCAGGTCTCAGTGCCTTACTCTGAATAGGAGTGGGTAGATAAAAAATCCCTAAGGGTAGGAGGCAGCTAGGTGGCACAGTGGATAGAGCACCAGCCCTGGATTCAGGAGGACCTGAGTTCAAATCCGGCCTCAGATACTTGATACTCACTAGCTGTGTGACCCTGGGCAAGTCCCTTAACCCTCATTGCCCCACAACAGAAAGAAAGAAAGAAAGAAAGAAAGAAAGAAAGAAAGAAAGAAAGAAAGAAAGAAAGAAAGAAAGAAAGAAAGAAAGAAAGAAGTCTATGAAAAATCCCTGAGGGTTAGGAAGAAATTAAAAGGCCTAGAAGTTTTAAAAACTCAGAAAATTATGTCATAAACATCTCTTGGGTCAGATGAACGGTCTGGGGAAGTGTTCATCTGCAGAGAGGAGATGAAGCAGGAAGCTGGAAGAAAGGAGACAAAGGCAGGATGCCTGAACTCTAAGGTGCTGACTCCGCTATATCAGGGGGTCAGCAAACTAGGGCCTGAAGACCAAATCCAGCCAGCCATCTGTAATCTCAAGGTTAAGTGGTGGCCATGCTGTCTTGGGGTCAGAGAGAAGAGTGGCTGGTGAAAATTGTGGGCTGGTGAAAACTGAGCACCACTTCTCCAAGATGGTGCTGGCGGAGCAAAGGGCAACTCCTGGTCAGTGACTTCTATTCAGCCTCCATTGGCTTTGATGACTTGGCTTTGGGCTGGACTTGCTTCAGACACCAGTTGTGCCTTCTTAATATTCCCCTTCAGCACCGCCTTGTACCAGAAGTTGTTAAGGCGTGCTGAGGGCTCTGGGGAGGTGGCTACTGACCTCTTCAGCTCCATCAAGGGATGGATGGTAGGGAATTTATCCCGATAAGAATAATCCCCATCTCCAGGCAGAAACTCCCTTCTTGCTGCTACTCCACTTCTCTAAGGCCTTTGTGAGAACATAAATAAGCCCGTGACACAACCAAGTCTCAGCTTCCAGCAACCCCCCAGGGAGAGCATGGTATGCATGGAGCCCATGTGGAATGCATGGGGCTGCAAGAGGAAAGTTATTTCAGGTTCAGCTAAGTTATAATTTCTTTCTTCTGACTGATCATTACTGCTGCTGACTCTATAAATAACCACCTAGGGAGTCTGCTTTTTTGCTCCTCAAATCCTCAGAAAGCACTGCCAGGTTCTATGTGGTTTCCAGCCTGCCAAGCACACAGAACAGTCCTTTTCTATCCCACTCTTCAGGGAATCCTTTGGGAACACGTGCCAAGGAAGGGCATTGAGTTCTGTCCGGCTCCCTCCTCAGGCAGCCCCGTTCAATTCCTCAGTGCCCAAGCAGGAGCCAGCTAATTCAATATTAAGCACCTACTGTATATAAAGCACTCTGCTAGGTAGCAGGGATACAAAACTCAAAGTGATGCAGTCCCTGCTTTTCGGGGAGCTTACTTGGGGTTGGGTGTGGGATATATAACATACACAGTTAGGTAAATACCAAGTAAAGGATCAGTAACAGCAGTAATAATAACCCATGTTTGTAAGGGTTGCCAGGCATCTTATATAGATCATGGGATTTAAAACTTACAACAATCTTCTAAGATGGGTTCTGTTATAATCTCCATTTTATAGATGTGGACACTGAGGCCCAAAGGGGTTAGGTAATTTTGTTAAGGTCGCACAGCTGCTAAGAGTATGAGGTGGTGTTCAAACCCCCTTCTTCCCGATTTCAAGGACAGCCTGCTCCATCACACTGACTGTAATATATCTAGTGCTTTCAAAAGGGGGAAGGGGATGGGGGAGGAATCAAGAAAGACCTTGAGGGAAGGAGCACCTGAGCTGGGTTCTGAAAGAAGTCATTGGCAGAGGTGAAGAGGGAGTGCATTCCAGACATGGAGGCCAGTGTGAGGGAAAGCACGCACCCCAGAAAGACACTGGAATGTTGTATCCAGGAATGAGATAGCAGGCTAGTCTGACTAGATCTCCAGCATGGAACTTCCTCATGTATTCCTACAAATGCCCTATATTACTGTCTCCCAACCCAAGAGGTGGCCTTTTCTGTTTCAATCCAATTACATCACCCCATCTGCAGTGGAGAGAGCCAATCTAGTTAGTAATTATTCATGTAAGACATTCATCAATGAGACCTCTAGGGATTACATCTTGGGGGATGGGGGGATGGGGGGATGAGTGGAGGAGGAAATACAAAGTTCCTGGCAGGAGGAACAATAAAGAGAAGGAATTGACAGAGAAGAAAATCTCGATATAAAGAAAACCTCCAAATAATCAAGAACTGTTCAAAATCCAACGAGCTACTTCTATTGCTCACACATAGTATTCCATCTCCCACTTCCATGCCCTTTGACCGCCTGGTCTCCTCTATCTATAATATGTCTATACATGTCTATAATGTCTATATATGTTCTCCTCACCTCTGTCTCTTAGCTCCTTTCAGAGCTCAATGTAAAGGCTGCTACCTACCCAAGGACCATCCCAAACACTGCCCCGTCCCTGCCAGTTGCTAGCAATGACTTTATATATATTTTGTTTTTATGTGTCAGTCATCTAGCATTCATTCATTTCTTCATTCATTCATTCATTTATTTGTTTATTTATTTTTTGTCTAGTATTTATTAAGTATCTGAGAGTTAGTGAGGTGGCACCAGATCTGGAGTCAGAAAGACTTGAGTTCAAATGAGGCCTCAGACATTTACCAGCTGTGGGACCTTGGACAAGTCACTTAACCCCAAATTGTCTCCCCTAATAAACAAATAAAATGGAATGCAAAAAAGGGGGAATATAATATATAGCAAGGACTATACTAAGCACTAGGGATACAAAGAAAGGGAGTATGTATGTATGTGTGTGGGGGGGGAACAATCCCTGGTCTCAGGAAGCTCACAGTCTAATAGAGATATATAACATGCAAACAACTTCAGACAAACAAGATATATACAGGAGAAATGGAGGTAATCTCAGTGGGATGGCACTAAGATTAAGGAAGCTTCTTTGCGACTTTAGCTGAGACTTGAACAAGGTAAGCCAGAGATGCCAGGGGATGGGGATGAAGACAGAGAGAATCTCAGGTCTGGGGCGGGGGGCAGCAAATGAAAATGCCCCACCTCGGGACTGGGAGTGTTTTGTGTGAAGAACAGCAAGGTGGCCAGTGTCACTGGATCACAGGGTGGGTGGGTGGGGACTAATGTCTAAGAAGACTGGCAAAGTAGTGTTATGGGCCTAGGGCACCCCAGAAGTTCTCTGGGGGCACATCAAAGAATCTTCTCCTGGAGAAACTAAACCAGAAGACAGACACACCTAGAGAGATAAGTGGAACCAGATCGGACTGAGCTAGCCCTGAGACCCCCACCCTTCATTCTAGTCTCCCTAAACTCTGGAGATGGCTTGAGAGATCTGCAGCCACCCCTCACCCAACTCCTCCAGCCACCACCAGTGGGGGATGGTCCTCCCTCACTAAAGGAACTTTCCACAGTCAGATGGTCACCCCCATCAGTCCTCTATAAAAGTACCTGCCAGTCTCCTCCTGGAGGAGATTGGTACCTCAGAGCCATGCTCTATGCCTTTTTCCCCATGAGAAGTCCAAGGATTTCTCTTGGTTTCCCTCCCCTTCCCTTCCCTTCCTCAGCCCCGAAATAAACTACCATCTTATTCTAACTGCTTTTGTGTGCAAGAGGGTGTAATTCTTTAAAGAGGAATTCCTAAGGACCCCAAGCCCCTAACCCCCACCCCAAGCCCCTTCCCAAACCCCCTATCCCATTCTCCCCATGACAGTAGGAAGGGGTCAGGTTATGAAAGGCATTAAAAGACAAACAGAGGGTTTTATTTGATTCTGGAGATTATAAGGAAGGAGTCACCGGAGTTTAGGAAGATCAATTGGATAGTTTGAGTGAAGGATGGATTGAAGTGGGGAGAAACCAGGCAGCAGCAAATGCAGGCCATTCCCCGATTCCACCCCGCCCCCAACCACGGACTATAAGGTCCCTGAGAGCAAGGACTGATTTGTTTTTAGCTTTGTCTTCTCAACACCTAGTATGCTGCCCAGCACAGAACAAGTGGCTACAAAAGTCCTTGCTGGGTGAATACAGTCATGGCACCAAGGTCAAGCTTTAAGTGTGAGATTGGAGTTGGCAGTGATAGGGACATCCAACACAATAAACTTTGGGGCTTAGAGGAAAGCACTGAAGAAATATATGGTGCCTGATGAGGTCATAAATAAGAGCCCACAGAGCTCGTTTTTCATTTTTCAATAAAGAGGAAGATGAAGATTGAATTACTCAGCTCTCTAAACCAATATGAGAATTTCCATTGTTGACCTTGCTGAAATCTTGATGCCCAAGAGAGGTGACTGTTGTCTTTCACCCCGACCCCTCTCTTCTGCCCTGATCAGTCCAAATCTCAGGAAATCTGTCTAGTTCTGGGGGCTACATTTTAGGAAGAACATTAATAAGATGGAGAAGATGTACTAGAACCAGCTGATGCTAGTTTACAAGAGTCTATTGTAAAATTTTCAGTGTCAGCATTTCTACCTCAAAAATCATCAAATGCTACAAAATCAGGGTAGATGAATTGTTCTGTTGATTTCTAGACTTGAGAAAGTGATGGCAAAAATGTCAACAATGCAAATTAAACTTAAAAGTGTGTCATACTGGGGCAGCTAGGTGGTGCAGTGGATAGAGCACCAGCCCTGGAGTCAGGAGGACCTGAGTTTAAATCCAGCCTCAGACACTTAACACTAACTAGCTGTGTGACCCTAAGCAAGTCACTTAACCCCAATTGCCTCACCAAAAAAAAAAAAAAAAGTGTGTCATGCATACATTCCCCCCCCAGAGAGCCAATTGTTAAACATTTTCCCAGAATCCCCCCCTAAACCCAACCCCCCCCCCCCCGCAACACCTAGAGAAGGACAAGGAAGGGCCTAGAGGCCATGCAATAAGAGGATTCATTCAAAGGAACTAGTGGGACCATGATGGTGCCCATCTAGTATCTGAAGGTTTATCACATAGAAAAAGGATTGATTTCATTCTGCTTGACCCCAGAGGGCAGAACTAGCAACAGATAAAATGGCTAAGAGGCAAACGAAGGAAAAAACTTACTAACATTTGAGCAATTACAAAGTGGAACAAGCTGCTTCACAAGGTACTGAGTTCCCCGTCACTGAAGGTTTGCAAGCACAGGCTGGACAGCTTACTTATACAGTATGTTGTGGTGGGGAGTTCTGTCTAGGTATGGGTGGGGCTAGAAGGCCCCTGGGGTCTCTTTTGGCTCTGAGATTCTGTGATGACATGACAGCAAATTCCTCTAACATGAAAATTTCAGTATGACCCCAAAGTCCCCAAGGTCGAGTGGATGGCCCCATTTATTTCAGGGTACATGTGTGTGCAACCTGCCCTGGATTCAACTCCATTTTCCTCTAGCAAAAGAATCCAATCCCTTCCAGTGCCTAGTAAGGGCATCCATCTGACCACAGCTAACGACCGCCCAGTAACTTTTCCCTGAACAAGTCCAACACCCCAGTTCAGCTTCAGAGGCCTCTATTGGGTTTGTAGGAAACAGATTCCTGAATCTAGACTTGTCAAATTCCTGCTCTCTGGGAAATAAGGCATTCTTGGATTTGGAATCTGTTTGAATGTGTCCAGCTCAGGCTGAAATGCAGCTCATTGTGCTTTCAAAAGAGAGTCTCCATTTTCACTGACAGCTGGGTTTTTTTCCTCCTTTTTCCTAAAGCCTCGCTCATTTAAGCTGTCACACATAGAGACATGCGGGGCATGGCTCCCAAGATATAGCCGGCTGTACACCAATTATCCTAAGCAGAAGTCAGCCAAGTGCTCACCCTAACTTCTTCAATTACTCCTCTAAAGGAAGGGGTCAGAGACAGGGGTGAGCAGGAAGGCTGGTGTTTCTGTGGATGCACAACACACACACACACACACACACACACACACAGAGAGAGAGAGAGAGAGAGAGAGAGAGAGAGAGGCACACATGCACACACCTACCTTTGGCAAGCAGAGTAAAGCAACCATAAATGAGGGAAAAGAATATATTCTATTAGAAGGAGGGGAAGGGGAAAGGAGAGGGGAAGAAGAGGAAAAAGAGATGGAAGGTGAGGAGGAGCAGCTAGAACTAACTGGATTTCTGGCAACAAGAGTGTGAGTCTCAGTCTGAGAAGAGGCAGTTCAGTCAGTCAAGTCAACAAGCATTTATTAAGTACCTACTATGTGTCAGGCACTGTGCTAAGCATTGGGGATACAATAAAAGGCAAAAGACAGTCGCTGCCCTTGAGGGGTTCACTATTTTATCATGAACATGAATGAAGACACGGTGCAGACAGCCATATAAATGAACTGGATACAGAATAAATTGGAGATGATGGAGGGAGGACACTAGGATGAAGAGGGATCAGTAAAGGCTTCTTGTACAAGGCGGGATTTTGGTTGGAGCTTGAAAGAAGCCAGGAGGTGGAGTTAAGGGAGGAGAGATTTCCAGGCAAGGGGCATAGCCTGTGAAAATGTCTGGAGCTGGAAGAAAGAGTGTCTTGTGTAAAAAATAGCAAGGAGGCCAGCGTCACTGAATTCAAGGGTACGTGGAAGGCAGAAAGATATAAGAAGTCTGAAAAGGCAGCCAGGTTCTGAAGGACTTAAACCACAGTAACATTTTCTATCTGATGCTGGAGGTAATGGGGAGCCACTAGAGCAGACTGAATGAGTAGGGGGATGATATGGTTGAGCCTACACTTTTAGAAGATCATTTTGACAGGAGGACCCTGGAGGTTCAGTAACCTAAGGACTCTGGCAAGAGTGGGGGATGGGCAACACTCCTAACTCTTTGCAAACGATCCTGTTACTCTTTGCAAATGATCCTGTTACATTCAGACCTGCCTGGTGTCTCTGAAAGAAATCACCCACCACCACCGCCCCAAATACCTCATCACCTTCAGTGACTAAATCTGGCACTTACATGATGCCTGAGCCCTTACAGAAACTATGTACCAGTGTATGTAAACCCAGGCTTTACTCCCAAATATTTACCAAGTGTCTACACCACTGTAATAGAATACCTGAGGGACCTAGAAAAGGGATACAAGATGCCTATAGCCATTGCCCAGAGAACTTTGTGATTTAGTTGAAGGTTCTGATACAGTGAGTGACAGAGTAAAAGCAACAATGGATTGTGTTTGGGCGGGGCAGGAGTGAGAGACTCTGGGTCCTGGGTTCAAATTCCAATTACTTATATGAGCTTTGACAAGTATCTTCTCCCTGGGCCTCAATTTCTTCTTGTGTAAAATGTTTAACAATGTTTTTCATTCATTCATTTGTTTTGTTTTGTTTTGTTTTTTAGTGAGGCAATTGGGGTTAAGTGACTTGCCCAGGGTGACACAGCTAGTAAGTGTTAAGTGTCTGAGGCCGGATTTGAACTCAAGTACTCTTGAATCCAGGGCCAGTGCTCTATCCACTGCGCCACCTAGCTGCCCTACATTCATTCATTTGTAGTAAAAGGTAACTATAACATTTAACAATGTTTCTCATTCATTTGTGAGACATGGATAAAGTCCCTACCACAAAGTTGAAATAATTGGGGATGACAATTCCTCTCATTTCTAGAGTATTTTGAGATTTCTAACGTGCTTTCCTCCTTATCACCCCGTCAGGCGGGGAAGTGGAAGCATTATTCCCATTTTACAGAGGGGAAAACTGTGTGGCTCGGAGCAGTTAAGTGACTTGTCTATTATCAAACAGCTACTAAGGGTAACCGCATGAGCAAATGTTCAGGTAGCAGGACAAAGCCCACCGTACCTGAAGCCTGGCAGACAGCAACATGATGAGGGAGCTGGATAGTTGGGCTGGTGCCGTCTCCTCCTCTAGGAGGGCCTTGACTTCCCGACAAAGGGTTTTCAACATAATGGGCCCTAGGAAGGCCACTAGAGGTTTTTTGTTTCAATCTGCTTTGCTTTGGGCATGTTTGGGCCGGACCAAATCTAACTATTTTTCCCCCTCCTGGGGAAATTCACTTCGACTTGAGTTCCTATCTCTCCAGCAGGACTCCTCCCGGCTCTTCAACCTTCTAGGCAAAGGGGATGAGCTTTCCTTCAACTCCCAGCCACTAAGGAAAGTTCCAGTAGCGCACAGTAGGGCCCCAGCAGGATGGGACAGCAACCAGCTGGCATGGAGGCAATAAGGGCCAGGGAAAAGAGGAGGCAGAAAGAGAGGGGAGGGGCAGGGAAGCTTAGTGCACCTTATCTTAGTCCGACAAGGAAAAAACCTATTTGTATCTTCTAAGGACTTTTACTAATCATAACAATGGAAAACCCAGAGGAGCCTCTCCATTTCATCCTTTAAGATCTCTCAGAGGGAGATACTTTCTCCCCCTAAGGTCATGACTGGCCTTTCTTTTTTATCTTCAGGACTTGGCACAGTGCCATGCATAGTAGGTGCTGAATGAACGTGTGTTGATTGCTTGCTTGCTTGACAACCTAACCAACCATTTCAGATATAGAAACTGAGACCTAGAGAGGTTAACCCAAAAGATAAAGGATCCTGTCCTTTTCTATCTGTGTCTATATTTAACCTAGACCTATAGGTCTGGAATTCAGACCAATCAATCAGTGACCAAAATAAGTTCTGTCTTCCATTTGACAGGCAGCCATTGTGTGAGGAGGACAGCGGGGCATGAGAGAGTTGGAAGAGATCTCCCAGGTCGGCTAGTCCAAGTCATACTTGAGGAAGCATCCTCCCTCCAAAATCATGTCACAAAAGCAACAGCAACAGTAATCATAGCTGGCTGTCATAACACATTCTAAGGTTTGTAAAGCGCCTTATATACATTATCTCATTTGATCCCCACAACAAACCTGTATGTGTGTGGGGAGGTAGGGATTGTATTGTTATTCCCATTTTCCAGACGAAGAAACTGAGGCTGAGAAAGGGGAAGTAACTTGACCAGGGTCACACAACTAGTAAGTACTCAGGACAGGATTTGAACTCAGATCTCCTTGACTGCAAATCCACTGCCCTGTCCACCATGCTCTCTAGCTTTCTGCCAGAAGCCAGAATAATCCAGAAAATGGAGGTTTTTCTTCATGGAGTCTCTGATTCAAAAGCTCTAGTGATAGATAGGGAACTCACCATTCCTCTAAGGCAGCTTGTGGCATCTCACCTTGTCAGGAAGCTCTGCCCTCCTGCCACTCTCACCCATTGTGCCCAGTTCTGCTCTTGGAGGCCAGGCTGAACAGTCTGATCCCTTGCCCGTAACACATCCCCCAAATACTTGAAGGCAGCTGGCAATTCTAGGCCTGGCTTTTCCCTGACACCTGGCAGAAGCTCCTCGTCTCCAGAAGATTTTATGATACCATGACAACGTCTTGTTCTTGAAAATACATCCCTCGGCAGGACCAGCAGGGCTGGGTGGGGGATGGCCTTTCCCTATCACCCTGACAGCTGTCGCCCTGCTGCACAGCTGGGAGAGAATAGTCTGCCTCCAGCTGCTCCCCCCCCCCCCAAACAGCCCCACCTGCCACAAAGGAACAGAAGGGCCACCTAGGGCAGGCCAGGCAGGCCCATCCCTCAGCATGCTCAGGCACGTTCAAGTGTGAGAGTGCAAACATGCACACAAATGCATGTACACATGTGTGCACACACAGATGCATGCATACATATACACACATACACATATATACATGCACACATACTTACACATACATTTCAGAGGCGACTGCCTGACTTCAGCCCCTCACTCACTCCGCCCATTAGCCAGCATTCAGATAAGCAGAGCCCCTTCCCATAGCCACTTCAGCTGAGTTGCCAGGGAAGCTGGATGAAGATTAATGAGAGCATTATTCTTCTTGCCAGTTTTAGGGCCTGGGACAATTAAGCAGATAGAAAGCAGGGCTTTGCCAAGGGTTTAGAAACTTCCCCTTCTCCCCCCTAGAAGCACATCAGGCGTGAATTCAGCACTTTTCTGAACCCCTTCACTGCTTTGAAAGTCCCTTTAAAAGCCCCAAGTCCTTGGGCAGGCTAGTGCTCCCTAAACTAGAAGCTTCACTCCATCGAGTCCTCAGACCGACCTGTCTGGAGGCATCTCTACCCAAGTCATCAAAAGAGCCAAAACAAAGCAAGGATCAATAGCAATTTAGCACCCAGTGTCAGTGCCCCGGGCACCACATACCCCACATACACATATGCACATGCACACACGTGCACACACGTGCACACACGTGCACACGTTCCTACCTTCCCTATTACTGTAGAAGACGACACTACCCTCCAAGTGTCTAAGCTTGAAACCTGGGAGTTATCCTGGATTCCTCACTCTCTCTCCCCTCCCCTCCCCACAGCCAATCTGTTGCCAAGGCCTGTCAATTTCACCTTTGCACCCTCTCTCTAATGCACCCCCCCCCTTCCTCCGACATTACCACCCCTCTAGTCCAGGCCCTCATTACCTCATGCCTGGCCTATTTCAATAGCTGCTGGTGGGTCTGTCTGCCTCAAGCCTCTCCCCACTCCAATCCATTCTCTATTCAGCTGTCAAAGTGATCTTTCTAAAGGCCAGGTCTGACTGTGTTACCTCCCCTCTACTCAATAAACTCCTGTGGCTCCCTATTGCTTCTAGGATCAAATATAAAATTCTGTTTGGCATTCAAAGCCCTTCAGAACCTACCCCCCTCCTACCTTTCTAGGCTTCTCACATCTTACTTACTGATATATATTCTTGATCCAGTGATGCTGGCTTTCCAGATGTTCCAGAAGGAAGACACTCTATCTCTCAGCCCTGGACAATGACTCTGGCTACTCCCCATGCCTGGAATGCTCTCCTTCCTTGACTCTCCTTACCCTCTTTGTCTTCCTTTGGGTCCCAACTAAAACCCCAAATTCTCTGGGAAGCCTTTCCTGACTCCATTTAACGCTAGTGCCTTCCCTCTCTCTTCATGGTTTTCGTTTTAGCCTGCATATAGCTTGTTTCTACATATTTGTTTGCCTCTTATCTCCCCCAGTAGATTGTGACTTTCTTGAGGGCAGGGACTGTCTTTTCTCTCTTTTTGTATCCCCAGTGCTTAGGTGCAACTATGCGAAAAGTCAGGAGGACCTAAGTTCAAATCTCACCTCAGACCCTGGGAAAGTCACTTAACCCCAATCGCCTTAAACATCTGGGGCTATCTCTGGTCATCCTATCTCGCCACTGGACCCAGATGGCTCTGGAGGAGAGAGTGAGGTTGGTGACATTGCACAGCCCTCCCTCACTTAAATCCAATTCACTGCAAGTCATGACATCACCCCGATGTCATGGTCTCTTCAAGAATGAAGGCCAAACAACAACATCCCCAGTGCTTAACACAGTAATGACACATAGTAAACACTTAATAAATGTTGTCTGACTGACTGCCAATTGAGGTAAATGGACAAAATGCCAGTATTGGTTCAAGTGGCATACAAGCCAGCCTAGCCTGATGGTCTGAGGCCAAGTCCTGCTCTGACATTTTGCAGCTGGGGGGGACCATAGATGAGTCCTTCCTTCCTTAAGTCTATTTGCTCATCTTGGAAATGGGCTGATGACATTTGTACTTCTTCCCTCACAGGGCTGCTGGGAGGAAAGTTCTTTGTAAACTGCAAAGTCCTATGGATATAGAAGTGACTCTCATCATTATCTAGCATTGACAACAAAATGGAACTTGGAGCTTGTGCCCACAGAGAACAACAGTAGAGAAGTTGACAAGTACAGGTCGTGGATTTAGAGGGAAAAGCAGCCTCCCAGACCATCATGGCTAACCCCTCCTCCCCCATCATTTTACAAATGAAGACACCAAAGCCTGGAGAGGGTCAGTGACTTGTCCAAGATCATAATGGTTCTAAGTGACAACTTGGATTGGAACCCAGATCCCCTGATTGTTCCCACTGCACGGAGATGCTTAGAACCTGTGATTTTCAGGAACTCCCAACGGGGAAATGTTTTCTAGGAATGCAGATCAACACCTACACTTAGATGTACAACTTAGAATGCTGGAGAATTACCTTGGGTCTTGAGAGTAGAGTGACTGGCCCAGGGTCACACAGCCCTAGTGCGTTAAGGGCAGGACTTGAACCCAGTTCTCCTGATTCTGAAGCAGAGTCTCTATCAAGCCATACAGTCTCTTGCTAGTTTAGGGTATAATCACACGCAATAGTAACTTTGGAAGTTGATGTCTTAACAGTATCCATTAAAAAGGCAGCAAGACAACAGCAATCTGGCGAAGTTAAATCTTTTTTTTTAAGTTAAATCTTAAAATAAAAATCTGATTTGGTCCAAACCCATGGATGATCTTCCAGTGCTCACCCCTCCTGTGCCGGGCTTGCCCCTGGGCTCAAGAAAGCTTTAGCTACCTGCCTCTTAGAGCTGCAGCTCCAAACTCATCTTCCTGAAAGAGGCTGGCTTCTTTCTTTGGCTGAGGAGTGGAACTTAGCATGAAGAGTTAGCACTTGACTTATTACCCTATGGGCTGCGTGGGTCAGATATGCTTCAATCCTTCGAAAATGTAGCCCTTAATTCTCCACTGAAACAATCCACAAATCTGAACTAGTGCACAAGTTCCTGCCAGATAGCTTTGGGAGTTACCTTCTAATAGTAACAATAACTTGCATTTATATCACACTTTAAGTTTTACAGATGAGGGAAACTGACGGTCAGAGATAAGAAGGCATTTGATCAAAGTCACACAGGTAATATTAAAATCAGAATTTGAACCCATCTCCTTTGCTTCCAAATTCAGCATTCCTACTATACCAGGGGTTTTTAACCTGGAGTCCATGACCTTACTGGGTTTGTTTGTTTGTTTGTTTATCTATCTATCTATCTATCTATCTATCTATCTATCTATCTATCTATCTGTCTGTCTGTCTGTCTGTCTGTCTGTCTGTTTATTTATTTATTTGGGGGGTTTTGTTTGTTTGTTTTATTTTGTTTTGTTTTGGGGCAGGGCAATGAGGGTTAAGTGACTTGCCCAGGATCACACAACTAGTAAGTGTCAAGTGTCTGAGGCTGGATTTGAACTCAGGTCCTCCTGAATCCAGGGCCCATGCTTTATCCACTGCACCACCTAGCTGCTCCCCCCCCCCCCCGGGGCTTAGAAATATTTTTTGGTCACTATATTCCAATATGATTGGATTCCTTTGAAATCCTGTGTGTTTTACTTTATGCATTTAAAAACATTCTTCTGAGAAGGGGCCCAGGCTTCATCAGAGTGCCAAAGGGGCTCATGGCACAAAAAGCGTTAAGAACCTTTGGACTATATGAATTCTCATCTGAAGAATGGGTACAATGAAGCACATACTTTCCAGCTTATGGCATTGTTGCAAAGAATGTGGTTTGTGCCCTTCCAAGCCCCTACTGTAAAAGTATGAATAATCATACTTTTACTCTGGAAGTAGACCTTCCAGAGGGACTGTGGGTAAGGTCAGAAAGAAAAGCTCCCTGGCCCTCCTCTCTCCTTTCTTTCTCACTTCCGTTTCCTCTCCTTTCTCTCTCTCCTCTTTTGCGACTCTATCCTCATCTCTTTACCTCCTTCTCTCATTACTGTGTAATCACTGGCTTGTTCAGTGTCTTTCTCCAAAGGATACAAATTCGGGGCAGCTAGATGGCGCAGTGGTAAAGCACCGGCCCTGGATTCAGGAGTACCTGAGTTCAAATCCGGCCTCAGACACTTGACACTTACTAGCTGTGTGACCCTGGGCAAGTCACTTAACCCTCATTGCCCTGCAAAAAAAAACAAAAAACAAACAAACAAAAAAACCAACAAAGGATACAAATTCATTACATCCCAACCCTTAAAGGAACAGCACAATCCAGGGCCCATAGAGATGCTGTGAATTGCTAGCAGGCACTGGTAAATCATTCTCAGAGGTGAGAACAACTTATCATTTCAGGTCCTAGCCTAGACCTCTTAACTTTGCAGTGGGGGGAAGGGAGGGTGCAGCTGCTATACATATTTAAAGAAAGGGCATCTTCTCTGAGATCCTGTTACTCTCAATCCAATCCAGTCCAGCAACCATTAATTGAGCAATGACTATGTGCAAGGCGCTGGGGAGACAACAAGTAAAACAGCAGGGCAGACCCCTCTGAAACAAGGGACTCGACCAGGTAGGTGCCTTTTCCGTACTCCATGGGGACAGAGCGATCTGTCCTTCTCTATTTCAAAATTCTCAGGTCCTCCCTCCCTAGTGCCTCTGGAACCAAATATGAATTCCTTAGCTTTTATGATCTGTTCCCAACTACCGTTCCAAGTTTATTGCCCATTAACCTCCTTCATGCATTCTATATTGTGGTCAGCCTGGAATACCAGCTCTTTTCTTGTGTTTTCCTATACTTTCTAGCTTCCATGTATTTGAATAGACCATGTTGAGCAGTGAAGAGAGTACTTGATCTGAAGTCAAGAAGAAGACCTGAGTGCAAATCCTAGTTGTATGCCCTGCGCAAGTCACTTAACCACTGTCTGCCTCAGATTCCCCATCTGTCAAATGGGGATAAGAATAGTACCTACTTCCCAGGGTTGTTGAAGATCAAATGAGATGATTGGAAAATGCTTTGCAAACTTTTAAATCGTATCTTTCATCATCATCACCACCACCACCAGCACCAGTACCATCACCATTACCATCAAACAGGACCCTAGCATTTTGAGGAAGGGACCTTGAAGATCACTAAAGAGGAGAGTGCTCAAAGTCACAGAGACCAGCTTCTCTGCCTCCAAATCCACTGCTCTTTCCACTCTGCTATGTAGTGTTTCAAATTCTTTTTTGGGGGGACGATGAGGGTTAAGTGACTTGCTCAGGGTCACACAGCTAATAAGTGTCAAGTGTATGAGGTCAGATTTGAACTCAGGTCCTCCTGAATCCAAGGCCAGTGTTTTATCCACCATGCCACATAGCTGTCCCCCCTTTCAAATTCTATTGAATGGAAAATTCAACTGGTACAGGGAGCTGATGCTTGAAGAAATGTTTGCCCAATTACTAATGCTCTCACCATAATGGAAATAGCCTTATTTGAAAGCCAAGGCAGACAATCACCCATCAGAGAGGTTTTTTCCCCCTTTTTTCTATGTTATATCCCCATTTAAGTGGCTTATTTATGAAATGAAAGAGATTTCCATTGTAAGAACTATATACACTGCTGTGCCCACCAGAGGAATCCAACACTTGTCAGACCATAGGATTATAGATTCAGAGCTTAAAGGAACCTCCTAGAAGCCACTTCATCCAGTTCCCTCATTTGGTAGAGGAAGAAACCAAGTGAGGCTCAAGCAATTTAAGTGACTTGACCAAGGCCACACAGGCAGCAAATGTCAAGGACAAGATTTGAATCCAAGTCCTCTAATTTCAAAATCAGTGTTCTTTTCATGGTATTAAATCAAGTCAACAAGGATTTATTAATTACCTCCTAGGTGCCAGGCATGAGGCTAAGCTACAAAGGGAATAAAAAAAGTCCTCAATCTCAAGGAACTCACAGTTTCATGGGGGAAGATACAATGTAAATAATTGTGTATAAATAAAATATATAAAGGGTAATTGGAAATAATCTCAGAGTAAAGGCACTAATATTAAGGAGGACCTGGAAGAACATCATGTTGAAGGCAAAATTTTAGGTATGATTTGAAAGAAGACAGAGAATCTAGGAGGCAGAGACAAGAAGGGAAAAAGTTTCAGGCATGGGGTAGAGCACACTGCCTCCTATGAGCATTCCAGTCAATTTTACTGTATAGCAAATTTCCACTAAATGAACTCTATTTTCTCACTTCTTTCCATCATTATTGCCACTATCACCATCACCATCACCATTACTATCATATCATAATCACCTTCATCATCATTACCAACACACCAACTCCCACTGATATGGCCCAGTTAGGCCACTGGATCTTCACTACAACCCTGGGAAGTAGGGAGTCCAAGGAGTATTATTTCTATTTTCCAAACAAAGAAAGTGAGTCCCCAAGAGATTAAGTGACTTGTCCCTGGTTCCACAGCCAGTAAATGCCCATAGAAGGATTTACATCCAGACTACAAACTCCAAGTCCAATACTTTATCCAATATAAGAGTTGCCTCTGATAAGATCAGAGATGCATTCAACTAGAAAATCCCCCAGCCCTGGCTCTAATAACCACACTTCCAAGTGCAGGAAGTCAATCTGAAAGGAAATGGAATGACTGATAAAATTTCAATAATAAAAGTTAAAACCTTAACCACACTGGGCCAGACTCAAGCTAAGTCACAGAATGAAAACACTGGCAGCAGAAACTCTAGGGCAGGAACACTTGATGCCACTGCCATAGGATTGGCTGGGGACAATTTATATTGTAGAGGCAAATTTAAGGATCTCACTATATGTTTCAGTGGCATCAAGCCTACTGAACAATTCCAAAGTAACTTTGCCTTTTACGCATTTTTTTTATGTCATTCGAACTTCATAGATTTAGAATTGGAAAGGAACTTAGAATACAAAAAAATCCACTCCTTTTACCTTATAGTTGAGGGAACTGAGGCACATAAAAGTTAAGTGATTCACTCAGGGTTCCATACGGTCTGATGTGGGATTTAAACTCAGGTCTTCTTGACTCCAAGCCCAGAGCTCTCTCCACTATAACCATCTTCTCCTAGGAAGACCTAATCACATGACTAGAAACCATTTCTGAAGGAGCTCTTAGCATGATGTAATGGAAATCATTGTAGCCTTAGAGTCAAACTCTAGCTCTGCCACTTATTACCCGTGTGATCTAGGTCCGATCAATTACCTTCCCCTGAGCCTCAGTTTCCTCATCTATTAGTTCAAAGCCTTGGGCAAGGAGACCTCTAAAGGTCTCTTTTGTTATTATTATTTTTTATTTTTAATCATAAAAGTATTTTTTTATTTTCCAGTTAACATGTAAAGATAGTTTTCAACATTTGTTTTTATAAGATTTCTAGTTCCAAATTTTTCTCCCTCCCTCCCTTCTCTCCAGACAGAAAGCAATGTGATATAGGTTATATATGTACAGTCACATTAAACACATTTCTGCATTAGTCGTGTTGTGAAAGAAGAATCAGAACAGAAGGGAAAAACCTCAAAAAAGAAAACAAAAAACAAAAAACAAAAAAAGTAGAAACAGTATGGTTCAATCTGCATTCAGATTTCACAGTTCTTTTTTCTAGATGTGGAGAGCATTTTCTCTCATGAGTCTAAAGGTCTCTTTTGGTTCTAAATCTCTGGCCCTGGGATGCTGAGGTTTGCCAAGCACTTTGCTCACAACAATCATGTTAAGTAAGGAGCGTAAGTGTTATGAATATGTCCATATTAGAGATGAGGAAACAGAGGCTAAATGGCTTGCTTGTGACTGAAGGGGCCAAGCAGGTTTTCCAACCCAGGTTCCCCATTTCCCAAATCCATCATGTTTTTCATGAAACCATCTACCTTTCCTCTATGGAATAATAATAATAATAACAACGACGGTGAGACGGTGACGACTTACTTTCCCCCCAGTAACATCCCTGATTCACATTTTCTGCTAGGATGAGATCTCTGGATGCTAGACAGAGGCAGAAAGAGGTTTGGTTGTTGTTAATTGCAACAAAACCAGTATGTATGCATGTGTGTCCCAATTTACCCTGTATATATGTGGGATATATATAGTACTTCACATACTTTCTCCCCTACCGGCCTGTGAGGTTTAGCCCCGGTCTGGTGTTTTTGCATTTCTTTATATTCCCAGCACTTAGTGCAATGTCTAAATTGTAATAAATGCTTGGCTGACTGACTGACTCAATGAGCAGATGCACACTGAAGGGAGCTAGCTCTGGCAGCAGGTACAAAGGCTGGATGGGGGCAGGGGTTGGAGTGGAGGCTGGCAGTCCTTGGAGGCTACTGAAGTAGTCAGACAGTTAGTAGTGGTGGGGGCAGGAAGGGAGGAAGGGGAACAAAATACAAGTGACATCACAGATAGACTTGCTAGGGCTTGGTAACTAACTGTAGATGAAAGACAAGGAAAAAGAAATGAAAGACTAGAGATAAAAGCCCTGTGGAAGTTCAAAGTACAATACAAATTTAAGGTATTTTAACTGTCATTCAATAAAGGAGCAAGATACTCTGGCTGTCAAGTCACTTAACCCTGTGACGCCTCAGTTTCCTCATCTCTAGAATGAGGGGATTGGCCTGGCTGGCCCCTGGAGTCCTAAAGTATAAAAGAATGCTGGGATGTCATAGAATTTGGGAACTGGAAGAGAAGAGAACATTTATTCCATTCTTTTCCTTTGGGAATTGAAGGAATGACTTGCTTGATCGAGGTCATCCAGCTACGTAGCAAACCTGATACTAGAGCCTAAGGTTTTCCCACATCCCAGACCAGCATGCAAGGCATTCCACAGACCTACTGATTTAGGAATCTCCCAGTTCTCTAAGGGTGATTGTCTTAAGAACAGTGTTCACTCTGACAGCTTCTCTTCAATGCAGTAACACTGGCCCCCTGGCTATTTCCCCAACAAGACACTCCATCTCTCAACTCCAGGCATTCTCTGGTTGTCCCTCATGCCTGGAGCACTCTCTCTTCTCTGCTTCTGCTACTAATCTCCCTGGCTTTCTTTAAATCCCAGCTAAAATACCACCCTCTACAAAAAGCCTTTCCTAACCCCTCTTAATTCCAATGCTTTGCCTCTTCAATTATTTCTTATTTATCTTGAGGGGCAGCTTGGTAGTACAGGGAGGTGATAAAGCACTGACTCTGGAGTCAGGGGGACCTGAATTCAAATATTACCTCAGACACTTACTAGCTGTGTGACCCTTAATTGCCTTAAATATCTGGAGTCATCTCCAGTCTTCCTGATATATATCTTGCCACTGGACCCAGGTGGCTCTGGAGGAGAGAGTGAGGCTGGTGACCTTGCACAGCCCTCCCTCACTTAAATCCAATTCACTGCAAGTCATGACATGACCCCAATGTGGTGGTCCTCTTCAAGAATGAAGAACAAACAACAAACAACCTTGCCTTACTATTTATCTTGTGTGTAGATTGCTTTGTATATATCTGTCTGCATATTGTCTCCCCCTTAGATTATAAGCTCCCTGAGAACAGGGACTGTTTTTTGCCCAGTACTTAGTGCAGTACATGGCACATAGTAAGAGTTCAATAAACATTTACTGAATGAATGAATATCCAGTTAAGAGACATACTTTACCTTTTGTCTGATATATTCTTTTACCAAAGCCTACTCTGAATCACCTGGCAACACCAGCCCTGTTGCCTTTGGCCACTTGTATCCATATGTTGTTTTCCCAGATGGGAGGAGCTATCCTTTTTTTTGTATCCCTAGTACCTACTACATATTCAACACATAGTAGGTGCTTGTTAACAGACTGATTTCTTGAGTGGCACTTTCTTCCCTTGTTTCCCTTTCTTACCACACTCTTCCCTAACACCTCCTACCACCCACCTCACTTCCACTCAGCCAGAGGCCCCAACTCTTCAAACATAAATAGATTGGAGCAGTTAGTGGTAGTTGCTATGCAGTGTGGCCCATGGCCTGTGGCCATGGGGATTCTTTCCACACTTGGTTTGCCCCAAAGTAAGGGGCCACTCATCGCAAGCAAAATATGACAAGGCCTGGAATTTTTCTTCACTTTAGAGGGAGGCACAGGGAACAATGAACACAAGTTACAGAGAAGCAGTGGAAAAGAAAACCTTCCTAACAATCAAAGCAGTAGAAAAGTGGAATGGGCTGCCTTGGAAGGGAGTTCCCCCTTATTGGAGGTTTCCAAGAGGAAGCTGAATAATGACTTACTGGGGAGGCTGCAGAGGGGATTCCCATTCAGCTATAAGTTGAACTAGCTAGTCTCTGAGGCTCCTTCCAACTTTGACTCAATCTATACGGGACACAAAGCCCCAGTCCCAGGATGAGTCACCTAACACAGAATATCTACCCATTTGATCTTTAATGAACTCAGCAGTATAAAGCCCTATACCTCACACTAAAGAAGTCATTCAATTATCTTCCATTCTGGGCCAAACTTAACTTCGATCTCCTTTTCTCTAAGGAGAGATAAGGCTAGAGCACTTTAAATACAAGCCACCTCTCCTACATTTGAAGGGTTTTTTCTTCCTTGCAATACTATGGGAGGAAAAACTACTTTAATCCATTTTATTCTGAAATGCTTTTATAGGGAGGAGCAACAGAACTCTGTAACCTGTGACTGTTATGGGTGGCACAAGCCTTTTCTGAAGGTAGCTATGGTTTTTTTGTTGTTTTGGGTTTTGTTTTTGTTTTTGTTTGTTTGTTTGTGGGTCAATGAGGGTTAAGTGACTTGCCCAGGGTCACATAGCTAGTAAGTGTCAAGTGTCTGAGGCCGGATTTGAACTCAGGTCCTCCTGAATCCAAGGCTGGTGCTTTATCCACGGTGCTACCTAGCTGTCCCCAAAAGTAGCTATGTTTAAAAGGGTAAGAGTAGTTCAAAGGGCCGCATCCTCCATGTCTATCAAGGGCATCAACTGAACTAGGCTCTGATTCTGAATGGGATGGCCCAACAGGCTGTACTCAGAAAGTCGAGTTTTTCCTTATTTACCTGAAGCAGGCTGGCCGAAGGCGGGGGGCACAAAAGACCTAGGAGGTGACCTGGCTAACACAAGGGCAGCATCCAAGAGATGCTGCCATGGATGGTGATTCTGTCTGAAACAAACTGTAATTCAAGGACGTCTTTAGGCTTGACCTCATTCAGAACAAAGCCTCCCCCCCCCCCCCACCTCTAGACTTGTTCCTATGGATTCCGTTCTATCTCTCTCTGACTTCAGCTTTGTAAACTGGTCAGTTCTGTGACTTCATTCCGGTATTCACTTAAACACAGGGTTTCTGTTTGAGCTTTGGGACTATGAGTTGAACCATGCACCTTTCCTATATGTTTCCTTCTTTCAGAAATGTAATCAATAGCATGTAGGTGAACCACCCCACTCAATTGTCCTTGTAGGGACCTGACACAGATAACAGCATAGCCACTTAACAGGACTCAGCATGCAAAACAAAATGACTTAGATGTGCAGTAGAGCAGGACAGAGTGCTATTATTTTCACAGAGATTCAACAATTGCATTTAGAAAATGGAGTCAGTAGAGGTTTCCCAATAATCAAGAAGAAAGAGAGTTAAAAAGTAGTTCGAGCGCACAGTCCAGGGGTTCTTAAGGTAGGCTATGTGAACTTTAAAGACTATATACATACATACATACATATATACATATATATAACTGTATTTTAGTACAATTGATTTCCTTTATAATCTTTTTCTTTTTTTTTGCTTTAAGAAATTATATTTTGAGAAGGAATTCATACATAGGTTCCACCAGACTTCCAAAGGGGAATCCATGACACACAAAAAGCCTGGTTTAGGCTAACAAAATTCAGTCCACTACCAGAGCTCAAATACCCAGAAGATTCAGTGAGTGGATTTCTGAATGACATCATATCTGGGTTCCTGAAGAGCAGAGTCTAAGCCTTAAGCCTTGGCCCTCAGAATCCTCACATGTAATATAAATAATAAACCACTTATTTATAACACAGATAAACCACCCTTTCTTCTTGAAGACAAAAACCTGGACAAAACATCCTCTTGGGGTCCCTTCTGGTGGGGCAGTGGATAGAGTGTTGGGTCTGGAGTCAGGTAGACTTGAGTTCAAATCCAACCTTAGACACTTACTCTGTGACCCCAGGCAAGTCATGTAACCAAAACAAGGTAGGGTTGTTATAAGGGTCAAATGAGATACTATTTGTAAAAAATCACTTAGCAAAGTGCCTGGCACATGATAAATACTGTAAACAAATGTTTATTCTCTTCATCTTCCTCTTCCTTTCTCCTTCCTGCTATAGCTAGCTCCCTACTAAGGCACATGATGAATCCTGTGAAGTGGTTGCGTTATTTGAATTTCCACAGCATATTTCTATTGGGATGGAACCAATGACCATAATTATAACTTTGAATAGGGAAAAGTCAGATGCATGAGGGAATTAGACAATCTAGTGAATTCTGTACCAGCCAGAGCCCATGGTTGAGTGCTGTGCATGGAGCTGGCACTCAGAGCCTTCTGAATGAAGAAATTTACAAAACCATGCAACAAGACAACATGTTATATGCCCCACTATCCCTGAATTCTATTGCCCAATATTTTGAACCAACTGCCAGGACAGCAGAGCAGAGTAAAGAGGAAGCAAGCCATCAGGATGAGCAATTGAAAGGGGCAGGACACAATCATTCATGAAATCTCCAAGCATTAAGGAATCAATTGAAAAAAAAAAATAGATGCAATAAAGCCTCCGCTAATAATAGTGGCTTGAGAGAGGAAGACAGACCACCAAGCTGATGGCATCATTAGCAGCTGCATGAATAAGCAGATATTACCTCACTATCTAAATGAGCCACTAGGTCTTCCACGCCACGTACCACACACAGCTGCAGAGAGAAAAGCAATGGCTCCACAAACAATTCATTTCACAGCTACAGTGAGAACCCATTGAATGGGGGTATAACACAAGCTTAGAAGAAAAGGAGCACCGGGGGGAAAGGATGCCTATAAAATCCAAGGGAGCACAGGAAGCCCTCGGTGACACTGGCACGTAGTCCACTGAGCCCCGTGAGCCAGCTCATAAATCCTCATACAGTAAGTAGCTCCCAATCAATTAAAGGAAATAAGCAAGCCCCAATCACGTTAATCGCATATTGAGTCAACTGGCAAAATAACAGCAAGGCTTTTGGGGAGGGGCTGAAGGGAAAGGACACACTGGGAAATGTGATATAAAACCAAAATATAGCAATAAAAATTATTTTTCTTAAAGAAAAAAAGCAGGGTAGATTAGGACGAAAAAGTGGAACCTCCAAAATCACCCAAGTCACTAAGTCTTTATTAAGTGCTCAACTATGGATCAGGGATGGTGCTAAACTCAGTGCCATAGCAATCGGACTACCTAAAAAATGATTTTATAGAGCTAGAAAAAAATGATAACAAAATTCATCTGGAAGAACAAAAGGTCAAGAATATCAAGGGAACTAATGAAAAAAGTGCACAGGAAGGTGGGCTGACCATACAAAATCTAAAGTTACACTATAAAGCGACAGTCATCAAAACTATTTGGTACTGGCTAAGAAATAGAGTGATGGATCAGTGGAATAGGTTAGGCACCGGAGACACAGTAGTAAATGAGGAATGGTGCTAAGCCTTGAGGAGCTCACGTTCCCAAGAAACAGTAATAGCCTTGTTAACAAAATGTCCTCAGATGTTTCATACCTTTTTCTTTTTGAGACTGAGTCTCCCTGTTTTGTGTGGTAGCTATTCATGGGCTTGATGCCATCACTGATTAGCTAAGGAGCTTTGACCTGCTCTATTTCCAACATGTGTCAGTTTGCCCAATGCAATGCAATGGGGAGTGTGAGCTTGTTCTCATGGGTATCAATGATTCTGAATCCCATAGATTGTCTGGACTGCCTATGGCACTGGGGCCCAGATCACTGAACAGTAAGCAAGTGTGTATAGAGATGGGGCAGGGAAGAGGTATCCTAATTTGTGTTATCATAGGAATGGCTCCTCATTGCCTTGGCAAAGCTATCCATGGACCCTCAGGAAGTCACAAATTCTTAGGCATTCAGTTTCTTCATCTACAAGGGAGTAGGACTAGATGATGCCATAGGTTCTTTTTCCAGCACTAACATTAAAGGAATCTCCTAAAAGTGGCATGGACCGCTTCATGAGGTAGTGAGCTCCCCATCACTATCTGTCATCAAGAAAAGGCTAAATGACCACTTGTCAAGTATATTCTTTTTCTTTTTTTAAATTTTTTTTTTATTTTTTGTGGAGCAATGTGGGTTAAGTGACTTGCTCAAGGTCACACAGCTAGTAAGTGTCAATTGTCTGAGGCCGGATTTGTATATTCTTTTTCAGGTTGGTTAAGATTGTGTTTGCTTTCTTGGCTACCCTCTCACACAGTTAATCCATACTGAGCTTACATTCTACTAAAATCCTCTGATCTTTTCTACCCAAACTGTCCAGCCCTTTCTTCCCCATTCTATATCGATGCAATTTTTTTACCCCAATGCAGAACTTTCCATTTTCTCTATTAAATTTCCTCTTATAAGGGAGCCCTAAATAAATATCTGTTTAGTGACACTCTCTTAATATCAGAATGAGGGTATGGAAAAAAACAAACCATAGCTTTCCAGAGCCTAGTAGAAATGAATTATTTTAGACCAAGGCTTCTTAAACTTTTTCCACTTGCGACCCCTTTCACCCGAGAAATATTTACACAATCCTGGATGTATAGATATATAAAATAGGTAAACGTAATCTTTTACTGTTGCCAAATTTTTCACCACCCCCACAGTTTAAGAAGTTAGCCTTTAGGGGCAGCTAGGTGGCACAGTGGATAGAGCACTGGCCCTGGAGTCAGGAGTACCTGAGTTCAAATCCGGCCTGAGGTACTTAACACTTACTAGCTGTGTGACCCTGGGCAAGTCACTTAACCCCAATTGCCTCACCAAAAAAAACCAAAACAAAACAAAAAAAAGAAGTTAGCCTTCAGATAATTGCTCTAAAAAGTTCTCCACTTGGGATTTACAAAGCACCTTCCTCACAACAGCCCTGCAAGGTAGGTAGGGCAAGTAGGATCATCCTCATTGTAAAGACAAAGAAACGGGGGAGACCGGGGCATCTCAGAAGAGTTTGAGTGACTTGCCCATTGTCCCAACCCTAGCAAGGGTTGATTTGGAAGCCAGTGGTCCTGGACCTAAGACCAATACGCTTTCTATTGTACACCCCAGAGATCTCTCTGGAACTGTTTCTCAATGTGTAAAATGAGAACCGCCATCTTAGTTAACTTTCATGGCTTCTCAGAATCTAAAACAATGTAAGGAAAATTAAAGGTCTTTGATGTATGATACTGATGTACTACATTATTATTAATGTGACTATTAACAAAAAAGAAGATTCTCCAATTAGGAGTCCCCAGGCAGATTCTTCTCCTCTTCCTAATTCCCCCTAAAAAGGGAACAGGGGACCAACTAGGAATAACACACATATCACTCATGTTCATCATGTTTCCCTTTGAGTTCTGTGCAGAATGAATGATTTCCTGTGAGTGAAAATGTAACAGATAAGCCTGACACCAGGGACAATCTATCATCTTTGGTATTCGGTTGGCTTGCCATTCTCACCATGAGGCAAGAGGGGCTTGAGAAACGGTCCTGTTTCTGAGTTTGGAAATGGACAAATAAACTCTTCTTCCCAAAAGGCTTTCAGGATCTGATTCAAGTAAATTTTGACTGCATTCAAGTTATACATAAGAGAATGCTACTTCAAGGAAAAGGCTGGGAAGCCCACTCAGGCAGCCAGCTCCCCTGAATTCACATTGGAAGCCAAGGCTTTCCAAACTTTTTGATGTCATGGAACCTTTATATCTGCATTACCAACAAGCAGAACCTTGAATATATATTATATATATATGTATATATAGAGAGGGGGGGAATGTGCATGTGCATATATGTACACATGTGTGCACACGCACGTGTTGTGCATGTATATATATACATGTGTTGGTACATGCAAACGTGCACTGTGTGTAATGCACATGTGTGCATACACATATTTATACACATATAACATATGTATGTATAACAGAGACAGAGAGAGGAGAGACTTGAAGAGGGATCACAGCATAGTAGAAAAGGCACTAGATTTAAAGTCAGAAAGACTTGGATTCAAGTCCTACCACTAACACATACTGGGTATGTGACCCTGGATAAGTACTTAATCTTTTAGTGATCCATGCAACTTTCTAAGACCATGAGTTGCAGAGAAGGTATGGACTCACATTAATAAAGGAAACTCCTCATTAGGAACTTCCAACTCTAGTGAAAGCACAGATCTAATCCCCCCCAATTTAAAAACACACACACACACACACACACACATATATATCCGCATAGGGCCATACATGTATAATTATGTATCGTCTTTCTTGTGGAATAGTAATATTCCATTAATTTTTTCAGCCATTCTTCAATTGATAGGAATTACTTTATTCTTTTTTCTGAGGACAAAGAAAATCTTTTTCATAGCCAGTTCTTTTAATTGGGCCATATGCAACATAGACTCTAGGTCCCTCCATAGGATCCTGGATGCCCTCCTCTGCATGCTCTCCAGCTTTTCAGTGAACTGGGGCACCCAGATGTGAACACATCACTCTGGATGTGGTCTGACTGGGGCAGGACTAGAAAAGCACCTTCTTATTCAGAGAAGCTTTGCCTTTCCAGTCCTTGACTCTAGCCTTCCCTCTCCTTCCCCAACCTACCTTCCCTTTCTCCCTCCCTCTCTCTTCTCTCTCTTCTTTCTTCCTTCTCTTTCTATTCCTTTTCTTCTCTTCTTCCTCTCTTCCCCTCCCTCCCTCTCCCCCTTTCTCTCTTCCTCATTCCTTCTCTCTCCCCCTCTCCTCCTTTTCTCTCCCCCTCCTCATTTCCCTTTCTCTATCCATTTCTTCTATGCTCCCTGTCCTTCTCATTTCCCATCTTTCTTTACTCAGGAGTGCTACTAGGCTCTGAAAGAAAAATGATGTACAAGAGACTCTTGATCCAGATGATACCAAGCCCAAGAGAACTAAACATAATCACTGCCTGCTTTAAACAAGGTCAATACCTGAGAATCTGAATCAATTCTCCCTCTTCCAAAAAGAGAAATCAAGAGGAGATTCTTTATCCTACCAAAGGATCCCTTTAACAGTGAATCCCCCTTGTGTGCTTGAAATATGACTCCAGTGTGGAATATAGAAAAGTGTAATACTAACTGACATTTCTATAGCACTTTAAGACATGAAATTATCTCACGTGGGCCTCATAATACCTCTATGATGTAAATGCTATTAATATTTTAATGCCCATTTTGCAGATCAGGAAAATGAGGTTGAGGGAAATGAAATGATGTGCCCAGCACCACCCAACTAGTTTACATCTGAGGTAGCACTTGTACCCAGGTGTCCCTGATGTCAATTTCTTGTCCTATCTGTTCCATTATGCTGCCTTTCTAATTACTAGGAATCAGGAGACTATAGAGCTTTCGTACCAGTTTTGCCACCAACCAATGTGTTTTTGGACAAATTACTTCACCTGCATGGAGCTCAGTATCTTCATCTATAAGATGCAAATAACCCGTCCAATTAGGTTGTGGTGTGGAGCCAATGAAAGTATCTCCGGAAGCAACTTATAGTTATAAAATGCTACAAAATTGGAAAGACGATCATCTCAGCTTTCCCAAAATTCAATTTCCACACGCCTTCTCACAAGAGCACTTTTGTTGTGTAATGTGAAGTGGGTGAAACTGTTTCTCAGACGATTCACGCCCCGCCGTGTCTCTAATCACAAGTTCCCAAAGATGCTGGTGGCAGAGGAGAGCACAGTGGCCACAAAAAAGCCCTGGAAAGATGCCACTCAGAGGAGAGAATGCGGCCCCAGCCAGGGCCTCAGCAGGAGGTAAAGGGAAAAGTGCCAACTTAGGAGACTACTGCAGGGAGGAAGATGAAACCCCACCACGACTGGAGCTGTACTCTCAGGCTGTGGAGATGAAAACACACTCCGTGCCATTCGGAGACTCCTTTCAACCCTACTCAAACATGCCCCTATGATTAGGGGACTGAAGAATACAGAGCTGGTTGGTGAGGCTTGTATCAAAAATGAGTGAATATAAGTGGGTATATACATATATACACATATAGTAAATAGAATTCACATATGTAAAGTGACTTGTGAACGTTAAAGTACCATATTGTTGCTAATGAGTAATATTAATTTGGAAAGAAAAAACAAATCATGTAACAATGGGATCTCTTAAGTTATCAACATTAAAGGTTGGTTATTAATATCTCAGAGATACAAATGAAATGTTTGCTATCTAAGTTTTTTGTTTTTGGTTGTTGGTTGTTTTTTTTTTGGTGGGGCAATGAGGGTTAAGTGACTTGCCCAGGGTCACACAGCTAGTAAGTGTTAAGTGTCTGAGGCTGGATTTGAACTCAGGTCCTCCTGAATCCAGGGCCAGTGCTCTATCCACTGCGCCACCTAGCTGCCCCCTGACTAAGTTTTTGAACGCTAGAATTTGAATCCTCATTGTCTGTTTAACTTGAAGATGAAGAGGAATCAGAATCCTAGCCATATCTATGGATTTTACTTGCACTTCAGTAGGATTTCAGAGCAAGCCCTATATCTCAACAACTTAACTTGTTAAAAGCACAGTGCTTTGCAATAGGGTAAGCGCTTAATCCTCTTTCCTTCAACCTCATAACAATATGCTATAAATATTTTAATGCCCATTTTGCAGATAAGGAAAATGAGGTTGAGGGAAATGAAATGATGTGCCCAGCATCACCCAGCTAGTTCATCCCTGAGGCAGGTGTCCCTGGTATCCCCGATCCCAAGTCTCTTGTCCTATCTGTTCCATTATGCTGGTAGACGCTATTATGATCCCAATTTTTTTCAGATGAGGAAACTGAAGCAGACAGAGGTTAAGTGACTTGCTCAGGGTCACATAGCTAGTAAGTGTCTGAGGCAGATTTGAACTCAGGCCTTTCTGACTCCAGGCCCAGCACTTGATGTGCATGGTATCATGCTTACATTTATATGACACTTGCTAGTCATTGTATAACCCTTGCATAGTCATTATCACATTTATTCCTCACAACAACCCTGTGAGGTTCAGGCGAATATTATTATTTTTTTTATTTATTTTTTTTTTAGTGAGGCAATTGAGGTTAAGTGACTTGCCCAGGGTCGCACAGCTAGTAAGTGTTAAGTGTCTGAGGTCGGATTTGAACTTAGGTCCTCCTGACTCCAGGGCCGGTGCTCTATCCACTGCGCCACCTAGCTGCCCCTCAGGTCAATATTATTATTGCCATTTTGTAGATAAACTGAGGTTCGGAGAAGTTCAGTGACTTCACCAAGGTCACAAAGTTAATGAGCCATGGCATGGACACTGAATTGAGGTTATAGGTTCTTGCACTTTATAACTAGAATCTAATCTGATTCCCTCAGTGTTTACCAACAGTGACACTTGGGCCCAAACTTGTCCATGACAAAACTATGCAGGTAAGTTGGAAACAGAGCTGGAATTTGAACCTAAGCCCTCTGACTCCACACCCCGTTGTTTGGTGTGTGTGTGTGTGTGTGTGTGTGTGTGTGTGTGTGTTTCTTGCTACACCATGTTACCTCTTGCTATTACATAGTTTTTAAGATGGACAGCTAGGTGACACCACAGTGCAGAGAGCCCTAGGCCTGGAGTCAGGAAGACTTATCTTCCTGAGTTCATATCTGGCCTCAGATACTTACTAGCTGGGTGACCCTGGGCAAGTCACTGAATCCTGTTTGTCTCAGTTTCCTCATCTATAAAAATGAACTGGAGAAGAAAATGGCAAACTTCTCCAATATCTTTGCCAAGAAAATCCCAAAGGGGGTCACAGAGAGTCAGACATGACTGAAACAATGGAACAGTCACAATCGTAAGGGATAGGAATGCTGGTAATAAACAGTTCCCCAGCCTCACCCATCTCCAACCAATTCCTCTTCAAACAGGCACTCCATTACCACAAAGTCCAAATTCGAGGCAGAGCAGCTCACCCATTTGTAGTATCAGAAAGAAAATTTCAGAAGAGTATTCTCACTCTCAAATAAAGGCTTTTTATCCCATTCCTAAGTCATCCAACATACCAGGCTTTTGTAGAACCCCACCTCCATGTCAAGTTAAGTAACATTTATGAAGGACTCATTTTGTGCCAAGCATTGTGCTAAGCTCTGGGAGATACAGAGGAAGGCTCTGGAGGAGCATATAATCTCATGGGGGAGAAAACATGCAAAGAACTATGTACAAACGTGATACCGACACTAAATTGGAGATAATCTCAGCAGGGAGGCACTAGCATTATGGGGGATCGGAGAGGGCTTCTTACAGAAGGTGGGATTTAACTGGGAGCTGAAGGTGATCAGGGGAGCCAGGAGACAGAGATGAGAAAGGAGAGAATTCCAGGCGTGGTGAATAGCCAGACTGGAGTGGGAAGATGGAGTGTCTCACGTGAGAAACATCAAAAAGACTCCTCCTACCCATGTACTCTGGATTGCAGAGTACACAGAGGGGTGTACGGTGTATGGAGCCTAGAAAAGTAGGAAGGAGGCTGTAAACACAGTTATAAGTGCCTGAAAACAGGAAGCTTGAGAAGAACACCTCCTCACCCACAACCAAAGCAGAAAATAATCTGCTCTCTGCCGCCATGAAGGCAATTCCAAAATTAGCTCCTTCCTAAGGGAATTGGGGCTGGGAATATTGAGAAATTATAGGTTAGACCTTGTTCCATTCCACACAAGGAATAGAAAGTCAGGTGATCACTTAGTGATGAAACCAGAAGGCAACAAACACGGCTGATGAGTAGAGTGAAATGAGTGAGAAGGAGAAACAGGGCTATTTAAGGACTACGAACCCAAGCCCAGCTCTCCCTCAACCCCCTTATGCCCAGCATTATTCCAGTGTCTCAGTCTGCCCTTGAGGTCATTAAGTGGCACAGTGGATAAGCGAAGAGATGGATGGACTTTGAGTTAGGAAGATCTAAATTCAAATCTTGTCCCAGACACTTACTAGCTGTCTATCCCTGGGCCAGTCACTTAACCTCTCTGCCTCAGTTTCCTCATGTGTAAAATTGAGATGCTGTGAGCATCTGCCTCCCAGAGTTGTTGTGGGAGTCAAATAGAATAATATTTGTAAAGCACTTTGCAAAACTTAAAAGCAATAAATAAATGCTCACTCCCATTGTCATCATCATCATTGTCTTCAAAATGAGAACGACGGAAAGCATTAGAAATCCGGGAGGAGAAAGCAAACCTCCCACCCTTGAATGATGCTTCACATGGCTGGAGGAAAAGCTACAGAAGCAACAGCAAGGTGTCGGGAGGGTTTCAGGACCTGACGCTTACAGTTTGACCTTGGTTCCCACTGAATTTAGCATATCTCCATCTCCAGACCAGCTTTCCTTCCCCACGGCTGGTGTCTGGCAGCAGCCCCACCTCTCTCCCAAACCACCCGGATGAACACTTGGGGCACCGCTTTGATTCACTCTTCCCCTTCATTCCCCACATTTAGTCGATCACTGTGTCGTGCCAATACCTAGAGAGATCTCTTTTCCCTCTCCTCCCTTTTCATCCCCACTACTACCATCCTAGACCAGCCCCCTCATCACCTCCTACTTGTGCTGTTAACAGAGTCTCCTAGCTGGCTTCCCTAATCTGTCTCTGCCTCCACCAATCTATCCTGTGCTTCATTACCAAACTAAACATTAGCTCGTCAACGGTCCCTATAGCTTTGTGTTTGATGGCTTTCGAAATGACCTCTAATCTGGCTCTATACACACAGCTCATCCAATTATTTTGAGAGGAAGAGCCTTGTAGTGGAGAAAGCACTGGCCTTGGAGTCAGTCAAGAAAGTGAGAGTTTGAGGACAAGAGAGAAGGGACTTCCCCCAAGATCACAGCATATCACTGTCAGAACTGGACCCCAGTCACCTGATCCCTCCCCCAGAATTCTCTTCATTGCCTGATACTGTACCTTATATTATAGGCAGCTTAAATAATACTCAAAGACTTCAACCTAATCTTTCTTTTCTGAAGATAGAGAACTGTCTAAAAGCCTTCTACTTGTACTCATTGCTGTACTCAAACACTCTGATGGACTTGTGCTCTCATCAGCTTAAGAGTTCGATCCACAGATGCAGATCACCACCCATCCATACCTGCCCATCCTGTGAGACTCTTATCCATCCAGAAGTTTGCCAGAGGGCAGGAGATCGGATGATGGGGAGAGCGGTGGTATCCACCCATATGCATCCAACATGCTAGGAAGACTTCCTTAATTTCTCTTGACATCCTAAAGATAGCATTTGGAACACACAAGCTGTCTAACTTTCATCCCTTGCCCTTACCACAAGATCAGCCGATCCATTTTTGTTACCACATCTTTCACTCCTGTTCTTTTCTGAAAGTCCTCATTGTTTCTAGGTTGCAGCCTGCTCACACGTACCATAAAAGCCTTTCCATTGCCCTCTGTGTGAGGTTCACTTTCACTTCTTCAGAGACTGCTGTATTCCATGTCTAGCTGCCATACAGTAGCTGGATCAGAAGAAAGTCAGTATTAAAAAGATAGGCCTTTGTTTCCATGAGAACTTTGGGGTCATTAAAAGAGCTTTGCAATTTCCCAGAGGCAACTGAGCCCAAGCAATCCAGATGGATGGGTTGGACCCAGAAGTGAACAGGAGGAGGAGAGTGGGCTAGACTGTCATCTATGTAAATCATACAAATAATCCATTTCCTAATGCAGCTTTATTATTATTATTTTAATAAAAGGGGTGGTTTCTGTGTCGTCCTACTAGGACCTAAAGAAGTATCATCATACAATGAAAAGAACATGGGCACTTCCTCAGAGGACTTAAGTTCAAACCCTGATGCTGATGTTTACTATCTGACTTGGACCAAACCACTTAATGTCCCTGGGCCTCAGTTGTACTAGATGACCTTTGATATCCTCTGAGCCCTAGATCTATGATCCTATGAGTCTAAAGATTACAATTTGGCAATAAGGTGTGTACTTCTGGGCACTTCTCCAAAGCTGAAGTCAGTTCCATTCAAAGGGAGGGAAGTTGTTTTCTGAACAACTATAAATTCAGCCTTTATGGCAAGGGTTCTTAACTAGGGATCTGTGAACTTTTTCTAAGAAGTATTTTGATAACTGTGTTTCAGTGTATTTGGTTTCCATTGTAATCCTGTGTATTTTATGCATTTAAACACATTCTTCTGAGGAGAGGTCCATGACCACAGGGGTCCAGGCCACGAAAAAGGTTCAGATCTCCTGCTCTCTTGGCTGAGATCCATGAGAATTCTTGTCCTCTACAGAGCCAGGAGGAGAGGGTGCTGCTCTGAGAATCAGGAGAGTTGGCTCTTTACTTCCCAGCTGAATGCATTCATTCCTCTGGGCTTCTCTATCACACTCCAGGAGCCTCAGCATCCTACAAAACCATCTCAGCCCTGTCTTCACACCTCATCAGTACCTTCTGCCCCTGGCCTATAGCACAGGACTCTTGTGAGGAAACCATTTGCAAACCTTAAAAGACTATACAAAAAAAACTTAAAAGAGACTATACAAATGTGAGTTTAGAATAAGAGAGGACTGGGGGCACCTAGGTGGCACAGTGGATAAAGCACTGGCCCTGGATTCAGGAGTACCTGAGTTCAAATCCAGCCTCAGACACTTGACACTTACTAGCTGTGTGACCTTGGGCAAGTCACTTAATCCCCATTGCCCCGAAAAAAAAAAAAAGAGAGGACTAAGCAGATTTCAAATGTGATCCTCGCTTCTTCACCATCTCCACATTTCAGCTTGTACTTCCACCATTTTCCTCTACCACCACCCAACAGAACATGCAATCTGTCCCCCAGGGGCTTTGGGCTCTGATAAGTGACTCTATCCCTCGAAGGCCAATGTATCACTTCTCAGCCCTTTCTAAACCATGCTGCCCCATGCATTCCATGCCTCAATCCTTTATTTGGTGTCTTCCTCCATTAGAATGAAAGCAAGTTTTCTTGCTTATTTTTTTAAATCCCTAGGACTTAGCACAGCATCTGGCAAATCAAGCCAATAAGCATTTATTAAGCACCTATGATATGCCGGCCACTGTTCTAAGCACAGGGGATACAAAGAAAAGCAAACACAAACACACACACACACACACACAATTCTTACCAGCCCCTGCTCTCTAGAAGTTCACAGTCTAATGGAGGAAAACAACATGCAAACAACTGTACAAACAAGATTAAGGAGGACTGGGAAAAGCTTCTTGCAGAAGGTTGGGACGATAGCTGAGACATGAAGGGAACAAAGAGGCAGACATGAGAAGGAAAAGAGTTCCAAGCAAGGGGAATAGCCAGTGAAAATGCCCAGTGTCAAGGAGACCAATGTCATGGGATCTCAGAGTAGGTGGGAGGGAGTAAGGTATAAAAAGACTGGAAAGGTAGGAAAGAGGCGGGTATTAAAGGGCTTTGAGAGTCAAAGAGGATTATATATTTGATCCTGGAGGTAATAGGGAGCTGCTTGAGTTCATTGAATACAGAGGGGATATGGCTTCAGAAGATCAATTTGACAGCTTAGAAGAGGATGGATTGGTATGAAGAGGATCTTGAGAAAGGGATATCAACCAGCAGATTATTGCAGATAGTCCAGGCTTGATGTGATGAAGTCCCGCACCAGGCTGGTGGCAGCCTTGGAGAAGGGGGCATATACAAGAAATGTTACAAAGGTTGAAACGACAGGATTTGACAACTGATTGGATATGGAGGTTGATGGTGGTAAGAGAGAGGAAAGAATGGATGTAGAACACTTGTGGGTGATGGTAAGATCAAGAGTATGGTCGGGGGATCACGTGTAGCTATGAAGGGGTTGAGGAGTAGGTTGTGGGAAATAAGGAAGCTGAGGAATTGGGAGGTTAATGGTGTTTGAGGGTATATCAATATGCATGCTAAAGTCCCCAAGTATGAGGGCAGGAGTTGGGGAGGAAATACTGTGAGCCAGGTACCGAAACTCCCCGAGATAGGAAGGAGAGTTCCCCAGAGGTCAGCAGACAACAGCCATCAGAATTATGACTGAGTAATAAATGTAGATTGAATGAACTTCAAAGGTGGAAAGGCCCCTGAGTGATGGAGGAGAGCCTAAAAGTAGCAATGAGCAGCAAAGAGTATTTCCATTTCCCTAGCATGACAGAGGAGTTGGGAGTATGAGTGAGAATGCTGGTGAGCAGCCTGGGAAGTTGTGTCAGCAGGTCGGAGGGGAGGAAAGCACATGGAGGGTTCCCAAGGAGGGGCAAGTCAACCCCTGTGGAGCTCTAAGTATTTATAAAAGGTTCCTGGATTTTGATGGAATGGAAATGAAGTAAGCAGGCACAGGCAAGACAGCCCCTTATAAGTATCTACTTTTTCCTTCCTCCCTCCCTTCCTCCTTTCCCTCCCTTTCTCCTTCCTTTGTTCCTTTCCTTTCCTTTCCTTTCCTTTCCTTTCCTTTCCTTTCCTTTCCTTTCCTTTCCTTTCCTTTCCTTTCCTTTCCTTTCCTTTCCTTTCCTTTCTTTTCCTTTCCTTTCCTTTCCTTTCCTTTCCTTTCCTTTCCTTTCCTTTCCTTTCCTTTCCTTTCCTTTCCTTTCCTTTCCTTTCCTTTCCTTTCTTTTCCTTTCCTTTCCTTTCCCTTCCTTCCCTCCTTCCTTCCTCTCCTTCCTTTAAAACCATCTAGGGATCACACAATCCCCACAATAACCCAGTAAAGTAGGGACCAGAGGCTACTACCATTCTCATTTTAGACCAGAGCTGTGATTCCCTGGCATGGGAACTCCAAGGGAGGAAATTACCTTTCCCCTCTTAGCTTTGTTGGCACCTGCCCTGAAACTTGTAGTCTTAGAGAGCTGTCTGAGGCAACAGGAAGTTAAGCCACTTGCCCAGGCATATTAATGTCTCCTCATTTTTCTTCATGCTGCTGTTCAACTATCTCTCTACCCCACCTTTCCTCTCTCTAGGACCTCCTTCATCATCCTGCCTCTAACCTGCCTCAGCTATGAAGGCACAGCTCACCAACTTTCCCTAGTCCAGTCCTGTCTGTGGCAGCCTGTGAAACCCTTGCTCACTTCCTGTTCTAGTCATTGGTGTATAAAGAGCCTCAGACAGGACCTTTAGTCCATTTCTTAGCAGGATGGGGAAAGTTCAGGGCCAGAGCAGTGACTGGAAATGTAAAGGATGCATGTAAGAGTGCTAGGAGTCTAACAAAGAATGTGGGCTGAGCCAACAAGCCCTAATCGTGCCCAGCACTGACACGAACATTTGAAGAAATGCTGCATTCAAGAAATTTGTACCTATCATCTCAATGTTAACGAACCAGCACCCTCACTGTGACTTGGCCAGGGAACTTCTCTTAAGTGAGAGATTCCCAATAATAATTTAAAACCTTTTATTTACATCATTCTTTTAAAGTCAGACAAAGTATCTTACATCCATGACCTCGTGTGAGCTCTCGAAAGGCCTATGTGGTTTCTTTATTCTCATTTTATAGATAACTAATAACAGTAAGTCACATTAATATATCATTTCAGGGTTTGCAAAGGACTTAGCATAAATTATCCCATTTGATCCTCCCAACAGCACCATAAAGTAATCAATAGTGGTATTATGCCCATTTTATAGAGGAAAATACTGATTCTTAGAAAGAGCTAGGAAGTGTCAGAGGGTGGGGCACAGGGTCTAGGTCTTCCCAAATGCAAGTCTAGCATTCTACTCACAATGTCACACCACCTCTCACAAAAGATTCTATGTTAATTTTTATCCACACTAAAAAGAAATATGAACTATATTTCAAGGTCTAGTTTTGAAGGTCTCCACATGAAAGGCACCATTTGAACTCAATTAGTCAACATTTATTAAGTGCCTACTATGTGCCAGGCATTGTGCTGAGTGCCAGAACATGAAAAGAAGCCAAAGACAGACCCTGCCTTCAAGGAGATCATAATTCAATGGGGGAAACAACAAGCAAACAAATGTGTACAAACAAGCTATATACAGATAGGAAACAATTCATAGAGGGAGGACACTAGAATGAAGAGGGGTTGGGAAAGACTTCCTGTAAGAAAAAAACAATGGGATTTCAGTTGGGACTTAAAGGAAGCCAGGGAAATCAGTGGGCAGAGGTGAGGAAGGAAAGCATTCTGGGCATGGGGGATAATGGGAAACAATGTTCAAAGCCAAGAGATGGAGTGTCTTGTTCCTGGAATGACAAGGAGGCTCAGTGACATTTAGTGACACAGTAAGGTAGAAGAAGACTGAAAAGGTAGGAGGGGGCTAGGTTATAAAGGGCGTTGAAAGCCAAACAGATGATTTTGTATTTGATCTTGGAGGTGATAGAGAGCCACTGGGGTTTACTGAGTAAAGGCCATGTCGGAGACATGTTGTAAAGGTGAAATCCACTAGCCTTGGCAACAGATTGAATTGGGGGTGGAGGTGGGAGAAGATAGTGAAGAGTAAAGGATGATACCTAGGTGGAGAGCCTGAGGGACTGGAAGTGTACCATTGCCCTCAACAGACATCGGGAAGGTAGAAATGGGTATGGAAAGGTTTAGGGGGAAAGATAATGAGTTCCATTTTGGACATGTTCATTTTAAGATGTCTACTGGACGTCTAGTTGAAGATGTCTGAAGGGCAGTTAGGTCATCAGAGAGGTTGGAGCAGGAAAGACAGATTTGAGAATGATCAATATCGAGATGACAATTAAATCTATGGGAGCTGATAAAGTCTCCAAGTGAAGTAGTATATAGAGGGAAAAGAGAAGAGGGCCTAGGAACTAAGGAAGTTTGACTTCCAAGAATCTTTATTGATTCCATTCCATAATTCATATCAACAAGCACTTATTTAGCACCTACTGTGTGATTAATAACTGTGTACTGTGATTCCTGGCATCCTTTAAGTGCCAACTAAAATCTCCTATTCTACAGGAAGGCTTTCCCAAACCCTCTTAATTCTAGTGCCTTCCCTCTCTTAAGTATTTCCTTGTTAAGTGACTTGCCCAGCATCACAGGGCTAGTAAGTAGCTGAGGCCAGATTTGAAGTCAAGAAGATGACTCCAGTTCCAGAACTCTATCCACTTCCCCACCCAACTGCTCCTAATTATTTCCTATTTAGCTTCTTTATGGTTTGTTTGTTGCTTGTTGTCCCTCTCATTAGATTGTGAGTTGTTTGAAGACAGGAACAGTGTTTTGCCTCTTTTTGTATCTCTAAAATTTAGCACAGTGCCTGGCACATAGTAGTCACTTACTGACTCACTGATTACTAGGCACTAATTCTACAAATACAAAACTGGAAACAATCTCTTCCCTCAAGGAGTTTACATTCTATTGGAGAAAAGCTACATACATACAGATAAGCAATTACAAAATACAAAACAATTGGACAGGGAGGGGGGATAGTATTAACATTAAAGAAGCTTTCTGTGGGAGTTTGCACTTGAGTGGAAGTTTGAATAAAGCTACAAATTCTGAGAGGTAGAAATGGACGAGTGAGTAAGCTTCAGGCATGGAGGACAGCCCATGCAAAGGCTCCACAGCAGGAGATAGTATATTGTATACTAGTAACACCAAATAGGTCAGCTTAGCTACAGTGTAGAGAGCATAATGGGAAATAATGGGAGATAAATCTGGACAGATAAAATAAGCTACATATGAAACATTTTAAATTCCAGACAGAGGAGTTTGTATCTCATCCTTAATGCAATGGGGGAGGCATTGAGGCTTTGTGGGCAGAGGAGTGACAGCTTTGACAGCTATTGGGGAATTGAGAGGCCAAGAGAAAGAGAGCAGAGAAATCAATAGGAGACCACTGCAGTAGTCTGGGAGAAAAGTGATGGGAGTCTGAACTCAAGGATTCCCAACCTTGAGACCCAAGTTGAGGGGAAAGGAAATAGGAAATAGAAGGAAAGATCGGCCCTGGAAAGAATGCTGGATTCGTAGTCCTCAATTCCCAGCTCTGTTGTTTCCTTAGCTATGTTACCTTAGAGAGATAACTTAAACTCTCTGGACCTCAGTTTCCTCATTGGAAAAATGAGTGGATTGGACTGGATGGGTTAAGGTCCCTTTAGCTCTTTATATATGGTTCTATAAATATTCCCACAAGTCTACCATAGCTGAGATCTTGCTATGAAGAATAAATGGGGGGCAGCTAGGTGGTGCAGTGGATAAAGCATCGGCCCTGGATTCAGGAGGACCTGAGTTCAAATCCGGCTTCAGACACTTGACACTTACTAGCTGCGTGACCCTGGGCAAGTCACAACCCTCATTGCCCCACAAAAAAAAAAAAAAGAAAGAAAGAAAGAATAAATGAATAGCACAGCAAAACCACCATTACTATACTAGGAGGGAGTTATTTTGTTTATCTGAATTTTTGGTTAATAGATACCTAATATCCCCTTCCCTTAGGAAAATAAAAAGAAAGAAAGAAAGAAACTTTTGCTGAAAACCTTTCTAAAGCATATTAATCCATTCACTTGCCTTAGGAAGCATGAGTAAGCATCACTTCAAGAAAGGTCATTGGAAATGTTTCTTTCTTTGGATCTGTATCCCCAACATATAGCACTGTGCCAGGCACATAATAGGTACTTAATAAATGCATATCAGCTGATCGATTGATCTTTCTTTGATGATTCAGGATCTTTCAAAGAGTACTTCTAGGTCACCACTGTGCATGTGGCTTGCTTTCTTTTTTAAAGAATTTATTCATTTTAATTATTTTTTCCAAGTACGTGGAAAGATTTTGGTTTTGAGTTCCAAATTTTTCTTCCACCCTCCCTAACCTCTCTTCTCCCAAGGACAGCAAGAAATTTGATATAGGTTATGCATTACATTCACGTTAAACATATTTCTGCATCAGTCATGTTGTAAGAGAAGAATCAGAGCAAAAGGGAAAAAATGCAAGAAAGAATAAACAAGAACAATGACAAAAAAGTAACAATAAAATTGAAAATAGTATGCTTCAATCTGTGTTCAGACTCCATAGTTCTTTTTCTGGATGTGGAGAGCATTTTCCATCATGAGTCTTTTAGCATTGTCTTGGATCATTGCATTACTGAGAAGAGCTAAGTCTATCACAGTTGATCATCACACAATGTCGTTGACACTGTGTATAATGTCTCCTAGTTCTGTTCATTTCTGGATGTGGTTTTCTTGACTAAAACCCTAAAATTGGCATGTTTTCTCATCTACCTCTTTCTCCTCGTAGTTGAATACATAAGAAAATATTCTGATGGGGCAGCTAGATGGCGCAGTAGATAAAGCGCTGGCCCTGGATTCTGGGGGACCTGAGTTCAAATCCAACCTCAGACACTTGACACTTACCAGCTGTGTGACCCTGGGGAAGTCACTTAACCTTCACAGCAGGAAGGGGAAGGGAAGGGAATATATATGGTAATAAGAAAAGAAAAGATTCTGCCTAACTGCATGCTAGGTAGTCAGGCTTCAGTTAAGAGAGGCTTTGGTGAGTAGAGAGCATGAAGCACCCTCTGAGAGGCATGAGGCAGAGCATAGTCAAAGCAGGAAACCTTACGAAATGCTCTATCCACCCAGATGAACCCAGCTCCCCACCCTGGTGGAAAGTCCAGTGTCACACAGGGGACAGGTGAAGTATTTTTATCTTATGGCTTGGTGTTTGTGCAGACACATTAAATCATAAAAATTCAAGAAAACACACCTCGCCCCCAAACCGCATGGTGTGTATTTTAGGGAATGTGTGTGCCTTTTTCTAAGAAAATGCTTGATTTGCAGGAAGTTGCAAAGTGGCAGGTGTGTCCTCGTGATGCAGCAAAGAAACAAAACAGACACACCACTTGGCAAACCTGTTTCTCTCAGATAAACAGCTGTCTGCTGAACTAAGGGGAAAGGCAGGGGGCGAGAGGTGGGGGAGAATCAAGTAACTTTTCCTGGGGTGTAAACAGCTGCTCTGTCAGTGGGATACAAGCCAAAGAGGCAGAAGATGGAACTGGGACAGTTGCTTTTGCTAGATTCTCATTCAGGTCAAACTCTCTAACCATAAGTACCTCACAGGGCTCTGTCCTCCCTCTATATCACTTCACTTGGTGATCTCATCAACTCCCGTGGACTTAATTATCATCACTAAGATGAGGATTCTCAAATCTACCCACTCTGCCCTAACTTCTCTACTGGCCTCCAGTTTCACATCTCCAGCTGCCTTTTAGACATTTCAAAATGGATATCCATGAGACATCTTAAACCCAACATGTCCAAAACTGAACTGAACTTTCCCCCAAACACTTCCAAACATACTTATTACCATCAAGGAAACCACCAGCCTCCTTGTCCCTCAGGCTTTTGACACATAAGTATCAACCCTTCATAGATCTCTCACTCCTCATATCCAATCCATCACCAAGACCTGCCAATTTTACCTTTGTGACATATTCTGAATGTATCCTCCTTTCCCCTCTGATACTGATACCATCCTGATGCTAGATCTCGTTTCCTCATGGCTAGACTATTGCAATAGCCTACTGGTCAGTCTGCCTGCCTCAAGTCTCTCCCTGCTCCAATTCAACCTCCACTTAGTCACCAAAATGATTTTCCTAAAGTTCAAGTCCAACCATGTCACCCACTCCCTGCTCAATAAACTCCAGTGGCCCTATCACGTACAGGATCAAGTGGAAAATCTTGGGTTTGGTGTTCAAAGCCCTTCATAACCAACCCATCCCCTACCTTTCTTTTTTTTTTTTATTATTTTAAGTGAGGCAATTGGGGTTAAGTGACTTGCCCAGGGTCACACAGCTAGTAAGTGTTAAGTGGCTGAGGCCAGATTTGAACTCAGGTACTCCTGACTCCAGGGCCAGTGCTCTATCCACTGCGCCACCTAGCTGCCCCCCCTACCTTTCTTATACCTTATTCCCTGTCATGTACTCTTCAATCCAGTGGCACTGGTCTCCTTGCTAGTCTACAAACAAGACATTCCACCTCTCACCTCTGGGTATATTCTCTGACTATTCACCATGCCTGGAATACTCTACATCCTCATCTCCTCTTACTACCTCCCCTCATATTCCTTCAAGTCTTAAGTAAAATCTCATCTTTTACAGGAAGCCCTTCCCATCCCTTCTTAATTCTAGTGCCTTCTCTCTGTTGATTACTTCCTATTTATGCTGTATATAGCTTGTTTGTACATACTCATTTGCTTGTTTACTCCCCATTTGATCATGAGCTCCTTGGGAGAAAGGGACTATCTTGAGACTCTTTCTGTATCCTATGAACTTGACACAGTTCCTGTTTCCTGTCTGACTAGAGCATAGGCTGGGTGCTCTGTGGCTGGGTGAACATCTCTTCCCCTGACGGAGGTTAGGACCCCTCCTAGGCTGGCACGGTGAAGCATTAAGGTCCCTGAGAGCTAGGTCTAATCTCATTCTTGTCTTCATAGCCCAGCACTGAGCACAATGCCTGACACACTTGGGAGAACCTTAATCAATATCTGTTGAAATGCACTGAATAGAATACAATGCCCAGTGTAGGGAGTTAAATCAATCAAAAAGCATTGATCAAACATCTGCTATATGCCAGGTGCTGTGTTAGACACTGAGACATAAAGACAGAGCATATACCTGGAAAGACAAATAACAGTGTCAAATAATGTGAAATGGGTGGCCCTGAGAGTGTTTGCTATAGGAATTGGGGTGTGTGGCATGTTCAGGGAGGCTTAGCCCCTCCACTGTGAGGGCTGCTGAGCCCTTTTCAGGGCTACTTTCCCCCTTTGGTGTCTACCTGTTATCCAACTCTCTTCTGTGGCTCCAAGAAGCTGTGGCATTCTCAGGAGCCACACATCTCAGCAGACAGGCTGAACTAGGGCGAGGGGAACTAAGGAGCCTCAAACCCTTCAGTGAGTGGCAGGGAGTGGCTATCCCAATCATGTGAAGACTTCCAGCAGAATGGGCAGATGAGAACACTTTTTTCCAACAGGCATGAAGGAGGCTGAAGCAGGCACTGTGGAGGGCTTAGAGCTCGGTCAGACGTCAAAGATGCCATCACCATCCATTGCATCCTGAGCCATCAACAATCACCTTGACTTTTGTCTTGCAACTGGACTCCAATGACTTGGGAAGAGGGAGTTAGGCCCACAACTTTATGCACCTCTGCCCTCACTTAAATCCAATTTATGCATAACTCAAAAGACATCCCCCATACCATTTTACCATTTCTTTTCTCCAAACATTCATGTGTGCCCAACCTGTGATAGAGCCTTCAAACCTCATATTGCTCTGATCAGTCAGTCAGACACACTGATGTCATTTTGGTCATCTTCAAGAATGAAGGACAACAACCAACCAACCAACCAATTGGCATGGAACAGAATAGACCTGAAAATATTTGCAATGTAAACATAGGAGTAGAATTTATTTGGGGAAGGAAGAAAGGAGAAGAGAAGGAAAATGAAAGAAGGAAAGGGGAGGAGAGGGAAGGAATGAGAAGAGGGGAAGGGAGGGGAGGAAGGAGGAAAGGAAGGAAGAGGGAAAGAGAGAAAGAGAGCTGGACTTGAATGCCGAAAACACTTGAAGCATTTCTTTGTTAAAGAATAAATGGGGGGCAGCTAGGTGGCACAGTGGATAAAGCACCAGCCCTGGATTCAGGAGTACCTAAGTTCAAATCCGGCCTCAAACACTTGACACTTACTAGTTGTGTGACTCTGGGCAAGTCACTTAACCCTCATTGCCCTGAAAAAAAAAAGAATAAATGTACAGGGCAGTTAGGTGGCACAGTGGATAAAATACCAGCCCTGGATTCAGGAGGACCTGAGTTCAAATCCAGCCTCAGATACTTGACACTTACTAGCTGTGTGACCCTGGGCAAGTCACTTACCCTCATTGCCCTGCAAAAAATAAAATAAAAATAAATAAAAAAGAATAAATGTACAGGGCAGCTAGGTGGCACAGTGGATAAAGTACCAGCCCTGGATTCAGGAGGACCTGAGTTCAAATCCAGCCTCAGACACTTGACACTTACTAGCTGTGTGACCCTGGGCAAGTCACTTAACCCTCATTGCCCTGCAAAAATTAATTAATTAATTAATTTTTTAAAAAGAAGAAGAAGAAATGTACAAACTCTAAGCCAGCAAAAAGTCCCTTGGATATCTCCCACAAACTAGCTTTGGTTTTCAGGAGTACCTACCTCACAGGATAATTGTGAATAACAAATAAGATAGGTCTGCACATGTGATTTCACTGAGCAAGCTTCCTCAACCAAGACAGCTCAGCAATTCCCCAGCAAAGCATAGTCTTTGAGCTACCAGGGGCACCAAAGGTTAAGGGTATTGCCCAAAGTTAGGGGCAGGACTTGAACCCAGGTTTTCCTGACTCTGAAGCCAGCTCTTTATCTACTGTGCCAGGATACTTATCACCAAGTGAATAATGTGAATATTAAAGATAAAGCACATAAAAGTGTTTTGTGAATGTCAACTATCAATACGATGACTTCCCTAATTTGGACCGGGGCTTCCACTCAGCAGAGGAGAAATTAAGTCCCTTGCTTCTGGCTCAGGCCACACCAGTCCTGCCCGAGTGGAGCAAAGCCATAGTGTTTCCATTAAGGGTCCTGGGGTACTGATGGGAAGACAACAGGAGGATGGGAGATGAAGAAAATGGATTTCTGCTCACTGGAGAAGAACCCTTTTGCATTCCAATAGCTGCTTCCTTTCCTTCCCCCACCTGCCCCCACCCCCCTGCCTTTTGGAAAGGAAGGAGAACTTTAGGAAAGAATATAGTTAATTTTAATAATCTTATGACTTTGAAGGAAGTGATACAGGAAGGCCTGGGCCTTTTGGGAACTCAGTGGAACTCTCTAATTAGGGGAGAGGGAGAGAAGAAGGATGTTTCTCTATCTCAGTTTCCTTTTGTATAGAATTAATTGTTATTTGAGGTTTTTATGACCCCATCTTTTGACTAGAATTTTTAAAACCCTGGTGCTGCATGCACTGGCCTGGGGCTCAGGCCAGCACCTCCACAAATGGCACAGTGCTCCACCCACTGGTTGTAGCCATCGCAATGGTGCTGGAACCTCAGGTCATCACCACTTGCTGACGCCTACATGGGCCTGGCAAAATTATAATGACTGGAAGCCCAGTGAGGGCAGTCATGTGACTGGCAGTCAGAGCTGCCAGCCAACTGGCTTGGGGCTGTGTGTGGTCAGCCTGGGGTCTCCTGGGAAGAAGGGAGGTTTTTTGCCATTCTAGCTTGAAGCTGGAAGGCCACAGGATGCTGCTGTGTGTTCTCAGCTGATTCCTGGGTGGTAGTGTTATTCAGGTTGTATTATTTCCCTTTCCCCATTTTATTTCCTGTCCCTTAATCCTACTGATCCTGTTTGTGTTGTTTTTTTTAAGTTCGTTCTTGTTAAATAAATCCTTCTCTGTTTTGAGGGAGGCTGTCAGTCTCTTTCCTTGCCCCAGTATTGCAGCGAGCCACCTAGCTAACACTCCCCAATTAAAAATTGGTCCCTACACTTTCTTCCTGAAATAATAGGAACATCATTTCTGGGGGGGGGGGAAGGCTGCCACTCATGCCTGGAATGCCCTCACTCCTCATCTTGGCCTCCGAGAATCCTTTGCTTTGTTCAAAGTTCAACCCTAGAATTCCCTCCCACAGAAGACCTTTTTTTCCTATCAGTTTTCAGTGTTCAGGGTCTTGTACATAGTAGGCACTTAATAAATGCCGCTGAACTGAATTTCACCTGATCAGCTATTCAATTCAGATATCACATTCTTTGGAACTTTTAAAATATTTCTTCTAAGAGGGATAATATTTTAAGAATTTCACAAAAAGAAAGGTGTTTTCAGGAGTAAACAGCAATGGTCCTTTGAGAAGAGAAGAAAGGAAAAGTGGGAAGAAGGCTAAGGGAGGAAGGCAGAAAAAGGGGGCAGGGCAGAGGGATGAGGGTGAGGGGCACAGAGGTAATGGGGCAGACCAAGGATGGCAAGAAGAACTGAGAAACAGGTCATGTTGCAGAGTCTTCATACAAAGCATGAAGGGTTTGAGGGTCACACAGAAGTTAGGTGGTTGTTGTTGTTGCTGTTACTGTATTGTTGTTGAGTCATTTTTCAATCATGGCTGACTCTTCATGACCTCATTTGAGCTTTTCTTGGCAAAGATACTGAAGTGCTTTGCTATTTCCTTCTTATTTTACAGATGAGGAAACTGAGGCAAACATGGTGAAGTGACTAGTCCAGGATCACAGAGCTAGTAAATGTCCTGTCATTCCCACCTAGGCAACATCTCTCAAATATGCCCCCTTCTCTAACACTGTTGCCATTCTAGTGCAGGTCCTCATTCTCTCATACTTGGGCCCACCTGCCTCAGGTCTCTCCCCACTCCAATTCATCCTCCGTTTCAGTCACTAATTGCTCGAGTGACCATGCCTCACACACACACACACACACACACACACACACACACACACACACACACACACACGCACGCACAGCCCTACTCGGTGAATTCCAATGACTTCCTATTGCTTCCTAGACAAAATACCAAATGCTCTATTTGTCATTCAAAGCCCTCCCTAAGCCATGCCTCCCTATCTTTCTAGTCTTCTGCCAAGCTTACTCCCCAACAGGATTCCTGGTTGTTCCACAAACAAGACACTCCATCTCTTAACTCTGGGCATTTTCTCTGGCTGTGCCTGGGACTCTCTCCTTCTTCATCTGTGCCTACTGCCTTTATGGGCTTCCTTTAAATCCCAAATAAAATCCCATCTTTTACTAGAAGTCTTCCTCAGCCCCTCTGAATTCTAGTGCCTACCATCTTTTAATTACTTCCTATTTATCCTGTGGGCAGCTAGGTGGCACCATTGATTGAGCACCAGGCCAGGAGTCAGGAAGATCTGAGCTCACATCTGGCCCCAGACACTAGCTGTGTGACCCTGGGCAAGTCACTTAACCCTGTTTGCCTCAGTTTCCTCATCTGTAAAATGAACTGGAGAAAGAAATGGCAAGCCACTCCAGCATGTTTGCCAAGAAAAGTCCTAATGGAGTCATGAAGAGTCAAACAACAACAAAATTTACCCCATATATATCTTGTCCATGCATATTTGTTTGCTTGTTTCCTCCCTCATCAGATTGTGGGGAAAGGACTGTCTTTTGTCTCTTTTTGTATTCCCCAATGCTTGGCCTAAGGCCTGGCACACAGCAGGCACTTCATAAATGTTTATTAACTGGTTGTGAAAATCCAGTGAAACGATACATGTAAAAGACATTGTGGATACACTGCCATTGATGCTTTCTCTAGGACAGGACACACAGACCCTAAAGGCATCCCAGCCTAGGACTGAAGGAGGACAGCTGCCCTGCCCCTGCACGTGTCACACTAGTCTACTGAATTCGACCCTTGAACACACCCCGATCTTCGAGGGTCCTTATATCAAAGATGACTTCTTTCCAGGGACCTCAGAATCAATTACTATGAGAGCTGTCAGGACAACAGGGTCTGGATGCTCAGAATGAGAGTTGGCCACATCCCCCCACAGGCCCTAGTGCCTGCCTACCTCCCTGCCTGCCGTCTGGGAGGTGTGGGGCCATTGAGGATCAGAGCCACCAATCAGAAACAGCAGAGGAATTACTGTGGATCAGAACAACCAACTGGCATCCACAAAGGAACTGTCGAAGCTCAGAACCAGCAACCAGCAACTGCAAAGCAGCACGAAGGGGCATTTATTTTTTAAAATGACCAAGTACCCCAAAGTGAAACACAGGAACTTTTAAATTCTCTCAAAAAAACCCCTTTTCTTAAAGCCCTGAGTTGGATGTCAGTGATACAGAGTTGAAGAGGACAGGCCCTTTCCTTTAGAAGTTCATCTTTTAAAGGAGGTTTAACACACAGAGCATCATCCTTATCACTGCTGTTAGTACAGTCTGGCACATAATATGTAGGTGCCTAATAAGTGCATGCAGGCTGGTTGATTTGTTGAATATTGGTTATTAACAACGTCTCCTATCCATAAAGTGTGGAGGTAAGGAAATAGGAAGCACAAGCATTGCTGTTCTCATTTTACAGATGAGGAAACTGAGGCTTACAGAGTCTAAGTGACTCACCTAAAGCCAAGTTCACTCCACTGGTAAGCATCTGACACGGGTGAGGTAGGATTCACAGGCAGGTCTCCTTTATTCATTTTTATTTTATTTTATTTTATTTTTTGGTGAGGCAATTGGAGTTAAGTGACTTGCCCAGGGTCACACAGTTAGTACATGTTAAGTGCCTGAGGCTGGATTTGAACTCAGGTCCTCCTGAATCCAGGGCCTGTGCTCTATCCACTGCGCCACCTAGCTGCCCCTGGGTCTCCTTTATTCAAACCCCAGACTCATTCAGCCACACCCTGACACCTTTTATACACTAGCAGGGCAGAAACTGTACCTGTGATGACATTTTAAAACAATTCATCATGGCTCCTCCCTGTGTTCTCAGAACCAAGGGGCTATTCACACAGAGCCAAAGAGAATCCTGGCCAGGCTCATCCTCCAGGCATAGCTTACATGCCTTCCAAGAAATGTTTTTATTGTTGCCATAGAATCTTTGAGTTCAGCCCTTACCTGTCTTCTTCCTCTATCCTAGGGTAAGAGAGAGTGTGTAGAGAACCTGTTACAACCTCCAATACAGAACAAAGGAGAAAAAGGCAAAGCAGCCAGGCCAGCTTCTCCCTCTGCTCTTCTCTCCCCACCCCAGTGAGATTGGCTTATCCAAAAGATAAAATGCAACAAATAAGAGCTTAAGTCCAGGAGGTACCTTCCAAGTGCTAGGTAAAGCTTGGCTTAAGACTCACAATATGATTCTTGGCCAAGGCCTTTTCCTTCTGTTCCTTTAGCTTTTCTCTATAGGGACAGGGATATGAGGAATGGGGCCTGGAAGTGTGGTTTAATTGACATGGGGAACTCGTCAATGAAGAAGGCCTCTCGCCAGCCTAGTTGAAGTCTGAGAGAATTGCCCCGGACACTGAGAAGTTGGGATATTTGTTCAGGGTCACAAAGCTAGTAGGTGTAATGGAGACTGGGATGAAAACCAAGGAAGGGGCCTAGAGTGACAGAGGAAGACTCCCTGACTTCTGTGCTTCTGTCCCAAGGAGTCCCTGCTCCAGGGGCAGTGAGCCACCTTGCTGTGTCTGAGGTTTAATTAGGGGGGAGCCTGGGTCTCCCAGGCATCAGGTACAGGTGTAGTCAGTAATGCTCAGTCTCCTCCTAGGAAGCTGGGTGGAGTGGAGAGAGTTCTGGGCCTGGAGTTAGGAAGAGCCACTTAACTTCTGTCTGCCTCAGTTTCCTCAACTGTAAAATGGAGATAATAACCTCCCCAAGTTGTGGTGAGGATCAAATGAGATAGTGCAGCACCTAGCATGTGCTAGGTACTTGTTTCTTTCTTTTCTTCCTCCTCACATTGTCATATTTACCTGTCCTACCTATCACCTCAGGAGAGTATAAGCAAACTCCTAGGTGGCAGGAACTCTTTTGGGGGGGGGGTTGAATTGTCAACCCCCAAACCTAGCATATATAGAGCTGGAAGAGACTATCCAGGGCAAACCCCAAATTTAGTTGGGTTTGGATCTTTTTCCTACTTGGGGCTCCCCTTCTTGCTCCTGCAGCTGCTGACTGGCCGACCCCATGGCTGGTCACAGTTAACCTGCTCCATATTGCTAACCGGACTGATTCGGCCCTCCTCAGACAGCCTGGTGGCCCTCTGCACTCAGGGGCTCAGCACATTTGTGCCAGATCATGCAAATACTGGATAGGCTGTCATGATTATAGGTCCAAGCATCACATCAGCACTCGGGCAATCCAGCAGCCTCAGCTCCCCCAGCAGCAAGGGCTTTCCCCGACCTCACCACTTTTCTAAAACAATCTATCATAACAAACATCCTGTACTAATTCTGGCAGACCTTTCTATTCAGATCAGTTTTCTGGGGCAGATGATAAAGGAATGATTTGTATACTTCTACCTGTAAAGGTCCATTTTGCTAAACACTTAAGGATGTGATTTCTGGGGCTGCAATGTGAGATAAGCCAATTAGAAAGAGTTATACTTCATAAATATTTAATAAAACTATGGGACTATGGGTGGGCTTATAGGCATACACCACCATACCTCTCTTTTAATAGGTTCTTATTAAATGGAATACCCTGCTCTGGGACTACTTTACCAATGTGTACTTGCATTTCCACTTTGGGGTCTACAAGAAGGTGATTGACTACCCTGATATTCCAGAAGTAACTCTGTGGGGCTTCACTTCTAACACTGTAGCTCATGAGACCTGATTAGTGTGCTTCCCATTAATAATCAGCCAATAGACATCATTAGTTTTTATCAAAAGCATTTACTCAAACAGTGAACAGTGAATGCAAAATATTTCCCCCCAAAGCATGAGGCCCACTGTCCCATAAATACAGTGTCCAGGAGGAGAATGGGCTCAAACCTAAAGATCACAATGGTGACAAGGCACATGTCTAGGGCACACGTAAGGCAAAGGGTAAGTAAGGCACAACACCTGGCACTTCATGGCCTGAAAGGCCCCTTTTCAGTCTATAACTAGCATTCAAGGAGTCATGTTCCCCCAAGCTGCTTCTTCCCTCCAATAACTGTCGTTACACATCCATCTGTCCTTGGTGCATCTTTCTCCTCCCAGCTGGATGGACCATCTGCTGCCACTGGTTAAATCTCTCCAGTGACACGGTCAGTGGGGCAGGAAGAGAGGAGTATAACATTTTCTCTGCGTTTTCTGCCTGCACACACCCTCATGCACATGAAGTTCCCCTACTTTGGGTCAGGGAGCTGAGTAACAGCGAGTCATGGGTTCTGCACGGTGGTCTTCTTTAGGTAGGTTCCTTTAATCTAGGAGGGAGAGGAAAGCCCAGCACTGAGAGCTGCTCAGCAACCTTCTTGATTCAGTTCCCCCTTTATTAGATCATCTATTGGGCTGGCTTAGAGAACAACTCTATCACTGGCCCTTTGGTGAGTACCACTGTAACTGTCCTTGATGGCAGGCCTTGTTCCGAGCTATTTCTTCTTAAAAAGCAGTCTTTCCTTCTTTCTTCCTTCCTTCCTTCCTTCCTTCCTTCCATATTTCTTTCTTTTGATTAGCAGCAGCCACAACAACTAGGCAGCACAGCATACAAGTTACAGAGTTGGTCTCCCAGTTTGGAAGATCTGAGTTCAATTTTTACCTCTGACACATACTGGCTATGTCAGCCTCTCACTACTCCCAGGCCTCTCTCTAAGACTACGAATTTCAAAATTATTGCTATTAGTAGAGAGAATTTCTCCAATGAGACTTCCGTATACCAATGAAATCAGATGTCTAGTCCCTAAACAATAACTTATACCATATAGTTTTAAGATTTATAAAGCGTTTTACAGACATTATTTCATTTGAGCCTTATCAGAATCCCAGAAGTTAAGTGCTATTATTATCCCCATTTTATTGATAAAGGAATTAAGGCTCAGAGGGATCAAGTGACTTACCCTGTGGCCCACAACGAGTCAATATCAGAGACAAGATTTGAACCCAGACCTGCCACCAAGTGTAGTCACTACACCACATAGATATCAAGTAGAAATTCAAAGACTTTTTTTGTTTGTTGTTTTGTTTGTTTGGCTTTTTTGTGGGGCAGTGGGGGTTAAGTGACTTGCCCAGGGTCACACAGCTAGTAAGTGTCAAGTGTCTGAGGCTGGATTTGAACTCAGGTACTCCTGAATCCAGGGTCAGTGCTCTATCCACTGCGCCACCTAGCTGCCCAAAGACTTTCAATTATAATGGGAGCACCCTGCCCAGAGGAAAAGGAAACAGTCTCATTTGGAGGAGGAGAAAAAAAAAACCTTAAATAGTTAACAGTCTATGACAGTGTATAATTATAGACAAAATTAGTCATAGCAGCATCACCAGTATGAACTGTGAACTGAAGCCGAGTAACCTGTGAAGGCTTCATGGAGGAGGTGGGATCTGGCAGAGCTTTGAAGGATGAGTAGAGAGTGAAAGTTATGTGTGTGTGTGTGTGTGTGTGTGTGTGAGAGAGAGAGAGAGAGAGAGAGAGAGAGAGAGAGAGAGAGAGAGAGAGAGAGAGAGAGAGAGACACCCCTTTGGAAGTCTGGTAAACACCATGTCTCTCTACATACTGCGGCTAACATTCATAAATGAGGGAAATGCTAAATTTCAGTTAGAGGTTAGTGAAAATAAGGATGGATTTTTTCCCATCCAAGTTCACCAAATCTTTGGTTGAGAACAACTGGCATAGACCAGGAGGAAAGCAGAGGCACACCTGAGTGGTGGGAATGTGGATGTCCCTGCGGTTCTTGCAGCAAACCTTAGTGTGTACACAGACAAGGAGATTAAAAATACAAAGGAAATGAAGAGCCAGAGAGAGTTGGCCATTGCTAAGCAACAGGAAGGAGACCATAGCAATGTTTGCAGTTAACTTGAGGCATCCCACCCCAAAGGAAAAAGGACATCAGGTCTAGAAGAAGAAAAGTATGAGCTGACCAAAGATTGGGCCGTCTTGAAAGAGCCCAAGCAAGGGAGGCCACAACTCATCCAGCAATCCATGTGGGGATCAAAGGAAAATCTCTGAATGCTGAAAGGCAGAGGGCAGCAGAAACATATCTCGCACAGGATGCCCCCTAGGAAGGGTGAATCGGTACCAAAAGGCAGTCAGTTCTGCACATAGCAACTGGCCTCCCAGAGTAAAGTGGAGTCAGAGGACCTGTGTGACCTTGGAAAGTCACTTGACTTCCCTGGGCCTCAGTTTCCTCTTACATGAAATGAGAGAGTTGGACAAGAGGACCTCTAGCTCTAGATTTATGCCCCTAAGATTTATGGCATTGTTTTACAAAATACACAAGTTGGCATCCTGGCACCTACACTTCCTCTGTGACCCTGGGCATATTTATTTTCTTTCTGAATTTCATGCTTCTCATATAAAATGGGAATGATGCTATTTTGTACAGCGTTGTGAAGAAAGCACTTTATAAACCTAAAAACACTATAGAAATGTGAGTTCATGTTACCATGGTGACTGGGGAGCTTCTTGGTTGCAGGACTGAGAACTTGTTGGAGGAGGAGTGCCCACAAATGTTCACAGTCCAGGGATAGATAAGTGATCTCAAAGCCTAGGTACTAATCTATAAAAAAGACAATAACCCCCATAGCTGAGTTCACCTTAAAAATTGATATCTGGCCCAATTGTGGTCCAGAGAGTAAATGATGAAATGCACTAGTGAAGAGGAAATAATAGTTACTGAATATCACACAGGCTGTCAGATATGGTCACTCTGTCCATTGGTTTTGCTTAATTCTTTTGCTTTGCTACAAGGAAGGGTTCAAAGTCAGGGTGTGCAATAATGAGAAAAGACTGGGAAATACTGCATAAAATTTAAAAGCACCAGTAATTTATTTTCAAAAGAAAAAAGAAAGACTCTAAGACGTCTCCTGGGCAATGTGATGTACTTTCCTTCCTTAGAAATTTCCTATGAGGAACACCTTCCCCATCACCCATCTGTCATGGTGCTGCCCCATTTCTAGCTTAGTCCAAGAGACTGGATGGCATCTTTGAACTTGCTGAAATTGAATAAAGAACTAAGTCAGATGTAGACCAAAGTTGGTAAATAGCAATACTTCTTGGTCTTAGTCAAGACCTAGGAGACAATTCAATTTCTACTGATATGACAAAAAAAAATATTCTACTGTATACTCCTGGCTTGCTTAGTCCAAAAGGATTTAGGGCAATGTAAAAGGGGCCAAGGATGCTGATATTTTGACCATTACTTATAGCATTGGTGCACACCCCAATGTTCTAGTGCTATATTTCTATGTTGATGGGAAGCACGCCATCTTTAATAGGATATTTGGAATCAGGAGGATGTGGGTTCAAATCCTGCTTCTGACACCAGCTGTATGACCATGGGGTCTAGCCTGTCATAGGATCATATATTTATCTATAGTGTATATATAACCATAATTTTAGAACTAGGTCATCTAACCCAAGTCTCTCATTTTAAAGATGAGGTACTCCCAAGAAGTATTGACTTGCCCCAAAGTCACACAGGAAATAAGTAGAAGAACCAGAATTCAAATTTCAGTCTTCTGACACCAAATCATCATCTTGCTACTAAACCACACTGTACTTAACTTCCCGCAGCCACACTGTGCCCATCTGTAAAATGGGGAGAATACCATAATACCACCAGCAATATTGTCTCTGGGATAATATATACAAAGTGCTCTGCAAACCTTGAAATGCCTTGTATGTTTCAGTCCTTATTGTCTTAGCTGAGCTTTTGGATGGTGAACTCACTGTGGGAGAGCAAAGGACACTCATCCAGAACTGGAAGGAAGGAAGGAAAAGAAAGAACAAAGAAAAGAAGAAAGGAAAGAAGGAAGGAAGAAAGAAAGAAAGAAGGAAGGAAGGAAGGAAGGAAGGAAGGAAGGAAGGAAGGAAGGAAGGAAGGAAGGAAGGAAGGAAGGAAGGAAGGAAGGAAGGAAGGAAGGAAAAGAAAGAACAAAGAAAAGAAGGAAGGAAGAAAGAAAGAAAGAGAAAGAAAGGAGGAAGGAAAAGAAAGAACGAAGAAAAGAAGGAAGGAAGGAAGGAAAGAGGAAGAAAAGGGAAGGAATTTAATTTTAATTTTTTTAAAAAGTTTTCAATAAAGAATAGCAAAGGCTATCTGCCACTCCTGGGAAGGATGGAGACATGACTTGCCCAAGACAAAGGGAAAACCATAACAGAATCAGAATTCAAAATTAGAGCACCAAAGTTGCTAACAGTGTTGAAAATGTTAATGTTGAGCAGTGGGGAGAGATGCGTGATGAGGAAAGAGGGAAATCAGTAACTAAGCATATGAAAAGCTAATAGCAAATCCCATACTCTTTACACGGCTCCAAATAGCAGGACTTTGCATATGTAGAACACTTATACATACATGAGCAGATCATGTTACCCTGTCCAAGACCTTTCTGAGAATACAGTAAAGAGCACCCAGTGAGTGGGCATAACACCCTTGAGAAACAGGGTTTAGAAAGTTTAACAAGCAGATAGGTGCCAAGGATGCTTCTGTATCATCTTGATGTTTCAGCTATAGGCTACCCCTACCTCAAGATAAACTCTCTAAAACTCAAAAGCAAAGATAGTGTCCCTGCCCTAGAAGAGCACCTGTTTGGTGTGGTGGGGACAAAGTTGGACCTGCCCTGGAAACCAGGTCAAGTGTAGGCTCAAATCTCTCCAGCACTAGGTGATCCTGGGCAGGTTATTCAGTCTCTCTTGAGTCTAATTTTCTTTAAGTATATTAGAATCTTTAAGATGGAGATAATACCTTCAGCGCCTACCTTATGTAGTTGTTGTATCATCAAAGAAACTAAAATATGTAAAGCACATTGCAAATGTTGAAAGTGTTCTATAAAAGACAGGTAGCATTATTCACCCGACCTCTCAGCCTCAGTTTCCTCATCTGTTAAAAAAAGGTAACAATAATACCAACCTCATAGGGTTGTTATGAGACTCAAATGAGATATCTGTAAAGTGCCTTGCAAACCAAAATCACCATATAAATGCTAATGATGATGATGTACCTGTGTGATCCTTTTTTTTTTTTTTTTTTTAGTGAGGCAATTGGGGTTAAGTGACTTGCCCAGGGTCACACAGCTAGTACTTGTCAAGTGTCTGAGGCCAGATTTGAACTCAGGTCCTCCTGAATCCAGGACTGGTGCTTTATCTACTGTGCCACCTAGCTGCCCCCTGTGTGATCTTATGCAACTCACTTCATCTGGCCAGTGTGGTATAGTATAAATAATTCTAATATAAATAATTATAGATAAATAAACAGATCTAAAGTTGGAAGAGGTGTTAGAGATCAAATGTAACCCTTCATTTTACAGATGAGGAAACAGAACACTAGAGAAATTAAGAGATTTATCCAGGGCCACAAAGCCAGTATCTGATCCTTATGGCCTAGATGACCTTCACCTCACTGGTCCTCAGAGGCTTGGGTTAGGTCTTTTCCAGCTTTAAGCTATGATCCCATGAGCCTTCACTCTCCAAGTCCCATGATTCCAGATCGCAATGCAGCTTGGCAGTGGAAATGGGTTGGCTCCTTTCTAGAATGCTAGACCAGTCCACTGAAACCCAGTTGCTTCCTGGCCTAATTAAGCCAGCCTTTATCTGGACTTCCAACAGAGGCACTGCAGCTGAACAGGCCCGTGGACCCAATTCCCTTCAAAAGAAACTTAACCTCTTCAACCTGGATGGCCAAATATAGCTTGACACAAAAGAAAATGACCAGCTTAAAAAATGATCAGGCAAGCGGCAACCCTGGCTCCAGAGATTAACCAGCTACAGTCTGTTCACAATATCAGCAATATTCATCTTGACCTTCTTGGGCCACCGTCTCTAGAAGGGGGAAATGTAATTTACTTGCCCCCAGCTGCATATTTCCACATCAACTCAGACAATCTGTCTTTCCAGCGGTATTTAAGGAGGTGAATGTCCTGCTCACCCTAAAGTACAGACACTAACACTGAGCTGGATGTGGAAGTGGGCTACCTTCTCCCTTCTCCCTTTTAAATGTGGCAGCAGAATTGAATTTGGGGTTTTGGTCTGTTTCATTGTCTTTTTCAATTCAAGAAGCAGGTGTTAGAATCCCTGGTCTGTAGTAACTTCCTCATGCCATGACACCTTTGGAGGCAGGATTAGAGGCTGAGGGCTGCTACCATCCATTTAGATTCCCTGGAAGCCAAGGTGTTGGGATAGAAGCCTGGGGGATTTGGACTTGTAACTTAGTAGGACCACACTAGGAACTGAGTTAAACTGAAAATCTATTCCCCTTCCCCTCACAATCTTCCCTAGAGACTGAAGTGGTACAAGGCAAGATTATATCTCCCAGATATTGGGGGTGCAGTGGGGAACTGTATGTTTATTCTTGCTATACCCTTGAAATAACTATTCCTTTGTAAAAGTTAATCTGTTAAGTGGTTAAGCGGAACTGGGTTTCAGGGGACCCCTATAACTGGGGGAATACAACTGGTAAGGACTTGAGCCAATGGCAGAGAAATCAAACTGATATTAAGCCTAGACATTTTTCTCCAAGGCACTCTGCAACCCCAGAAATCAAGTGACAAAAAGGAAATATGGCTTCCTATCAACACTGGATTTAATTTGGAAACTACCTCAGAAGTCATCTAGTCAGACCAGGATCAAACATCATCTTCTTTAAAAATTGTTGTTGTTGAGACTGGGTCCCCCTACCTCACCTGGACTGAGAAAAGCAGCAGCCACTCATAGCCCAAAATCCCAGTGCTGATCAGCACAGAAGCTTTGATCTGCTCTGTTTCTGACCTGGGCCAGTCCACTCTGCCATAGGTAGCATTGTGGCCCCTGCTCCCCAGGGCTCACCGTACTGGTGCCAGGCTTGGTGAGGACACCCAATTGGCTTTCATCCAATCACAGCTCAGAACTACCAGTTCCCAAGCTCACCTCTTCACTAGCCTCAGCCTTGCCAACAACAAGGATTACAGGCATGTAACATCACACAACATGCCCCACAAATCATTCATTCACAATAAGAAGTTGCATTACTCTCCTATCCCTGAAGGGGCTGTCTTTTAGGCTGCCCACAACTTCAGAGGGCAAAATGAGAACTTGACCTTATGATTCACCTGCAGCCAAGTACACACAGTTGATAATCATAGAATCTTAGAGCTGGAAAAATCTCAGATGGGTACATATAGAGCAACCATCTTTAGGGGAATCAAAGCCTTTACAACACTGTTAAAGAGGGGTCCTTCTGCAACCCTCCCTCTAAGCAAGGGGATAGAATTCACTAGTCCATTTGGGTCAGCTTTCATGATTAGGAAATCTAACTGTATTTTATACTGTGATTCTATTAAGGTAGCCTCAGAATTGCTTTGGGGAACTACTCCATCACACAGTGGACCCATATTGAACATACAGCACTTAACACTTACTATGTGCCTGGCACATAGTAGGAGCTTAATAAATGCTTATTGACTGGATAATTTTGATTACATTAAATTAAAAAATCTTGGCACAGAAAATGCAGTCAATACAGCCAAGATTAGAAGGAGAGCAGGAAATTGGGGAAGATTTTTATAGCAAGTTTCTATAATAAAGGCCTCATTTCTCAAATATATAGAGAACTGAGTCAAATTTATAAAAATACAAGCTATTTCCCAATTGATAAATGGTCAGAGGCTATGAACAAGCAGTTTTCAGAAGAAGAAACTCAAGTTATATATAGTCATATGAAAAAGTGCTCTAAAACACTATTGATTCAAGAAATGCAAATTAAAACAACTACCTCATGCCTATCAGATTGGTTAATGTAACAGAAAGGGAAAATGGTAGATGTTGGAGGGGATGTGGAAAAACTATGCATACCCTTTTGACCCAGAAATACTACCAGGTCTGTATCCCAAAGAGATAAAAAAGGGAAAAGAACCTATATGTACAAAATATTTAAAGCAGCTCCTTTTGGGGTAGCATATAATTGGAAATGGAAGGGATGCCCACCAACTGGGGAATGGTCAAACAAGTCTGTGTTTGGAATGGCATGCTATTGTGCTGTAAGACGGAATATAATTGTGCTATAAGAAACGATGAACAGGATGGTTTCAGAAAACCTGGGAAGACTTATATGAATTGATGCAGTTACATATAAAGTGAAGTGAGCAGAAACAGGAGAATATTTTACATAATAGTCCTTTCAGAGCAATCTCCTCCCAGGTGAACTATGGCTAATTCTGACATCCTTTAATTACAGAGTGGGCTTAGGTCATTTACCAGGCCTTGCTTTTCCTGGGAAATGTGACATGAAGTGGGCAATTGGTGGCACCTCACCCATTCCTCTCTGCTCTGTCTTCTTCTGTTGTCCTGCAATGCCCCTGGAGCAATCACCCCTCGATTCTAACCTCAGCACACTTGCTCATCCAATTTCTGAATGGCCACCTTCATTTCAAAGTATTCCTGGGTCTTTCAGGAACAATTCAAGCCTTTCTCACTTGCCCATTCCAGGGATTTCAAAACCCACCTCATCTTAATGAAAGGGTCCCACCCTTACCATAACACATCCCCCCACCCAAATTCCACACAAGGTCCCCCAAAGTATGGGCTTTCAAAGGTCTGACCTCCAAAGTAAGCACACTTTTGTGGGCACAACAACACACATCTACAAAACAAGCTCTCTCCAAAAGAATCTGCCAAAGCATTGAAAAAATTGCCTTTGTTCTCCCACGTTGGGCTATAGGACAAAGAAAGAGGAAATACAAAATGAAATCGGGTTGCAGCTGCTGCCACTGGTGCTGCTGCTCTACTCCCAGGTGGTCTCTGTCCTCAGATGACGTCTAAGCATTTGTTTGGTCTCCCTGCATCCTCATGGCCGAGTCAGATTGGTTTTCTGCCCTCCTGGCACACTTTGTAATTGCCTCAATTACCTCTTGTACCTTGGTAATTACCTCACTTTGTGCATTGAAAGCTTACTCAGATTCCTTTCATGTACAGAAAGCAGACCCAAGAAAAGATGGCAGCCATTAGGCTGAGGACTGAGGCAGAATAGGCAATGATGAGATGAGAGAGAACTTCTTCACTCTATAATCTTCCTCCATCAGGGTGACAAGGAAAACAAGAAAGGTCAAGAAAGTTCTGTAAAGAATGCCCACAAAAGAAATGCTGACATCATCGCCATCATCAGAAAGCTTTTATTAAGAACCGATCTAAACGAAATGTGATCCAAAGCAAATTAGCCTGGTCATCCTTGTTCCCCCACAAAGGGGTTGGCAACTTATGTGGCACAAAGGTACTGCCTCCTTGAAGTCTGGCTTGGTCCCAATTGTTGGCCTGAAGCAACCATGTTAAAAAATCACAGAATGGTCAAGCTGGACACCTATCCAGACGTACTTCTCCATTTCCTTCCTCATTGGAAGCAGTGAGGCTTGCAGCACTAGGATTTTGCTCTTGAGTGATCTGAACTAATTTCCTTGTCAAACCTTCATTCAGGCCCTAATCATCTCTTGTCTGTACTACCATAATGGCCTTCTAAATGGCCTCACTGTTTCTTGTCTCTCCCCACTCCAATACATCTTCTCAGCTGCCAAAATGATCTCTCTAAAGCATAGGGCTGACCATGTCGCTCTCATGGGGCTCCAAATGGCTCCCTGTTTTCTGCAAGATCAAGTACAAAGTACTCTGGGCGTTTCAAGGTCTTCATCACTTGGCCCCTTTCTTCTTTGCTTGGTTTCTAGCACTTTACTCTGCTTGTGAACTATGCAGTCCAGCTACATTGGTACATTGAAGTACCTTGGACAGAGTATTCCATCTCCCAATCTATGCTTTTCACTCACTGCCCCCATTTTCACAGAGTAGAATGGAATGCTCTGTCCCCTCACTTCTACCTCTTAGTTTCTTCAGCCTCCTTTGAGACTCATCGCAAAGCCAACCTCCTACAGGAAGCCTTTCTTGCTCACTCCTGTCACCCCTACACCCTCCCACACATGCATGCATGCATGTATGAGAACATGAATAACTAGGTATAAACCACATATATGTGTGTATATATATATTTTATTGTGAATATGAATAACACAAATAACTTGTAAATAACTAGATACAAACCATATATATGTACATATATGGTATATACCTAGTTATTTTTATGTTATTGGTTATTCATACTCACAATAAAATTTGAGCTCCTTGAGTGAAGAGATGGTTATTTCTGCCTTTCTTTCTATGCAGAGGTTAGCATAGGGCCTGGCATGTAGTAAGGGCTTAATCAATGCTTTCTGACTAATTAATTCCACTTTTTCTTAATCTTTGAAATCTCACCCAAAATCTAGAGTAAATGTCAGACCAAACCCAGAATTCCCCCTTCCTTGTCTGCCTATCATGAACGTTTTTGGAAATTTAGTCCTCCTCATTGATCAGGAAGGAGAAAGAAGCCATCTCTTAGCTTCTCTGCTTTGTTTTTATGTCAAGAAGCATTTATTAAGCACTTACTATGTTCTGGACACTAAGCTTAGCAGCACTGGGGCCTTAAAATCCTATGTAAAACATGAATTATTATCACTGTTTCATCTCAAACTGTCCAACACAGACTTTTAAGGCTGATAGGTCAGGAGAGAGAGTAGAACCACATGCTCATAAATCCTGAACCACTGGCACATACAAAATGACTCAAGCTAATCTGGAATACACTCATTCATAGGAAGGGCCCTTCACCATTGCTCAGATAGCACTAAATGAGCACAATATCTATCCAGGGCCTGTCTATGGAGGTCAAAGCTGAAAGAGATATTTTGACAGGCAAAGAAGCTGGTTCTGTTCTTTGAGCCAAAGGAATTCATTTGATGCCCTGGTGGCATCATTCTGCATTGGGCAGGGCACACCTGAAGCAACAGGGACAATAGCTTAGACCACCTGCTTTCTACTCTTGGACACTTTCATTTTCAAGAAGAGAGATGCTCAGATTCAACCAATTCAATTCAATGACTGTACAGACAACCTGTTGTGCACAAGGTCCTGGGCCTGGTTTCTCTGGGAGGCAGTATGGGGGATATAAAGACAACATGGCACCCATATTTGTGGGGCTCACAATCCACTTACTTCCCATACACCATTTTCTTATCATGCCACCTCCATTCTGGCTGTCCTCCCCCTCTCTCTGCCATCAAAAGCTTAGTCTCTGCCCCTAGAGCTGCCCCTAGAGCTTCTCTGCCCCCTAGAGCTCTTATTCAGGTTAGCTTTATTTTTTTCAGTTTTAAAAATCTTTATTGAGGAAAAATAGAAATATCAGAGGGGGATGGGATGATGATGAAGGAAGAATTGCACAAATATTATTTTATATCTATTTTCTTCTGACAGGAATGTACAGAACAACGTGGCTAAATAATCATAGAGGCACCAGAGGTAGGTTTTTACAGAAGAAATGAGTTCAGGTTCTGCCTTGCACACATTGGCCACATAACCATAGGGAAATCAATTTACATTTCAGTATACTCAGTCAGGTTAGCTTTTACCCTATGTTGCCTGGAAATAAGCACCCTCATCACTTCCTGGTCATCTCACCATGCTGCCCAAACTCTGGCCATTGACCTCCAATATACTTTGTAATAAAATGTACTATAAGCTCCTAGAGGGTAGTGATGATCTTGCTTGCTTGTAATTTGTATTCCTGTCACTTCACATCAGTTGTTGTTTGTCCTTCATTCTGGAAGAGGACCATGACATTGGGGTGATGTTGTGACTTGCAGTGAATTGAATTTAAGCAAGTTAGGTCTCTTCAAGGTCACCAACCTCACTCCCTCCTCCAGGGCCATCTGGGTCCAGTGGCAAAAAGTATGTCAGGATGACCAGAGATGGCCCCAGATGTTTAAGGCAATTGGGGTTAAGTTACTTGCCCAGGGTCACACAGCCAGGAAGTATCTGAAGTGAGATTTGAACACAGGTCCTTGACTCCATAGCTAACGCTCTACCCACTGTACCACCTAGCTACCAGAACACAGTAAGTACTTAATAAACGCTTTATCTATCTACTTAGCAAGAGAAAAGAGACAGATTCAATTCAAAAGATCATAAGGTGAAAGCTATAAAAAAAATCTTAGGGGCCATCTAGTACAATCTCCTCTTCATTTTACAGATAAGGAAAATGAAGCCTAAGGAGGTTAAGTGATTTGAACCCAACTTCTGTGACTCCAGAGGTAATGTTCTATCCATTGTGCCACACCTTGCTATTGTGAGTTAACAACTGACGAAGAAGTAACCTTAATAATGAGTGTTATAAGGCAATTTTAAAAGATGCTATTTAAAAAATGCTCTCAACTATGGAGTTGAGAGAATGGAGAGATCATTTTTAGCCTAGGAGATTAAAAAAGAATCATGAAATCCCAGAATCTCAGAGCAGAAAGGGATTCCCAAGAACTACCCAATCCAATCCCTACATAAACAAGAAAGCCTCTAAGGTCCCTTCTATCTCTACATTTCCAATCCTATGATTCCATACAATATTATTGGCAAATGGTCATTCAGACTCCAATTAAAGTCCTCCCATGATAGAGAATTCATTCCACCTTTGAATCTCTTTAACTGTCAGGAGGTTTCTACTTACCTCCTTCTAAAAATTAAATTTTCAACCATTGATCAATCCATGAATCCTGGTTTTATCCTCTAGAATTAAGAAAAACCCCCAGAACATCTCTTCAGTAGAACAGCCCTGCAGATGCTTGAAGAAGTCTATCATGCCCCCTTGACATTTTCTCTTTCTTAGGATAACCATCACCAGATTCTTCCATTGATGCATCAGTCACAGTCCCATCCCTCTCTTAAGTATCTGAGTCTATATACACCCTCACCTAGACCCTCAACCTCACTCTCAGCCCTGATCCCTCACTCTCACTCACTCCAAATAAGCAATCCATTTCCAAAGCTTGTCATTTCTACCTCCTCACCATCTCTTGTGTACATTTCCTTCTCTCCACTCACGCATCCACCACCCTGGTAGATTCCCCAGCAGCTCTCACCTAGATTGTTACAAAAGCCTGCTGTTTGGTCTCCATGTCTCATGTCTTCCCCCTCCCTGGTGTGCCTTCTACTCACCTGCCAAGGTTCTTTTCTAAAGCATACATCTCATCATGTCGACTTCTTGCTCATTGAGTTCCAGTGGCTCCCTGTTTTCTCCAGGATCTAATATAAAGTCCTTTGGCATTTAAAGGTCTTTGTACCATGGTGCCTTCCTCTCTTTATGGCCTCTCCTCCATGCACTCTAAAATGGGGCTTCACTGGGCTAAGCTTCCTAGCACATGTCATTCCATATCCCATCTTGTGCCTTTGTACCATCCGTCCCCTATACCTCAAATGTTCTGCTTCTTCCCTTCTCTGGTTTCCTTTAAGGATCAGCTTAAATGTCACCTTCTATGGAAGGCCTTTCATGGTCCCTCCCAGCTTCTGGTGCCTTCCCCTTAGATGATTTACTTTCTATCTTGGATGTATCCTGGATTAGTTCAGTTCAGTCATTTTTCAGTAATGTCTGACTCTTCCATGACCCCATTTGGGATTTTCTTGGCAAAGACACTGGAGTGGTTTGCCATTTCCTTATTACAGATGAGGAACTGATGCAAACAAGGTAAAGTGACTTGCCCAGGCTGGATTTGAACTCAGGTCTTCCTGACTCCATGCTCTACTCTATCCACTGTGCCACCTAGCTACCATGTATCCTGTATATACATGTTGTCTCTCCACATTATGATGTAAATTTCTTAAAGGCAGGGACAATTTTTAGCCTTTTTGTTTGTTTGTTTTAGTGAGGCAATTGGGGTTAAGTGACTTGCCCAGGGTCACACAGCTAGTAAGTGTTAAGTGTCTGAGGCCGGATTTGAGCTCAGGTACTCCTGACTCCAGGGCTGGTGCTCTATCCACTGTACCACCTAGCTGCCCCTTTAGCCTTTTTTTGTATACCCCATGCTAAGCCCAGTGGCACACTTCAGTTTATCAGCATCCTTCCTAGAATGCTTCAACTCACACTGACCACAATATTGCCAATGTGGTTGACAACCAGAGGGTGAAAAACTAATAATACCCCTGCTGGGAGGCCAGGGCCTATGAACTCCTCAATGTCCATAAGTCACCTTTTCACCTCTAAAACAGTCTTGCACCAGCCCTCAGTGTCTACCTACTTTTAGGGAGCTTGCAGGAAGCACAAATGTCATTCCCTAAAGAACAGTGTCATAATAGAGCAGCATTCTCAGACTTACGACCTGTGTCAGAGGGACCTTTGGATCAAGAATTCTGATTGTAGGAATACCATCCATGACTACTCTGCTCAAACATCTCCATAGCTCCTTACCAATTCTAGAATAAAATACAAACTCTATGTGTATGACATTTTTGGGAGGGTGGGACAATGGGGTTTAAGTGACTTGCCCAGGGTCACACAGCTAGTAAGTGTCAAGTGTCTGAGGCCGGATTTGAACTCAGGTACTCCTGAATCCAGGGCCAGTGCTTTATCCACTGTGCCACCTAGCTGCCCCACATCTATGACATTTAAAGGGCTTCACCCCACGACTCTGGGTTACCAGGCTTATTTCCCGTTGCCTTCTGTCATGAACTCTGCTTTCCAGCCAAAAGGGCCCAATTGCTGGTTCCTAAACCTTGATGGTGTATGGACAAATGCAGAAACTTAGACATTAGGGATCAAGGCTCCCAACAATAGAAATAGTAGTAATAATAGCAATAAAATAATAGTTATTATTGTAGTTAGCATTTATATAGAGAACTTTAAGGCTTGAAAAGTACTTTAGAAATATTATTTCATTTGAGCTCCATGAGACCCCTGGAGGTAGGTGTGTGTTATTATTGTCATCATTCTGTGGATAAATAAAGACAAAGAGAGATCATGTGATTTCCCTGGGGTCACGCAGCTATTAAGTGTCTAAAGCAAGATTCGAATTCAGTTCTTCCTCACTGACTCCAGGACCAATGATCTGTCCTCATCCTCTCATAGCTACTCTTATTAATAATAGCATTTTCAAGTTTGTAGGGTACTTTTACATACATTATTTCATTTGGGCCTCACAACAACCCCATATGGCAGGTACCACAATTATTAATAGCATCCCTATCTTACAGATGAGAAAACTAAGCTCAAGAAAAGTCACCATTTGGCCACAGTCGCATAGCTAGTGAGCAATTCCAGCGGCTGTATTCAAACCCAGGACTTCCTTCCTGTTCGAAGGCCAGTCCTCTCTGCATCACTCCACACCTGGCATTGGCCCGGCATACAGTAGGCACTAAATAAAGGCTTTCTTCCTTGATTGATGGATGGGTGGATGGATGCCATCTTTGTATGAGCAGCCCCATCTTCTTGTGTTTTCTGAACATTTGCCAACTCCCTCCTCGCAGGGGCGACTTCGTCTCTGAATTCTGGGCATTTCCAGCCTTCGTGTTTCAGTGCCCGTGGGACTGGTGACTGAGCTGAGCAGCCTGTCCTCCACCTGCCTCAGATGGGCAGACATCTTACAGAATAGCCAAGAACAAGAGAAGCTTGGCAAGCCTACAGGGATCTCTCATCGGTTCCCTCTGCCGCTTCCATCACATAGACAGAAGGCATGCATAAATTAGAGGGAAGGGAAGGTGCACCTTTCCAAGAATTACACCGACTCCGGAAGGGCAGGGGTCACCTCTTCAGGGCCAAGAAAAAGGCTCTTTCTGGAGGTTCTCCCCCAGAATGTCTAGAGCAGAAGGGGGGGGGGACAGGAGAGCAGCCCGTCGGGCTCCTGCCTTGGATAAAAGACTGTTGGGCCCTAGAGCAGCTTAGCCCACAGAAAGGGGGCATGGGGAGTCATTTTTACTTCCATGAACATGAGTTCTGCCTGAGATAACACCTTCCGCTGCTGCAGCCTTTGTGGGAAAGGGACAGTGGCTGCTAAGGGCAGAGTCAGAGAAGAGACAAAAATAGGGAAGGAAAAATATAACAACAATAATAACTAGCATTGACGTAGCACTTTAAGGTTTGCAAAGCACTTTACCAATATGATCTCACTGGAGGCAGCTGGGTGGCGCAGTGGATAGAGCACTGGCCCTGGAGTCAGGAGTACCTGAGTTCAAATCCGGCCTCGGACACTTGACACTTACTAGCTGTGTGACCCTGGGCAAGTCACTTAACCCCAATTGCCTCACTAAAAAACAAAACAAAACAAAACAAAACAAAATATATGATCTCATTTCATCCCTACAATAAGCCTGTGAGAAAGATGGCATTATTGTGTCTAATAAGAAGGGTTAAGTGACTTGCTCAGGATCACCCAGCTAGTAAATGTCTGAGTGGGGATTTGAATTCAAGCCTTCCTTACTCCAAGTTCAATATTCTATCACCTACTCAGTAGAAACAGAGAAGTTTCTGTAAAGATTTACCCCCAAGTGAAGGGAAATAGCCATCAAATTTGAACCCTCAACCATCCTGCTAAAGGTTTTCCTCTCTAAGACAGCAGTGTGCCCTGACTGGAAGTAGCCCATTGGCAGTGGATAGACCACTGGGCCTGGAGTCAAAAAGAATTAAGTTCAAATTCAGCTTTAGAAACTTAATAGCTGTATGACTGGGGAAGTGACATTACCGCTGTCTACCTCAGTTTCCTCCACTGTAAAAGAGTGATAAGAACAGTACCTACCTCTCAAAGTGGCTGTGAGGATAAAATGAGATAATATTTATAAAAGCACTGAGACTCATGATGGGAAATTCTCTCCACAGTCAGAAAAAGAACTGTGGGATCTGAATGCAGATTGAACCATACTCTTTTTACTTTTTCTTTTGTTTGTTTTTTTTCCCCTTGAAGTTTTCCCCTTTGTTCTGATTCTTCTTTCACAACATGACTAATGTGGAAATAAGTTTAATGTGATTTTATATATATATATATATAAAACCTATATCAGATTGCTTGCTGTCTTGGGGAGGGGGGGAGGCAAGGGAAGAACAGAGAAAAATTTGGAACTCAAAATCTTATAAAAACGAATGTTGAAAACTATCTTTAAAAAAAAGAAAACTATCTTTACATGTAACTGGAAAAAATAAAATAATATTAAAGAAAAAATAAAAATAAATAAAATGTTGTTATTATAAAAAACAAAAAGGCACTTAGCACAGTGCCTGGCACGTTGTTGTTGCTGTTCAGTCATATCCAACTCTTTGTGACCCCATGGATCATGCTGTCCATAGAGTTTTCTTGGCAAAGATACTGGAGTGGTTTGCCATTTCCTTCTCTAGGGGATTAAGGCAAACAGAGCTTAAGTAACTTGCCCAGGGTCACATAGCTAAGGTCACATTTGAACTCAGGTCTTTCTGACTCCTGGTCCAGTACTCTATTGCCTGAGCCAGCCTCTAGTAGATACTATATAAATGTTCATTCCCTTCCGCTATCAACCAAAAATCCCTTGGCTTAGGCCAGGACAAAGTTCTTCTTCCTTCCTAGCACAATGGCCTACCTTTCTGAACTTATTTCTTATTACTCCCCTTCATAAACACTATGTTCCGTCCAAATTGGTCTTGTTGACCAATCTTTCTCATACTCTTGTACTCAGCTCTTTCCTGTACTCAGCATTTCCCACCTCCGTGCTATTTTCCCCTGTGTCTGGCACACACTTTCCTCATCTCTACCTCTTAGAATCTTTAGCTTTTTTGAAGGCTTTATTCAGACACAACTTCCTTCAAGAAATCTTTTTTAACCCTTATAGCGGCTAGGCCTCACTTTTTTTCCTGAAATTATTTGTATTTCCTTCACTTCTGTCCTCGTATCCATGGCATCTAATGCAATGCACAGAGAGATGTTTAATAAAAGATAAGATCAAGATTGGGTGGGGAGGTTTTAGTTTGTGCTTTTGTTTTTCAGAAGATAAACAGATAAATAGATAAAAGAATTTCTTAACTGCCTACTTAATATAGTCCAGGCAGAGGGCTGAATTCTGGTAAGATAAGAAGAAGCAATCCATCCAGTCCTTGCCCACCAGGAGCTTACACCTTAATAGAGGAAGGAGGACCACAGGGTGAGGAGAGCTAAAAGAATGAGGGGAACACTTCATGAGTGAGGTTTTCCTGGAGGTTGTACCTCAAAGCTGGCTCAACCTCCTTCCCACATTGGGCAATCCACATTCACTGGCCTCATTCTCTGCCCCAAGACAGTTACTCCTGCAGGGACAGAATTGGGCCCAGCTGAATGCTAGGCTCTTTTCCCTCAGGCACGGTGGTGTGCCACATAGCCATAAACAGGTGTCCTTCCTATCCCAATTCTCTCTCTTCCTCCATTTTCTGGCTGAGTTCTGCCACAGTGCAGACCACTGCCATACTGTTGTCCTAGAAGGGATATCCTCCTGACTTTTGGTTTTCTGTGGCATTGGGGCAAGGAGGGTAGAACACAATTCTATTGCAAGCCTGGGGGTTGGCTTGTATAGTTCTGGCAGTATAATGGGCCATAGGGGAGGGGTGCTAAGCAAGTGAGTTAGGGGTTAGGAGTTGCCCTCCTCTGTTGTTAGTTCATCAGGTTTTTACCTTGTTTAAGGTTTTTAGTGTCCAAGACCATGTAGACATCTCAAATTGCTTTATATATTATGCATAATTCCTACTTTGGAAAGGTTTTTAGAGGTTGTAAAGATCTGAAGAAGATATCTATTCCACCATCTTGTTGGTCACACAACCCAGTAGTCCGTAAAGCACTTAGCAAACATTGAAGTGCTATAGAAAAGAGATAATTGTTACCTTTAATCTAACCAGAAATGAAGAACAGAGTTTGCTGAGGAGAAAGAGATGACATAGAGTTCCCCACTTATTTTCCCAGAATCAGCCATCCACAGTAGCCCATTCTTAAAGCTGATGCCATCCACCCAACACATAAGTATGGAATTTACTATTTAACCAAACCAAACCAAACCAAAACCAAAACCCAAACCAAAAAACAACTCTATAATCCAAGAGCCATGATCCCTGGAGACAGTTCCAGACAAGACAGTCTTGCTTCTCCCAGTTCCTAAAATGGTCCCACTTTCATTTCCAGTTTCCCTCTTCAGTCCCCCTATGATATCCCCAACCTGAGGATATCTCCAGTCCCACATTAGCTCTCAAGCCGTTCCTAGAGCTAGAATGACTAACACAAACTGAGTCCAAAAAACACGTCATGACTATCCTGGCCCAGCTGCCAGCCCTGCCCACTTCCCTATGTTCTCTAACTGCTGACTTTTCACTAAGTGATATAGTAAGTGTTGGGCTTGGAGCCAGGAAACCCGAGTTCAACTCTTACCTCAGACACTTACTAGCTGTGTGACCCTAGCTGAGTCACTTAACCCTGTTAGCCTCAGTTCCTCATCTATAAAATGAGCTGGAGAAGGAGATGGCAAACAACTCCAGTATCTTTGCCAAGAAAACCCCAAAGGGGGAAGAGTCAGACACAACTGAAAAACAACTACACAAAAATGCCCCTCTCCCTTCAAAGATATAAGATAATTCTACCCTGGCAGGAGGCATACTAGCAGGAAAGAACACACCATAGCAAGGTATAAGAGAAAATCCAATAATAAGAGAGTTTTATATCACTTATGTCTTCCCCTTTATGGGAATGGTGCAGGTTCCATTACTAGGGTGATGCCAACATGGAATCTAGAGACCATGCTGTCGAATATAAGCTCCCAAAGGATAGGGGTCATTTCATTTTGTCCTTTATGTACTTCTCAGTACCTAGAATAGCATCTGACTCCTAGGAAGAATTTGATCGATGTTTATGGAGCTGAATTGAATGGACAAGCAGAGGTCAGTATAGACATCCTTCCTTCTTCTGGATGATCCTCATATTTCACAGTTACCAGTCAAGGCTTTTGTGGTATCAAAGAAACCCTCATGTAAAGATTTATGTTGTTGCTCTTCTAGTGCAAGGTCAGGGAGAATCATTTCTACTGTGTTCTAAACTCATACAAATACTAGAAGGAGTTTATCTATAAGGGGAAAGGGTCAATGTAGAAGAATCCTTGTGAATGTTATTTGTCGGAAGTGGAGGAGGAAGATGGTCCTCTGAAATTCCCATGATTTGACTTTTTATGAAAAAATACAGTTATAATTGATTTCATACTATCTCATCCAGAAAAAGAACAACTCCCATGGAATGAAAATCAACAGCTCCTCAACATGGATGGATGGAAAACTGGGTCTTTGATCATTCTTTGCTGAATGTTCATAAAACATCCTGGGACACTCTCATCATTTCAGATCCTTAATGTGAGGGCACAGGACCAACTTAAAGACAAAGCAAGAATTCTGTCTCATCCAAATGTTTTACCCTTCCTCTATTTGCTAGCTCTGTTCCTTTTTGACAAGGGCTAGTGACAGTCATTCTCAACTAGATCTTGAAGAAAAGGGATTTAAATGGGCACTCTTGTCCCCCATCCATCATCTTTAACTGGAAATCCTCTGATCTCAAAGTAGAGGAAGGAAATAGGCTTTCATATAGCACCTACCATGTGCCAGGCACTGTGCTAAGTGCTTTACAAATATTATCTTACTTGATCCTTACAACAATCCTGTAAGGGAGGTACTGTTATTATCCCTATTTGTTGACTGAGGAAACTGAGGCAAACAAAAGTTGAGTGAGTCACCCAATTAGTAAGGGTCTCAGGTTGGATGTGAATTTAGGTCTTCTTGACTTCGGCCCCAGTGGTCTATCTACCATGTCACCTAGCTACCTCCAGGATTTTGATGATGCCCAAGAATCTTTCGATGTCCTCTTTATTACCCTGTTCTATTACCTAAAAGTCTTTAAGAATATCTGGATGAGTATGAGTCAGGACGAGCATATAGAGCATTCTTTGAGGTTTGGGTAGGGCAGCTGGCTCAGTGGATAGAACAACAGGCCTGAATCGAAATCTAACCTCAGACACTTACTAGCTATGTGACCCTGGTCAAATCACTCAGCCTCCATTTGCCTCAGTTTCCTCAACTGTAAAATGGAAATCATAATAACACCTTCCTCCCAGAGATGTTGTAAGGATCAAATAAGATAATAATTATAAAGTACTTAGCATGGCACTTGGCACGTAATAAGCACTATATAAATGTTATCTATTATTTTTGTTAGGTAGCCACCGCTAACCAAGGAAATCATAAGTCTATGAGACATGAATTACAACTGGATTTATTACAAGAGAAATGAACCTGCATGTGGAAATGCTAACACCACTGAGGTCCTTTCCAAATATGTGATTCTGTGCTGCTGTGATCTCTTTGTTATACTCCAGGTTTTGCTTTGGACCACGGCTTGGGCATACCAGTGCTTGACTCTATTTCATATTGAGTCAATATCAGTCAGTCACAACCCAAAGGTTCCATATTGATAAGCAACCAGTTTGGGGGTATTTCACTCATCTTGATTGAATTATAACCGGTTATGGTAACCAATCCAAGAGCTTCTTAGCAGGTGTTGCTGATAAAAATGATATTAAGCAAATCTCTGTACTTATTGATACTTCTGGGGCCTTTAATTAGACCCTATATTTATCTGACTCTTTAGATTTCTTAATGTTCATCTTCTGTCACTATTATTTCTGCTACTGCCTTTACTTTGGGACTGACTGGAGGATGGTAAGTGAGCAAATCAAGTTGAGCAACAGTCCAGGAATCTGCACTGCTCATGCAATATGGATAGCTTCCCTGTTCTGAGCATCTACAGCGAAGAGAGTTGAGTAAACACCACTCACTGCTCAGTGTGGGGGTTGCCATGACACCTCACACTTGTTTTTTAATGACAGAAGAGCACATTGGTATGAGTGAGCCCATGCTCTGCATGCTGACTCAAGAGGATTCGGTGAGAATGACTTTCCCCTGTGCTTTCTGAGCCTTCTTCCAGCTATGGCACTAAAGTGGCCAAGTAGGTGATTAGGAGAGGAGATCTCCTTGGAATATCAGAAAGAGACAGGTTGAGGCTAGAATATCCTCCCCTCAATTCTAGCAGCATGAGTGTTGGAATATAGATGCTGGCTGAGGATGACATTACAATTGTTCCCTGACCATTTTAGCCAGGAGACCTGAAGGTTTCATTAATGCCAACTGGTGAAGGGGAACAGGAGACTGGGGGTAGGGAAAGGGGATATTGTACGTTTCTACAATAAATCCTTGGCTGTCCAGAGCCCTTGGGGAGTAGATTGTTCAGGAAAGCTGAGTGTTGTAGATAGCTAAGACTTTAATGATAACATTTAGGCAATTAAAACATTAATGCCACCCTTGACTTTTATATCAATCAATCAATCAACAAGCATTTAGTAAGCACTTATTCCACTACCAGGCACTGTGCTAAGCACTGGGGATGCAAATAAAGGCAAAAACACAGTTCCCACCCTCAAGGAGTTCAAATTCCAATGGAGTAGACAACATGCAAACAACTGTGTGCAAAGAAGATATGTACAGTGTAAATGGGAGAAGATCTCAGAGGGAAGGTACTAATAGTGGGGCGAGGTGAAGGGGAATAACAGGACTGGGAAAGGCCTCCTCCAGAAGATGGGATGTAAGATGGTATTTCAGGGAAGCTGGGATATGGAGGTGAGGAGAAAGAGCATTCCAGGCATGGGGAACAGTCTATGAAAGGGCATGAAATCAGATGGAGTATCATGAGTGAGGAAGAGCAAGACGACCAATGCTTCTGGATCAAATATGCTATGAGGGGAGTAAAGCATGAGAAGCCTGGACAAGTGGAAAGGAGCCAAGCTGTTTCAAAATGAAATTGAATTGTATTCTACCAGTGGAGGGGGAGAGAGAGAGAGAGAGAGAGAGAGAGAGAGAGAGAGAGAGAGAGAGAGAGAGAGAGAGAGAGAGAGAGAGGAAGAAGAAGAAGAAGGAGGAGGAGGAGGAGGAAGAGGAGGAAGGGAGGGAGGGAGGGAGGGGGACAGAGAGAAAGAGAGAGAGAGAGAGAGAGAACAAGAATGAATGTGTCGGGGTAGGTGGGGGTGGTAGGGGGTAACACAGTCAGACCAGTGATTTAGGGGGATCACTTTGGCAGTTGAGTTGAGGATGGACTGGAGAAGGGAGACCCCAGAGGGAGAGAGACCAAAAAGCAGACTATTTCAATAGCATGGGTAAGAGGGAGGTAATGAAGGTCTACTGTGAAATAGAGAAGGCAATCCTTCAGAAGAGATGATCTCCCTGACCTCTGCTTACCCATTCAATTCAATTCAATTCAATCAACATTTATCAACGTTGCACCAGGATGGCAAACTGAAATTTTATAAATCCTATGACACCATCTTTTTTTTTTTTTTTGCAGGGCAATGGGGGTTAAGTGACTTGCCCAGGGTCACACAGCTAGTAAGTGCCAAGTGTCCAAGGCCAGATGTGAACTCAGGTACTCCTGAATTCAGGGCCGGTGCTTTATCCACTGCGCCAACCCGACACCATCTTCTTAAATAGAATATCATGCCCACAAGTTTCTGTTTCCTGAATGATTCAAGACCGTAAAGCCGAGTCTCCATTATTTACTGTGTGTTGTGCTGTATGCTCACAGGACCTCCAGAGGGGTACAGAGCTCCGAGTCCCACACACTCAAAGATTATGCTTTTTGAACTCTCATATCAGCTTTAAACCTATCTTCTCCATCTTCCCCTTGCTACTGTGACTCTCATTCCTCACTGCTGTCTGTGGGCCTGCCTGAAGCAGCCTTTCCCCTCACCCCACCCTACCCCCTTCTAAATTTGCTTCATCTAATCTATTAAGGGCTTAGGAAAGAGATGGGGCTATGCAGGGTATTGGAAAGAGCCCTAAAGTTGGAGTCTGCCCAAATCCTGACTCTGACACCCACCAGCTGTGTAATCGTGAGGGAGTTAACTTCTCTGACCCTCAGTTTCCTCCTCTGTGAAATGGAGAAAAAAATGCTCTTCAGACTACATACGGCACAGTTTAAATTGTAAGGAAGGAGCTTCTTAGACCTCAACGTGCTCCACAAGAATCACAATGATGATGGTGATAGATCACACTCCTATGGCAACTTAAAATTTGTGAAATACTTTACTGGTGTTAACTCATTTGAGTCTCACAATAGCTCTGGGAAGTAGACACTACTGGTATTAGTGTACCCATATCTCAGGTGAGGAAACCGCCCATGGCCACGTATCTAGAAAGAGTCCCAGGTGAGGCTAGAACAGAGGTTTTCTGGATTCCAAGTCCAGTACTCTATCCGCTACAGAAATATTTAAGTGATCATTCTAGGAGATGGAAGAGCACACTAATAACTAAGGAGGCTGATAAACAGGCAAGTTGATTAAAAGGCAGTGTGGTTCAATGCATAGAACTTCAGTCTCTAGTCAGGAAGTCTTGCGTTCAAGTCCTTCCTCTGATGTTCACTGGCTGTATGATCCAAGTCACTTAGCCTCTCGGGCCAGGCAACTCTCTGACTATAAACTGCAGAACAGCTGCCAGTGTGTATTTGTGGAGGGAATTTCCTCACTGACCCCAACCTACCTTTCCAGTCTAGTTACATATCACTGCCCCCCCCCAAGCATAATATGGACTCTTGCTGTTCCTCATGCACAATACTCCTTCTCCCCTGTCCTTTTGTGCCCTCCCTCTGTTTTCTTTTAAATTTTCTCACCGGAAATTCCCTCCACCTGTGAAATCACAAGACAAGAAACGATCTATTACATTCATGTATATATCCTAAAGGTGGCTCAGATTCAGTATATATAAAATGGAACTCACTATCATCTCCCCTATAGCCACCACCCCTCGTCCAAACTTCCCTATATCTATCCCAGGCACTGCCATCCTTCTGGAAACTTGGGCTACTTAACTCTCCAGTATCACTCACCCCCCAAAATTCAATCACTTGCCAGATCTTATACATTCTACCTTCACAAAATATCTTGTGTCTATCCTATTCTGTCCACTCACATGGACACCATCTTATTTTAGCCCCTCATCAGTTCTCACCTAGACTACTGCCAACAGCCTCCTACTTGGACTCCCAACTTCCTATGTCTCTCTTCTCCAATTTGTCCTCTACACATCTTACCAAAATAATCTTCCTAAAGTCTGAATAGGTCATTTCTTTGCCCAAGAAACTTCAGTGGCTCCCTACTGCCCCTGGGATAAAACATCAACTCCTCTATTTTGGCATTTAAATCCCTTGACAATCTGGGGGTGCTCTACCTTTTCATATGGCATGATGCATGGACAAAAGCATTTTCCTTAGCATGCTGCATTTGGAGTCAAAGGTCTCAATTTTGAATTCTTTTTCTGACAAATACCACCACTGTGACCTGGGGAAAGTCACCTAGCCTCTCTGGACCTTGTATGTAAAATGAGGAAGCTGAGGTAGATGGTCTCTGAAGTCTCTTCCCCTTCTAGATCCACATTCCTAAGAACTTCCACCTTCTCTTCCTCCCACACTCAACTAAACTCTTTACACACTAACTTCCAATTCCATTATTCAACTGAAATGGTTCTCTCCAAAAGTATCAATGGTCTCTTAATTACTAAACCTCAAGTTCTTTTTTTTTTAACATGAGGTCTGTGAACTTGTTATATATATGTAGGTGGATGGATGGATGGATAAAAGGATGGACAGATAAACAAATAGATGGATAGATGGATAGACAAACAGAAGGATGGACAGACAGACATAACAATATTTCAATATTACTTCCCCTGTGATGTATTTTATTTTTTGCACTTAAAAACATTCTGAGAAGGGATCCATCTGTAGGCTTCTCCACATTTGCAAAGGAGTCCATGACAGAAAAGAGATAAAGAACACCTGGTCAAGACCTATCTGCAGCACCAGGCACTGTTGTTAGATCTACTCTTCTCTTGGTTACTCTTGCTTCTCTGGGTTTTTGGGACAAGGCTCTCTCTCTTGGTTTTCCTCCTCTCATAGCTCCTTCTCAGCCTCCTTTGCTGGATCATCATCCATGCCACACCTCCTGACAGTGAGTAGAATTCTATGATTCCATTCTTGTTTCTCTTTTCTTCATATATTCTCTCATTTGTTTGCCTGATCTAATCATCATCTCTATACCTTATAACTCCTAAATCTACATATCCAGCCTTAACCTCTCTCATCATTAGCTGCCTATTAGACATTCTAAACTGCATGCCTCTTAGACATCTCAAATCTAACATGTCTGGGGCAGCTAGGTGGCTCAGTAGATAGAGCACTGGCCCTGGATTCAGGAGGACCTGAGTTCAAATCCGGCCTCAGACACTTGACATTTACTAGCTGTGTGACTCTGGGCAAGTCACTTAACCCTCATTTCACAACCAAAAAACAAATAAATCTAATGTGCCCCAAACCAGTTGTCTTTATCCCACCTTCCCCTTTTCCTGAATTTCCCTATTTCTATTGAGGGCATCACCATCCTTCCAATCACCCAGACTTGCAACCTTGGTTTTATACTCAACTCCTCACTCTCACTCAATCCACACATGTCAAATCTTACTGATAATAATAAGAAAAAGAACAACACCACTGCCACTAATATGGTTCTTTGAATGAGTGCTATTTGCAAAGCTCTTTAAAGATGTTATATTTGCAAAGTACATTACAGGTGGTATATTATTATTGTTATACAGGTGCTAAGGATTTTATAAATATATTATAATTATATTTAAATTTTTTATTATATGATTTTATATTTGGCATTTCTACCTCCACAACATCTTTGCATCCATCGCCCTATATCTACTTATAGAGCTGTCCTTCTAGTTTGGGCTTTTATTACCTCTAAACTGAGCTATTATAATAGTCCCCTAGCTGGTCTCCCTGCCTCAATTCTCTCCTCACTCACTCTACCTTCTGCATAGCTCCTGAAGTTCAAATCTAATCACATCACTCCTCTACTCAATAAACCCCAGTGGCTCCCTATTCTTTTCAGGAAAGGACATTGAAAATCCTTCCCAGCCTGGCCCTGACTACCTTTCCAGTCTTGTTACTGCCCCCTAAGCATAACATGACCTCTTGCTGTTCCTCATGCACAATACTCCTTCTCCCCTGTGCTTTTGTGCCCCGCCCCCGTTTTCTTTTGAGGCTCAGCTCAAAGATTACTTTCTACATGAGACTTTCTTGGGCCCCTCCCCAGATGCTAGTGCTTCCCCCTCCTCCAAGGTTACCCTTGGATATGCTTTATATATGCCCCTATAAAACATGTCCCCTCTCCCATTAGAATGTAAGTTCCTTGAGGGCAAGTAGACTTTTGCCTTTGTCTTTATATCCCTGGCACCTAGCACTCTGCCTGGCACATAGTAGGTGCTTATTAAGTACCTATTGATTTATTCCACCTTCCACCATTCTCCCTTCCAGTCAAAATGGGCTTCTTACTGTTCCCTGACCTTGACATTCCATCTCCCACTTCTTTTGTGCCTTTGCACATGCCCTCCTTCCCCACCTCTACCTCTTAGCTTCTACATCTCAGCTTTTCCTGATCCCCCTGTCATTAGCTCTAACAACTGATGCTGAGAAGGTAGAAAAGACAAATATCAAATGTATCTGACAACTCGAGTTATCCTATATGTACCGATCTGTTTAGATACAGTAATCCCCCAGGAGAATGGAAGCTCCACAGACTATTGCTTTGTATTCCCAGTTCATAGCCTAGAACCTCAGAGAGAGGAGCTGCATAAGGCACTGGACAACAACCAGGTGGTGAAGCGGATGGATGGAGCTCCAAACCTGGGATCAGGAAGAAAGAGGAGTTCAAATCTGGCCTTAGCCACTTACTACTTGTATGACCCTGGGCAAATCAATTAATCTGTTTGCCTCAGTTTCCTCAACTATAAAATGAGAATAATAATAGCACCTACCTCCCAGGGTTTTTATGAAATAATATTTGTAAAGCTCTTAGCTTAGTGCCTAGAATATAGTGGGCACTATATGAATGTTGGTTATTAGACACCTAAGTGGTATAGTGGATAGAGTGCTGGGCTTGGAGTCAAGAAGACAAAATCCAACCTCAAAAACTTTCTATCTATATTATTCCTAGTAAGTCACTTAACCTCAGTCTGCCTCAGTTTCCTCTTCTGTAAAATGGGGATACTAATACTTACCTCCCATGGTTCTTGTGAGGATCAAATGTCATAATATATCATATTTTAAAGTGCTTAACACAGTATTTGGCATGTAGGAGATGCTTAATGACTTATAGAGAACAAGCCCTGTCTTTTCTCTTTTTTTTGGATCCCTTTAGTACAGTGCCTAGGACATTGTAGATGCTATATAATTATTGATTGATTGATTGATTAATTAATGATTATGTCGTTCTCTTGCTCATAAACTCCAGTGGTTCCCTATTACCTCTAGGATCAAAAACAAACTACTGTGTTAGGCATTTAAAGCCATTAATAACTTGGTTCCAACTCACATTTCCAGACTTGTTATATATTATTTACCTTCCCACATTCTATGGCCCAACCAAACTATCCTTCTTGCTATTCCTCACACAGGATACTCTATCTCTCATCTCTAGGCCTTTCCACTGGCTGTCCCCCATGCCTGGAATGCCTTCCCTCCTCACCTCTGCCTCTTAGAATGACTAGTTTCCTTCAGTGCCCAGCTCATTTACCATTTCGTCCATGAGGTCTTACCCCAACCCTACAGCTCTTTAGACCTTTCCCCCAAAATCATCTTGTATTTATTGTATGTAAACTTACATTGTTCCTATATTATTTCCTCCGATAGAATTTAAACTCCTTAAGGGTGAGGACCATTTTATTTTGGCCTTTTTATTTCTTGCATCTAGCCCAGTGCCTGGCACATAAATGCTTAAAGATGTTAGTTAACTGATATATCGCTTGGAAGTTATTATAATTAAACTTAGAAAATAAGAGCAGAAAAAAGCTCTGAGTAAGGGTCTGACAGGTTTTGGCTCATGGCCTTGGCAGAATCTCACTGGACTGCTCAGAGGCCATTTTCTTTATTGCCTGGTGCTCAGCCATGTTTGGGATGGGTACAGTTACCCGACAGCTTCATTCCAAATTGAATGAGACACTGCCATATAGTATCCACGCGTTTGGAAAGAACGCCTTGCTTTTCGATGAATCCAGTTTCACGATCACAACATTTCCATGCAGTTGGTAAGGCACTGGATATCACCCTCATTTTTCAAATGAAGAATCTGAAGTACAGAGACATTAACCACAGCATAAGAGATGGGACCACACCTTGGATACCCTGACGAACAACCCTAGGGTCCATCCTGCTGGACCTGTGATTTTTCTTCCTCCCATCCAGTCACACCTTGGAGAGTTTAAACTGGCTGGGACACTCCTGGTGGGTGAGAGATCACACGGAGCAGTGGCCAGAGTACCATCCGCAAAGCCGCAAAATCTTGGTCCTCACTCTCTGCCATCAGACATACCATCACTGCTGTGGGGCAGAGGGGTCAAAGACATGGCCCACTGCCCATATGCAAACCACAACACTCACGGGCATAACCCAAACTACATTCAAATCAAATTCCTAGCTGATTTTAATGTATTGGTATATTAATAAAAGAAGGAATCTGGAAAGATGTATAATGTTCTAAGCCAATACTTGGCCCACAGAGATACTTAAGTATAGTTCAGAGTACGTTTTTCCATTTAAGTTTGACACTATTGCTCTCGGCAACTCTATCATCGTGGAGAAGTTGCTGACCTAGATCATGGAGGGAATGTCCTCATCTGGGAATTCCCTACATCAGTGAAAGTACAAACCCAGGCCCTATGCCACTATGTCTATAGAACCCCAGGGGATAGAATGGAATGGGAAAGGGATGAGAAAGGGATAGTTCAAGTTCACCCAGGAGGAAGGAAAAGTGTGCTCTGGGGATCTCTATGGTGGTAAGAAGGCAATGTGAAGTCCATTTGATTATTCAGACAACTTTTATTCACAGGTCCCTTTCGTTGAACCAACCATCCATTTTCCTGTGAGCTGGATCTTGAACCCAGCCAGGAGTTCAAAGCCACTGTATCTTCCTTCTGCCTGTCCTACTGAAGCATTATGACATGCCAACAGATCACCACATCAATGACCATTTGAGAAGGGGGGCCCTGACAGCTAGAGTGATGGGGAAAGGCTTCTTCTGACAGAATGGCTCAGGAGTGGATGTGCCCTCTGTGCTGAGGGTGGGGGGGTGGGAACACACTCAAACATAGGAGCAACAGCCAGCTCACTTCTCAAGCAATATGCCCAGACTGCTGAACCCTCCTTGCTGTACTGAACAGCAGCTACCCCAGGCAAGATGGAAGAACAACTGGCCCCTTGATCCAACAGATCCACAGAGAAGTTCACATGTGTCCTCAAAGGTGAACATATTGGATTCTGCCTCCAATAAAACCACCAACAACACTGTGAAACCTTGACCTAGAGCAGCATGGTAGAGTAAAAAGCCTAGGATGACCTGGGTCTCAATCAAGGTTCTGCTACTTGATTCTGGGTGACAATGACCAAATCACTCAACCTTCCTGAGCCTCTGACCTCCTCATCTGTAAAACAAGCATATGGTCCCAAGGCCCCTTCCAGCTCCCAGCCTATGATTCTACGAAGGCACAACCTTTATTTTAAATGCAAAAATCCACATCTCTAGACTGGGTTACCCCCTTCTGAATGACCCCACATGCTAACTAAATGCCTCAGTTCTCCAGGCACTGCACTGCTATTATGCAAGGAAAAAGAAGAATTGACATTCACACAGTGATTGATTTAAGTTTTACCAAACGGTTTACATTGCCAGCATCATTATGATACCAAAAAGAATGTGTTATTATTCCTTGCATCCCAGGAGCCTATGTTTGGAGGTAGAAGTCACCTTTGATAAGAAGAGCATGGAGCACTGGACTTGTAGACAAAAGGCCAGGTTCAAACCCTGACTGCCTTTTGCTACCTGTACGACCTTAAATAAGACAGTTCCTCTTCTTGGAGCTCACTTTTGTTGTTAAGTTGTTCAGTCGTTTCCGACTCTTTGTGACCTCATTTGGAGTCTTCTTGGCAAAGATACCGAAGTGGTTTGCCATTTCCTTCTCCAGTTCATTTTACAGGTGAGGGAACTGAGGCAAACAGGGTTAAGTGACTTGCCCAAGGAGGACCGATTTGAACTCAGGTCTTCTTGACTCCAGACCAGGAACTCTATCCACTGTGCTACCTAGCTGCCAGGGGTTCACTTTGGTGTTAGACTAGATGACCTTGAAAGTATCTTTCATCTCTCAATCACTCCATGACACTGGGAATAACAACCTGCTCATAGTATCAAAGGATCATAGATCTGGAACCGGAGCAGATTTGAATAGTTATCTAGTCCAAGCCCTTTGCTTTTTAACTGAGGAAACTGAGGCACAGGGAATTTAAGTGACTTGGCCAAGCCCACACAAAGGGAACATGGCAGAACTAGGGTTCAAACTCAAGTCCCGTGACTCCCAGTTTGGTCCCCTCTCCCCCACACCGCACTCCCTCTCCTCTGAAGGCAGTATAGGTTCCTGGGGGGTGCCCTGTGCCCTGCTCAGGCTGGTGGCTCAGGCCCCACACCTGTGCCACGTATCCACCACACTCCTAGAGACTATTTCACAAGTCGTTGTAGCTGACAGCGTACCAGCGGGTGGCCAACCTTCTGATGACTAGCCTCCATGCTCAGAGAGGCCAGGCCTCAGACAGATGCTGAGCCCTGTTGCCAGGTCCATACTCAAAGCCTTCCGAGCCTGGCAGGAAGCTCCATTGGCAGAACCTTTGGGAGCCCAGCCAGGGCCACATCCGGGCCACAACAAAGCATCAGAGGGGCACTGCACAGGAGGAATGAGAAAATCCAACCTGTGCTTTCAGAGGGCTTTGTGGTGTACAAAGTGCCTTCTCTGCCATGCCCCTATGGGGTGAAGAGTTTGTCAGACTGATGGGGAAACTCCAGCCTGGACAGGCACGAGGATAGGTGGAGTCACAAGAGCGCTTTCATTTCTGGATGATAATAGTTCTCCTGCTTTGGACAAATGGGGGCAAGGAGGCGGGGAATCTCATCAGGTTTTAAATCAATACCAGTTAATGGCTTCTTGCCACCAAAAGTCTGCACAAAGAATCTGCTCAACAACTTTGCTGATGCTTAAAGCCTTGAGATGTGGCTGGGGTTAGGCTTCCCTGAAACCAGCAGGATTGAGACCAGGCAACCTCTAGTGATCATGGAACAAGGCCAGTAGGGACTGCAAGGATGAACTAGGTGGTCACCAATCCAATACAGCAATCCACCAATCCAATTCTGAGCTGGGTCATAAAATGAGGCCTTGCAGAGTTGACTTCAGCCTTCTCCCCGGGGTCAGAGAAGAGAGGTAGGGGAGCGATGGGTGGGAGAGTGCCCACTGAAAGATCTGATGAACAGTGGCCTATTGCAAAGGGGTTGGGGGAGGGGGAGGAGAGGGCAGCCCAGAGAATTATCCTCAGTCCAAAAGGAACTCAGGTGGGGTAGAATTTTTGCCTATAAACCCTAAAGATCCAAGTTCCTCAAATTAGTCCCTTGGGGAACACATCCTTATTCTCCTCACCACTGCCACTGGTCCTTCTCTTCACCAGTCCAAATTATGAAAAGAAAATTCAAGATTACAAGGCCAAACTTTCTCTGTTTGGGGAAGGGATACGGGACTGAAATATATAAGTGACATTTTAGCATGCATCTGGAACATAATGTTAGATTACATAATCACACAGTTTTGAACCTGTTTTGCAGTGTTGAGCTCAGTGTGAAAGTAAATGTGCATGTCTGTCCATCTCTCTCTTACACACACACACACACACACACACACACACACACACAGACACACACCAGATACAGACCCAGTCCAGCAAGTGACACCCAGGACCTGGATAAGGGGACAATGGCAATGAAAACCACAAACAGCTGCCAATCAGCGCCAGAGAGCAGAAGGCCCAGAGTCTGCAGAGAAAGGTGGCCAAAGTACCATAATGGGCATGGCTGAAAAGATGCCCCAGTGCATCTTCTCTGCCTGCCACATCCTAACCAAGGCACCAAAGTTCAAGGAGGGCTCAGTGGGGAAGGGAGCACTGATCTCTCTGGATGACACAGGCATACCACATAATGTGCTCTCAAGAACATTTCTATCCAGGTCCTGTGTCTTACAGGACTTCTTTCGATCACCATCGAGGATCTTTGTAAAATCGTGACGGAGTAAACTAATGCCTCTTAGAACCCATGTATCATCACCTAACTTACTGGCCTTAGGAGACTACAGAATATATTGCAGAAGTCAGGTGAAGTACCCAATTGGACCACACACAGCCTCATTGGAAGCAAGACGACACTATGATTTCCTTAAGGAAGTTGTTATTGGGGTTTTTTCCAAGGGTGGAAAAGCTGGGGATGGGTTTGGCTCCAGAGCATTATAGGGAAATCATTTGCAACTAAGCAGGGGACAGATCTCACCGGAATCATCCTAAACAATTCTCCAAGCAAAGCCCAGGAGCAGGAGAAGGAGATGCAGGTGCTGCCTGGGAGCAGTACATGTGTCCAACAGCTGAAGCTAATTAGGAAGGAGAGCCAACGGCAGCAAGCCGAGCACTAGAGCCCGGGTTGCTGCTTCGCCACCACCACCACTGCCACAGCACACAGAGGGTTACAGTTCTGATGCACGCTGATTGACACCACTAAGGTTACTTGAGGCTTGCAAATCTCACCCATCACACCATGCAGAACAGTGAGATCAGCCCACCCAGGGAATACGGAGACACACACACACACAACCCAGTCTGCCCCAACCCCCCTATACCCATCCACACAAATAGACACACAAACAGTTCAATGTCTCTGAAACCTGACACCTTTAATAAGAAAGGCAAGGACAAAATGGAATCTCATCTCACTAGTCTATTTTCCCAGTGGCGGCAGCAAGGGAAGAAAAATAAATCCAAGAAAAGGAAAAGGAGGCACAGCTGTGGAATAGAAAATCAGAGTCCCTACCTTTGCTCTGGATGGGAAGCTGGTCCTGTGGTCTCTGAAACACTGAGCTGGCCGTCCCCTCCTTCATGAACCAGTCCCATCTGTCAGGATTGTGTGCATTTTTTCATTAACACCTGTTTCAAGTGAGGAGTAAAAAAAAAAATCTCGTTTAAGGAATCTGCTAGAAAAAAAAAATAATCCTCTGAGCGAGTGTACCCCTCCCAGACATACACACACACACACACACACACACACACACACACACACATACACACACACATACAACTGCATGCCCATAGGCATGTGTGTCTGACTCCACACACATGAACGGTGAACAGATATGTACATTAAAGCACCAAACTGGGCAGTTGGATCATGGGAGAGCCTGTTGGTTGTGAGCATGCTCCGGCCGGGAACAAATCCATCCTCTGTTATTCCTCTGAATAAATATAAATCACGATCAGAAACCCAAACAGAAGCATCCCTCTCGAATTCCTGCTGCTGAAAAACACGGAATGAATTCAGCCTGCAGACGCAGAATCTAATCAGCAGCTGTTTTCTGAATCCAGAGCCAACCGAAGCTCGCTTGTCTTTTCCACTATGAGTCCAGGCCTTTTTTTTTTTTTGAAAGAGGTTTTAACCTTTTAAAGATACAGTACACCAATTATCACTTCTGAAGAGCTGTCACTCAGGGCCCAGGAAACAAGGGCCCGACAGAAGATAGTGTACTGCCCTGATTCCAGGGCTCCTCTTATCAATGCCTTTAAAATGCATGCAGAATATGAGCATAAAATATGCACACCTTCATCCTTCCCAGACAGTGTCTTTTGAGAGAGAAAATAGCATGTTATGTAAACAATTAAGATGACACAACTCTACAGCACACACATCCATCCATCACCGCTGACAGCAGCACATGGCGGTCCACGCTCCCCATCCCTCAAGGACAGCTACAGAAACACAGAGTGATGGAGCCCAAACAGAAGTCACGGGTGGCCCATTGACATCACACAGTTAAACTCTATTCCTAGGGTTTGCCCTGTCTGAGCCCTTCTGGCTTCAAGCTAAAGAATTTCCCCTATCTATTTCCACATTGAAGTTTCTTCCAGGGCCAGGGTCCTTGCTCCAAAAACCTCCTTGCCACAAGAATTTGCAATTAATATTTCCACCCCGAGGACTCTCCGACTTTAGGAGTCCAACTTTACTATTCTCCACAGCTCTGTCAAAGTGACAGATTTGTAAGGCTGGGGAAGGGGCAGGATGGAGATAGGAGGGGGACCGCAGGGACCCGTCCCAAGAGAAAGAGCTATTTGCCAATGACTTCAGCTGTCTGCATGGCATTGTATGCCAACAGCATTTGTAGGGTTGAGGGTGACAATGAGGAAGAAAGAAACAAAGCCCTAAATAAAAATCAAGGTTAAGTGGGGGTTTGGGTTTTTTTTTTTTTTTTTGGACGTCCCTTACAATCTATGCATAGCATCAAGCACTGGTGGCAGACTTAGCCCCCATACAGCTAAGTTGCTTGCTTCTCACCTAATGCACATCTATCACCTTCTTACCTGAGCTGTCACATCAGGAATAGTCTCACTGCCATCCCCTGAGGCAAGTTCATTTAGCACTTAGCCTTCTGGTTAAAACAGAGCCCTCTTTCTCCCTTGACCAGTCCTGTCGGGCAGACCCACCACTGGAATCATGGAGCAATCCACTCTATTTCCCACCCACCTCATCCCTTCCCCCCTCCCCATTCCCCATACACACTCCTTCCCTCCCTCCCCCTTTCCAGGGCTCTTTAGCAGAAAATTATCATATTTCATGTGTCTTCGCTCCAGCTAGCTGGCCATCCCACTGATTGGCTGGTTCCTCGCAAACAGATATGCCAAGGGCCAATCAGGAGCAGGGCTGGCTCCCCGGAACATCTCCAGCACAGACCTGAGCTCAGCAGGCTCTCAGTGCAGAGGGGCAGACCCACCAGCTGGGAGCCTGTCACTCTCCCTCCCTCCCTGCTCCAGCCCCCGATGCCTGGGCCCGCCTGCTTCTCTATCGGGGGTGGGGGTGCTTGGCCGACACAGGTGACTCTTTCAGGCTCATCTAAGAGCAAGAAGGAAATTCTGGGTTTTCTCCAAATGCAGCCAGAGGAGGCTGTGAGATAGATCCCTATGCCCTTCCAGAAATCAATGCTTTTATCCTTCTGTTAACCAAGGTTCAGAAAAAGCTTTGCTGGCAAAGTGGGGGCCCTCCTCTACTACTCTGCCCCTCCTTCCTTAAAAAAGGCCAGTAAGGTTGTGTGAAAATGAGTTCCTTTTCCCCACACAGATGCTGTTGACTCCTCACCTGACATTACATGTTCAGAAATGCATTCCCATCTAATCACAAGGCTGACCATCCCCCTATATCCCCGTCACCCCCAAGTGCTGGGCTGCCCTCAAACCACTTCACAGTACTTGAAGTCCTCCAGCATCACCGAAAAAGACAGCCTCTGTCCCCTCCCATGGCCTTACATCCCAGTAGCTGACGGCCCCTGTGACAACGAAAGTCTGTCCTAAATCCCCTCTGCTGCAAGTGGGGCCCATTGCATCTTGTGATAGCTTCAGCAAGGCATCCAGGCTATGAGGCCCTGTGACAAATGTGAGTCTCACCCAAGTCTAGTCTCCGGAACGATTAGACCCAGCTCCCTTTGGCTCCTTTTGGTTTCTCGGTAGTCACTATTTTTCAGAGCATTAATTGGGCTACTGCTCTTCTACGGCCTTCTTCCATCCTCACTTTAGTTGTGGGGCCCCAGTGAAGGTGAGGGTTCTAGCCTAGGCTTGACTAGCGTTGGAGGGATACATACAGAACCAACCGTGCCTCCTATGAGGGGGCGAAAGTGTCCAGAAGGAGCAACGTGATCCATCTGATTCACCCTGCCCTGGTCAGACGACAATCTGGAATGCTGCGTTCGGGTCAGGGTATCATATTTTAGGAAGGATGTTGATGGGTTGAAATATATAGAGTGGGACCATAAGAAGGAGACTATCTGAGCTTTGTTTAATGTCCTAGAGTAGAGAAAAGCAGGCTCTCCATTCAAGTCCTACAGCAGAAGCCATTATAAAGCAACTAACGAGCATGCAGAGTCTATGTGTCACTGGGATCTGGGTGAGGGGACAGACACAGATGAGGCAGTCCTTGCCCTGGAGGAGGGGGAGACAACACAACACACACATACATCTATACATAAATATATATATATATATATATATATATTTGAAATTTATATTCATATGTAAAATATATAATATAAAATATGTATATTTAAGTACCTACATATATACAAACTTATGTATCCGTGTTGTCTTCCCTACAGAATATATTTTTTATTTTATTTATTTATTTGGTGGGGCGATGAGGGTTAAGTGACTTGCCCAGGGTCATACAGCCAGTAAGTGTCAAGTGTCTGAGGCTGAATGTGAACTCACGTCCTCCTGAATCCAGGGCCAGTGCTTTATCCACTGCACCACCTAGCTGCCCCCCCCAATGAATATAAACTCCATATATGTATGTGTGTGTGTAACTTTATATATACTTGTGTGTCAATGTCTCCCCTTAGAGAGAATGTAAGCTACACACACACACATAGACATACATATATACATATAATAGATATGTGTGTATTACATACAAAATAAATCCAAGGTAATGGCAGGGGCAGTTCTAATAGCTGAGGTGGGGTTAGAAGAGACTTCACGGGACAGGGGGTACTTGCATTTAGAAAAAGACTAGAAAGCACCAGCCCTGGATTCAGGAGGACCTGAGTTCAAATCCAGCCTCAGACACTTGACACTAGCTGTAAGTGTGACCCTGGGCAAGTCACTTAACCCTCATTGCCCCGAAAAAGAAAAAGAAAGAGACTAGGGATGAAACACAGGACAAGTCGCCAAGGATTAAAAAGGGGATCATATTTTTAAACAGAAAAGGGGAATAGCTTTGTCAATTACAGACCAATCACACCAGCAGGGGTAACTAAGACAGTTATTAGGATAAATCTAATAAGCAATTGGCAACCTCCTAGAAGACAAGAGCCATCCCAAAGCATTTTATACTGAGAGAAAATGTGCAACCCTTCAGCCCTTACCCTAGTTAGATGTGAAGGAAAACAGCACATAAGACAGGCTCAGGGAGTAAATGGTACAGCAGGACCATAGGCAGCAGGCAGAATTAGGAAAAAACCCTCTTGTGGCACATCACCCTCATCTGACTTTAGGAAACAGGGGTTCTTAACCAGGAGTCCATAAACTTTTTTTTTTAAAGTATTTTGATCACTGTATTTCAACGTACTTGATTTCCTTCGCAATTCTGTTTTAAAACTAGGTTCTGAGAAGAGGCCCATAGGCTTCCTCAGGCTGCCCAAGAGGCCCAAGACACAAAGTAAGATTCGTAGCCTCTGCTCTAAATGACACACTAACACGTTTAAGTTGACAATGGATTTTTTTCACAAATGCTGCACTTTTGTGAGAGACACTAAACAAGAGACCTCAGATTCCTTCAAAATGATGCAACCAGGGGCAGCTAGGTGGCACAGTGGATAAAGCACTGGCCCTGGATTCAGGAGGACCTGAGTTCAAATCCAGCCTCAGACACTTGACACTTACAAGCTGTGTGACCCTGGGCAAGTCACTTAAGCCTCATCGCCCCACAAGAACAAACAAACAAACAAAATGATGCAACCACAGAATCAGAATTTGAGAGATGGGAGGGACCTCTGTGCCCTTCTATATCCAAACCATGCCCCAAAGGTCTCCCCACCATGACCCACTCAACAAGTGACCTCCCAGGCTCTGCTTGAAGACCTGCAGCAAGCAGGGAACTCATCACCTCCAGACGCAGCACCTTCTATTGGAGAACAGCTCCAATTGTTAGGGAATTGCCCCTGACGTCAAGTTTTAATTGGCCTCTTAACTCTTGGTTTTACTCTCTGGAGCTAAGAACAAATGGAATTCCTTTCCCACCTGACAAAAGCCCTTCAAATCTTTAAATACAGCCAGCCATCATGACCACCCCATAAAGAGAAGTCATCTTTTTTTTTCTATCCCCAAGTCTGTTAGTGAACTTCAAAGCAGAGAGATTCAACGCCATCTCCCATCCTAATTTTCCCTCTCATAGATGCTCTTCAATTTTATCCATGCCCTTCCTAAACTGTGGCACCTAGAACTGAACCAAATGCCTAATCAATTGTTTGTTGATTGACTGACTCACCAGATGTGGTTTGATCAGGGAGGGAAGCAGGATTCCCAACTCCTTATTCCTGGAAGCTATGCCTGGAAGCTCTCTCAATGCAGCTTGAGATTTCATTAGGGCTGGTTTGTTTATTTTCTGCTTGCCACATCATCCTGCTGACTCATATTGAGCGTGCAGGTCACCAAAACCCCCGGGTTTATTTTTTTTCAAGCCAACTACTTTCTTCCCATGCCTCCTCCATCCTGTAACTGGGAAGAAAGACAAGATTCCCCCAGATTTGCCTATCTATACCTCACTATTCATATCTCTTCCCTGAAAGGTATATCGGAGCACTAACCACTGATACTCCACTTGCAGGAGGGGCTAAATGAAGACACTCAGTGGATGGGAAAGAAATTTCTCTTCATGGATCCCAATTCTGGGGAATAGGGGCAATCTGGCCCCTGCAAAAGAACCTAAAGAAACCCAGTGGTACCACCTGGCCAGCACTGCGTCTCTGAGGCTGGTAACAAAAGAGAACATGACAGTTTTCATGGGACCATTTTGGAGAGAGAAAGTATTGTCATCCAGGATTTACACTGAACAGGAGGAGCTTCACCTTGACTTTCTTTTAGGAATATTTGGCACTCCCTTCATCGATACAGATCAGCAACTTATCTGGAACCGAGCATCTCAGATGGTGGTTTGGGGATGTTGGGGGGTGAAGTGACTTGCTAACTTGCTCTCTCATAGCTAGAATGTATTAGAGTCAGAAACTGAAGCCATACTTCCCTGACTCCAAGGCTGGCCTTCTCTATTTACCATGCCATGCTCTCTCTCACAAATCTGGTCCAATTTATGGAGAACCTTGCTAAAATTACACATATTTTCACACTTGTACCATCTTTCAGAATAGAGAGTCCTACTGATGCCTCCTCTATCGTACTTGTTCCAACACTGTATCAACCCCAAAGGTCAGCCAGCCAGAGATCTCAGTCATGTGCAGCATAGTCACATACCCAGAAGTACGTGGGGGAAAAGGCTATCACAAAGCCATGGAATTGACATACAAGGAGAGACTGAGCCATGTTCAGGACTGTAGTTAGATAATTATCTGTAAAGTAAGGTAGCAGCGAAGATGAGGACAGGCACACTGACAGCTGACAGCAGAACAAGGGATTAGAGAATTGCAAATAGAAGTCTGGGCTCATTTAGTAAAGGGGCAAACACACACACACACACACACACACACACACACTATGATAACCCCCTAAGGCCATTACTGTATCACACAGAATACAGTCTAATGACTGGTATTCATCATAATCATGCTGAGTCATTTAAGAAAGGTCAAAACATATTTGATGTGCTTTGCTTGAGAAGGCAAGAAACTAAGCAAGTCATCTTTTCAAAAAAAATCTGATTAGGGCCTTTTGTTTTTATATCACAGTTACTTTTGGAAATACCTTCCTGCTATTATACCTCCCCTCCTCCCATCCCCCACCAAAAAAAAATCAGTTCCTCCCTCAAAACAACAAAAAACTATTAAGCTAAAACACCAAATAGAGTAACCCCATCTGGTCATGCATACAAAATTCTGCCCTACTCTCTGCCAAGCAGAGATAGGTATATTTCATTATCTATTCTTCCTAACCCTCACTGGCTTTTCAGTAACTCAGACTTTAGCTTCCTTTCAGTAATCTTTTCAGTTATAATGATGTGGTCACTTCATATACTACTTTTCTAGTTCAGTTTAATTCACTCTGGATCAGTTCATACAAATATTTCCAAGTTTCTCTAAATTCTCCATATTTGTCATTTCCTATAGCATAAAAATATCATGTTATGTTCACATAAAACCCATGTGAACGTTGAGGATCCTTATCCCAAACTCTGCTCTCATGGAGGTATCTCAGGTCCTGGAACAAGACTGAATCTCTCTCTCAGAGATCTAACAGCACCTTTGAGGGAATGGAGCCAACAAGTGCTCTCCACCCAAGATTATCAGTTGCCAATCATGATAGTTACCCTTAAGTAGTTTTAGGAAGGGGTGTTCACTCAGGCAGAACAGTACAAGCAATTAGTATAACCCACCCCCCCCCAAAAAAAAACCTGTTACACTCACCCTCCCACAAGTACATAGAGTCTAGGGGAGATGGAGCACAATCTTAGTGAGAACATGTGGCAAAGGGATAACTCTGCTCCCAGCTGCCGAACATCCTATTCCATTCATGGGATGCTAAAGAAGTTCCCCTTGACATAGTGTAGTTTCCTGGCTGGATTCCTTGTGGAGTTTTGAATTAGCACCATATGAAGACACTGCCATCAGTCACAGCTCAGACACTGAAGGGAAGAGAGGTGGGTCAATATTCTCTGGACCTTTCAAACTGCACAATATTCTCTTTGGTCCAAGGGGTCAGAAAAAGGGGTAGAAGTCACAGACAAGGCCTCTCATTTTCTACCCAAGTAGTTCTTTTTTGGGGGGAGGGGGTACTTTAATGTTACCCTTGCTCTAACTTTTTGAATGAATCCAGATCTAACTAGCTTGGTCACTTATAGCCAATCTATCAGGCACAGACAAGTTTCCTCACCTATCTGAAGAGACTGTTATTGTTATTTCTTCTTGCACTTAGTTTAAAATATAAGAGTGATTGATGGACTGATACATAGTCTTAGTTAAGGTATCAAGGCTAAAATGGAGTGGAGGAAGTTTGATCCCACTCATACATATTATACTTTGTTCAACCATTCCCCAGTCAAAGGGCATCTACCTTGTTCGCAGTTCTTTGCTTTAGTCAATATATTTTAGAAAGATTTTTTTCTAAACTGATTAATTTACCAAAACTTGAATTTCAAAAGTTAAATTGAAATTGTCTAGAAAACAGATTTTTAGATTCCTGAAGATGCAAATAAATGAAGTGTTGATGAATTTCCTTTTGCAGCTCTTAAAACAACTTCTTTCAAATTCTTTGTGAGTCACAGTGACTAGAACTACGCACGGTATTCTAGGAACAGACAAACCCTATTATCCTGAGGCTGTCATCAAAGGGACCTATCCTGAAGAAAATACTTACATAATTCCCAACAGTCCTCCTGATATAAGGAAAGAGGGAGAGATAAGCTCACCACTCAGACAACTCTGATCTACCAAGAAACTCACATTTTGCATTTGCCAATTTAACTTAATGGTGGAATTCTCAAGCAGTCACAATAAACCCAGATTTTGTTTGCAAGATACCTACAACTCACATTTGTCCTGCATGTTAGGGTTTGTAAAGTGCTTTCTTCATAACTCCAAGAAGGTGGCATCATCATCCTCATTTTAAAGGTGAGAAAACTAAGACTCTGGGGGGAGGGGGGGTTCCAATGAGGTCATAGGGTGGCAGGCTGCCAGTAACCTAAACAAAGCACTGCAGATCCTTGGAACAAAAAATTTATTCACTCTGATCTTTAAAACAAATACTACACTTGCCCACGTGATGTTCAACGTTCCATACTGGGGTAGGTTTGCTTTTTTTTTTTTTTCATTCTTTCACATGACTGTGGGTTTTACTGAGAGGTCTCCATAAGAAGGCTTTGTAGTTAGTATCCAGTTTAATTCCTACTCCATCCTTGGCAAGGAGTTTTTGGATAATATGGTCAGCTTTGTGTAATGGAAAGAGCACAGACACGGGGTAAGGAGACTGATGTTTTCATCCCACTAACAACCTCATGGAATCTTCTTTTTCTTTCTTTTTTTTCAGGTCAAGAACTATCACTGCTTTGGTATGGGGAATTCCCAATGAGGAAACTCCTTCCAATAATTTAGATCAGCAACTTCTCTGTAACTTACAGTTTTAGAGAGCTGAGCAGGTCATGGAGAGCTCAAGGCAATCCATCAATCAATCATTAAGTATTTATTCAATGTATTCTATGTGCCAGGCACTGTGCTAGGAACTGGGAGTGCAAATATAATGAATTAAGCAATCCTTTCTTATAATTTCTAATATTGGCATATACAGAATAAACACAAAGAGGATAAATACAAGATGACTAATCCTAGGGTAAGTAAGGGTAGAAGCAATTAGAACTGGGGGGATCAGGAAAAGTTTCATGGAGAAGGTGATATTTGAGCAGAATCTTAAAGAGAGAGATTCTATGAGGTAGGTATAAGCAGGCAGAGAATTCTAGGTATGGGGGAATAAGAGGAGATGGAGTGTCATTTGTGAGGAACAGAGAAGATAAATTTGACAGGATCACACAGAATAGATGGGGAAGTAACATAGAAAGAATCTGGAAAAATGCATAGGGGTTGAGCTGTGAAGGGCTTTAAAAGCTAAATAGATTATATTTTATCCTACCTCTGAAGTGAATTGAGTAGGAGAGTGATATGGTCAGATTTGCACTTAGAGAAAATCACTTAAACAGGAGTATAGAGGATGGATTGAAATGGGGAGAGACTTGAGGCAGAGAGACCAACTAGGAATCCATTGAAATAATCTAGACAAGAGATGATTGGGACTTGAACTAAGGTGGTAGCTTTGTTGGTAGAGGGAAGGGGATAGATATAAGAGATCTCATGAGTGATCTTACAGTGAGTAAAGCTGTTTCAGTTGATTAAAGAGTCAAGGATATGGAAGACCATAAGAATCTGGGAACCAGGAAATTCATGCTTATAGGAAAGTTCAGAAGACAGGTAGATTTTAGGGAGAAGATAGTACAATAGTATAGTATAATCAATACCATCCATGGTTATTTATGCCATATTGCTTATTCATTCCCACCAAAAAATGAAAAGGAGGGGAGGGGGACCTTTTTGTAGCTGTTGAAGGTGGAAAAGACCACCTCTGGTGCTACCATAGGAGGTCAGTCATGGGAGAGGGATGGGTGGAGAAGTGTTGGAAACAAGCCCATGATTGGCTGGGGGTGAGAAGAGGTAGGATGTGAGCCATCTTCCTACCCTCTGATAGCTTGATCTCTCATTCCTTGTTCCCAAGGAATGAGCCACATAGGTCTTATTTTGGAAATCTAGCCCAATCTTCTCACATTACAGATGAGCCCACTAAGGTACAGAGAGGTAAAAGACAGTCTTAAGGATATGTATGAACAGAAAAGAAAGGAGGTTAGTCCTACAGTGAGAATGTGAAACAAAAGACAGTCCCAAGTGCTACATTGGTTCTCTCAAGGAATTAAAAGTCCCAACGGAAAGTATCTAGGGCATTGAATGAATACTTTCTGCAATGGATTTACAACAAAGAAAACAGCTACTAGAACCCAAGGAAAAACATCCCTGTTAACTAATCTCTCTTGACTGGCTGTTCCCAGAAACTTAAAGCATCTGAACCCCTGACTGCTGGTGTCACTGTTACAAAAGGCAATAACTAGCCAGAGTTCTCATCACAGGTTCTCAAGTTGTTGGAATTTGATTATAATGAAGATGAGTGGAATGAAGCTCTCTTTTTCATAAGTCTTTTTGACCATTTCCACAATTTATTTTCTGATACAATCAGCAACATGAGGGAAAGAAGGAAGAGATAGACCTTTGACCTGGAAGGTAGACTTGCAAGTATTTATGTTGCTTACAGTTATTTTAAATGGAATTTCCATTTCTATCTCTTGCTGTTGGGCTTTGTTGTGTGGAATTTGAAATTATATGTGGTTGCCTTATTTCTGTCCCAAGTTTAGGGAAAATTAGCTGGAGTTTCTAATATATTTGTTACTTATAAATTAGAAGCTTTAGCACCAGTTTGGGGCATTTATTGAAGCATACCAAATATTAGTAAAGAGAGAACAATTGGCTCAGAAAGTTAAGAAAGCCTATCTAGCTTCTTTCTCCAAGTCCCCCATCACCTACGCATCCAAGAGCGTGTCTGTCTGTAAGCTTCCTCTGGGTCCAGAGGAGAGGTGGCTCTTCCACACTGCTCAAAGCTAATTGGCTAGTATTATTCAAATCTATTGGTTTACTGGACTTGAGGGTGGTCCATGAGCAGAGTGGGGCCTCTGGGCATCCCAAAACCCATTATTTTTCTCACAGCTGGTAATATATAGAAATACTAGAAATTCACTTTTGAACCCATCTGGATCTGGGGATTTTTTCTTAGGGAGTTCATTGATGTTCAATTTCTTTTTCTAAGATGGGTTTATTTAAGCATTTAATTTTTTCTCCTGTTAATCTGGGCAATTTATATTTTCATAAATATTCATAAATTTTTCTTAGATTATCATATTTATTGGAAACAGATCTTTGAGGACCTATGAAAGTCCTGTGAGAAGACAGCATCTGTTTCACATCTGTACAAGTGCTCCTCAGAGTACACATCTCATTTCTACCTCAGTCTGGGATACCCAGGAACATAGCTACCCAGTACTGTGTCTCCTTCCCCCTTGTCCTTCTGTCTCTCTTTGCCTCCCACCTTCCCTGTTAACCTGTTTTCTTATCCTTCCCTTTTGTTCTTACTTCCCATCCATCAATCCTGCAGCCTTTAGGGTCATCTTCTGCTGATGAAGCATGCCAGTTGGCTTTTACCCTTTATAGAATCTACTGTAATATCTCGATTCAGGTACACTTTACATGGGACACTTTTTCTAACCTGTTTTTTCCCACTCTAGGAACATAGGTACAACTTTCATGGTGGGAAAAAGAAAGACCAGCCAGAATCCCTTTTTTTAAAAAATGCCACCATAAACCTTAGTTCTTTTCAAAGAGATTGTTTCCATGTTCCGCCCAAAAGCCTCTACAAGGACTACTTGCTGATTTAGATAGAACAAACTATATTCAGTGATGTTGGATAGAGACTTTAAACCATTTAAACCATCAGTCAATAATAAAGTCAGTCAATAAATATTTATTAGGTGCCTCTACTTGCTAAGTGCTAACTAACCTAAGCACTGGTGGGCCATACTATGTCATGGATTAACTGCTTTTTTGGTAAGGTACTCATGTAAAGTACCCAGATTGGAATATCTGAAATGGGTTAAATATAATTAGCAACATGTGGCAATTTTTCTAAATGTTTAGATCCTTTTGTTGGGGAGAAGGGGTTTAAATATTTTGAAAGTGAACAGGGAAAACAAAAGAAAGAAAGTGAACGGGGAAGTGTTTCCTGTTTGCTGGCAGTGGTTTAGTGGGGTAATGGGGATCAATGATAATAATAAAAAATAACCCCCTTAAAATTCAAGTCATTACCTATAAGAGGGCAGGGGATGAGGCAGAAGTATAGCAACAGCAAATCAGAGTAATGCCAGGAGGAGGATGGGGTCCAGTGGGGTCCAGAAGTTCAGTGGGGACTTCGTATGCTCTGAGACCTGGCAGGAACCCTGAAATGTCAGTGAATTGGGGATTAGTGATACCACTAGGAGTTAGCACCATGGTTCATGGATATAATGACTCCAAACAGTCAATCAAACAGATGTGGTGGTATAAGGTTGCAGGTTGACCCTAGTCAAAACCAAAGGGTTGATCGGCTTAACACAGAGGCTGGCAAAGTGAATGGTCCTCCTTCCTGCCCCAGTGCCACAAGAAGACCAGTTACGCTAGAACAAATCAGAAATACTAGTACCCCACCTGCGAGGAGTGCTTTGTTACAGACGGCACTGGACACAAAAGCGGGTAAAGCATGAGTGAGCATGAAATGGATTGGCAATGGAAATGCTTTCGTTATGCACCAGTTTTAGATGATGATAAAATTGGGATCATCTCTCATCAATCTTAGGCAATGACTTCATGATTCTTTTTGTCAATGGAGCCCTTGGCCTCAAATCACACCATCAACATAATGCCAACCAGAGCAGGGCAGTTGTAAAAAAATTTAGAAACTTCATCCTAAAGTCTAGATTACATCAAATTAGATTAAATCTTTGAGAACATAAAGATACTAAAATTAGAAGTAGCTAGGTGATACAATAGATAGAGCATTGGGCCTGCAATCAGAAAGACAAGTTCAAATCTGGCCTCAGACACTTAGTATCTGTTTGACTTTGGGCAATTCAATTAACCTCTATTTACCTCAGTTTCCTTATCTCTAAAATGGGGATAATAATAGCACTTACCTCCTCCCAAGGTTGTTGTGAGAATCAGATGAGATAATATTTGTAAAAGCTCTTAACACACTGTCTGGGACATAGTGGGCACTTAGTAAATGCTTGTTTCCTTCCTTTACATTTTATCCTAGAGGGAGTAGAAAGCCAGTGGAGTTTACTGATCCTACCAGGGGCTAATACCTCACCCACCACTACCACATCACCTTGAATGTATTTTAAGTGTATTTTAATATACTTATATATGTACACATTATCCCCAACTAAACAATAAACTCTGTAAAGGTAGGGACAAGTTTTCACTATTTTCTTTGTATTTACAGCATCTGACACCTTTTGAACTACATAGTAGGCACTTCATAAATTCTTGTTAATTCACTGGTTGATGTAGAACAAGTTTTAAAGAGATACGAATATAGTTTTCTAGTAAACCCAGCATGGAAAATACTTCAGGGATACATTTTTCAGTCTCTTCCATCTAATCTCAACTGGGGATCATTCTGTTCGCAAAGCAATTTGTAGTGTTTCACTGGCACCTTCAACTGTCTGCCATGTTGTAAAATCTGTGATCCCTCATGCCCTTTCAGCTGACTAGTGTCCCATTATTCCAGAGCCCTCACCAGTCACAGCCCTGATAGCCAGAAAACATTCTTTTCTGAACCCCAAAGCACCAACACTCATGGGAGAAATGCGCTGAATTTTATTGATTCCTTTTTATTACAAACACAGATACAGCAAAAAGAGATACAGAAAGAAAAATAACATTTACCCTCTGCCCTTACTACTTAGGAAGCAAGCAAATCTCTTTTGTACCACCTTGCCCTATGGAAGCTTTTCTCCTCCTACCCCATATCCCAATGATTTGTTCTTCCCCTCCCCTTCACCCTGCCACCCATCAAAATAAAGGCACTGGGAAGACCTTGGGTGGTAATGGGTTCAACCTCATTGAGCACCTTCAAGAAAAGGTGGATGACCACTTGTCAGGGATATAGATAAGGGGATTCTTTTTCAGGTGAAGGTTACTCTAAATAGTCCCCAAGGGTCCTTCCAACTGCAAAATTCTATGACTCTCCCATCACCTCCATGCATTGCCTTCTCCCTTCAACCCCAACCCCTATCAACTTGTTATTCTCTCTCTCCCCACCATTTCCCACAAATTTTCCCTCAATTCTCCTTTCCAATAAACTTATTATTTCTTGAAATCCTGTATAGGCATACATACAAAAATTATCTATGTAAACATAAATTGGAAAACAAACTAGCATCATTACAAACGTACCCCACTCCATGCTGAGGATTTCAACCAAAGAACAAAGTCAAGGGACAAAACTAATTTACCAAACCTCAAAACAAACCCAAATACAGTTTGACTTTGATGAATCAGACTGGTTGGAGGATGGAACATTCTGGTTAATAGAATTAAAGAGAGAACATGTAATATGTCTTTTAAAGAAAATATTGCAGAATTTTAGAATTGAAAAGCATCTCAGAGCCTATCTATCCAAATTCATACAGGAACAAGAATCTCCTTCCATGATAAATCCTAAATAGTCATCCAGGGGGCAGCTAGGTGGCACAGTGGATAAAGCACCGGCCCTGGATTCAGGAGGACCTGAGTGCAAATCTGGACTCAGACACTTGACACTTAAACTAGCTTTGTGACCCTGAGCAAGTCACTTAACCCTCATTGCCCCAGCCCCCCAAAAATAGTCATCCAGTCTTTGCTTAAGACTTCCAATGAGGAGGAATTCATTCCCTCCTGAGACAACCTATTCCACTTTGGAATAAATCTAATGGTTAAGAAGTTTTTCCTTATAATGAGCCTTAATCTTCTTCCCTACAATGTCTAGTCACTGTTTTTAGTTCTGCCTTCTGAGGCCAAGCAGATCAAGTTTATTTAATCTTTCTTCCCTATAACAGCCCTTCAAATACCTAAAATATCATCTCCAAGCTTCCCCCACCTCCCCACCATCCTCAAATCTTCTCTCCTCTAGGTTAAAGATCCCTAGTCCTTTCAACTAGTCTCCATATGATAGGTCCTAGATTCCTAGATTATCATAGATTCTAGAAATGCTCATTTCCCTTAACTTTTGCCATTGAACATTGATCCAAATGTATGCATTTACTTTCCTGCTTGTATGTGGGAAGCTGAAGAGAAAGACAACTTTCATGCTTTTGGAGGAAGTTACTTGGAATATCAAATTTTCATTGCAAAAGATAAACAAAGTGAGTCAAATATATCAACCCCAGAATAGACCCCACAGAGCTGGGGTTTTTTTCATTAATGAATCTCTGATGACAGTTTCGTTAACAAAATGCCAGTTAGTTGAGGATTCTGGTTAAATGAGACTTTACCACTCTACTCTTTTACCAGAGGTGGCTATTTTCTTCACCAAAAGAGTGCTTGCAGAACAGCTTAAACCAAAATAGAACTTTCAAGTTTTCTAAAAACATTGAGCTAGAATCAAAACAATATTGCATTTGGTAAGAAAACTGGCACCCTCCACTCAATGACAAACATTCTTATACCTGGTCATGCCCTTCACATCCTAGTGATTCTGAATTCCTTCCTGTAGGTCATCATTTAAACCCAATTCCCTATCCCCTATCACTTGATTCCTTATTCCCATCACCCTCAACCCTCACATCTCAAAGTTTCAACCAAACACCACCCAGGTCCTCCACTGTGTCCTCTGGAATACCGGCTTTTTTCTTTGTATCTCCAATTGTTCAGTGCCTGGCACATAATAAGCATTTTTAGATCATCCCTCCTCCAAGTCCTCCCTCATCCCTGCCCTTTTCCAGTCCCCCCCCCCATCAGCTCCTCCATAGTAGGAATTTCATAAATATTGATTGATTGAGTTAGTTAGTTACAGCCATTTCTGTACATTCTAGAAACAGACTTTTGGGTCACTAAGTTTTGGTTATAACAAAGCAATGTGAAAACCCTTGTGTCAGAGCCACAGACAGTAATAAAATATGGAAACCAGAACTAGGAAAGGAAGAAGAATCAAGCAATGTGGAGGTATTAGAGGTCAAAACTAGGTAATGAATGGGTCAGGAACCAGCAAAGCAGCATCTTTAGTTGAGAGGCATCATGTTCCCAATAAGGGAGGTGACAGTCCAATTGTCTTCTTGCCTGCTCAAACCACACAGAGATGATTGTGTTCAATTCTGGATACCACATTTTAGGTAGGACAAACTGGACTGTGTGCAGAGGAAGGCAAACAGGAAGCAAAGGGAGACCATACCATATAAGGATTAAGGTAAATTCAGAATATTTAGCCTAAAGAAGTGGGAACATGGGCAGGGGTTGGGGGAGGGCATGAAAGATTTCTTCTAGTATTTAAAGAATAGTCACATGAATGAGACTTTCTGTGTATGGCTTCTAAGGGCAAATTCAGGCACAAGGTGCGGAAGTTGCAGGGAGGTAGAATTTGTCTAGACATAAGGAACTCAGTCAACAAGCACGAAGTAAGCACCTACTATATGCCAGGGAGGACAGCTATGTGGCACAGTGGATAGAGTGCCTGACTGAAAGACAGGAAGACTCATCTTCCTGAGTTCAAATCTAGCCTCAGACACTTAGTAGCTGTGTGACCCTGGGCAAGTCACTCAACCCTGTTTACCTCAGTTTCCTCATTTGTAAAACGAGCTGGAGAAGGAAATGGCAAACCGGTCCAGTATCTTTGCCAAGAAAACCCCAAAATTAGTCACAAAGAGTCAGGCATGACTGAAAAATGACTGAACAGCACCAACAATGTGCCAGGCACTATACTAGCACATGAGGATAAAAAGACAAAAATGAGAAGGGCCATATTCTTTTTTTTTTGGGGGGGGGGGGCAATGAGGGTTAAGTGACTTGCCCAGGGTCACACAGCTCCTAAGTGTCAAGTATCTGAGGCTAGATTTGAACTCAGGTCCTCCTGAATCCAGAGCCAATGCTTTATCCACTGTGCCACCTAGCTGCCCAGGGTCATATTCTTAAGAAGCTTATGATTATTGGGAGAGATAACAGGGACCTATATAAATATATACAAAATGTAAACAAAAGAAATGTGAATTATTTTAGGGAGGGAGGGTACTAGCAGCTGGGAGTGTCAGGAAAGGCTTCATGTAGAAAGTAGGACTTAAGCTAAATATTTTGGGGAAATGGTGGGGGAGTTTTATATTTAATGCTATATTCAAATAGATTATGTGCTTACCACAAGGAAATCATCTCCCCAGTCCTCTCCTTTGATTGGCAAATCTTTCCTCCAATGCAGTACAGTAGAAAGTGTGCTGAATTTGGAATCAGAAAACTTGGGCTCCCATCAAGGCCCAGACAAAACTAGCTACACGACACTGGACAATTCATTTCAGCTTTCAGGGCCTCAGTTTCCTCATTTGTAAAATTAGAATACTGAAATATATAATTTCTTATTTTATTTTCATTTTTTTTCCTTTTTTCTTTTTTTTGCTGGGGCAATGAGGGTTAAGTGACTTGCCCAAGGTCACACAGCTAGTAAGTGTCACGTGTCTGAGGTCGGATTTGAACTCAGGTCCTCCTGAATCCAGGGCCAGTGTTTTGTCCACTGCGCCAACTAGCTGCCCCTGAACTATATAATTTCTAATGTCCCTTCCAGCACTAAGTCTATGATTCTGTGACGTCAAAATCCTTCATTTTAAAACCAACGTCTCCCTCCCCTCTTGTGCAGAATTCAATAATCATTAGTGAACTAGATTATAGTGTTATATCATACAATGTTGTGGTCCTCTGGGTCAGTGTATGTCCCTCCTGCCTTCTACTTCAGGGTATTCCCAGCAGTTTATTGTTGTTGTTCAGTTGTTTCAGTCATGACCAACTCTTCATGACCTCATTTGGGTTTTTTTAATTGGGCAGACATACTGGAGTGGTTTGCCATTTCCTACTCCAGACCATTTTTACAAATGAAGAAACTGAGGTAAATAAGATTAAGTAATTTGCCCAGGGTCACACAGCTAATAAGTGTCTGAGGCCAAATTTGAACTCAGGTCTTCCTGACTCCAGGTCCAACACTATATCCACTGCACCACTTAGCTGCCCTCCCAATAGTATAGTATACCAATGGTCATTCATTGAAGAAACCATAGAAACCACTTTTACACTAAATGTGAGGTTACCGGTTCCCGATTCAATTCAGCAAACACTTAAACAACTATTCTGTGCAAGGAGCGGATGTCCTGTGGGGCCTTATAGAGAAATGAAGGAGAAAAGTCCCAACAATTATCCCACTTGCCTCTAGGCAAGGCAGGTAGCTTGTGGCCCCTCTGGTTCTACCTGGGAATGGTGATACGTATCAGCACCTTTTGTATGGACAGCGCCACAATGGTTAGAAAATTGTACACTCGTTTGCTATTCCCTTCCCAGGCTGCCAAGCTTCCACAAATCCTTAAATTGTGTTTGTCTTAACACTGTGGTCTTGATTCAAAACAGATTTTGTTTCCAGAGGATTCTTTTATTATATTACCACTGTATAAGAGACTTGCTGGTATTCATTAACAAAGCCTCTTCCTCTTAAGGTGAACTGTGGGAGATAAGAACTGTAGCAAGGAGCACCATCAGGTCTGCTTTGTTCCCTAAACATGTTCCCAGCAGGGATGTGTGTTCTTTATACACACCATCTGCCTATGGGGCCTCCTGTGGCCAGCTATCTGCATCATGTCTCATGTAGCCAGAATTTTTTTTTTGTATTTGAGAATTGCTTAAGAAAATTCCTTTTGTAAGATTCTAATACTGACTCTTGATCATGGATGGCAATGTCTAGCTTTACTTGTCACCTTGGTGCTTCTTTTTACAAAGAGGAATTATAGGAACAGTAAATCTCTACTTTGCAGATGCCCTCTCAGGATAAGCTTAGCTTAGCTCACTACTACTACTACTACTACTACTACTACTTCTTCTTCTTCTTCTTCTTCTTCTTCCTTCTCCCTCTTCTCCTTCTTCCTTCTTCTTCCTCCTTCTCCTCCTCCTCCTCCTCCTCCTCCTCCTCCTCCTCCTCCTCCTTCTTCTTCTTCTTTGCAGGGTAATGAGGGTTAAGTGACTTACCCAGGGTCACAAAGATAGTGTCAAGTGTCTAAGTCTGGATTTGAACTCAGGTCCTCCTGAATCCATAGCTGATGCTTTATCCACTGTGCCACCTAGCTACCCCCTAGCTCATCACTTCTAAACTCACCACCATGCTGTTAACTTAAGCCTTGACTGACTCAACCTCCCAAAGCCTCTTCTTTCCTCTGATTGGAAGGCTGGAAGGCAGAGTACCAAACTCCTCCCAATGCCTTCTTTTAGAGGGGGCAGAAACTGAACTCAGCTCACTCCACTTTGCATTTGCTGCCTTGCCTGGTTTCAACTGTATAGAACAAGATGCCCCCATTCTGAGTTACCCCTGCCCCAATTTCCTGCCTCCCTTTTCATGTTGTCTCCCCTTTGGATTATAAATTCTTTAAGGACAGGACTGTATTTCTTTTTTATTAAAGTATCCCCAGCACTTGGCACGGTGCCTGGCACATAGTAGGTGCTTAATAAATGTTTATTGGATTGGGATAATAAGACTTTAAAATTGGAAAGAGTATTAAGAATGATGTAAGGGGGCAGCTAGGTGGCACAGTGGATGGAGCACCAGCCCCGGATTCAGGAGGACCTGAGTTCAAATCTGGCCTTGGACACTTAACAGTTACTAGCTGTGTGACCCTGGGCAAGTCACTTAACCCCAATTACCTCACCAAAAAACAAAACAAAACAAACAAAAAACCAAAAAAACAAGAATGATTTAAGGAAGTTAATGACCTTGCCTCTGAGCTCCAGAGCTGAAAGGGACCTTAGAAATCACCTAATTCAACCCTCTTCATTTGAAACAGGAGGAAATGGAGTTCAGAGAGATTAGGTGATTTGCCTCAGGTCACAAAGGCAGAGATGCAGGTGGGATTTGAATCCAGTTTCTCTAAGTCAAAATCCAGCATTCATTGCACTGAACCACACCAGCAACATTAAGTGACTGGCCCAAGGATACACAGGAAGCAGTTGGCAAAGTTAGCATTCTAACCCTGGTCTTTTAATTCCACATTTGCTCTTTAAATTCTCAACACTTATATTTTTGTGATCTTCCACAGGTCACTTCAATTCTATAAGTCTTGGTTGTTTTTTTTTTTTTTTTACTTAACCAGCAAATTCTACTGGATGCTGTATATCTAAGCCTGCCTATGCTATCATGGATGCATACTCGATAAATCAGGGTTGTTTAATAATGCAACATCTTTCATTTAACAGGTAGATCGTCTGGCCAAAAATTGGAAGGAAGCAATGCTTGTGATAGTCAATTATCTAGCATTTATTAAGTGCCTACTATATGCTGGGTATTGTGGCAAGTTCTGAGAATTCAGAGAAAAGCAAAAGTCAGTTGCTATTTATGAGGAGCTTACAGTCTAACAGGCAAACAAGATGTAGACGGTATAAATTATAGATAATCAACAGTGAGCAGGCTCTAGCATTAAGGGAGATCAGAGAAGGCTTCTTGTGGAAAGTAGAACTAGCAGCCATTATCCCTCGTCTAATTTGACTGGATGTATTCTTTTTTAACTTGGTAGTATTTTATTTTATTTTCCAATTACATGTAAAGATTGTTTTCATCAACCATTTTTGTAAGTTTTTGAGTTCTAAATTTTCCCTCCCTTTCTTACCTCCCCCTTCCCCAAGACAACAAGAAATCACATTTATTCTCTCTCTATATATATATATGTATATATGATATATATGATATATACATATATGCACACTCAACCATGTTATACATATTTCCATATTAGTCATGTTGTAAAAGAAGAATCAGAACAAAAGGGAAAAACATAAGAAAAAAATAACAAAAAATAAAGTGAAAATAGAATGCTTTGATCTACATTCAGATGCCTGGATATATTTTAGTGTGGGGGAGTGGGTTTAGATACCTGGATTACAAATTCGAAATGAGCCTTCTTAATTCTCATTTCCAAATAACACAAGAAATCACCAACCATTGATCAAATTCTCCAAACCAGGCTGCACTTCCACCTCTAGAAGCAGCAGGAGAAAGATTTTTGCTGGAAAGAATGTCTACTTTGAACATATGTGTGACTGGGTCCAAACAAAAGAACTAGTAGAAACATTATCCTCAATATCATATGAGAGAGAACTTCTGAAGGTCTTTCCATCTCTGAAATCCTATAAGCCCTAGATAGAAGAGGCTCTCTTCCTTTTTGATGTCTCATACTCTTTCTGGCCACCTACATGCTACTTCCAACTTAGTTTTGGCAATAGGTGGAGAAATCTGTTGAATGAATAACTCCTATTTCTTTAGGCTTAAAAGCTTACAAAACGTTCTTATCATAATTACCCAGTCAAGTAGGTAGTGCAAGTATCAGTAGCCCCATTTTATTGATGAGAAAACCTACACTAAGTGACATGCCCAGGGTCACACAGCCAATAAACAGAAGAGCTAGGATTCAAACCTGGATCTCTAACACTCTAAACAGAAAGGAAGGAAGGAATCAGCCAAGTCTCTCTCATGAAACTTCCTCTTACTACATGAAGATTGTTAGGTTTTCAATTTGGAAGACCTGGGTTCATATCCCTCCTCTGACCCTTGCTAGCTATGTAACTATGTACTTAACTTCTAAGTATCTAAGGCACTCTCCTAGCGGCTATCTTCTAAGTCAGAGTGCTTGGGATGTATATTGGTAGAGAGAGATACAAAGACAAGTCAAAGAGTCAACAAGAAATGATCACACCAGGAATTCCCCATGGTGATTTAAAACCTCAGATACTTTGCTTATTCGCCTAAGAATAATGTTCAATGACTATTGGTGCCACAGAAAGAGCCCTAGATTTTGAGCCAGAGAAGCTCAGCTCAAATACTAGATCTGTCCTAGTCATTTAATCTCCCTGAAACCCGTTGCCCTTTGGGGTCCTTTCCAGTTTCAATTCTAAAATCCCAATTAGATGGTATAGGGGATAGGGTGCGGGACCTGGAGACAGGAAGATATGCATTCAAATCCAGCCTCAGACACTTACTCAGCTATGTGACCTTTGGCAAATCACACTTTTGTCTGCCTCAGTTTCCTTATCTGTTAAATGGGTATAGTAGCACCTATACCTACTTGAGGTTATTATAAGGATTGAATTAGAAAATATTTGGAAAGTGCTCTGCAAATTATAAAATGTTACATAAATGCTAGCTGTTGTTGTTGAGTTAGAAAATTCTTGATGTTTGATACTATGATCTTAAAAGAATCAGGGGGCAGCTAGGTGGCGCAGTGGATAAAGCACCGGCCCTGCATTCAGGAGTACCTGAGTTCAAATCCAGCCTCAGACACTTGACACTTATTAGCTGTGTGACCCTGGGCAAGTCACTTAACCCCCATTGCCCCACAAAAAAAAAAAAAAAAAAGAACAGAGAATCAGGCATCGATCATACAGGACCAGCATCCATTCTTATATACTTAGATAATTTTTTTTTGGGGGGGGGGGACAATAAGGGTTAAGTGACTTGCCCAGGGTCACACAGCTAGTAAGTGTCAAGTGTCTGAGGCCAGATTTGAACTCAGGTCCTCCTGAATCCAGGGCTGGTGCTTTATCCACTGTGACGCCTAGCTGCCCTATTCTTATGTACTTAGACATAGAACTTCTAGGTACAGCTCAAGATCTTCCCTACAGCCTGTTGTATAGCTGAAGCCCCGTGCAAAGAGGGAAGCTCTGGGGAAGAGGCTTCTGTGTTAATTCAGCAATGATTGTGTAATGTAAGCATGGGATACTTTAGGAAGAATGTATGTAAATCCAGGGTAAGTACACAGAGGATAGAAAGGGACCCTGTCAGTCCCAGCCACGCACTAATTGTCAATGGCTTCATCTTTGAATCACCAAGGACGATTGTAAAGAATTAGATGTGTGGTCACTTTTTGTCACTTAATCCAATTTATCCCGTTGCCATTTGGACATTCCCTTGAAACTGAAGAAGCTTGATTTTCAAGAGAAGTTTTTCCTGCTCCAGTGATGCTGGGGCAGACTAACATCATCATTAAGGAAAGAGGACATGTGAGCTGCTTTATTTCCCACAGAAATGGAGAACTAAAGTTTCCATTTTGATGATTAGGAAGGAGACAGGAGGCTTTTATTATTTAAAATACTTGTAATATGTATAAAAACAAATTAATCTTCCTAAACTTTGCCTTCAATTTCAAACTAATGCCAAGGCCATACATTTAGTTCCCACGGGGCGTCAGTTGGCATGGCCACCAACTACCCCAAACCCAGACTGGTCACCTTGCAAATGTGGGTCACTGATCACAGTGGAAGATAGGCACAAAACACATATCTTGCACAAAACATCATATCTTATTGATCAAAGAGCCACAGGAGAATCACATCAGAAAAGGCACCTCAGTGGCTACTGAGTTCAAGCTAACCCTATAACAGAATCTGCTGTACTCCATCCTCCACTAATGGCCATCTGACTTTGGCTTGAAGACCTCTGAGGGATCTGGGGCACCTAGGTGACACAGTACATGGAGCACTGAGCTTTGAATCAGGAAGCCTTAACCCCCTGAGTTAAAATCTGGCCTTAGACACTTACTAGCTGTGTGACCCTGAGCAAGTCACTTCACCCTGTTTGCCTATTTCCTCACCCATAAAATGAGCTGGAGAAGGAAATGGCAAACCACTCCAGTATCTTTGCCAAGAAAATCCCCAAATAGGGCCATGGAGAGTCAGAAATGACTAAACAACAATGAGGCACAACCTGCCACCTGCTGAGGTGGTAAGGGATTCTGGTAAGGGGTAGCTTTCATTGTTAGGAAGGTTTTCTTTACAATAAGCCTTTGTACTCCATGGCAATCCCCACTACTGGGGCCAAACAGAATAAATCTAACCCTACTTCCAGGAAAAGCATTATCACTAAAAACAAAGAAAAATGCTCTCATCATTGTTCCAGATTCATTTCAACAGTTTCTAGATCAGAAAATAAGAATTACAGAATCTCAGCACTGGAAGGAACTCTAGAGACAATCTGGCACAACCTGTACTTGAATAGGAATCCCCTGTAGCCACCCCCTGAATACTTCCAGAGAAGGAAATTTACTACCTCCCAAGGCAGCTCATTCCAGCTCTCATTGTTAAGAAATACTGGGCCTATTTCTACTGGGAAACATTTCGGGCAGTTATACTTCCTAAGAGTAATAGCTGGGGTGGAGCCAAGTTGGAAGAGGAGAGGCAGCCACCCAGCTAAACTCTCCCAACATTCCCCTCCAAACTTTAAAATAACACCTCAAAGTGAATTTTGGAGTGGCAGAGCCAACAAAAAGTCAGGGTGAGGCACTTTTCCAGACTAAGACAACTTTGGAGGTTGGTAGGAGAAGTCTATGACACCAGGGTAGAGGTTGGCTCAAAGAACACATGCACCAACAGCAGGCCTTAGAGGCAGTAGCAACAAAGTCCATTGGTGGCAACAGTAGCAGCCTCAAGAGCTCTCAGCCCAGAAATGGTAAGAGAAGATATTACAAGGGACCCTTTGCTGGCACTGGATATAGCTGGTGCTGACTAGCCACACTATTGTCCATATGCAGTTTTAGATCACAGTTCCAGGGCAGAGAGGAGCACTTGTGATCAGTCAGGAGGGAGCAGGAGCCCTGGTCACAGTTCCAAGCAAGAGAGGAACACTAAAACTTGTGGATGCAGAAAAAAGGGGCCCTGGTCACAAATACAGAGCCAAGAGGAGAGCTAATACTTATAGTTCAAGGGATCAGGGGTCCTTCCTGGGTAAATACCAGAACACAGACTAGGAAAGCAGTGACCATACTTCTCCCCAGATCTCACTACCTTGGAATCATTGAAAACTTACAGACCACCAGAAATAGCTCTGAAAACAGCAGCACAAAAAAGCCTGAAGCTTGGAATAGTGTCTCCCCATTGATTATTAAAAAGCCACTATGATGCCAGGGAAGACCAAGACACAAAGTCAGAAGAAGACAACAATATGAAAATAGCTACAATCAAAGCCTCAAAGAAAAATGTCACTTGGCCACAAGCCAACCAGAATTCATGAAAAAATTAAAGAAATAAGAGGGATAGAGGGAAATTGGGAAAAGAAATGAGAATGATGCAAAAAAAATTATGGTAAAATAATATAAAATAATAAAATAAAATAATGATAAAAGAGGCATGAAAATTTGTTGAAGAAAAGAACTCCTTAAAAATCAGTATTGGCCAAATGGAAAAAGAGGTACAAAAGCTCGCTGAAGAAAATAATTCCTTAAAAAGTTACAACTGGGCAAGAGGAAGCTAATGACTCTACGAGAAATCAAGAAAAAAATAAAGCAAAGTCAAAAGCAAAAAAAAAAAAAAAGGAAGAAAGAAAGTGAAATATCTTATTGGAAAAACAAAGGGAGCTAATTTTAAAATTACTAGAATACCTGAAAGCCATGATGCAAAAGAAAAAAGAACCTAAACATCATATTTCAAGAAATCATCAAGGAAAACTGCCCCCAATATCTTAAATCTAGAGAGTAAAATAGAAATTAAAAGATTCCACTGATCACCTCCCAAAAGAGACCCCAAAATGAAAATTCCCAGGAATTTTATAGGCAAATTCCAGAGCTCCCAGGTCAAGGAGAAAACATTGTAAGAATGTAGCAAGAAACAACTGAAATATCATAGAGCCACAGTCAGGATCACAGAAGATTTAGTAGCATCCACATTAAAGGAATGGGGTACTTGGAATATGATATTCTGGAAGGCAAAGGATCCTGGATCACAACTAATAATTACCTACCCAGCAAAAGTGAATGTAATACTTCAGTGGGGAAGTGGATATTTAAAGAAATGGAGTACTTTCCTGATGAAAAAAGCAGAGAGGAATAGAAAAATTGACATTCAAATATAAGACTCGAGAGAAGTGTAAAAAGGTAAACATGAAAGAGAAATCATTGTTTACATTCCTATATGGGAAGATAATACAAGTAATTCCTAAGAATTTTAGTATTATTAGGGCAGTTAGAAGCAGCCCACATAGGCAGAAAGCACAGGTGTGAGTCAGTTATATTAGGATAATCTTTTTTAAAAAAGTTGAGTAAGAAAGAAGGATGCACTAGGAGAATAAGGAAGGGAGGGGTGGAATGGAGGGAAATATCTAACATAAAAGAGGCATGTTTTTACAGTAGAGGAGAAAATGAGAAGGTGGCAATATATACACACTCAGTTAGTTATAGAAATATATCTTACCTAACAGGGAAATAGGAGGCAAAGTGGATGAGTAAGGGAGGGGTATGATAAAAAGGAAGGGTAAATTAAGGGAAGCAGTGTTCAGAAGTAAAACATACTCTTGAGGGGGGACTGGATAAAAAAAGAGAGAGAGGATAAAAGAAAATAGGATGGGGAGAAATATATAGTAATCATAACTATGAATATAAATAGGATGAGTTCACTCATGAAAAAGAAGCAGATAGCATAATGGATCAGAAACCAAAAAACAACATGTTTGTTGTATACTAGCAACACATTTGAAACAGAAAGACATACAAAGAGTTAAAATAAGGAAATGGAACAGAATCTATTATGCCTCAGCTGAAGTAAATAAGGCAGGGGTAGCCATCATGATTTCAGACAAAGCAAAAGCAAAAATAGACCTAATTAAAAGAGATAATCAAGAAAATTACATTTTGATAAAAGGGAACATATACAGTGAAGTAATATAAAAATGTTATAGCAAGTTTCTCAATAAAGACCTCTTGTCTCAAATATATAGGGAACTGAGTCAAATTTCTAAAAAATAAGAGCCATTCCTCAGCTGAAAAATTATCAAGGGATATGAACAAGTAGTTTTCAAAAGAAGATTTCGAAGCTATCTATAGTTATATGAAAAATGCTTTAAATTGATTGGAGAAATGTAAATTAAAATAACTCTGAGGTACTATTTCATACCTATCAGAAATGATACATGTCCTGAAAGGATGAAGGAAAATACGTACACTGTTGTGAAGTTATGAACTGGTACAGTCATTCTGAAGAACAATTTGGAACTATGCTTACTTAAAAGGCTGTAAAAATGTGCATACCCTTTGACCCACTGCTAGGTCTGTACCCCAGAAATATTTTTCAAAAGGAAAAGGACCTCTATGTACAAAAATATTTAAAGCAACTCTTTCTGTGGTATCAAAGAACTGGAAATCAGAGGATTCAATTGGGAATGGCAAAACGATGTATTGCATACAACCGTGATGGAATACTACTGTGGTAAAAGAATTAATGAGCAGGATGGTTTCAGAAAAACATGGCAAGATCTATAATGAACTGATACAAAGTGAAGTGAGCAGAACCAGGAGATCATTGTACACCAACTTCTCTAGGGAAACTTCCTGAAGGAGGTAGCACCAGAGTTGTAATGATGATCAACTGCGAAAGACTTACATACAATAATCCAAGAAAATTACCAAAAGAACAATGATGCTATCTACCTCCAAAGAAAGAACTGATGAACTCGGAGTGCAAATTGAAGTATAGTTTTCTCACTTTCCTTATTTTTCTTCTCTTTTTGCAGTAATATGGATAATATGAAAATATGCTTTGCATGATTTCACATGTGTAATTGATATCATACTGCTTGCCTTCTTAGTAGTTAGGGGACGGGAGGGAGAGAGAGAATTTGGAACTCAAAATTAAAAATAAATATTTTTAAAAAGAGTAATAGCTGACATTTACATAGCCCTTTCAGAAAGTTGGTCTAGGACTTGCACACTGGTAGGTATCTTCCCTCCTCACCCTGCCCCCTTCCAAACAACCCTATTTTTGTTAAGACCAGCACCAGCCTTCCAGCTCTAAATATCAAAGGTTCTCTTTGATGTTGCCCTCTCCCTCAATGCTTATATGTAACCAGTCGAGGAGCCTTATGGATTTTACTTTTCAAAAATTATTTTAATTATCAAACATCTATTTTGCTCTGTGAGTGAGATTTTCCCTGTCCCTTAGTTATAAGAGATTTACTATAGTTTTAAGTGCTTTAATTAAAATAATATTCAATATATTAACAAAAAATAATTGTGATTCATATAGATTGCATAAGGTTAGTAGGTCAAGTCCTTTTCCATGTTTCTCAATTTTCCTATGACACAGTGTAGTAGATCTTGTGATATCCGCCCTAGGAAATGTCACAGGGTCTGTAGGTGGTCAGTAATACTGTTCACGCCGCTTTACACTGGCCCACTGTTCACGTCGCTTTACACTGGCCTAACAATGATCCACCCTATTGATATCATAGTGCTGATCCCTTGTTATTACTCAAGACTATGTCCTAATTTTAGATAATGCCCCCCCCCCAGGGTATATAAACCTATGTAGTTTGTACTTCTGGGTCTTTCAGGCCCAAAGCCTGGATGACCGGTTTTGTTGAGGGACGAGCTCTCTCTCAATAAACCCATTTGCTTCAGCCTGGAAACTTTGTTATTTTCATTTTTCCGTCGGACTTAAAATTTTTTCGCGACAGCTCCCTCCCATTCCCTTTCCACTGAAAAAGAAAAACAAAGCCTTTATAACAAATATGCATAGTTAAGTAAAATAAATTCTTGCATTGGCCATGTATGAAAATATGTGTCTAGTTAAAGCAGCTCGAGTCCATCCCCTGTTTGTCAGGAGGTAGGTAGCATGCTTCATCATCAGTCCTCTGCAATTGTTACGGATTTCATTTCCATTACACCTCTCCCTTCCATGTCTTTGTCTCAACTCCCATAATCCTTTTTTTATCTCCTCATCACCTCTTGCCTCTACAGTACTGTAATTGTCTATTAATTGATCTCCCTGCTTCCAGTCTCTCTTATCTCGAATTCATCCTCCTCACAGCTGCCAAAATAAGCTTCCCAAGGCACAGGTCTAACCATGTTATTACTCCACTCAAAAATGGTCAGTGACTTCCCACTGCCTGGAGGATAACACATAAGCTCCTTCCGTTCTCTGCAATTTGGCTCCCACCTACCTATCCATCCTTATTTCACACTATTCTCCATTTCAAACAATGTAGATTACTAGCTAGTCCCCAACTTCAATACATCTCCAGCCTCCAAGCATTTACACAACTTGTTCCCCATGCCTGAAATGCAATAATTCTTCATGTCCACCTCTGAGAATTGTCATCTTCCTTCAAGACACAACTTTGGTGCTACCTCCTTCAGGAAGTTTCCTCTGATCCCCTGAGAAGTTGGTGTTGTTTCCCTTCTCAAATTACCTTGTAGGTTTTTTTTTAAACCTACATACCAATTGTATCCCAGCCACATGCCCAATGAAATAGAAGTTCCTTAAGGGGAGGGACTGTTGTTTCCATGCCAGTCTCAGCACAGTGCCTTGTGCATAGTGGGAACTTAATAAAGTTTGTTGGATTGGGTTGAATTGAATCTGTGATACACTTCAGGGCTTTTGTGGGGGATGGGGAATCTTACTAATGTTGGCACAGTCTACAAATATTCAGCTACTACTCAACTCCAGTAATTTACCATGAAGTTTCTCCTGGGGCACAGCTTCTTCTCAATGTCTCTTTTTTTCCTTGCTTAAACAATGAACATGTGACTGAGACGTTTAATGAGTTACTGGAACAAGCAAACCAAAAGGAAAACCCATGGAGTAAACGCATAATTAAAAGAGCGATTGGACAGAGGAATACTGTCATTGTGTGCATGTGGGAGACAGGAATGCACAGGGATGACAGTAGATGAAGTCGTTAGAAGGCTGTCTCACAGGCTGGCATTCTTTCTGGTGGGAAAAAAAGGCATTCAGGATGTACAAGGGGAACGCTGGGGGCCTTCCACAGCCACTGAAGTTCTCCCCTCCTCCAAAAGGGGATTGAAGCTGATTTTTTCCTCAGGGCTACATAGAACCAAGTATCCCCAACTGTTAACACTAACAACACGCAAGGGTAAAGTCATTGAGGGGCTACTTAGGTCCAAAGTTATTCCTGATTACTTCGGTGGTGCAGGAAATGTCCTTTTCTCCTGAAAATGATTTCCCACCTTTGTGCTCTTACAAAAGTTGTCCCTAATATTTGGAACACATTCACTGATCACTTTCACCTCCTGCTATCCCAATCATCATTCAACTGAGAGCTCAGGAACCATCTCCTACACTGGGACCTTTTCTGATCTCCTCAGTTCAGGGTACTTTCTGTCTCTTGAAAGATTGCTTTGTATATAGATTGTGTATTTACTTCTCTGTGCACCCATCCCTCCCAATAGAATGGAAGCTACTTGGAGGCAAAGACCATTTCATTTTTGTCTTGGTATCTCCAGAGCCTAGCATAGTGCCTTGCATACAGTGGGTGCTTAATAAATGGAAACTAAGTATCTAAGTTGGGAGAGTAATGAAAGATCAAATTCCTGACATGAGGGAGATGAGGGGAGAAGGAGTGGAATGATATAAAATAAGACCGATAATACAAATAGATGACAGATTGTAGAGATTTCTGGCCATCAATGCAAACAAAGGCAACCATTATCATAGTGAATATAATTGTGATAATATTCATTACTATTCAAAAGCTTTGATTCAGAAGCCTTTATGAAATGCCTACTGAATGTAGAATAATATCAATATGAGGATAGAAAAGTACCATGTCAAAAAAAGGTCCTCCCAGTTGCTTTTGGAATGTTTCTCTACATCTCCTTACACTCCAATGAGGATGAGCCAAGAAAGCAAGCTCACAAATACTGCAATTTGCTACAGAGAGGAATGAGAATTTTGGTAGTTAAAAGATAGAAGCAGTAAAAATTTGGTACCTTCTGGGGACAGCTAGGTGGCACAATGGATAGAGCACCGACCTTGGAGTCAGGAGGACCTGAGCTCAAATCCAGCTTCAGAAACTTGACACTGACTAGCTGTGTGACCCTGAGCAAGTCACTTAACCCCAATTGCCTCACCAGTAAAAAAGAAAAAAGTTAAATATTTCCAAATTACATTTTAATCTAGTTAAGGCCACTGAACTAGGGGAAATTATTTGTCCAATATCACACAATGCCTAAGAAACAGAGCAGGTGTTTTACATAATTCCACATATAGAACAAATGTTTAGTGCCTTAGGGAGGAGGGAGGGGAGGGAAAGGGAAGGAAGGAGGGATAGAATTTTGAACTCAAAACTTTACATAAAAATGTTTATTATATAAAAAAAGAAGAAGAGCAGGACTTGAATGCAGATCTTCTGGCTCCAACTCCATCACTCTCCCCACACTTCTATGAGACCCTGGAATACTTTTTCCCAATAATCCAACCCAATAAGTATTTATCAAAGGCATATTATGTGCAAGACACTGGGTTTGGTACTGAGAATACAAAGATAAAGGAAAAACCAGTCTCTGTCTTCTAGGAGCTACGTTCCACCAGGGCAGGGGGATATAACATATAAATCAGCATATTATCTAGAAGAGGAACAAACCATCATCAACAAGTAAAAGGAGCAGGGACCAGGAAGGACTTCCCTTAGGAATGGAGTTCTTAATTTTTTCTGTCACTGCCCTCCTTGGGGAAGCCCATTTATGGACTCTTTACACAATGTTTGTTGCCTACATTCATAAGTGAGCAAAGGCTAAATTTCAGTTAGAGGTTAGTGAAAATAAAGATGGATTTCTTCCCATCCACATTCATAGACTCACTGAAGTCTATTCATGGAGCCCTGGTTAAGGACTCCTTCTTTAAGAGACAGATTATAGATTTAGAATGGGAAGGACCTGAGAAGTCCTATGACTCATTCCTCTCATTTCAGATAAGGAGACTAAGGCCCAGGGACATGAGTGATTCAGCCAAAGTCTCATGATTGTGAAGGCAGATTTTGAACCCATCTCTTTTGACTTGAAAGTCCAGCCCTCCTTCCAACGAAATCGCATATGAGTTGAGTCTTGAAGGAAGTGAGAGATTTTAAGAGACCCAAGGTAAGGTTTTCTGTTTGAATATGGACATGGATGTTCTGGGAATTCTGGCATTTAAGCAAGATACAAAAGTCAGAGCTGGAAGGTATTCAGTGTCCTCATCATGTCTGCTCCTATGATTCCTCCCTTCTTCCTACTCCATGCTCGAAAGGGACAAATCCTGTCTAATCAGGGCCAAGAGCTAAATGCTGCCATCCAGAAGTCTTTGCTAAGACTGGGTCAATTTCTTTTTTTCTCCAGCTCCATCTGCTTGGTGGAAGGATGAACAACAACAAAAACAAGGCTGCTACATTCTAGAAAGCAAGTAAGCAGGGGGAGTGATTCTATCAACAAAGAAGTCAAAACCACAGCAGCCAATGCACCATTTTCCATTAGAGTTTAATCACTTGCTAAAACAATACTGATGGCAAAAAAAAAAAAAAAAAAACAACCCGAGAGCTGAATGTCAAATGTAATTCAATTAAAGTCAGGGACTTCTACTGCCCTGATTCTAGCACGAACCAGTAATTAACTTCAAAAACAAATGGTGCTCTTGCTAACTCCCCTCCCCCATTTAAAAACTCAGTTAACAAAAAAATCCATCATTAAGAGGCCAGATGCCCCAGTGATTTTTCCTAAAGCACAGATCTGACCATGTCACTCCCCAATTCAATAAACTTTAGTGTCTCCTTATTGCCTTGAGGGTCAAATACCCCTGAACCACATTTAAAGCCCTTCACAAGCTGGCTCCAAGCTATCTTATTATATGCACTACTCCCCTTCATGCACTGTAGACTAGCCACACTAGCCATCTTGGTGTTCCCCACATGGGAAATCCCATCTCTTGCTTCCGTGCCTCTCCCACAAGTGTAATGCACTCCTTCCTCACCTCTGCCTCTTACAATCCCTAGTTTCCTTGAAAGCTCTGTTCAGGCATCATCTCCCTACATGGTGGGGGTGATCCTTCTTTATATCCCAGCCAGCAACACCTCTCTGACAACCTCAGCCTGTATTTATTGTGTGTACACTTAACACGCATCTATGTTGTCTTCCTTGACAACTGTAAACCCCTTGAGAGCAAAGCCCCGTTCATTTTGGTCACAGGTCATGGGCTCATAGATATCATTCTTGCACCCACAGTGCCAAAAACATAGTAGAAGTGTGATAAATGTCTTCTGAACTATTTATTGGGAGGAAGGGAATCTGACCAGCAATAGCAAATCCTGCTCTTTCCCTTCCCAGGCCTAGAGAGTGGATCTGAGGGTTCAAATCCCATCTTAGACGCTACCAGCTACTTTTGGCAAGTCATTCTCTCAGTTTGAGTTTCCTCACATGTAAAATCTGGATAATAATAGCACCTACCTCACAGAATTATCACAAGGTTCAAATGAGACAACACGAAAAGTGCTTGCAAGAGTCTTAACTCACTGCATAAATCTGAGCACTTGTGATTATTATTGCTTATGCTTCCTGGCTTTTAAATGCCTATGGTTACCATGCCTTGTTTTGACAAAAATAGGATGAGATTAGATTAGCTAATCTCTAAAGTGCCTCCCACTTCTTTTTTTTTTTTAATTTTTCTTATGAGGCAATGAGGGTTAAGTGACTTGCCCAAGGTCACATAGCTAGTAAGTGTCAAGTGTCTGAGGCCGGATTTGAACTCAGATCCTCCTGAATCCAGGGCCAGTGCTTTATCCACTGCGCCACCTAGCTGCCCCCACCTCCCACTTCTAAATGTATGTGTACATATGTGTGTGTATTTGTGTGTGGCATGTGCCCAAGCTCACAGGAACACATGCTTCCAGTGTGGCTAGATCCCTGTCTCATCCTTCTCACCAGCCTCCTGCCCTTTGAGGTTGAGCCCATACATGGCGGTCAGAGCCACCCCTCTCATTGGACCAAGGCATAGAATCCTTGGATGTCAGAACAGGAAGAGCCTTAGGCCACTCTTTGATTCAACCCTTTCCATTTCACAGATGAAAAAACTGAGGTCCAAAACAGCTGAAGTAGTTGTTCAAGGTCATAAAAGTAGCAAGTCTCAAAGCTAGGACTCAGATGCTGGTTGTCTAAATACCAAGTCCGAGTGAGTTCTGAGGGAGGCCCTTCCATCCCAACCTCTGAAGTCCACTGTCCTTCAACCTTGCCTTTTGCGATCAGTAAACATGGAGAGCTCAGAGTATTTGCTTTGCCAAGGACTTTGGTGAGAGGCACCATGGTGTATTAGAAAGAATAATCTGTCAGTCAAGAAGCATTTAATTTACTAAGCACGGGGATAGAAAGAAAGGCAGGGGCAGCTAGGTGGCACAGTGGATAAAGCACCGGCCCCGGATTCAGAAAGACCTGAGTTCAAACCCGACCTCAGACACTTGACACTTACTAGCTGTGTGACCCTGGGCAAGTCACTTAACCATCATTGCCCGGCAAAACCAAAAAAAAAAAAAAAAAACAACCCTGAAAACATATGGGCTATAGAAAAAAAAAGGCAGAAAACAGCCCCTCCCTCAAAGAGCTCACAGTCTAATGAGGAGACAAGAAGCAAATGGCAAAGTACAAGCTAGGTGTATACAGGATATGTTGGAGATAATCAACAGAAGGAAGAATTAAGGTTTCTTGGACACTTGGGAACCAGGGAAGTCAGGAGGCAAAAATGAAGTAGGCGGGCTTGCAGGCATGGGAGAAGGCAAGTATTGGATCTGGAGTCCAAAAGACCCGTGTTTGAAGGCAACTGCAGCCACTTGCTAGCTCTGCAACCCTCCCTAAGGCATTGAAGTTCTCTGAGCCAAAGTTGCATCTCTGAGCCAAAGACAGTAAGAGCATTGACCTCAAAGGGTCATCATGAGGATCCAATGAGAAAAGCTACTCAAGACTTTGCAAACTTTGAAGGGCCTTGGAAATGCCAACTGTTGCTATTTGTCCCTCTCTAATATACTGATGTGTGATTTTTGCACTATAGTTAAAGGCATATGTGTCAAAACCTCTGATTGGACTGTGAGCTGCTTGAGGGCAGGGCCCATCTAAGCAACATTTGGCATCCCTGCCACAGCACAGTGTTGTGCGTACACCAGACATTTAATTGATGTCTCTTACTCTTTATCTTCTCCTGTATGCTGATATGTACCATACTATAATGATGTATACCATGACTAATGCAGAAATAGGATTAATGTTATTATGTGTATATATATGTATATATATATATATGTGTGTGTATATATATATATATATATATATATAACCTATATCAGATTACCTGCTGTCTAGGGAAGGGGGGAGGGAGGGGAGGGAGGGAGAAAAATCTGAAACTGTAAAGCTTGTATAAACAAAAGTTGAGAACTATCTTTACATGTAACAGAAAAAAATAAAATACTTTATTAATTTTAAAAAAAAGGACATTGGACTGGATGGCCCCTAAGATCCCTTCCAGCTGTATCTAGGATCCACTGCCTCTTAGACTTCCCACCCTAAATCCCTTCATCTCCTCCTAGGACAGGCCTTAGGACAACAGTGACCAAATGAGATCCCATAAATAAAAGTGTTTATAAATGCTACCTATTGGGGGCAGCTAGGTGGCGCAGTGGTAAAGCACCGGCCCTGGATTCAGGAGTACCTGAGTTCAAATCCGACCTCTCAGACACTTGACACTTACTAGCTGTGTGACCCTGGGCAAGTCACTTAACCCTCATTGCCCCAAACAAAATAAATAAATAAATGCTACCTATTGTTATTGTTTTTGTTACTACTGGAAAGAAAATCAGGGTGCCCAGGAGAGGTGGGATCTGTCAGCATTCTAAACACTGGAGCACCTAGTAATACTACAAGAAATTTTTAGGACCCCAGCCCTCTGGCAAAATTTCAGAGGAATCTGCCCATCCCAGTTTCATGCAGCCTGGCTCTTGGCAGTCTCCTGGAATTCTCAGCCGATTCTCCCAGATGCAAGATAGAGGACAAAGAGCAGGTTATGCCAGAGGAGGTTCTCTTGCAGAGAGAGACCAGGGAAGACCCTGAGGGAGGAGGGACGGTACAGTGGGGAGAAAGGACATCCTCTTAAGATTGAAGGATCACAGGATGATGGATTTAGAGCTGAAAGAGATCATCCAGTCCAAGGATTCTTAACTTGGAGTCCACTGACTTTTTTTATTTTGACAATTGTATTTCAAAATACTTGGTTTCCTCTAAAAACATTATTCTGAGACTGAGTCCAAAGGCTTTCCCAGACTGCCAAAGGAGTCCATGCTACAAAAAGACTCCCCTCATTTTACAGAGGAGAAAAGTGAGTCTGGAAGTGGTTACATACCAAGGTCTCCCAGTAAGTAAGTATTAGAGCCAGGATTGGAATCCAGGTGCTCTGGCACCAAATCCAGTCCTCTTTACCCATGCCTATCTAGAGAAATGGTCCGCCAGCCAGTGGAGAGGAATGATAACATTTTCCAAAGGAATCTTATGGGGCCTCCTTGAGACTCCTGAAAATTCTAGTGTGAGGACTAGGTACAGCCTGCCCCGCCCCCTCCACCTGGGGCCCTCTATAGCCCAGCCTCAGAATGCTCACTCTTTGGGGTTGGCAGCTATGCCTATGGGGTGCAAGCAACTAGCCCACTATTCTTCAATGTTTCCACAGATTGAAAAACACCAAAGAAAACTTCAACTTTCAAGGAATAAATGGGTGGAATGGAGGCTGGATTTTTTTAAATCCAAAAGTAAAGACAAGGTATAGAAAAAGAAAGAACTTAAAAATGTAGACATGGAAGGCTCCAGGAAGATTCGGTCCCTACCCCAGCCTATTCTTAGCAGAAGGAGATCATACAAGCCCAAGAGAGCCTAAGAACAATCCGAATATCCCACTAGGGTAAGCCAGCTCTCCAAATGAATCACTCATTGAGTCAGGGTAGGGTATGTTGGCACTGATTCCTGTCCTTGGTCATTGCAGTTACTTGGGTCACAGCCTCCTCTTTGAAGAGCTAAAGATGGCCAACAGCTGGCATTCTCAAGGCTGAGCAAATCCATCCACACACAACACATAAATAGCTTTGCCTTTACAGTGGTCTAACAAAAAAAGAGGCTGGAAGTCAAATGATCTGACTTCTAGCCTTAGTTATGCTACTAGGAGGCCTTGTAAATTCAGGTACCTTTTGTGCTTGAATTTCTCCAACTACAAAATGACGGTTGGTCCAAACAGAGCCAACACTTTTACCCCAAATCGCTAGTTTACACAGAGCTTGAGCTCTTTCCTATAATGCTAAGCACTGGTGAATGGCAGCAAAGAAGTAATACAGTATAAGAAAGTGAGAAGAAGAATCCAATAATGAAAGTGTCCAAAAGGAAAGTCAGCAGGGATCGGACTGCTCGGTCACCTACGCTATGGAGATGGTTGTCAGTCACCAGCTTCTCCCTGCAGGCTCTGGATTGGCCAAGGGAGCTGAATATGACATCAGAAGACCTGGGCTCGAATGGCAATTTGACAATTCCACCCCCACCCCACCCCCACCCCTTCCCCTGCTCCATAAACACCAGTGGCTCCCTATTACCTCCAGAATCCCCTCTGGATAAAATGCAAAGTCATTTGTCCAGCATCTACAGTTCTTCACAATCTGACCCTTCCCTACCTTGCCAGTATTCTTTTATTTTCCTGACCCCTGCACCTTCTACAAGCAGGCTTACTTGCTATTTCTTGCATAAGACTCTATTTCTGGTCCTTGCCTTTGCCCTGGCTGCTCCCCATGCTTGGAACACTCTCCCTCCCAACCTCGGATTCTTAGAATCTGTGGCTTTCTGCAAGACTCAGCACAAGCCCCACCTCCTCCAGGGAGCCTGTCCTGGTCCATCCAGTTGCTAGTGCCCTCCACACTAAGGTGACCGTGCACCTACTCTGCATTTATCTTGTATGTTCTGATTGAGACTGGTGTGTACCCACATTCCCTCCCCCTCCTAGAATAGAAGCTCCTTGAGGGCAGGGCAGAGATGGGTTTTGCTTTTTCTTCATAATCCCAGGATTTTGCTCAGTGCCTAGTGTAAGATAACCTTTTAATATATTGTCTCATTAACCCATTGATTGAGACTAGTCCTTCCACTGACTACTTGTGCCCCTCCAGCACATTAACCTCTGTAGGCTTGAGTTCCCTCCCATTTAAATGCAGGGGTTGGACTAGATGGTGGCTATGTATGATCCCTCCTGGCTCTGAACCTATAATCCTATGATTCTCAGGCCTATTGAGGACTCATATCTCATCTGGGAAATGAAAATTATAAAGACTCAGGACAGAAAATGTCCTCTACATCCAGAGAAAGGACTATGGAGTCTGAATGCAGATCCAAGTAGACTATTTTCACTTTGGTTGCTTTTTGTTTCTTCTTTCTTCTCATTTTTCCCTTTTGTTCTGATTCTTCTCTCATAACGACTACTGCGGAAATATGTTTATCATGATTGTACTGTTTAACCTATATCAGATTGCTTGCTGTCTTGGGGAAGGAGGTAGGGAAGGGAGGGAGAGAGAAAAATTTAGAATTCAAAATCTTTCAAAAATGAATGAACCCAGGGGCAGGTAGGTGGCATAGCAGATAAAGCACCGGCCCTGGATTCAGGAGGACCTGAGTTCAAATCCCACCTCAGACACTTGATACTTACTATCTGGGTGACCCTGGGCAAGTCACTTAACCCCCATTGCCCCACAAAAAAAAAATGAATGAACCCAGGGGCAGCTAGGTGGCACAGTGGATAAAGCACCGGCCCTAGATTCAGGAGGACCTGAGTCCAATTCTGACCTCAGACACTTGACACTTACTAGCTGTGTGACCCTGGGCAAGTTGCTTAACCCTCATTGCTCTGCAACAACAACAAAAAAAAAAAGAAAGAAAGAATGAACCCATATATGAATGTTTGCTGCCTCAGGGAGGAGGGAGGGAAAGAGGGATACAAATTGGAATCCAAAACTATAAATAAAAATGTTTATTATTAGAGAAAAAGAAAACTATCTTTACATGTAGCTGGAAAAAATAAAATACTATTAGAAACCATTTTAATTATAGCTATCTATAAATATAGCTAATTATATATATGACACACATATGTAAAGCATTTAGATAATGCCTTTCAGTGTTTGAAAGCATCTTATGAATATTATCTTATTTAATTCTCACAACAACTCTGAAAGGTAGGTGCTATCATTGTCCCCATTTTACAAAAGAGGAACTGAGGTAGACAGAGATTAAGTAAGGGCTTTGCCCAGGATCACAGAACTTGTAAGTGTCTGAGACAGGATTTGAACTCAGGTCTTCCTAAGTCTAGGCCCAGTGCTCTATTCACTGTACTGCTGAGAGGTTTAGATAACCCCTATAATTTCCTTCCAAGTATGATGTTCAATGATTTGATATTGTTTATAAATGCTAGTGGTAAAATACAATAAATGAGCGAGCATTTATTAAATACCTACTGTGTGCCATGCCTTGTAGATAGACCAAATTAACTAGTTCCTGCTTCCAAGGAGCTCCTGGATAATAGTCTCCTATTAGCATTTAAAATAACAGAGGGGAAGAAGCGCAATGAGAGAAAGAGTAGAGAAGGTTATGCATCATTCTAAACCTTGGACCCAGAAGGAGGAAGTTATGAGTTCTAATCCCTTCATGTCACTGATTCAATGTATGACTTTAGGCAAGACCTAGTTACCTTCAATGTGCTCTAGTTTCTGAAGCACTTAAGTAGACGCAATCAAATTAACACCCCATTGAGAGCTTTAGTGAGAAATCAGAGCTTATGGATGCCAACAGGGTGTGAAGCATTATTAAACACCACGCGGAAAAAACATTGGGAAAAGTGCCTACTCCAAGGAGATTTGACGATTCCAAAGAATGAGATAAAATAGGTTGTCTTATTATCATCTTCCTTGCTGTTAGCATCCTCATCCTCACCCTCATTATTAATGGCAAGTGTGAACATTATTACTGTTGGGAACAGCTCCTCACGGCTGTTTCCCTTGTCCTGATGAGATTAGCATAACAGAATTTAAGAGTTGGAAGAGACCCCATGACCATCTACTCCACTCTATATGTGAAAGAAATATCTCACTATAATATACCCAACATACGGTTGCCCAGCCTTTTCTTGAAGACCTCCACTGAGGGGGGGCCCACCAGCTCTTGAGATGAATCATTCCACTTATAGGCTGCTCTAATTGATAGGTACTCTTTCCTGATCAAACCTTAATGGGCCAGGGCAGCTAGGTGGTGCAGTGGATGGAGCACCGGCCCTGGAGTCAGGAGTACCTGAGTTCAAATCCGACCTCAGACACTTAACACTTACTAGCTGTGTGACTCTGGGCAAGTCACTTAACCCCAATTGCCTCACTAAAAAACAAACAAACAAACAAACCTTAATGGGTCTCCTTTACATCCTCCACCCATGGCTCCCGGTTCTGCATGGAGGAGCAAAACAGAATCAGTCTAATCTAGGGGGCAGCTAGGTGGAGCAGTGGATAAAACACAGGCCCTAGATTCAGGAGGACCTGAGTTCAAATCCGGCCTCAGATACTTGACACTTACTAGCTGTGTGACCCTGAGCAAGTCACTTAACCCCCATTGCCCCACCCCCCAAAAAATCAGTCTAATCCTTCCTCCATGCAACAGACCTTCAAATACCTGAACACAGATGTCATGTCCCCTGTGTGTATTTTCTCCAAGCTAAACATGTCCATTTCTTTCAGCAGATCCTCTTATGTCATGGACCCAAAGCCCAAAGTACCCTGCTTGCCCTCCTCTGGACCCTCTCCAAATTATTCATCACAGGGCCCCAAACTGAACATAACACTCCAGATGATGAGTTCTGACAAGGAAGGGCAAAGGACAGTGGGATTATCACCTCCCTATTCCTGGAAGCTACACCCCCCCTCCTAAGGAAGCCCAAAATTACCTCATCTTTTTTAGCTGCTACATCACCCTGCAGACTCATACTGAGCTTGCACTTCATTAAAACCCCCAGATTTTTTTTCAGGACAACTGTTGTCTAGTCATGCCACTCCCATCTTATATTTGTGGACTTGTTTTTTGTACCCAAGTGAAAGACCTTACATTTATCTCTATTGAATTTCATCTTATCAGTTTCAACTCAGTGCCCTAGCCGGTCAAGATCCTTTTGGATTCTAACTATGTCATCAAGTGTGCTAGCGACCCCTCCCAGTTTGGTGTCTTCTCCATAGCAGATGATGGTACTATCTATCTATACCTTTATCCAAGCCACTGACAAAAAAATGTTAAATGGCATAGGCCAAGTACGGATCCCTGGGCTACTCCAGTGAAGACCTCCTGATGTACTGACATGGAAATCTTCTCCCCCTTTGGACTTTCTGCCCAACTGATCCCAATTAGCTGGGCTGGTTTCATTTTCTGTGGCCCCCAGGAAGGGTGAAGAACAGCTTTGCTGAAGAGTATCATAAGAGCCTGCAGTAAGACTGTGCAACACTCCTTGATGTAAGTTTAAAGATGCACATAAGTATTCATGGCAACGGCTATTTCCTATCAGAGACACTAGCAATTTTGGAACAAGGGGAATACAGCACAAAACACTCACCCCCTCCCATCAATGTTTTGAGGCAAATTCAGTGGAGGATACTATAAGATACCACCATCACTGCCCCTTGGTGGTCGGAGGAGAGGATGAAAGCTTCCTATTTTAATTAATGATTCTCATTAACAAGATGCTGAGCTCATTTGTTCCTATTTTTGTGGGGGGGGGGGAATGGGGGTTAAGTGACTTGCCCAGAGTCACACAGCTAGTAAGTGTCAAGTGTCTGAGGCCGGATTTGAACTCAGGTACTCCTGAATCCAGGGCCAGTGCTTTATCCACTGTGCCACCTAGCTGCCCCGTTCCTATACTTTTATAAATGCTTCCAGAGGGCTCTAAATTTTGATGCCCTGTTCCCACCCTAATAATAACTCTGAGGACTTAGACCATTTGCTGGTCCCTTGAGATAAGGGAATTTTAAAGGATCCCCCCAAAAGAGGAGGCAGGAAGATCATTCCCTCAAAGCAATATATCAGGGCTGTAAAAGAAAAGGCACCAAGAGAAACACTGAAGCTAAGAAGATATGAAGACAAAGCCTCAGTCCAAGAGAGAAAAGATAACAAATATTTATGGACATGAGCTCAGGAACAACCCAAGATGCTTTTCTACATGTGAGAGAATGAGACAGACACATCCTCCTCAGTGGTGCCAAACCTCAAACCACAGACTCAGGGGCTTATACAGGGTAAGACTCAGCCAGAAGGCCTGGCTTTCCCAGGACAAAAGATCTAAGTGAGAGTCTGGAACCCCCAAATAGCATTTTTGAAAGAAATGTTACCTAGCCAACCAGTTTTTATTTAGAAGTTAAGTTGAGTTGGAACAGAACATTTCATGAAAAATTCCTACAATTTGTGCTCCGGTTTTGAAGTTAATTTCTCTCACTCCCACCCCACCACAGTGAAAATTTTTGAGAACTACATTCACTGGGCACCAAATGAAGTAATATTTGTAAAGCACAGTGCCTGACATAGAGTAGGGATCAAGTTTTGCTCCTTTCCTGCTGTCTCATTGGACAACACAACCACCATGGGCAGGAACAGCTTTCTGTTTTCTGTCTATAGGATACAAGTGTGGTTTTACATAACAGAAAAGCATCCAAAGAAGTGCCTAAGAAGGATGCTGGCACTCTTACCAAATCTGAGGTGGGCAGGGCCTTTTGGCCTCCTCTATTCTTTCTAATGAATTCTTTCTTTAGGTCTGCATCAAGAGACACCCACATGCAATGACTGGAACCCAGAAGTATCTGGAACACTGTCATCTTCCAATCAGCCAGAAGATTTAATTTTTATAAGTTAAGGATGGGTTCCAACCAAACACTCTATAACTATCACACCAGGCTGGGAGCCAGGAGGATCCAATTTGTGTGAGTTAGTCTTAAAGGGATAGATAGATCCCTTCAGGATAAGACTGGGCAGCCCACACAGACTCCTGACAATGGGCAGCATTCGCCTAGCAGATAAGTTCTGTCTTACTGTGTTGTGTCTCTAAAAGAAACAATCTGTATTCATTCATTCATTCATTCATCAGATATCCAAGTAACTTCCATGTGTTCCTGCACCATGACCAAATGAGTTAACATACATAAAACACTTTGCAAATCTTAAAGCACCATGTAAATGTTAGCTATTAAATGTGTTAGGTTATATAGCCCCTGCTATCAAGGAGCCTACCATCTTAATGCAAGCACACAGAGAAGTCCAAGGCTATGCTAAGCAACACAACAGAGATATGAATAACCTGCTATGGGTTTCTATGGAGGAAGAAATCACATCTATTTTGGGGTGGTTGGTAGGGGGTATTTCTAAAAAGGTTTCCGGAAGAGTTGTCATTGAAGCAGTCTCGACAGAACTTCAATAGGCACAGAGAAAGGGATATCATTCCAAGTGGAGCAGAAGGCATGAACAAAGGTATAGAGGCAGGGAAGCAAGAAGTATTTCCAGGGAGCAGTGAAGGGCTGAATTTGGCAAACACATATGACAGGGTACTTGTGCCCTGGGTGAAAGTGTGGATTGTTATATGTTAGACTGCTTGTCATTTGGATAGGGGGCTTCTCAACAAAAAGAGAAGCCAATTCTCAAGCTCTGTGTGAGAACCACATAAAGAAACCTTCATGCTCAAAGATGCATTTCAATTATTCTTCTCAGAGGTCTGGGGAAACTACTACTTTTTCCTGTTGCTAGAATGAATCGATGAATTCAAGTCCCAGATATAAGCCTGGGAATGACAAATCCTTTCTTCAGGGGGTTTATATTTTGGTATCAGTTTAAAACACCCTGGGGCCAGGTGGGGAAGACTCTTCTGATGAAGAATTAGAATCATGCTAAATATAAGATTTTTTTTTAGTCCTCTTATCTAACCAAAGAAGCAGGTGTTTCAAGCTCAGACAATTTTGTCCAGGGTCATCTAGGTCCTTAGTAGCACAGCAGAGGGATTATATGTGGGACCCATAATATCCAGGTCTATCCTCAACCAAACTGTTAGAATTACAGCTTTATTGATTAGTTTTATTTCATTTAATGGCAGGAGGAGGGCCAGAGGGAGGATTCACGTCATTTCTCTAAAAGCATAAAAAGGAACACATTTGTAGTGTGATGTAAGGGACAGAATGTATGTGTGTGTGTTTGTGTGTGTCTGTGTGTGTATTTAATCACTATATCCACTGAATTGTAGGCACAGGAAAGAAGGGAGGGAGGGAGGGTGGGAAGAAGCAAGAGTTCTCCAAACCTTCAATATAGAACAAAAGTACTTTGTTAATTCATTGGGGTCTGCCTTATTAAATACTGAGTTTTGTAGGATGTAACACCTTATCTTGTATCTTTATTTGATTGCTTGGAGGTTCTCTTAATGGCTGTTTATAATAAAAACTTTTTTTTAACCTAGGGAAGGAGGAACGGAGAAAAGCAGTATTTATTGTTAATAAATGTGCCAGGCATTGTGTTAAGCACTTTACAAATATTATCTCATTTGATCCTCACAATAATCCTGGAGGTAGGTGCCATTATTATCCCCATTTTACAGCTGAGAAAACTGAGGCAGACAGGGTTAAGTGACTTGTCCAAGGTCACACGGATAGTAAATATCTGAGGCTGGATTTGAACTAAAGGCCTCCTGACTCCAGGCCTGGCAGTCCATCTACTTACTATACCACCTAACTGCAAATCTTTTAGCCTCTATGTGTTTTAAACACCTCCTTGAGTTTTACCAACTAAGTCCCAGGCAGGCAGATCATTTATGTTTGAGCAGCTTCACAGAACCTAAGGGACCTTGGAGACCACCAGGTCCTCCCCATTTTTCCAGAGGGCAGTCTGAAGCCCAGGATGGAGAAGAAGCTCAGAGAAGGCCTTTGGCTGACAATTCCAGCACATTTTCCACAGCCACATTTCCTGGTTTGTGTAAGTCAGTCAATATGCTCTGATGTCAGAACCCCGGGACAGAACTCTATTGCTACCAGTGGCCATCTTGACAATGGAGAACACTCACTCATGAGGAAGACCAGACTCAGGAAGGGCATGGATGAAAAAGGGAAAATACAGTCACACTATTAAGAAAAAAAATCAAACAAATATCCTCTTGGCCTCAGCAAAAAGAAGAAAACTAGGGCAGCTAGGTGGCGCAGTCGATAAAACACCAGCTCCTGGATTCAGGAGGACTTGAGTTCAAATCCAGCCTTGGACACTTGACACTAGCTGTGTGACCTTGGGCAAGTCACTTAACCCTCATTCCCCTGAGAGAGAGAGAGAGAAAGAGAGAGAGAGAGAGAGAGAGAGAGAATAAAAACAATATCCCATGTCCACTCTGATTGCATTCAGTGTCTCAGTAATGATAGGTTATGCAGACAAATGTAGGGTTTTACACAGAGCGGGCACTTAGTATATTTATTGACCACTGAGCCAGCAATGTTGTGTAGCAGAGAGCGCAGGTTCAAGTATTGTCTCTGATCCAAACTGCCTTTGTGATCAGGAGCAAAGTTATTTCAACTTCTCAGTGCCCCAGGTATCTCTCAAATGCTCTAAGTAAGTCACTATCTGCATCGATAGAGGGAGTTTTCACAGTAATCATGTCATAAGTTTGGTCCTTTCCCTCCCACATCCCCCATATACATACACACAATATAATTATAATTAATAAGCTTTTCTTAAGCACCTATCATCAGTCAGTCAAAAAAATTGATTAAGCACCTACTATGTGCCAAGTACTATGCTAAGAGCTGGGGATAAAAAAAAAAGACAAAAGACAGTCCCTGCTCTCAAGCAACTCACAATCTAATAGGGGAAGATATACACTAAAGGGGGTTGTAGAGGGGGCAAGGGGCAAGGGGCAAGGTACCCAGGCATGGGAGCATGATTGAGAAATCCAGAAGCTGTTCAGCTGGTAGGCAATGGGGAGGAGGGTACCTTCCTTAATGGGGATTTTGGAGTTTATTGCTCTGCCTTCCAGTCAGAGGATCTAATCAGAGGGTTGAGATGTAAGTACCCAGGCTGATTCAATCTCCTGGGATATGAGATTTCCTGGGGCATGAAGGAATGATGGAAAAGTCAAAGTACAAAGTGAAAAGGTCCTCTGCTGAGGTGGATCCTGAGAAAGAAAAAGAGATGGTGCCCTTCTGAAACTTACAGCTTAGTTTTGAATTTATAAAAGACACTTAGAAAACAGTGAACCCCAGGGCAGCTAGGTGGTGCAGTGGATAGAGCACTGGCCCTGGATTCAGGAGGACCTGAGTTCAAATCTGGCCTCAGACCCTTGACACTTACTAGCTGTGTGACCCTGGGCAAGTCACTTAACCCCAATTGCCTCACCAAAAAACAAAAACAAAAAAAAAACAAAACTGCTGGGAAAACAGGCAGGTACTCTGACAGAAATTTGGGGGCAGCTAGGTGGTGCAGTGGATAGAGCACTGGCCCTGGATTCAGAAGGATCTGAGTTCAAATTCAGCCTCAGACACTTGATACTAGCTGTGTGACCCTGGGTAAGTCACTTAACCCTCATTGCCCCACAAAAAGAAAAACAAACAAACAAACAAAAAACAGTGAACCCCAATACTCCAAGTTTCTCACAATCTGGTACAGGTGGTACAAGTGCTGGACTTGGAATAAAGGGATGTGGATTCAAATCCCGCCCTTGTCACTTTCTACTTCTGTTTAGGTCACTTCACATTCCTGGGCTTCAGTTTCCTCCTCTGTAAAATGAGGTGGATGACCTCCAAGGCCCTTCCCAGTTCTAAGTCTACGATCCAATGATAAATCCCAGCACTGGGTGTGTCCTCTCTCCCCTAATGCTGATCACAGCCTCTCTATGACTTGGTAGATGGCCCTTATGAGTTTTGATGGTTAAGAACAAAAACAAAAACAAAAAACAAAAAAACAGACCTTCTCTCCCCACGGCTAACGTGGTGATGATCCTTTCTGAGTAGAACCAGGCTGATCTTCAAGCAGCAGATACACAATCAATCACTTAACAAGCATTCATTAAGTGTGTATTATAGCCCAGCCACTTTCTGTTACTGGGCTCAGCTTCCCTCCCATGGCCTAGCTTTGGAGACCCTGGTGTCACCTCCCCTTGCAGTGAAGCAATAGCGAGGGCCTCTTCTGGTGGGTAAAATAACCAATGTAGACATGATACAAAATAATCATAATATACCCAGTTGGGTAATGGGGCACTACTACATCTAAGGCTACCTCAGACTCTAATGGGTCCTGCACACTGGACTCAAGGTCTTGAGTTTCCTGATCTGCGAAATGAGGGGGTTGGACTCTTAGATGACTTCAAAGATTCCTTCCATCTCTAAGTCCAGAATCATATGACTTGTCAGTGTACATACACCCAGTGAAGGACTCCATGTCTGTCAGCCAAAGACGAGCCAGATCAAGTTCTGGGATGCTTATTCCCCAAATCTTTTTGGCCACAGAAAATTATGGAGGCTACCTAGAAAGATGTGGAGGGGTTGTAATCTGCATCTGCAGAGATCATGCCCACACCAATGAAATCGTAATGTGATGGACATACAGGAGAGGTATAAACACTCTGTTGCGTCTGTCCAGAGGAGGAAGAAAGGGCATTTTCCCTGAACTTTGAAGGAGGGGCTAGGAATTGGGCAGAGCGGTGGGGAAGAGCATTTCAAGGGGAAAGAATACTATGAGTGAAATAAGTCAGTCAATTAGCACTTCAATTAAGCATCTACTATATGCAAGACACTGTCCTAAGCACAGGAATCAGGGCATAAAGATGTGAAACCATATGGTAGGTTCAGGAACAATTTGGTCTGATTTGGCTGGAGCATGTGGAATAGCAGGGCGGTCAATAAAGAAGTTGGCAAAGGCAGATGGGGCCAAATTATAGAAAGCTTTGACTGCCAGGCTAAACAGACAATGGGAAGCCAAAGATTTCTGAGTATGTAATAATGTGATCAGAACTACAGTTTGGTTCCTGTGCCAACACTTACACTAACTCACTGAGAGAGCCCACAAACATTCTTCAAGCTAAAGTGCTGTAAATCTAGAAGTTAGTGAGCTCTCCTGCTCATTCATCCATTCAACTGCTATCTACTGACCCCTGTCTTGGGTAGTGCCTCTGCCCTGTCAGCTACTAGGTGGGATTCAAAGAGTCAATAAACATTTAGTAAGTGCCTACTATGTGCCAGGCCTGGTGCTAAGGGCTGGGAATATAAAGAAAAGGCATAAAATAGTCCTTACCCGCAGGGAGCTCACAAAAATCTATTTTATCCCTAATATATAAAAAGAAACTGAAGGAAGAAGGGGTGTTGAGGAAAGGGTCCTGGCCTGAGGGCATGATGAAGTCATGCCACTGGGGTGGGAAATGATCTGAGGAGGGAAGTTTCTGAGTTGCAGAATGATGACTTTGGGGCAATGATGAAGTCCAGGAAAGTAGCCAGGTGGGAAATGATAAGAATTCCCTGGATGCTCTCCTTCAATAATGGGCAGGATCTGGGAAGAGGTCTCCAATGTCCACGATTCACCCTCTACAACCAGAGGGAGAGAGGGGCCCCCAAGGGCAGGGGATGTTGAGGAGGTGTCTTGCGGAAGGATGAGTTTCTGGAGATGATAAAGTCCAGCAAAGTAGCCAGGTGGGAAATGATGAGAAGAAGGAATAAGGCAAGGTTGATGCCCTAGAGGAAGTTGCATACAGTCTAGTAGGGAAGGCTATAAATGGCCAATATGACTATCCAATGTTGCCCTTTCAAGCATCATAAACACGGGTCTATCTAATAGTTATGTGTCTTGGATCAGGTCTCATCATTAAAACTTAGATAAATGGAAATAGAAAACTAAATGAGGAAGAGGAAGGAAAAGTGAGAAGACAATAAGACCCTCAGAAATACAGCATCAGGGGCAGCTAGGTGGCGCAGTGGATAGAGCACCATCCCTGGAGTCAGGAGGACCTGAGTTTAAATCTGACCTCAGACACTTAACACTTACTAGCTGTGTGATGCTGGGCAAGTCACTTAACCCAATTACCTAAAAAAAAAAGAAAGAAAGAAAGAAATACAGCATCAAGTTGAGCTTTTGCTTCAATCACAGATCTGCAAGAGCTTTTAAAAAAGGAACATCTAAGGGCAGCTAGGTGGCTCAGTGGATAAACCATTGGCCCCGGATTCAGGAGGACCTGAGTTCAAATCCGACCTCAGACACTTGACACTTACTAGCTGTGTGACCCTGGGCAGGTCACTTAACCCTCTTTGCCCCACAAAAACAAACAAATAAATAAGGAACATCTAGGAAAGCCAGAAACCTGGGTGATAGTACTTGAAAATATTATAAATCCTCTTCTTCAGCCAATGTTCATGCAAAATGTGGCTAATTCTGACCAAGGTTGAGTTTAAGTTTGTCTTTCTACTATCTTTAAAGTATTATTATTATTATTATTATTATTATCATCATCATCATCATCATGATCCTGATGACAGCAAGGCAATTGGGAATTGTGACTTGCCCAGGGTCACACAGCTAGTAAGTGTCAAGTGTCTGAGGCCAGATTTGAACTCAGGTCCTTCTGAATTCGGGGCCAATGGTTTATCCACTGAGCCACCTAGCTGCTTCTTTTGCCATTTTTAAGGTTTCTGAGGAGAATAATTAAACTATAGCCTCATAGAAGAAATAGTTGAGCAATGACTCCAGAGCAAACAAAATATATGAAGAATATTTACAGCCCAGATTTTCAAACAACTAGATGGACACCCCCGCCCCCAAGCTAAGCCATCAGTTTGTATATCTTAGGATACTCACTGTAGATGGACAATAAATAGGACCCTGGGTTGAAAAGGAAATAAATTTGGCCTGGGACGCATTTGGGAAACTGTCATCCTTGTAGCCCTCCCCAACTTTCACTGCCATCTCTTTCACACAGAAAATACACTGGGACTACATGGCATAGGACATCAGAATCTAAACCACAGGTGAAGGGAAAGGCAGGAGGGTGGGGGTGGGGCAGTATAGGCAGACTGCAGATTATCATAAAGGGGGCAACTTGTATATTTCTATGAGATGGGGCATAAAACCATCATCAAGGACATATCTGATCAGGAAAGGAGGTGGTGCAATCCTATAACAAGACCACAGGTAGAAAGTCTGAGTGTTGCCCTGGTAACCAGGAGACAGGCAATGACCTACAGAAAGACCTCTAGGGAGCTGAGGAGGATTTATAGAAAGATATGAAAGAGAATCCCATGGGAACAGAAAAGCATGGGAGCTGGTTGTGATCTCTACCAGGGGAGAGAATAACCACATGAAGATCACAGAGCCATCTAATTAATCAGGAAAAAATAGCCACGTACTTTTAGGTACTTAACAGGAACCTATTGCAGACCAAAAAAAAAAAAAAAAAGACTTTCTCATCATAAATCATTCTATTTGCTTTGGCACGTTCCATAAGAATTTCTACCAAACTACAGTTTATTTGATTAATTTAAGATAAGCCTAGGGACTGGACCTGTGATTGCATTGGTATACAAAATCCCCAAGTGAAAAAAACTCCTACCGTGGATAGAGCACTGGCCCTGGAGTCAGGAGGACCTAAGTTCAAATCCAGCCTCAGACACTTGACACTAGCTGTGTGACCCTGAGCAAGTCACTTAACCCTCATTGCCTCACCAAAAAAAATAAAAAAGAAAGAAAAGAAAAGAAAAAGAAAAAGAAAAAAAACACCTCCTACCAAAGCAAGTCCGTACCTTCTCTGTAATTTAAAAGTTTCAGAGAATTCCTGGGGGCAATGAGGTTAAGTGACTTGCCAGGGTCATACCTACAGAATGGGTCAGAGGCAGGACTTGAACCCAGGTCTTCCTGGTTTCCCTGGCTCTCTATCTATAGCATTGGCTACCACTTTACTGCATAATTTAAATCACTTGTATCTACCTTAAAGTATTGGAAGTATAGGAACTATCGTAAATATTAGCAATCATTATTCCTGCATAGGCAGGCTGGCAGAGAAAGAATATTTCATTTTGGAAAGTAGCAGGGATGACAGGAGACATACAGGAGAAGACTGCTATGCTCTCTCCAAAGCAATCAGGGTATTGATTCAATTATGCTCCATCTTTGCGCACAAAGAAGTCAAGGAGCCACTGAGCTCTCTGCTGCTCCATCCTCCAGAAGAGAAGAGAGGTAGGCAGATAAGGGAGATCCAGTCTCCTGCCCAACCAGAGGCAAAAAGAAAGTCTGTCTCGAAACCCCGTCCACTACTGCTATTCGAATTAGGTTACATGATCCTAGTTAAGGCCATTGGATTTCCTTCAGTTTATCCTGTACATATCTTCTTTGCAAACAGTTGTTTGCAAGCTGTTTTCTTAAATGGGTTGTGAGCTTCTTGAAGGTAGGGGCTATCTCTGCCTTTCTTTATATCCTCAACATTTTACATACTGTGTGTCTGGTACTCATTAAGTGCTTAATCAGTGCTTGTTGACTTGACTTTATTAGTCATATTCCTTCTTGCCAGGATCCAAGGCTGCTTCCCCAAGGGTGAAGCAGTATCTTCTCTCCATTCTGAGCTCTATTAAAGACAATGGAAAAGGTGTTCCTTTTCCCAAGAAAAAGTAATGAATTTTTCTGTTTGTTTTTTAAAAATTTTTTTGTTTTTTAATTTTTTAAAGTAATAATTTTTAATAGAAAAGGTCTTATTCCATTAATGAAGGGACCATTTCCCCAATTCAGTCTGAATAATTTAGTGGGGACTACAGTTTTGAATTAAAGAGGTCTTGCCCAACCAATTATAAAAAGCTGACTCAATTTATGACTCATTGGGGTTCATTCCTGTCCTAGCTGGAGTCATTTGAGGGAGAGGTAGATTGTTCTATGTCTCCCCTACCCTCAATTTCAAAGACATAGAAGTTACCATGATGACAGGTGTTAATTATGATATTTCCCAAGATGGCTAAACTAAGGATACCCCACAACAGTATTGTTCACCTCACTGTTGAGTGTAGGTAGAAAAGACAGCAGAATGTCTGATGCCCTTGGGAATTCTAAACAACAAAGTTAATTCTATGAAATTCTATGAAATCTTTTGTTTGTTTTTTGTTTGGTTTTGTTTGGTTTGGTTTGCGGGGCAATGGGGGTTAAGTGACTTGCCCAGGGTCACACAGCTAGCAAGTATCAAGTGTCTGAGGCTGGATTTGAACTCAGGTACTCCTGAATCCAGGGCCGGTGCTTTATCCACTGTACCACCTAGTTTCCCCCCAATTCTATGAAATCTTGATTAAAGAGTTGGCAGTTTAAGGATTGGGGAAAAAACAACAGTGATATGGCCTAGGAATTCCAAGGTCTTGGTCCTGGTACCAACTCATGGCCATAATATGAGAGCATACAAATAGATTCATTGATCCATTAGCTAACAGATGTTCTGTAGAAAACTGCCTCTGACAGGCAAACCAATCAGGTGACCATGGCAATGCTGTGATCACAGATCAAGTGTACTGACCCCAAATGTCTAAGTAGAATTCAGTAGAAGGGTAACTACAGAGCCTCATTGACTGGAACATAGCCAGAAGTCACACAAGGTCAAATTGTTTTCATGTGAAAAGTTGAACAGTGCAACAGCTGAAGGGACAACTGCACATCAACCATAATTCCACCATCATGAATATCCATCCAAACAGGGATTCTGCTGGGCTCTGGTTGCCATTGCTTCTTCACCTTTTGTCTACATCATGCTCAATTCATCATCTCCCATGGCAGTTATGGCTAATAAAGACCAACAGAAGTAAAAAGCAAGAAGCATCTGATGTGTTTATCTCAAATAGTCATTGAAATTTCACCACCAGAAAAAATAGAAAAAAGAAATTTCACCACCAGGACTCTGAATTCATATAACAGTACCGGAAAACAATTTGGAATTATGCAAATAAAATGATTAAAGTTTCCATTCTCTCTGACTAGAGAATTTGCTGCTAGTCATGTACCCCAAAGAAATTATTAACAAAAAGAAAGGTCCCATATACACCAGAATGTTTATACAAGCATTTTGTGGTAGCAAAGAACTAGAAACAAAGTAGACAAAGGCTTGACAAACTTTGGTCTAAGAATGTAATGATATATTATTGACATGAAAGAAACAAGGAACACCATGAGCAATGTGGACAACCTTATATGAACACATGTATTTTGAGGTAAGCAGGGCCAAAGAAATAACGTGCACAATGGTGACAACAATGTAAGTAGGAAGAACACCATCTACAATATGACCAAAGCTAAGTGCTGTAAAATCTCAAAGACCAAACCTGGCCCCAAAGATGAGATACAAGACAACAGGTCAGGGCCATAGGTGAATAACATTCAATGTGATGTTGGATTTTTTTAGTAAGATGATTGATTTTGCTGAATATTTTCTATTTTTCTTTTTTAAGTTCTTTTTTTGGGGGGGTGAGGGGCAATGAGGGTTAAGTGACTTGCCCAGAGTCACACAGCTAGTAAGTGTCAAGTGTCTGAGGCTGGATTTGAATTCAGGTCCTCCTGGATCCAGGGCCCATGCTTTATCCACTGCGCCACCTGGCTGCCGCCTAAAAGATTCTTTTTTTCTAAGGGATGGCTCCCTGTGAGCAAAGAAGGAGGAAAGATCCCAGGAAAAAATAGGCAATACTAACTAAAACAAAAAAATTCAGTAAAAAATCTACTTTAAAAAAAGAAAGTTTGGGAGGTAGTTGTTGTTGTTATTGTTTGTCCTTCATTCTCAAAGAGGACTGTGACATCATGATATTATGACTTTCAGTGAATTAGATTTAAGGGAGGGAGGGCTGTGCAAGGTCACCAACCTCATCCTCTCCTCCAGAGCCATCTGGGTCCAGTAGAAGATATATATCAGGATGACTGGAGATAGCCCCAGATGTTTAAAGTAACTGGGGTTAAGTGACTTGCACAGGGTCATTCGGCTAGTAAGTGTCTGAGGTGAAATTGGAATTCTGCCCCTGGGAGGTAGTATGAAGTGAGTCTCAGAGACAGAAGGGCCATCTAGTCCAATCCTTACCAGACAGTAGGTCATCAGTTCTCTCTGCTGGAAGACTGCCAAGGAAGGGAAGCCCACTGCCTCCCAGGAGAGTCCACCTTCAATAGCTCTAATTGTTGGGAGGTTTTTCTTTACATCTACAACAATAGCTAATATTTACATAGTACATATGGCCAAGCACTGTTCTAAGTATTTTACAACAATAATCTCATTTGATCCTCACAATAGCCCTGGGAGGTAGGTGTTATTTTATAATTGAGGAAACAGGTAAATAGAGGTTAAGTGACTTGCCCAAGGTCACACAGTTAGTGTCTGAGGTTGGATTTGTTTGGTTTTGGTGAGGCAATTGGGGTTAAGTGACTTGCCTAGGGTCACACAGCTAGTAAGTGTTAAGTGTCTGAATCCGAATTTGAACTCAGGTCCTCCTGGTGCTCTATCCACTGTGCCACCTAGCTGCCCTTGAGGTTGGATTTGAAGTTTGGTCTTCCTGACTCCAAGCCCAGGACTTTATCCACTATAACACCTAAATACCTTCAGTATTTTATAGCTTATCAGTTTTGTTTCTAAATTATATCTTGATCTAAATATAGTACTCCAAATACGGTTTGACCAGGGTAGAATACATCAGGATGACCATCTTGTTATTCTTGGAAGCTTTGCCTCTCAATGCATCCCAGTTTTGAAGGGGTACTTAGAATGGACCTCAATAACCAAGTTTTTGATCACTTTGAAACTATAACTTACCTAGGAAAATATTTCCTATTTGATAAGAACTGCTAGGAAAACTGGAAAAGCAGCAATTATGCTGAGACCAAGAACTCACATCATTTTTCACAATAAAGTCAAAATGTATACATGACTTGACTATGAAAGATCATTCCATGAAAAAATTAAGAGAAGCAGAGCATACGCCACTCACCACCATGGGTCAGGGATCAATTATTAACCAACAAGAAAGAAAGAACATTTTGATTACATGAAATGGAAATGTTTTTGCACAAACAACATTCATACTTTTAGGACATGAAGGGAAGCAATTAACTGGGGAAAAAATCTTTCCATGTAATATTTCTGTTAAGGATTTAATAGCCAAGACTTAAAGATAACTAAAAAAATACAAAAAACCAAATCCATTTCCCGATAGAGGAGTGATCCAAGGATGGGAACAAAGAGTTCTCAAAAGAATTGCAAACTATTAACAACCATATCAAAGGATGCTCCAAATCACTAATAATAAAAGAAATGTAAGGGTGTTTTTTTCTTTAAAAGACCTCTTAGGTTTTACCATGCATCCACTAGTACTAGGCAATGTCTGAGGGGTTATGGAAAGACAGTCACACTAATTACCTGTCAGTGAAAATAATTGCTATTACCATTCTAGAAAGTAATTTGGAATTATGTAAATACAGTGACTAAATGTCCATAACCTTTGACCCTGAGATTCCTCTGTTAGGCAAATATCCAAGGAGGTTATTGATGAAAGAGTGCCACAAACACTGAAATATTTGTAGCTGCACTTTTTTTTTGCAGAAGAGAAGAAAGGAAAATAAAGGAGATGCCCATCAATTGGGGAATGGTGAAACAGATTTGTGGTGTATAAATGTAATGGAATATTACTTTGATGTAAGAAAGGATGAACATGATGAATACAGAGAAGAATAGAAAATATATAGGAACTGATGCAATGTGAAGTCAGCAAGGTCAGAAAAATAATATATAAACAATGACAACAATGTCAATGGAAAGAAAAAAGTCAAAAAATCAAAATTGAATATTGCAAAATTATAAAGAACAAGCTATACCTAAAAGAAGAAATATGAGAAGACATTCCTCTCTCCGAAATCCTTTGCAGGTTTGGGGGTTCAAAGGTATGGAAAACTATATAACACCAGATTTTTAAAAAATGTGTTATTTGATTTTTAATGACTTTTTCTTTTTCTTTTCTTTTTTTTTTTTGGTGAGGCAATTGGGGTTGTGACTTGTTCAGGGTCACACAGCTAGTGTTAAGTGTCTGAAGTCAGATTTGAACTCAGGTACTCCTGACTCCAGGGCTGGTGCTCTATCCACTGGGCCACCTAGCTGCCCCTTTTTAATGACTTTTTAAAAATTCTTTATTATAAGAATGGCCCTCTGGGAGAAGTGAAAAGAAGAGACACGGGGAAATCTAGAATGTAAAAATAAAAGATATAAATAACAATATTTTTATTTAAAGAAACAGTACTCTATTTGAAGTGTAGTGAGACCTAAGTTTAAATCTATCTTAGGCTACCAACATCCCACCATACTATGAGATTTCAGATAAATCATTTGACCTCTCTAACCTTCTGTTTCCTCATCTATAAAATGGTAATAATAATAGTTTCCATACCTATATCATGGGATCATAGATCCTAGGCTGGAAGAGACCTCAGAGACTCGATAGTTCCACTCTCTCATTTTACAGATGAGGAAAACTAAGGCCCAGGGAAGTTCAGTGACTTGTCTAAGGTAACACAGGTAGTAAACAGCAGAGATGGGATTTGAACCCAGGTCTGACACTGAAGCTAGAGTTCTTTCCATTGTACCATAATGCCTCACGGGGTTATGAGAGGAAAGGGACTTGTTTGTCCTTAAAGCTCTTTGGAAATGTTCCACATCAGGAACAGGAATACTTCTGGACTAGATGAATTAATCTACTTAGTTGTGAGACTCCACTCTGAACATAAGTTATTCTGATTGGTGGGTAATGAAATGAAAACTAACCATGTTTCACATTTCATCTGGCCAGGCACCAAAATACCAAGCCTTCCTGACTAGTATAAGGATCTTATTATCTATCTGCGCTGATGTTACTCATTCCCTCCTCCCATCCCACAATGTTTTTTACATCTTACTCTTTGTCTGGAAACAATCATTAAATTAATACTACTTTTGCTACTGGAAAGGGCATGTGACAACTGAATGGCACATTGCCCTAGTCACAATTCCTGTGACTGCCTAAACCAAAACTCTCTTCTCAAGCCATGTATGTATAGCATCCTACTATTAGAAAAAAGAAGTTTGTTTTGTTTTTCCTGGAAAGACTTACATGAACTGATGCAAAGTGAGGTGAGTAGAAACAGGAGAACATTGTACAAAATTACAGCAACATTGTGTGATGATCAGCTGTGATAGACTTGGTTCTCAGCAATGCAATGATGCAAGACAAGTCCAAAGGACTCACGATGGAAAGTGTTCTCCACATACAAAGAAAGAACTGTGGAGTCTGAATGCAGATCGAAGCATACTATTTTCACTTTATTTTTTTCATGATTCTTTTCCTTTGGCCTGTTTCTTCTTTCACAACATGACTAATATATATGTTTTACATGATTGGACATACATAACCTATACAAAATTGCTTAACATGTTAGAGAAAGGGTGGTGAGGGAAGAAGGGAGAAAATTTGGAACTCAAAATTTTTTAAATAAATGTTAAAAATTGTCTTTACATATAATTTGAAAAATAGAACGCTATTAAAATTTTTAAATTAAAAACAAATTTTGTGAGGGCAGAGATCGTTTATTTTTTCTTTGCATCTCCAATACCTAGTATACTGACTGGTATATAGTAGGAAGGAAAGACATAAGCATTTATTAAGCACCTACTATGTGCCAGGCACTGCACTGAGCATGTTACATTTGATCCTTTCAACAATCCTAGGCATGGATGCTATTATCTGCATTTTACAGGGGAGGAAACTGAGGCAGACAGAGGTTAAGTTACTTGCCCAGGGACACACAGCTAATAGATGCTTAATAGAATCCCTTCATAACTTTGCCCTTTCATACCTTTCCACTCTTTTTATACCTTACTCCCCTCCACATACTGTGTTCTATACTGCAGTGACACTGGCCTCTTTGTTGTCCCTTGTACAAGGCACTCCTCCCAATTGCATATCTTTTCCCTGGCTATTTCCCACACTTAGAATTCTCTCCCTCCTCATCTCTCCACCCTGGCTTCCTTCAAGTTCTAGGAAAAATTCCACCTTCCAAAAGAAGTCTTTTACAGATCTAGCTTAGTAGTAGAGCCTTTCCTGTTGATCATCTTCAATTTGTCCTATTTTTGTACATAGTTGTTTGCTTGCTGTTTCCCTGTGAGTTCCTTGAAAACAGAGACTGATTTTATTTTTGTTGTTGTTGATTTGCATTTCTGTACACCCCTAGAGATTAACAAAGTGCCTGGCACATAGTAGATGCTTAATAAATGCTTGTTAATATGACTTGTTAGCTGATTATTTACTACTTCTGCCTGACCAAGCTCAATGGATCTCTAAGAATGGGAGAGGGAGGGATACATTATAAAAATATAGGTGATATAAAACCCAAAGATATCAATTATTTTATATCAAGTATTTTAAAGCATTTTAAAAGCAGTTGAGGTCAAGATTTGCAGAGGTCATACAATTTGGTGTGTTGTCTGTCAATTCATTTAGTATCATTGATTTAGAGCCAACACCCTCATTTTACTGATGAAGAGATTAAGTCCCAGAGAAGACAAATGACTGGCCCAAGGTCACACAAGCAGTAAGTGGTGGGCCTGTGATTCAACCAAGTCCTCCAATTCTGAACCCAGGACTCATTCTACTCCAGGTGATTTGCTGGGCCTGGGGCAGAGTGGAAAGTGTGACCACGCTCAAGGTCCTACTGGAGAAACAAGCACGGTACTGGACAAATCAATCCTCAGGCGATGGAGGATAAAAGAAAGACGGCCGCACATTAACAGGCAAAATGATCATTCCTAATAAAATATTAATAGTGATCAAAATAACTCGCACAAATATCCATGCAAAATACCTTGGTTTTTGTTTAAATGTTTGCCCAGGAGCATCCAAGAATTCAAAGGAAAAATAACAAAGACACCTTTCCATAACTGACTACATGAAAGTAAGAAAAGAACCACAGTTTATAACAATACCACCTCCACCTGTCCAGCATCCTAGATCAAAACACCATCCAGTTTTTACCAGGCAGCATCAACCATGCTCCCTAAGATTTGGGGTTTTAGAAATAAATGGCTTGACCTGGGCTAAAGGGAAAAATGTGCAAACAGCCAAAGACAAAAGAGCAGCACTTACATCAAGAATTCTTTAACATTGTGTGTCTTGAGCCTCATTTGGCCTGGGGACGCCCCTTCTCAGAATCATGTTTTCAAATGATGGAAGGAAATGTTCAGTTTCAGTTAGAGGTCAAAGGGAGTAAAGGTATCATTTCTTCCCAACAAAGGTCACAACCCCCTGAAATTTATCCACCGATTCCTGGGTAAGTTGTGGACCCTAGTTTAAGAATCCGGAACTCAGAGAAATTCATTTACTAGAATACCAATGAAAGAACATCAAAATCTGTACAGTGAGCTATCAAATGTTGCATATCAGATCAGTCCTCTAGGTTTTAAAATGCTGTCACTTGGGATTTCTGAACATCACAGAAGTCACGGAATCTTAACATTAGAAGGGACACATCTAATCTGAATGTCTCATTTTACAGTAATGTGATACAGGAAATACATCACAACGTACTGTACAAATACCTCACAACAAACACAGACTCTCACTTGCCCTTTGGGCTCTCCTTTTCTTTTCACACAGGGAGGGAGATCACCTTGGAGCTGCCTTCCTAGACGGAGGGAATAGAAAAGTCTTACAAAGACAAATCTTCTTTCAGCTTTCCTCAATGCACAAAAGAGGAGAGTCTGGAGAGCGGATGAATCATCCTCTTCCTTCTCATCATCACCAATCTCATTCTTATCTGTTTCTGTAGAATTCAGGTATCACTGGTCCTGGAGCAAGTCTATCCTGCTATTACTCTTTTATAGTTAATGTTTTTCAGCCCCCTCCATGACCAGGTTTTTTTTTAAATGCATGAACCTTTCAATAAATAAGTAAAGTGTTTGGATGTCAGCAACTCCTCCCTAGGTTCTATGAATGTATCTTTGGGACAACTCTAGCAGCAGACAAGGATGGCAGGGATACTTTGTACCTCACCCTGTTCCCACATGGTTTTGATTTCTTCCTCTAAGTCTTTATACTTTGAAAGCTTTTCAAGGCAAACCCAAGAACTGTATGAACATAATTACAAAACACTTTTCACACAAATAAAATCAGATCTAGGGGCAGCTAGGTGGTGCAGTGGATAGAGCACCGGCCCTGGATTCAGAAGGACCTGAGTTCAAATCCGACCTCAGACACTTAACACTTACTAGCTGTGTGACCCTGGGCAAGTCACTTAACCCCAATTGCCTCACCAAAAAAAAAAAAAAAGAAAGAAAATCAGATCTAAACAAATGGGAAAATATCAATTGCTCATGGGTAGGTGGAGCTAATATGATAAAAAATGACAGTTCTAGGGGCAGCTAGGTGGCACAGTGGATAAAACACTGGCCCTAGATTCAGGAGGACCTGAGTTCAAATTCGACCTGAGACACTTAGCACTAGCTGTGTGACCCTAGGCAAGTCACTTAACCCCAATTGACTCACAAAAAAAAATTTTTAATGACAGTTCTACCTAAATTAATTTACCTGTTCAATTTCATACTAATCAAACTACCAAAAATTACCTCATAGAGCTAGAAAAAATAATAACAAAATTCATCTGGAAGAACAAAAGGTCAAGACTATCAAGAGAATTAATGAAAGTTTTTCATTCCTATAGTATAGAAAATATGAGTGTTCTATATGACAGCACCTATCTTAAATGTTCTTAGACTTTTTTTAATGGAGGGCAGCTAGGTGGCACAATGTATAGAGCATGGGGTTAGAATCAGGAATACTCATCTTCATGAGTTCAATTCTGGCCTTAGACCCTTGGTAGTTCTGTGACCCTGGGCAAGTCACAACCCTGTTTGCCTCAGTTTCTTCAACTCTAAAATAAGCTAGAAAAGGAAATAGCAAACCACTCCAGTTATCTTTGCCAAGAAAACTCCAAATGGGGTCACAAAGAGTTGGACACAGCTGAAATGATCAAACAACAATAACAGATTTTTATGAGCCAATGTTATGTCTGGGCATTTGTAATAATAATCCAGTTCCATCATAGTTCATTTGTTGAATTCTCAAGGATAGTCGAGGGGTCTGTAATGAAAGATGGCAAACATAATTTGCATAGATCAATAAGTCTGGGCTCCCTATCGATAAATTTCATTTCATTTCTGGTGATAATGACTTGATGTTAAATCAGCATCATGAGCCCCTCTCTTTATTGTTATCATAAGGGGCAGCATGGCCTGGCAGACAGAAGTCCATCCTCATAGGCAAAGACTTGGGTTCAAGTCCTCTTCCCTCTGACATATGCTATCTAGGTGATGCTAGGTGTGTCACTTACCATCTCAGTGTGCCAGGGAACTCTAAGGCTCCAAGTTACAGAGCAATTGCTGAGCTACATTGCTGCAAAGAGCTTCTGCACCAGCAGTTCCCTACATGGATGAAATCACAGGTCCTACCCAAAGTAATAATGTTGTTGTTGTAGACTTAGAGCAAAGTTTTCTGACTTTAAATCATGTGCTTGATCCATGCTGCACCTGACCATCAGCCCACCACAGAGTCTCTGTCTTCCTTCCCTCCTACATTTTGCCTCTCCAGCAACAATGCTCTCTCTCCCCTTTCTTATAACCAGCAGTATCATGCACATGCATGGGTTGAGTGCAAACTAACTCGGGCATGAGAATGTCACCAGCCAGAGACTAACAATCAAGGAATATCCCGGGCACCATTTAATGCTGTTAAGGGAACCGGTCCAGCTCAGGACATTTAATCACCCCACTGCTACTCCAGATGACAGTTCCAGTTTAAAGGACTAAATAGCTCTTGCTAGGAACTGCCTGATATGACTCCATGTCAGTCCTTGAGGGTGTCTCCTCTTTTTTTTTTTTTTTTTTTTGCGGGGCAATGGGAGTTAAGTGACTTGCCCAGGGTCATACAGCTAGTAAGTGTCAAGTGTCCGAGGCCGGATTTGAACTCAGTTACTCCCGAATCAAGGGCCAGTGCTTTATCCACTGCGCCACCTAGCTGCCCCCTGGGGGTGTCTCCTCTTGATCCCTGAGTCTACCTCTTCAGCAAATGGGTAAAAGCTGACTGATTTCATTAACACTCTTCACCCTAACCCCCTACCAACAGGGCTGGTGTCCTAAGGTCCTCTGTCCCCAAGGAATCAGTTCTGACTTCCTGCTATCTGTAGCTTCTGTGAGAGGTTCTGCAATATCCCACCCTACAACCACCCCCCTTCCCTACCTATTCTCTTCTTCTGTCCCTCCATCCTCAGTGTTTCCACAGCCCCAGTCTTTTGTTTTAAAGGGCCTTCTCCATCATCTGCCCCACTTGGTTCAGTTGGACACAGATCACCTTTACACTAGTGGCCTTCCTGTGGATGGCTTTACAAACATCTGTATTTCAAACAACTCCCACAGGTTTCTACTCTATTGTTGAATGACTAAGAGTCCCACATTCATTCAGGCTTGGTGTATCTCCCCCAATTCACCATCATATTTTGGAGAGATGAAATGTGCCTCCCTTTAAGGAAGGAGATGAGTCACAAAATCACCCAACATATGGAGAGAAAAGGCCCTGAAAGGATAAAGATCTTCTTACGGCAAAGCTAGGATTTGAACCTGGGCCTTTGGACTCCTGATCCAACTCTCTACTATTCCACCTGCCTTCCATTAATCAATTAGGCATTTGTGCCAGGCCCAGGGCTAAGTGCAATGAATACAAAGAAAGCAAATGAAACAATCCCTAATTGCAAGGCATTTCCTGTTATAATGGGAGAAACAACAAGGCCATATATGAATAAACATTCTCAAAATTTATTTTATTTCAACTACATCCAATTCCTGAGAATGATGAATCCCCTGAAGCAATATTCAAATTTACACTGCATATTTCCATTGAGCTAAAACCAATAACCAGCTTTTATATAACTGTAACTTCAAATAGTGCTATTTCCAATACATGTGACCACTTCAGGGAATTCATTATTCGCAGTAATAGAAACCTAGCTGTACACTTTAATTTTCTAAGGAATTGTATGTCTGGAATAAAGTAGGAACAAAAGCCATGGAACAAAATAGTGGCTAGTATTTCTGTATCACTTTAGAGTTTGCAAAGCACTTTATAGGTTATTATCTCACTTGGTCCTCACAATAATCCTATGCCCAAGGTGCTATTATTATCTCCATTTTACATTTGAGTAAAGAAAGTTCCAGAGAGAGATTAAATGATGTCCATGGTCACAGGGCTAGTAAGTGTCTGAGGCAGAATTTGAAATCAAGTCTTCCTAACTGTATCAAACACCTTATTCACTTTAAAAACTAGTTGCAGGGGCAGCTAGGTGGCGCAGTGGATAAAGCATCAGCCCTGAATTCAGGAGGACCTGAGTTCAAATCAGGCCTCAGATACTTGATACCTACTAGCTGTGTGACCTTGGGCAAGTCACTTAACCCTCATTCCCCTGAGCAAAAAACAAACAAACTAGTTGCAGCACCAGCCCTGGAGTCAGAAGAACCTGAATTCAAATCTCACCTCAGACACTTAATAGGCAGTGTGACCCTAGAAGAGTCACTTAACCCTGATTGCCTCCCAGAAACAAAACAAAACAAAACAAAAAACTAGTTGCCTATATGAATGAATAATAAATGGTGAATGAATGCTGAATCAATAAAGGAACAAGCAAACAAATGAAAGCAACTTGAGAAGGCAGTGTGCCCAGATGAGTAGATAAGATGCCCCCATCTCAATGTTGGCCTTTAACAAAAGAGAGGGAGAAAATAATAAAAGAATGGAGCCACTTGAAACTCATGAGCACCATCTGCATAAACCCATGGGTTCAATGCTAATCTGCCCCAACACCGGAATGAAGAGGGGAACTGGGCACTCACCTAAGGTTTTCTCCATTTTAAAACTACTTGAAAGATACCCACTGGAGGACCCATAGAGCGAGAATGGGGATCCTGCCAGTGGGCAAATACTCCCTGAGGAATGTGATACAGGAGTGAACCTGCATGACTCCTCCGCCAAAGACACAGAAGCCAAAGAAAGGGTAAAGCAGATGTCCAGAGGGGTGAGATGGTGAATACCGATGGCCAGGCCTAAGAAATGCTAGCAGAAAACTCCAGGGCCCGTGGCTCTCTGAGAAAAACCATTGCCATTGCAAATGTGCCAGCACTGGCGAGTGGGGAAGATGCCACAAACAAGCAGGACTGATCCCCATGGGAGAAGAGGAGGCCGGGGTTACATAAGGCCACAGAGAAAGGGAAACTGGGAGGTAGGCTGCTGCAGAGGGAGCAAGCTCCCACAGGTAGCTTGGCATCTGTTCAGTCTTACAAGAGGGGGGCAGTGTATTTTGGGGAGGCACAACACTTGATCACCATTTTTTTTCCTTAAAAAGTTTATCCAAGCCTCAGAAAATGAATTCCTCTAATCTGAAAACTCAAGCTTCAAGGAGGGCCTCGGGGTGTTCTAGGCTGGGGGGACAAAGGAAGAGACTGGAAATTGTTACTGCCAGCAACAGCCTTTGTGGAAGTAAACACGGAGGAGGAGTGGTGACAAGGAGCAGGCAGGGAAGAGAATGTCTCCAGAGGGATCCCAGGCAGTTATCTGTTTCAATAAACATTTACTGGCTACCAACAGAGCACAGTGCTACTGTAAATGCCCAGAGGGACACCAGGATTAAATAAAGCAAGGTTTCTGCCCTTGAGGACTATATGGAATCAGATGGAATAACAGGGAAGGCTTTGAAAAGCATAAAGAAATGAAAGGTACTAGTATTTGGGAAATAAGAACTCCTATTTATCGAGCCCAATTTACAAAGTGTTTTCTCTGTAATGACAAGGTAAGTAGTGGCAGCACTAGCCTCTTTTTACAGAGAAAACCAAGGCTCAGAATGACTTGGCCCTAGTTGCAAAGATAATAAATGATAGAGCTGGAACACAGAATCACTCTCTGTTCCAGACAAATTGAACCAGTGGCTCTTCTGTTGTCACCGGCACTCATTCAAAGGATGTGGGTTCAAATCCTGTCTCTGATACTACTTGTATAATTTTGTGCAAGTGGTTTGACCTCCCCAGGTTAAAATGAGGGGGTTGGTGGGGGAAGCTAGGTGGCACAGAAGATAAAGCATCGGCCCTGGATTCAGGAGGACCTGAGTTCGAATCCAACCTCAGACATCTGACATTTACTAGTTGTGTGACCCTGTGTGAGTCACTTAACCCTTACTGCCCCACCAAAATAAAAAACGAGGGGGTTGGATCAAAGGGTCTCTGAAGGAGGTCCCCTCCACCTCTAGATATATGACCCAATGACATTCTACTTCTCACCTCAGCACTTTTGTAGAGATGGCCCTCCCTATGTCTGGAATCCACTGCATCCTGACTTCTGCCTCATATAATCCCTAAAGTTCTTTTAAGACATGGGAAATTCAGGTGTCACAACTTAAATGAAGCCTTTCCTGGCTCCACCCCCTCCCCAATCTCCAACCCAGCTGTTAATGTTCTCCCTCTATAAAAATATATTATGAAAAAAAAAGAAAAAAAAGCCTGCAAAAAATACTATGTATGTTTTATATTATCTGTTCTCATGTTGTGCCCCTCCCCAGGAGAAATTAAGCCTCTTGTTCTGATTCTTCTTTCATAACATGACTAATGCAGAAATACATTCAATGTGATTGTACATATCAGATTGTACTATATCAGACTGCTTGCCGTCTTAGGGAGCAAGGAGGGAAGGGAAGGAGGGAGAAAAATTTGGAACTCAAAATCTTATAAAAACAAATGTTGAAAACTATCTTTACATGTAACTGGAAAAAAATAAAATACTATTAAAGTTGAAAAAAAATTTTAATAGAAAAAAAAAAGAAGTTAAGCCTCTTACAGCATCAGACTTTTTTTTTTTAACTTTGTATCCCCAGCATGGGACACAGTCTTTTACACAAAATAGGAACTTAATAAATATCTACCAAAATCTTGCGGTTTCACCTCACACTCTGCAAATTGGCAAAAAACAAAAAACAAAAAAACAAAGGCAGCCATCAGTGTTGGAGGCTTGTAAAATAGTAGGTGTACTGATGTGCTGTTGGTGGAGTTGTTAATCTGTACTACCATTCTGGAAAATAATTTGAATTATTCAAATAAAGTGGCTAAAATGTCTATATCCTTTGACCCCAAAATTCCATTACTGGGTTTATACCCAAAGGAAAACAATAACGAGTAACATTTATTTATAGCACTTACTTTGTGCCAGGCACTGTGCTAAGTACTTTATAATTACTCTCTCATTTGATCCTCATAACAACTCTGGGAGGCAGATGATATCATTATCACCATTTTTATACATGGGGAAGGAAGGCATATAGAAGCTAAGTGACTTGCCTAGGGTCACAAACCTAGGAAATGTCTGAGGCCGGATTTGAACTCAAATATCCCTAGCTCCACACCTAGCACTCTACTGCACCACCTAGATGCCCCAAGGAAACCACTGACAAAAAGACAGACCCCACAAACACCAAAATATTGACAGCATGGGGGGGGTTGTTTGTTTGTTTGTGGGGCCGTGAGGATTAAGTGACTTGCCCAGAGTCACACAACAAAGTGTCGAGTGTCTGAGGCAGGATTTGAACTCAGGTCCTCCTGAATCCAAGGCCAGTGCTTTATCCACTATGCCACCCAGCTGCCCCCGACAGCATCGGGTTTTTGTGAAAGCAAAGAACCGGAAACAAGGTAAATGCACATCATTTGAGGAATGGCAAAACAAAGTGTGGTATGTAAATGTAATGGAATATTACTCTGCTGCAAAGAAATAATGAATATGATAAGTACACAGAAGCATGGAAAAAAATGGAAATTACATTAACTAAGGCAGAATGAAGCAGTCAAGAAAATATATACAATGCCTGAAAAAAATATGAGTGTAAAAACCGACCACAAAAAAAAGCAAAAGTGGGGGCAGCTAGGTGGTGCAGTGGATAAAGCACTGGCCCTGGATTCAGGAGGACCTGAGTTCAAATCCAGCCTCAGACATTTGATACTTACTAGCTGTGTGACCCTGGACAAGTCACTTAACCCTCATTGCCCCGCAAAAAAAAAAAAAAAACAGCAAAAGTAAATGTTGCAAATTTATAAAGAACAACATGAATTAAGAGAAGATAAAAGAAGATACTCCCACCCCACCCTTTTGCAGAAGTAGGAGGCTCACAAGTGTTACCCATTGCACATATTTTCAGATTTTTTAATATGTATTGATCAGTTATGCAACTTTTCCTTCTTTTTTTAATTCTTAAAAAAAAAAAACTTTTCATTATATGGGATGGCTCTCCAAGAGGATGAGAGGGATACTAGGGAAAACTATAGTAATATAAAAATATAAAAATAACAAATAACCATACAACATTTTTAAAACTATAGTAATATAAAAAATTAAAAGGCATTTAAAAAAGTATCTGTTGAATTTAAATCTACAATCTACCAAGCAGGATATAGGCAGGTAGCTGGCTGAGCGGATAGTGTTTTAGGCCTGGAGTCAGGAAGACCCGAATTCAACTCTGGCCTCCAACACTCAATAACTGTGTAACCCTAGGCAAGTCACTTAAGCTCTGTTTGCCTAAGCCTTTGAAGAAGGAGATGGCCAACTGCTCCAGTATCTTTGCCAAGAATGGGCAAACAAAGAATTGGACACAACTGAACAAAAACAAGAAGAGAGATGACAAGTTCACAGATAAATAAAATTCCTGGTAGAGTGTGATGGCCGCATCAAAAGAAAAAGATCGTCAAAAGAAGAGATCCCTGTTAGGAAATGAATGGGAAGGGATTTCAAAGGTCATCTAATCCAACCCACACCAAAAGGAAGCCAAAAGGGCTTCAGATCCTACATCTAGGGAATCTCCCTCTATATAACAAAAGCTCCGGTTTCCACCAAGCTTTAAGGTTTCCAATGCATTTTCCTCACAAGAAGCCTGCAGGCAACACAAAAACTATTATCTTCAACTTCTAGGTGAGGAAACCGGGTCCAAGAAATGACTTAGCCATAGTAATACAGCTGCTTGGTTTCAGAGCTGGGACTCAATCTCATATTCCCTCCAATTCTTACATCTAGCATGGCCCGATACACTGCACTGCCCTCTGGTTACAGAGGAAATGCGAATTCCTCAATTAATAATGTCAGGACTGCCTATTTTCTACAGGGACCCAGAGGTATGAGGAATAAAAGGAAAAAACAGCAAACCATCATCACATCTGTAAGATATACAACATACATGTATGATGACAGTAAACATTCACACTAAGAAGCAGTAGAATCTGGGTGAATTGTGAATAATCTGGGTTCTAGAGAACTCAGAAGCATAACTTCCTCCTCTCAGCAGAAAAACAGGGCCTACAGATGTGAAATGGGGAGATCCTTACTGTGGGGGTTGGCTTTGCCTCGTCGCTGCTGCTGCTATTGTGACATGCCAGGGTTTGGGATGGATGGAACTTTAGGATTAAGGTACCCTGCCTTAGAGGACACGATTATGGGGCATAAAATTAAAGACATCAATAAACCTTTTTTTAAGATGTTAGGATACCATTACTAGGTCTGTATCCCAAAGAGATAATGGAAAAGGGAAAAGGACCCACATGTACAAAAGTATTTATAGCTACTCTTTTTGTGGTAGCAAAGAATTGGAAATTATGGGGATGCCCATCAATTGGGGAATGACTGAACAAGTTGTGGTATATGAATGTAACGGAACACTATTGTGCTCTAAGTAATGATAAGCAGATGGATTTCAGAAAAACCTGGAAAGACTTAACATGAATTGATGCCGAGTGAAATGAGCAGAACCAGGAGACATTATCAACAACACCATGTGATGATCAACTGTGATAGACTTAGCTCTTCTCAGCAATACAATGATCCAAAGACAATGTGAAAAGACTCATGGTGAAAAATGCTCTCAACATTCAGAAAAAGAATTATGGCGTCTGAATGCAGAACAAAGCAAACTATTTTCACTTTTGTTGTTGCTTCTTTGTTTTTGTTCTTGTTTGTTTTTTCTTGCATTTTTTCCTTTTGTTCTGATTAATGTGGAAATATGTTTAACATGATTGTAATGTATAACCTATATCAAATTGCTTACTGGCTTCTGGAGGGGGGAAGAAAGGGAGGGTGGGAGAAAAACTTGGAACTCAAAAAATATCTTTACATGTAATTGAGAAAAATTAAATATAAATAAATTTTAAAAGAAGGAAAAAAGATGTTAGGGTATTTTTTATGCCTAGTTTCATCTTGGATCACAACTCTAGAGCAGGAAGGGCTTAGAGTCCATCCAGTGCAATGCCTCCATTTTCCAGGAGAGGGAACCGGAGCTCAGGAGGTTAAATGACTTACCCAAGGTCACAAAGGTCATAAATGGCAAAACTTCGTTCATCTCCAGGTCACTCTACCACCCTGTTAGGACTTTGGGAAGGCGAGCAGGGGAAATCCTATCCTGTGCTCTCTTTGGAAACCAGCATTGCAGTTAGAGAAAGACCGATGGGTATCAGGGCATTGGATAATCTGAAAGGCATTCTGTATTCTTTGCCCATCTATTCCCATCATAGACAGCTTTGCAGAGCCCCTAGCTATATAATCCACCCCCAGCTGGAATTAAACTGTAAAAGTTTAAACAACTTAGTCTTGGCAGCTCCTCAAAATGCACACCTACTATAACACATGCCTTTACTTTGGCTGTTGCCAGATACCTCCTGGGCATATGTAGAAGATCAAGATTTTCAAAAGTTTTTTTTTTCTTATAACCTATGGGTCAGGAGACAGTCTAGCAAAAAGACATCCCTCAGGTATAGGGGCTGGTGTACCCTTAAATAAATACATCCCATCTCCCCTAACTAGATAGGTCCCCAAATTTCTCAAGCCAAAGTCCCCAACGGCTGAAGATAGGAGAGAGTTCTGTACTTGTCCCCCTCTTTCCCCATAACAAGGTGAGTTTGGTTGCCACAGATAAGGAAAACCAAGGGTCCCTGCCCCCAAGTGAAAGCAACCGGAAGGTATCGTCCTGTGATGCTTGACCCAAACAGTTCCTTCTAGTTTCTGCAGCAATCCACTACAGAGCAGCAAATCTGGCAAAGGAAGGGGGGGAAAATCCTATACCTCAAAAAGAAAAAAAAATGCCACCAGACACCCACAGGTAAGAAAACATTTAAAGTTGTTGCATTCAAAATCTGCTGCTTCACCATCCTACTTCAAAGTCTTATTAACAGAATGCATCCACTTTTTCAACGAGCATCAACAGGCCTCATTTCTGCCTCCCATTCCTGCTCAATCACCTTTGCTAGAGCCTCACCTCCTGGGTCTGAATGATCCCAGAGCTCGGTGCTGGTCCCTCTTCTCTCTAATGCTCTCTTGGTGACTTTCTCAGCTCCCAAGGGTTCAGCTATCATCTCTATGGAGATGGCACCAAGATCCATATACAGGATCACAGGACCATTGATTTAGAGAGACTTCAAAGGTCATTGAATCCTACCCTCTTCCCTCAACAGATAAAGAAACCAAAACCCAGGGAGATTAAGGGACTTGTCTGAGACTACATAAGGTAGTAAGTAGGATAGTCAGAATTTGAATTAGGGTCCTTTAACTCTAGAGTAAAGACTCTTTCCATTGTACCATCCAGCCCTCAACTCTCTCCTGGTTCTATCTCTCCTGTATCAGTCAACAGCAATTAATTGCTTACTACGTCTCATACATGGTGCCAAAGCCTGTAGATACAAATAACGTGGTCTTTGCCGTCAAAGAGTTTATAGTCTAATAGGAAAGATGACATGGAAATGACTCTCGGTATATCCAAGGCATATACAGTGTAAATTAATACTAGAGGGAAGGCACTGGGGGGCACAGGTAGGGACTGGGAAGGGAATCAAGGGACATGAGAGACTTCCCGTGGAAGGAGAGATCAGAGCTGAGTCTTAAAGGAGGCCAAGAAAGCCCTATCAGCCATCTTCACCCAGATATCACTTAAGGTTTTCAAACTCAACATGGGCAACCACTCTCCTCCACCCTGCTCCTCCTCCTTTCTAGAGAGCATCAGTCTTCTAGTCACTCTGGTTCCTAACCTAGAAATCACCCTCAACTTGTTCTTCTTCCTCACATCCCAGTATCCAACCCACTGCTCAGTCTTTTAGTTCTGACCTCTCTGTGATCTCTTACAATCCCTTCCTCTCCATTCATAGTCACTACCAGTAGTTCACACCCTCATCATCTCTCTCCTGGACTGTTTCAATGGGCTCCTAGTTGATTTCCTTCCTTATAGTCTCTCCTACTTCATCCATTTTTATAGGTCCCCTTGAACATTTCATGAGCTTAGTTTTTTAGGTATAGCTTGGACTGTACGATTTCTTAGGTCCTTTCCCACTCTGAGAGTCTGTGACTCTACAATTCTGAGACCTCAGAACTGGAGCAGAAACAACAAATGAAATGTCTGCCTTTCAATGTAGAGATTACCACCCAATCTACTTGGCTTCCGGATCCAAAACAGTAGCAGAACACATGACGAAAAACAATCTGCAAAGATCTAGAAAAATCTCAAGACACTAACAATAGGGGAATAGTGAAATGCATTGTACTATGCATTGTGATATGTAGGGCTAAGATGTTTGAAACTCCCTGTCTTAATGCAATCATATACCACAATGAAACTGAAACCAACAAGTATGAACAATAAAAAGTAACCAAAGCTTTTACAAAATAAAGCAAATGTTTTTTAAAAGTAGGGGCAGCTAGGTGATACAGTGGATAGAGTGCCAGGCCTAGAGTTAGGAAGACATCTTCCTGAGTTCAAATCTGGTGTCAGACACTTACTAGCTGTGTGACCCTGGGCAGGTCACTTAACCCTAGTTGCCTCAGTTTCCCCATCTGTAAAATGAGTTGGAGAAGGAAATGACAAGCCACTCCAGTATCTTTGCCCAAAAAATCCCAAATGGGGGGGTTGGGGGGGTGCGGGGATGTGCAAAGAATTGGACACGATTATAAAGACTCGGCATCAATAACAACTATATAAGAGGAAAATTGAATAGGAAAGAATGGTCGAAGAATCCTGAGGAGAACTAAAGAAAGTAGCTGAAATATTCCCATGTACTAAAATAAATTCATTTAAAGGTATGTAACTACAGAACAAGTTTTAATTGGCTATATTATGTTCAATGTTAAGTCTTTAATGAAACCTTTAAATATATTTTATAAACAAGACACAAGGTAAAAACTAAAATAGTTTTATAGATAAGAAATCTTGTCAGACTTAACCCCCTATGGCACAAATACATCTTGACAAAAGCAAGGATCTGGATTTTAGCTTGTGTGACGTACTTCAAGGCCCAGTTTGTGAGAAGGCCATCTTTGATGTCTTCTTCAGGGAAGGCAACAAATGGAGTTCTGCATGGGTCCCATCCAGCACAAGACACTTAACATTTTTATTAATTACTTAAACCGGTGTGAAGTACATGGCCATTGGCCACATGAAGCCCACAGCATTCCCCAGTGTGGCCCAGAGCAAATTAAAATGTAATTCCTGATTTTAATGTGTTGATGGGTTAATAAAGAAAGAAATATATCAATGTGTGGTTTTCTAAGTCAATACGCAGCCCACAGGGATCCTTGTGAACAATTTAGTGGCCTCTGATTCTTATTTGAGTTGGACACCACTGGTTTAGACAACAGAGGAGCCAGTGTGCTACTGAATGGGCCGATGAGAAAACTGGAAGGCAACGCCAAAGGATTTGGTGCCAGTGTCATCTATACAAAGAACGCTGGGAAGCCCCAGGTTCAAAGTCTGCTTCTGATAGCAGCTATGTGACCCTGGGCAATCCCTGCTTCCCTTTGGGCCTCAGTTCCTTCATCTTTAAAATGGAGATAATAACACCTGTAGTAACTACTCCCAGAGGATTATTGTTCCTTAGAGGCCCAAAAGAGATAAAGCATGGGGGCAGCTAGATGGCACAGTGGATAGAGCACTGGCCCTGGATTCAGGAGGACCTGAGTTCAAATCCAGACTCAGACACTTGACACTTACTAGCTGTGTGACCTTAGGCAAGTCACTTAACCCCAACTGCCTCACCAGAGAGAGAGAGAGAGAGAGAGAGAGAGAGAGAGAGAGAGAGAGATGAAGTATGCAAAGCACTTTGCAAACTATAAATAACCATGTAAATGCCAGTTAATGTGATCCAAGACTATATCACCTTTCTCCTCCCTATTAGAGGCTAATACATGATCATGCTCCTCTCCAACTCCCTACCTTTGCTCCTTGACCTTTCTTTCCCATTCTTCTGGCAGATTCTCTTGGTAAATTTAAGATAAAATTTTTCAATTAACAAAAATCTATTTTCTCTCCCTCTTACCTGCCTCTTCCCTATTCAAGAACAAAAGCAAAAACAAAATCCTTAAAACAAATATGCATAGTCAAGTAAAACAAATTCCCACACTAGCCATATCCCAAAAACATACGTGTCTCAATCTGCTCCATGAGTCTGTCACTCCTCTATCAGGAGGTGAATAGCATTTGTCATCATGAGTCCCCTGGAATCATGACACAGTGAATATAGTTCTGGGCCTGGAGACAGAAAGACCCATCTTCTTGAGTTCAAATCTAGCCTCAGACACTTACTAGCTATATGACCCTGGGCAAGTCACTTAACTCTGTTTGTCTCAGTTTCCTCATCTGTCAAATGAGCTGGAGAAGGCAATGATAAGGCATTCCAGTATCTTGGCCAAAACAACCCCAAATGGGGTCATGAACAGTTGGACCTGACTGAACAACAACATTGCATTGATCAGAGTATAGTTCTTTCAAAATATTTTTTATAACATTGTTATTGTTCATATTGTTCCCCTGGTTCTGCTCCCTTCTGTATCATCTCATAGAAGTCTTCTCAGGTTTCTCTGAACCCACCCTTGTCAACACTCTAACAGCACAACAAAATTTTTTCAGCCATTCCCCAATGTATGGACACCCCTTTAGTTTCTAGTTCTTTGTCACTGAAAAAAGAGCTACTCTAAATATTTTTGTACATGTGGGTCCTTTTCCATTTTCTCTGATCTACCAAGTAGTGGTATTTCTGTTTCAAAGGTTTTGCCCAGTTTAGTAACTTTTGAGGCAGAGTTCCAAATTGCTTTCCAGACTGGTAGACCAATTTACAACTCCACCAACAGTGCATTAATGCACCTGTTTCCCCACAGCTTCTCTGACATATATCATTTTCCTCTTTTGTGAATTTTGCTAATCTTATAAGTATGAAGTGAGACCTCAGATCAGAATTGCTTCAATTTGCATGTCTCTAGTAGAAGTGATCTGGAGCATTTTTTCATATGCCTATTAATAGCTTAAATTTCTTCCTATAAGAGCCTGCCTATCCATATCCATTGACTATCTATCATTTGGGGAATAGCTCTAATTCTTATAAATTTGAATCAGTTCCTCAGATAACTTATAAACAAGACTTTTATCAGAGAAACTTGCTGTCAAGGTTTTCCCCCAATTGAATGTTTCTATTCTAATCTTAGATGCATTGGTTTTGTTTGTGTAAAAACTTTTAAATTTTATATAAAGAATTTATATAAATTTTATATTTAAATTTGATATAGACTTTTAAATTTGATATAAAATTTTATATAAAACCTATTGTTTTTCTGCAATCCTCTCTACCCCATGTTTGGTCATGAAATGTTCTCCTGGCCATAGATTTGAAGGCTAATTTATTCTTTGTTCCCCTAATTTGCTTACATGACTTTTAATACCTAAGTCACATAACCCTTTGGAGCTTATATTGGTATATGGTGTGAGATCTTGGTCTATTTCTTTCAAACTGCTTTCCAATTTTCCCAGAAGTTTTATCCTTACTCCAGTAGCTGGGACCTTTTGAGTTTATCAAACACTAGGCTACTAATTTCATTTGATGTGATGAATCATATGCCTAATATGTTCCACTGATAAACCTCTATTTTTAACCAGTACTAAATCATTTTGATGATTACTGCTTTATATTTACATTTATGTATCATAGTTTCAGATCTAGTACTTAAAGCTCTCTTCTTTCTCACTTTTTCATTATTACTCTTGAAATTCTTTACCATTTATTCCTTCAGATGAATTTTAGTATTTTTTTCTAGATCTATAAAATACCCTCTTGATAATTTGATAGGTATGGCACTGAATAAGTAAATTAATTTATATAGTAGTGTCATTTTCACTTTATTGCTTCATCCTACCCATGAGCAATGGCTATTTCTCCAATTAGTTGTGTCTTTATTACCACAAAGTGTTTTGCAGTTGTATTTGTATAGTTCCTGCATGTGTTTGGGTAGCCAATACATTCTGTAGTTGTTTTAAATGGAATTTCTCTCCATCTCTTCCAACTGTGTTTTGTTGGTAATATATAGAAATACACACCCATATTCCCCTACTCCCTTGCTCAGAGTGTACCCCATTCTCCTAACCCTTCCTCCTCTTCTTTCCTCCCAACAAACTCAGATTCTACACAGATCCCTTGGGTGCCTTTGGGCAATTAATTTCCCCTCTCTGGGTTTAGATTTCCTCACTTATAAAAGGGGATGATGTTCCCCCTCAAATTGCTTTGTATTCCATATTTTCTTGTTTGTATACAAGTTGTTTTCCCCTAGCAGAATATAAGCTCCTTCAGGGCAATGCAAGCTCCTTCAGAGCAGACTGTCTTTTGCCTCTTTTTGTATCCCCAGGACTTAGCATGATGCTGGGCACATAGTAGGTGCTTAATAAAAGTTTATTCATTGATTTTCAGAGTCCAAATTCCCAGCCATAGAGGAAAGAACCTAATCAGCCAACTAATATAGCCCAGACACAGAAGGAATCCCTACTATAACATAGTCTAAAAGTGATCCTCGAGTCTCTGTTTGAGGACTTCTAAAAAGGCAGGAATCCCCTCCCTTCTCCATCCCCTGGAAGCAGGGCATTCTGTGTGTGGACAGCTCTAATTATCAGGAAGTATTTCCTGACATCAAACCCTCTTGGCAACTTCCTGCCATTACTCCTGGCTCTGCCTTCTGAGCCAGACAGAACAAGCATAGACCCTCCTCCATAGGACAGTCCTTCAAATACTTGAACACAGCCATCATAACCTACTCCCACCCTGAGTCTTGTCTTCCCTGGGCTACATGCCCAGTTCTTATAATCAATCCTCACAGGCAATGGATTCAGGGCTCCTCACTGTTCTGGCTGCCTTCCTCTGGACATTGTCCAGCTTCTCAACAGCCTCCATGCAGGACATGAACACAATATTCCAGGCGAGGTCTGACAAGGGCAGAATAGAGTGAAATTATTGTCCCCTCTTAATGTATCCCAAGATTCCATTTGCTTTTGTGCCTTTTTGTGTCACATCATATTTCTGACTTACATGAAGGTTAGAAGCCATTATAACCCCTAAGTCTTTCTCAGAACAACTACTTTCTAACCACATTATTAACCCCCACCTTAGACTTGTGTAGTTGATTTTTTGTACCCAAGAGCAAGATTTTACATTGATCATCTGTTGAATTAAGTATTATTGAAGTAAGCCCAGTGGTCTAGCTTATCATGATAGATTCTGACCATCATCCACTGAGTTAGCTAGCTATGCCTCCTAGCTGTTCTGTTTGCAAATTTGAGGAGCACACTAACAATGTCTACCCAAGTTACTGGTAAAAATGTTAAGCCAACAGGGCCAAGCAAGGGATAGGCCTGTGTGCTTCCTCTACCTGGTGTCTGCCTATACCGTTGCTCTTCCCTCAACTTTGCAACCCATCCCCAGAACCCTCACACACATCTGGATAGCTTATCTCCTTAGCTTTCTCCCTCTGTTCCTGGTCTCTTCACCCACAATGGCCTCCCTTCCTCAAGTCTGCAATACCTCAGAACACTCCTCTAGGCCTCACCACATTCCCTTATTCTGTTGACTCTACTCTCCAGCTTACTCCCCTAAGATAGAATCTGTCTAAATCCACCCAGCTGTAGAAGCTATTCAGTTTTCTGTACTGTTCATCCCACAGGGTCTGACCTTAGTGTTAAGTGACAAGCAGTAGCTGTGGATAGCCAGCCAAAAACTGACTTTAAAAAATAGTAAAACTCAGTATGGAGAAAATATAAAACAGGAGAATGAGGTACACACTAACTAAAATAGCATAAATGAAGAGGCCAGAGAAGGGCTGCAGACCTCAGTGTGGGTGCAATGGCCACTTGAGGTTCCAGAGGACAGGTGACAGAACATAACTCCTCTCCTCTCTGTGCAGGTGGGGAGCCAGAGGTATGAGGCGTTGCTCATTCTGTCACATGTGACCACCTCGTTAGCTGCTTGGGCTTAGCTGTCTTCTCTTTACTAAAAGGTAGGGTTCAATGTGGAGGGAGGGGTGTTAAAATGAAGAAGCCCCAATGAAACTTCAAAAACAGACAAAATGAGAAAAACAGCAAACTCATCATTACTTTAATAGTTTGATGATACTGGTTCATTTTAATTGGAAAAGGTCTCCTGGCAAAGGAAAGTCCCTTTCATCTAGATCTGAGGCAAATGATTCATTCTTAGAAGAGGCATCAACAATTAAAACAACTAATTAGAAAAGAGAGACGACTGTTTGGGTAGGCAAAGGAGAGTGTAGAGAGAATGAAGGGTGGTGAAGATAAGGAAATCTTAGAGAGAGACTTCATAAAACATCAAAGTGAGAAGAGATCCATCCTCACTTTACAGATAGGAAAAACTGAGGCCCAAGAAGTAACATCTAGAATCACAGTTTGATAGAACTAGAACTTAATAATTGACCTTACTATAGTTCTTTAAGGTTTGCAAAATAATTTATATCCATTATCATCTTTTCTGAGTTTCACAGCATCTTGGGAGGTGGGTACTGCAATTATTATAATCAGCTTACAGATGAGGCAACTGAGGCTCGGTGGAGTTCTGTGCTTGCCCACAGTCAAACAGCTGACCAAACAGACTCCAAAAACTGAACTCTATCCACTACACCAGAGGTAACAAATGCTATGCAGGGGGTTCCAACCAAATTAAAATGTAATTAGGAAATATTTAACAAAATAAGTAAAATACAATAAAACATAGATAGTGTTAGTTTATGGTGTTCTAAGTTAATATGTAGACAGCAGGGATCCATATCCATACACACACACACACACACACACACACACACACACACACACACAAATATGTGGCCCATTTCTCTTTGAGTCTTTCACCCCCCATCTGATGCCAGACTGTCTCATGGCCATCCTGCTGGGATTAGAACTCAAGTCCCATATTCTTTTTTTTTTTTTTTTTGGCAGGGCAATGGGGGTTAAGTGACTTGCCCAGGGTCACGAAGCTAGTAATTGTTAAGTGTCAAGTGTCTGAGGCCACATTTGAACTCAGGTACTCCTGAATCCAAGGCCGGTGCTTTGTCCACTGTGCCACCTAGCTGCCCCTCAAGTCCCATATTCTTTCCAGTCACCACTTTATGCCCCATGACCCTGTATCCTGGGGCCACTGCACACCTAATCCAATAAACATTTATTAAACCCCTTCTATGTTCCAGGCAGTGTGTTAAATGCTGAAGATGCATTTGATAAAAAGAAAACCAGTCCCTGCCTTCAAAGAGCTTTACAATCTAATGGGGATTGGGGGAGAGAAAATACACAAGGAGGCAAGCACTGGGAGATACCCAGCATGGGGATATCTTGTTCCTTGGACTTGAAACCAGACAGAGCAGTAGATACAGAGTGGAGTGAACCCAGAAGTCCAGCTTCCGCCTCTGTAAGGGAAGGCATTGGTAGGAGTTGAGAAAGAAGGATGAGGGAAGTGGTCTCAGTCAAGGCTGTAGTTAACAGCAAGGTGATGAGCACATAAAGTAAATGGGGAGGGGAGCAGGGAAGAACAGGTGGTTTGTGAAAAGGAGATGGTTTATTTACCAGTAGCAAAGCAAAGCACTGTCTGAAATGATAATACAATCGCAGCAGAAGGGTAATGGAGAAATAAAAGAAAACAGCCTTAATTACATATGGCAGCTTTTGAAATGTTGTGGTGGCAATTCTTTGGGGTTTTGAATTCCTATTGATAGCCTCTCCCTATCCCTTCCTCCTGCCCTGTCCCATGCCCCATGCTGGGGAAGACATAATATGGCACCATTCAGTTCAGAATAGAGATCTCCAGTCATACAGAGTAGTAAATAATCCCATCCCAAGTATCAAAGCAACATTATGCTACTGCTTTGTGAATCACATCAACAGCTTAAATATGTCATTTACCAAGCTTCTTGGCACTTAACAGTTTATTTAATCTTGCAGTTATTGTTCTACAATCACTGAGCATTTTTTACACAGGTATTCTGTGTGGTTGGGCAGAGAATTATTTCTCATATAGTGGATAGAGCACCATGCACAGAGCACCAAGCAGGGAGTCAGGAAGACCTGAGTTCAAATTTAGTCTTGGATATCTAGTACCTGTGTGACCCTGGACAAGTCACTTAACTTCTATCTGCCTCAGTTTTCTCAACTGTAAAAGGGGGATGATAATAATAGCACTTCCTTCCCAGAGTTCTTATCTGGATGAAATGAGATAATATTTATAAAGGCCTGGCACACTGTAGGTGCTTCATAAATGCTTGTTCCCTCTCCTATTTTTCCTATAAACATTTAGCAAAAGAAATGTCAGGAGATAGCAAATGATTCTTGTCTTCTCAGGACAAAACTAGCTAAGTTTAGAGAGGCATATCAACAGGAGTGGCCACCAGGGGATAATTTATTATTTCTACTGACAGAAAGTCCTGACAATATTGACCACTAAAATGTGAGAGATCTTATACTCTACATTGGTGGAGGAAACAGTCACACCAAAAAAATGACATGCTTCAGGTTTGGCTGAGGTACCTAATTTGTTTAGAGCTGTCCAAATGTGGACTCTCTGATCACCCCCCCCCAACAAGTAGCCACCTACAATCCACTTGTAGCCAAAGAAGTGAGAGAAACACTAGAAGACTGTGGTCACTCAGAAATTAAAGGCAAGAGAGAGCATCAAGGATGGTCAATGGTGCTGCAAAGAGGTCAAGAAGAATGAGGGATGAAAAAAATCCTCTAGGTCTGGTGATGTTTTAGAAACTTACTATGGTAATGAGGACCAAAGATAACCTTCAAACGGCTGAAGGCCATTATACAGTAAGTATAAATTACTTATTCTAAAATTTGGGAAATAAAAAGAGGAAGGAGGAGCAAGAGGGGAGAGAAAGGAACAAGTCTTTATTAAATCCATATGATGTACCAGTTGCTATGCTAAGCATTTTATGAACATTCTGTCATATGATCCCCACAACAACCCTGGGAGACAGATGCTATTGTGTCAGCCACACTTAACAGTTGAGGAAACTGAAAAAGATAGAGGTTAATTAACTTGCTCAGCATCACACAGCTAGGACCACCACTTGTGTAGGATCACAAGAAAGAGGAATCATAGGATCAATCAATCAGATTTTTAAATGGCTTACTATGTGTATCATAAAGCTTGAAGGGACATTAGATGTCATTTAAGATAAGGGCTCTTGGGGCAGCTAAGTGGTACAGTGGATAAAACACTGGTCCTGGATTCAGGAGGACCTGAGTTCAAATCTGACCTCAGACACTTGACACTTACTAGCTGTGTAACCCTGGGTAAGTCACTTAACCCTCATTGCCCAGCAAAAAAACAAAAACAAAAACAAAAACAAAACAAAACAAAACAAAAAAGATAAGGGCTCTTAATCTGGGGCATGTAAGCTTGTTTTAAAAAAAATATTTTGATAACCATATGTCGGTATCAATTAATAACCATATTAAGTGCCTCCCATGTGCCAGGCCCTGGGCTAAGTGCTGGGCTTCCTTTGTAATCTTATGTATTTTACTTTAAGAACTTAAAAGCATTCATTCCACTGGCTTTACTGGACTGCCCTGGAGCCAAGAAGAACAAGTCCAAGATCTCATCCATGAAACAGTTCTCTCAGTACTTGAAGTCTGCTGTCATGTCTCCCTCAAAGTCTCCTCTTCTCCAGGCTGAGCACATATCTAACTCATTCAAATGATGTTGGCATTGCATGATCTGTGGTTTTCACCAACCTTGTTGCCCTACCCACACTGTAGCTTGTTAATGTCCCTCCTAAACTATGATGCCTAAAACAGAAAACAGTATTTAGATGAGGTCTGACTGGGAAGAATGTGGTGAGACCAACACCTCCTTCATTCCAGACATTTAACTTTTGAATAAAACCTAATTTAACATTAGCTCTTCGTGACAACCACATAACAGTTGATTCATACTGAATTGGCAGTCCATTAAAAACTCCCCAGACCCTTTGTACTATTGTCTAGTTAATCCTCTACCTTCCATGCTTGGGAAATTGATTTTTTGAACTCAAGGGAAGAACTTGACATTTATTCCTACAGAATTAAATTTTATCATATTTGGCATATCATTCTAGCCTATGGGATCTTGGCACCCTATAGGCTAGCTTCAGTTCATCTACAAATTTGATAAGCATACTTTCTATGTCTCCATATAAGCCCCTGATAAAGCTGGACATAGCCAACCATCAATCCCTGGAGCATTCCACTTCAAGCTAGCATCAATTCCTTTGTCCTGGTCATTCAATTAGTTTTGTGTAATGGTAGTATCATTGAGCTGACTTTCTTCCATCTTGTCCACATGAGCTATGAAAAAAAAATTAAAGGAGAGCGAATGAACTAAGAATTGATGGAGACTTAGAGAGGGACGGAAAAAGTGCCATCATCCTTTATGTGCTGAAATTAATTTAATGTAAATAATTACCAAGTAAATACAGCTATAAATAATTACTAAGACGTATAACTGTTCATTTTTATTTTTAACGTTGTTGCTATTAATAAATTAACAAGCCTTTACTAATTCACCACTACATTCTGAGCACCAAGCTAAGCATTGGGGATATAAAAATAAAGAAAGGCATAATCCCTACTCTCAAAGAGATTACATTCTAATGGAGCAGACAACAGGTATAAGTGTATAAAGAATAAAGAAAATACAAATAAATATGCCATAGTTAAAAACAAAGTAGTGGGGGAAAGGAAGATAATAGCAGTTAAGGGACCAGAAAAAGCTTCATGAAGAAGCTGGTGCTTAAGCTGGGGGTAGCTAGGTGGGACAGTGGATAGAGCACTGACCCTGAAGTCAGGAGGACCTAAGTTCAAATCTTACCTCAGATACTAGCTGTGTGACCCTGGGCAAGTCATTTAACTTCAACTTTCTTGAACATCCCGGGCCATCTCCAGTCGCTCTGATGTATATCGGTTTTTTGTGTGTTTTTTTGAGGTGCAAGAGGATTAAGTGACTTGCCCAGGGTCACACAGCTAGTAAGTGTCAAGTGTCTGAGGCCAGATTTGAACTCAGGTCCTCCTGAATCCAGGGCTGGTGCTTTATCCACTGTGCCACCTAGCTGCCCCATGATGTGAATCTTAATACTGGAGGCAGATGGCTCTGAAGGACAGAGTGAGGCTGGAGACCTTGCACAGCCAGCCCTCTCTCACTGAAATCCAATCTACTACAAGTCATATCACCCTGATGCCATGGTCCTCTTTGAGAATGAAGGACAAAAAACAAGAGAGGTACTTAAGCTATGTTTTGAAGGAAGAGAGGTCTCCTATAGGCAGAGGTGAGTACATGCCAGGAATGGGAAACAGCCAGTACAAAGGCATGGAAATGGTAGATGGAGTGTCATGTGTGAAGAACAGAGAGAAGGGTGGTTTGGCTAGACCTCAGAGTTGAGACAGTGAGGCTGGAAAGATGGATGGGGACAGGTTTGAAAGACTTTAAAGGCTAAACAGAAGAGCTTATATTTTAACCAAGAGGCAATAGGGAGTCGCTAGAATTTATTGGGTAGGAGTCACGGTCAGATCTGCACTTACGGAAAATCATTTTGGCAGCAGTGCAGAGGATGGACTGAAGCAGAAAAAGACTTGAGACAGGGAGATCACTTAGGAGGTCGCTGTAATAGTCTAAGTGAGAGGTGATAAGGACCAGAATTAAAGGGTGACTGGGTTTTTTTTTTGTTTTTTGTTTTTTAGTGAGGCAATTGGGGTTAAGTGACTTGCTCAGGGTGACACAGCTAGTAAGTGTTAAGTGTCTGAGGCGGGATTTGAACTCAGGTACTCCTGACTCCAGGGCCAGTGCTCTATCCACTGTGCCACCTAGCTGCCCCAAGGGTGACTGAATAGAGAAGTCAAATGAAAGAGATGTTGTGAAACAAGATTTGACAACTGATTGGATATGTGGAGTGAGGGAGTGGGAGAAAGCAAGGAAGATGCTGAGGTTATTACCCTGGGAGACTTGAAGAATGGTGGTACTTTTGACAGAAAAGATTTAGGGGGAAATTAATGAGTTCTGTTTCAAACATCATGTATTTGAGATGTTTTGGGGACATCTAGTTGGAAATGTGTGATAGGAAGTTGGTGACACAGGATTGAAACTAAGAGGAGAGACTGGGCATCTCTGTGCCTGAAGAGGACAAGTAAACCCATAAAAGATCAGGAATAGAGTAGAGAAGTGGCCTGGAATAAAGTTTTGGAGAACCCCCAAAGTTAGGAGACATTAAATGTATGAAGATCTAAGAAAAGGAGCAGTCAGAAAGTAGATTACCCAATTCAGTAGTGATAAGAAAACCCAGAGAAGAGAGAATATCCACTGTACCATGATGCATCAGTTTCTTCCCTTATAAAACAGGCATAATAACATTTGGGCAATGGGGGCAGCTAGGTGGTGCAGTAGATAAAGCACCAGCTTTGAATTCAGGAGGACCCGAGTTCATCTAGATTCAGACACTTGACATTTACTAGCTGTGTGACCCTGGGTAAGTCATTTAACCCTTATCGCCCACCAAATAATAATAATAACAACAACAACAACAACAACAACATTTGGGCAGGTAGCTGGCCAGTGGATAGAGCACCGGGCCTAGAGTCAGGAAGACTCATCATATTTCTGAGTTCAACTATGGCCTCAGACACTTCCTAGCTGTGTGACCCTGGGCAAGTCATTTCACCCTGTTTGCCTCGGTTTCCTCATCTGTAAAATGAGCTGGAGAAGGACATGGCAAACCACTCCAGTATCTCTTCCAAGAAAACCCCAAATGGGGTCATGTAAAATGACAGAACAACAACAACAAATCACATTTGCAGTACTAGATTCTATTCAGAATTGTTATGACATAGGCTCTTTTTCAAACTTTGAAGTACTATAGATATAGAAGTTATCATAATTGATATCTCAGATTTTATAATATTTTCTCAAGGGCTTGAGGAAAATTCCCGTCCCTGTATATTTCAGAAAGAAAGAAAAAGTTAATTCCCAATAGTTCCTAGAAGGACTGGAAAAATGTACCACTTAAAATGTCCAAATAAATCTGCATTGATTCAAGGTCCTTGGAAAGACACCAGTTTGTCTAAAAAAGACCTGGGGGGTTTGGTGAAGTTGATATGAATCAGAAGGGTAATGTGACAGCCAAAGAAGGCAATATGAGCTTGAGCTGTCTTATCAAGGGCAAAGTGCCCAGAAGGATGAAGGGGATAAAGAACATTGGCTCTTGAGCCAGAAGACATGGACTTGAATACTGGTCTTGTTCATTACTACTTGTATGACCTTGGGCAAGTCCTTTTGCTTTTCTGGGTCTTACTTATCTCATGTGTCGAATGAGGGGTTGACCTCTAAGGTCCCTTCCAGCTCTAAGTCTATGAGCCTCTGATAGTCTCACTTTCTCTGTCCCTCTTAAACTATATCTGGAATCTTGTGTTCCATTCTGGGGACCCTTATGGGAGAAATATTAACAAGCTTTGGGGCATGGAGAGAAGAGTGAGGGAGATGGAGATCAGCCCCTTGCAGAGATAAGTTGAAGGACCACATTGCCATAGAACCAGACGTAAAGGGCCTCAAGAGTCATGTAGTCCTGCTGCCTTATTTTAGAGATTAGGAAATGGACATCCAGGGAGGCTGAATCACTTGACCGAGGTCACGCCAACCCCTAAGTGCCAGAATACGGAATAGTCTGCAGAAAAGAAGCCTTGGTGGGAAGACAGGAAGAAGACGATTCCAGACACTTGAAGACCATTATCCGATGGAAGACAAATTGAACTCGCTCTGGTCGGCCCCAGAGGACAGAACTAGGAATAATGAGTAGAAGCTGCACATTAAGGGTATGGGTAAAGGAAAACATTCTAACAGTAATAGCAGTCCAAAGACCGAAGAGGCCACCCTGGGAGGTGGCTAGTCCTTGTCTAGTCTTTAGAGGGCTTCGAGAAGAAGCTGGATAATGACTTGTTGAGAATGTTGTAGCATGAATTCTTGTTAAGTTACAGTTTGGTCTAGATCAAGGCTTCTTAGCCTGATGAGAGACTTCAGAGGGTCCAAGAACATGGATTGGAATATACACACACACACACACACACACACACATATATATATATATGTGTGTGTGTGTGTGTGTGTGTGTGTGTGTGTGTATATATGTATGTATGTATGTATGTGTGTATATATATAAATGAATGAATAAATAATTAATTAAATGAATGAATGAATGGATAAATAAATGGATGGATGGATGAACAAATAATAAATAAATGAGTAAATAAATGAATGCATATGCGTGTGTGCACACATTTATTTATTTATTTATTTGGTTGGTTATTTGTTTGTTTGTTTATTTACTTATTTATTTCTGCTGACCTCTAAACTAAAATTTATTATTTCCTTCAATTATTTCAAATCATTATTCTGAGAAGGGGCCCATAGGCGTCACCAGACCACCCGTGGGATTTACAACACAAAAAAGGTTAAGAATCTCTAGTCTAGGGGGCAGCTAGGTGGTGCAGTGGATAAAGCACCAGCCCTGGATTCAGGAGGACCTGAGTTCAAATCCAGCCTCAGACACTTGACACTTACTAGCTGTGTGACCCTGGGCAAGTCACTTAACCCTCACTGCCCTGAAAAAAAAAGTCTTGATGACCTCCCAGGGTCCTCTCAATTTTGAGACCCTGAGATTAAATCTCCCATGGGGAAATTCCTCATACTAATATGCTCTGCTCAACATTTTATTCCCCAAAGATTTTTAGGCTGAGGTTTACAATTTAGGTAAAATGGATGCTGACCCACTGGAAAGAAAATAAGTGGAAAACCAGTCATGGAAAAGAAGAGAGCACAAAGAGAGAGCAGACACATCCTGATGGGGTTGTAAAATAAACAGTGTGGAACAACCCAGGATATTTAGGGGAATCCCTCAGTGAAGAAGAGGCCAATGTGGACTTAGGATGCCCACCATTCCAAAATGTGCCTGTCACCATCAGCCTATATAACCTTGGAGCATAGGCTGTTCCCAGGGCTTTCCTAGAACACTGGTTGGGAAGATTCCAGGAAAAATGGGTCATTTCTCAAACACTACACCCTTGTGACCTTAAAACTGGCCTGTACACTAAGGTTCAGGCTGAGAAAGTCCTGCCTCTAAACCAGAAAATTAAGCTCTGAGAGTTCTTTTTCCTTAAGTTCCATCACAACAACCCAGATTAGCTATTGCTCATCTGTGATCAGAGAAGCAAGATCAAGAGAGCGGCACTGATTTTTCTAAGAAGGATTCTAGACTACTGATCTTTATAAGGATAGGAACCAGTTCTTTTCTAAACTTCACATCTCCTCGGTGCCCGAACCAAGACTCTATGCACACACTAGGCACTCAATAAATGTTTGTTGAATGAATGAAACAAAATCTTTCATCATAACTATCTGAAATTTTAATGATTTCTATTTCTTTTTTAATAATTAAATTTTCTTTTATCATGAATTTAATTATCAATAAACACAAACATTCCAACATAAAAAGAAGAGGATTGCATAAGAAACTAAACTTCTGTTATGTAGTTTGCTTGTTTTTAAAAGGAAAGAGAAGACAGAGACAGAGAGAGAGAGAGAGAGAGAGAGAGAGAGAAAGAGAGAGAGAGAGAGAGAGAGAGAGAGAGAGAGAGAGAGAGAGAGAGAGAGAGAGTCAGAATCTAATCAAATACAAAAGATCTGGAGTCCTCAACAAAATCAGTCACCCATATTCCAACTAACAAGGTCCTAAAGGCCTGACTCCTTGACCAAGTAAGAATGTCTCTTTGAGATACAGAATCAAAGGTATAAAATAAGTGTGGACAATTCCCTGATTCCACAAATCAAAGGAATAAACTAGGTAAGGGGGAAAAGACCTGAATGTTTTGAAGGCCTGAAATGCTTCAAGTCTCTGAATGAGATGAAATTATTCTACACAGGAAATGTATTGGGAATCATGCTCTCTAGTAATTAAGATAAAAACAGCAACAAGTTCAGCATCCAAGATTTCAATCTCATACCAGTCTAGTGGTTAAACAGTTCAAGCCAAGCCCCTTAAGAAAGAAGTGCTTGAAAGTGAAGTGAGAAGAAGAACCAGGAGAACATTGTGCACAGTAACAGCAATATTGTACAATGATTAACTGTAATTGACGTAGCTCTTCTCAGCAATACAATGATACGAGACGATTCCAGAAGACTCATGATAGAAAATGCTATCTACATCCAGAGAAAAAAATGATGGCGTCTGAATGTAGATTAAGGCATACATTTTCTCTTTATTTTTTCATGGTTTTTTTTTTCCTTTTGTTTGGTTTCTTCTTTCAAAACACGAATAATATGGAAATGTTTCATATGATTGCACATACATAACCTATATCAAATTTCTTAATGTTTTAGGGAGGGGAGGAGAGCGAGAGGAAGAAAATCTGGAACTCAAAAAAATTTTTTAAATGAATGTTAAAATTGTTTTTACATAAAATTAGAAAAAAACCAAAATACTCTAAAAAGAAAAAAGGAGGAATTGCTTGAGACTAGGGGAAAGAAGGACAAAAGCAGAGACTGTCTCTTACACTAAGCCTTAACCAAAAGAAAACCTTGTGCCTTCAAAAGGCTGGAAGGTTTGGATTTCTCATCAGCGATGGTAGCTGGCTTCCCCAATGGCTACAACTGACAGCAGTATCTGCATCAGACACATTACTATCCGCCTGCTAACAAAGAAGTGAGATATTTAAAGTGTGTGTGTGTATATATATATATATATATTTGTGTGTGGCCAATGAGAAAATTTGTTTTGCTTGACTGCGTATTTGTTACAAATAATTCATTTTTTTCTCTTTTCTTTCCAATAAAGAGTAGGAGAAAAAGAAAACAGATTTTTGTTCATTTTTTTTAGAAACATACACTTTAAAAATAGAGAGATTGGATGGAGGGAGGTTACTGATGTGTACTGACACATTTTCAGATGAGATCACTGTATTATACATTTTACTAGATTGTTTTACTTTGTTGCAAGAGAGCTTTCATGGAATGAAGGCAATTTGGAAATGTTTGTAATGTAAAAACAAAACACCTTGATACAACTTTAGAAGAAAAAAAAAACTTCATGAAGGGAGAAAAGGACTTCCATCTAACTAGGATCTAGGAGTTATTCCTTTACCACATGGGCTAAGTTTCAATGTACTTTCCCTTAAACTCAATATATACTTGGAGAATATGCCCCAGACTTTGGGGAGAATATTTTGTAGCAACCACCTTAAGTGTGAGCCCACTCTCCCCAGAGATCAAGTGGGTATATTGAAGAGAGTACACTTGGGGGCAGGGGGAGTTTTTGTAAATCCTTGCTAAGAAACACATTAAATATCCTTTTGTAAAATAATTGTTGTTAGGGGCCAGCTAGGTGGTGCAGTGGAGAAAGCACTGGCCCTGGATTCAGGAGGACCTGAGGTCAAATCTGGTCTCAGACACTTGACACTTACTAGCTGTGTGACCCTGGGCAAGTCACTTAACCCTCACTGTACTGCAAAAAACAAAACAAACAAAAACCCCCAACTCTATTCAGTAGGTGTTATTATTATCTCTGCTTTAAGATAAGGAAACTGAAGCTCGAAGAGTTGAACTAACTTGCCCCAACTCACACACTAAGTGTCTGAGACAGGATTTGAACTCAGGTTTTCACAACTCTAAGACCAGCCCTCTATCCGTTGTGCCACCTAACTGCTTTCACCTAGGAATCTACTTCCTTTGGGCCTGCCACCCCACTTTCTTATACTAGATAACCTACAAGAGTAGCTGTAGGAAAGAGGCCTGACAATGGAACTTGATAAAAATTTTTTATCGATGAAAGGGCTGTGATGGATCTGGCAGAGAAGAAAAGTCTCTGGAACTGAGAAAGGCTTCACTTCCTTGAGGCTTCCACGATTTTGTTGTGCTGGGGATTGTTGACCAGCACACCCTCTTCACCTCAAATAAATGGTCTGTGAGTCAAAAAAATAAATAAATGTTGTGGCAGCCATCTGGTTTATTCGTTCATTCAATAAGTACTTAAGGGCCTACTATGTGTCAAACACTGTAAGGACAAAAGCAAATTAAAAAAACATTATACGGAGAGGACATAACCTAAAGACAGAGAAGTCAATTACAAGGATATACAAAGGTCAAACAGAGTAATCTTGGAGCACTGGCAACTTGAGCAGGGGATGGGGCAGGAAAGAGTTCACTTTGTTGATTTTTATGGATAACTCCTTTTTTTAATCACCTAGTTTTGTCCTGTATTCCCCCCCAACAAAGAGCCATGCTTGATATCAAATAATTTTTTGAAAAAAAAAAAAGATTTTTGTAAAACCTATTCTATCATCAAAGGAAAAAAAACCACTTGACATTCTACCCAAGGCTAAAGGAGTAATGGGAGGGGTCTTCTCCTATCTTTTTTTTTGGTTGAGCCAAGTCTTCAAGGTAACTAGGGATCTAAGAGGCAGAAGGGATGACAGGGCACAGCCTAAGCAAAGGCAGAGTAGTGGGAGAGGGAATGTCCAACATAGGAAACAGCCTCTCTGCACTTAGCTAGGCTGGTCCTTAGATGACAGAAACACCAAACACATACTCAAAGTTTTGTCCCCCTAACAGGACCTGCCAGTGCTTGGCCTCCACTGGCAAAGCCTTTGAGAACCCATGGTCAACTTAATGTGAAGATGGAGCATTGGAGAAAGATTTGGGGGGAAGAAAGGCCCAAATATGTGTGTGTGTGTGTGTGTGTGTGTATGTGTATGTGTATGTGTGTATGTATGTATTTGGTGAGGCAATTGGGGTTAAGTGATTTGCCCAGGGTCACACAGCTAGTAATTGTTAAGTGTCTGAGGCCAGATTTGAACTCAGGTCCTCCTGAATCCTGGGCTGGTGCTCTATCCACTGCGCCACCTAGCTGCCCCCGACTATATTTTTTAAAAGCCTAAAAAAACATACTATGATCATCAGCATCAAATAGTTTTTAAATGTTAGTACAAAAATATCTATATTGGTTTTGTTTAATGATGGAAATAGGCTTTAAAAAATAAGAGGGTCCAATGGAAAGAGTCCTGGTTTGGGAGTCCTAGGTCCTGGTACAAGGGAAAGGGGACTGGGTGGAGAGTCAGAGGGCCTGGATTCAAATCCCAGCTCACCCACTTAGGAACTACAAGTCACTTTGCATCTCAGGGCCTCTTTTTCCTTATCTGTCAAAAGAAGGAGTTGGACTGGAGAGTGACCAAGGTCCCTAAATCTATGACCTTATAACCTGGCTTCAGATTCTGGCTCTGCAGCTTACTACCTGTGGGATCTTGGGCAAGTCACATGAAGGAGTTGTACCTGATCCATTTCAAAAGTCCCAATATGTTTTTCATGACTTCAGATGTTTAATGGGTATCATACTGCCTGCCTCCTCAGTGGGTGGGAGAGGGGCTGAAAGGAGGGAGAGAATATGGAACTCAAAATTTAAAACGCATATAAAAAAATAAACAATGAATGAATGAAGAAAAAAGAAAATTTAAAAGAAAACTAAAAAGGTCCCTTCCATCTCTCAATCTAGGATCCCATGGCTTCAGCTTATCCATTTCCTATGCCACCTTGTCCTTCCCCCCAAGTCCTGTTTGGAGAAGGGTCTCACTTTTCATCTTTGGCTTGACAGCCAGGCACATGAATGAAATCCAGGCCAGTCTTCTCCAACTGTAGACCACAGAAAGACACCTCTAGAATACCCTGATCACCCACAACATAACCCAAAGCAAAGTAAATAGTGGCAGTGATCAAAAACCTGCACCCAACCTGGAGTTTCAAGATTAAAATCACAAAATGACTAACTCCCCTCAAAATGCCCATTTTCTTTGCTGTTTGAATGGAAGAAGTGGCTTTTCTGCCGAAATTAAGCATTAGTAAACAGCAGTTGCAAGAACATGAAGTGGCTAAAATTACAGGCTTTGTCAGAAACAGCCCTAAACAGCACATATTAGCATAAATTGTGTTTTTTATGGTTAAGTTGAAGCATTAAATATCAAACTGGGCTAAAGGGCTGTTTTCAGTGCAGTGGCTTACATTGAACTAACTACCTGTTTTTATCAGTTTAGGAAACTGCCGGAACTGAAGAAGTCAGCGATTTAAATGGATATGTTTATAAAATACCCTGCTGTCCCCTAGCCCCATGGTCAATGAACAAAATACCCATTGGAACCACAACCAGGTTATTACAGAGTAAAACCAAAGTTACCATACACGGAAGAAGCAAATAATCCAGTATTCTGTTGAGAGGCAATACAGGGCAGTGGAAAGGGCACTGAATTAGGAGACAGTGGGCCTGAGTTCAAAGGACGTTGGATTCAAGGGCAGGGGAAAGAGGAGAACAAACATTTATTAAACACCCACTATGTGCCTGGTATTGTGCCAAGCACTTTACAAATATCATCTCATTTGATCCTCAAAACAATCCTGGGAGGAAGGTGCTATTATTATCCCCATTTTACAGATGAGGAAACTGAGGCAGAGAGAGGTGAAATGATGTGTGCTGGTTCATACAGATAGTGTCTGAGATTAGATTTAAACTCAAATCTTTCTGACTCCAAGTTCAGTGCCCTATTCTCTCTCACCCAGTTAATAGAGTCAAGAGCAAAGGGTAGAAGTTGCCAAACAGCAAATTTAGATTTAATGTAAAGAGAAACTTCTTCACAATTAGAATTATCCGAAATGGATGAAGTGGACTGAGGGATGAAGAGTTCTTCCTCAATAGCCATGTTTAAGCAGAAGCTAAATGAACCCTGTGAGAAAATAATTATTAATGATGCATTTCTAAGGGAGACTCAGAGATCAGTTTTATGGCTTTCACTCTCCCTTACCCCAGAAAGTTCAAATCTTGTCAGGAACAAGCCCAGGTGAACAAAAGAAATCGAGATTGATTCTTTTGTTTACCTAAGTGAAGAAGCACACCTAGATGCTGGAATTTGCCCTTTTGCATGTTCTTTAGACCACCCTCAATGTGTGTCAAGCAACGGAACTGAATGACACTTTAACCAACTGGCTTAGATTTAAGGAGGATAAAACCCTTGACCACACCAGAGTCAGCCTCTCTTTTTGCTCTCTTCTTCCTCTCTCTCTCTCTCTGGCCTCACTCTCACTTGCTGCATGCTCTTTCTTTTAGGACTATATAGAAAAGACAACCCTTGACACATATGTCATAAAGTTATTTTTCAGGTATGGTTAGGACTAGGGAGCTGCTGGGGTCCCTTCCAACTCTGAAAGTCTATGATTGATTGGGTAACCTAGGTTCTAATCTCAGCTCTACTATTTACTAGCTGTGTGACTTTGGGCAAGTCACTTAATGCCTCCCTTTCCTCTTTTGCAAAATAAGGGGATTGTTCTAGAGAGTAAATTATATATTCTCCCTTTAAAATTTGAAAGGCATTTTACATTTATTATCAGATTTGAACCTCACAAAAATCCTGTGAGAAATGTGTTATAGGTATTTTTGTCTCCATTTAAAAGTTAAGGAAATGAGGGCAGCTGGGTGGTACAGTAGATAGGGCACTGGCCCTGGATTCAGGAGGACCTGAACTTAAATCTGGCCTCAGACACTTGACAATTACTAGCTCTGTGACCCTGGGCAAGTCACTTAAAACCCTCATTGCCCTGCAATAAATAAATAAACAAATGAATGAATGAATAAGTAAATAAATAAATGAACAAATAAATAAATAAATATGATGATGATGATGGATGGATGGATTGATAACAATTGGATGAAGATGAGGATTGATTGATGATGATGATAAAACGGATGATACTTTGCTGGGCTATTGTGAAAATTCTTTGTCAGGTATAAGTTACTATATAAATGTTATCCATCACTGTTGTTGCAATAATCAACCTCATGGGTTTATTGTAAGGATATCTCTCTTTAAAGTACTATATAAATGTAGTTTGCTATTAAAAATGATGAGAAGGGGGGCAGCTAGGTGGCGCAGTGGATAGAGCACCAGCCCTGGAGTCAGGAGGACCTGAGTTCAAATCCGGCCTCAGACACTTAACACTTACTAGCTCTGTGACCCTGGGCAAGTCACTTAACCCCAATTGCCTCACTAAAAAAAAAAAAAAAATGATGAGAAGGATGCTATCAGAAAAACCTGGAAGGATCTACATGAGCTGATACAAAGTGAAGTGTACTATATACAAAATAACAGCAATATTGTAAGATGATCTACTGTGAAGGACTTAAGAAAAATGTAATCCATCTACAGAGAAAGAACTGATGGCATCTTAATATAGAGTGAAGCATAATTTTTTTGTTAGTTCCTTTATCTGAAGTTTTGCTTTTGTCTGTTTTCCTTTACAACCTGGCTAATGTGGAAATGTTTTGCATGACTAACATATATATATATATCATATTGAATTTGCTTGAGTTCTTGGGTGGTGGGGTGGGAAGGGAGGGAGGAAGAGAAGAGAATTTGGAACACAAAATTTTTTTTAAATTGATGTCAAAATTTGTTTTTACATGTAATTTGGGAAAATAAAAATTCTAAACAAGTTAAATAGTTTACCATTTGTGCATTAGCTCACCTTGATGCCATTTTCATCCTCATCGAAGGTGTCTGACAATATCAGGGAAAAAAACCATCATGTTAAGCAAGCACACAGCTCCTGCTTTACTCCATTGGTGACAGGGAAATCGTGAAAGCATCATCCTTTATCCAGAACCGGGGTAAGCTTGCTGTCATGAAACCAGTGTACAATACTAATGAATTTCTCTGGGCAACCACATTTTGCCATTATCTTCCACAAGCCCTCATGACTGACAGTATCAAAGGCTTTGGTCATATCGATGAACATTGTATACAGACCTCTGTTCTGCTGCCAGCACTTCTCCTGGAGTTGTCAAGCAGCAAACATCATATGAAGCATTGCTCAATCCTTTCTGAAGCCAAACTGGCTCTCAGGTAGATGACCATCTTCCAGGTGAAGGGTCAGCTGACTAAAAAGGACTCTGGCAAAAATCTTGCCAGCAATATATAAATGTTTAATGGTTGACTGACTGACACCACACTGCATTTTAATAAAAATGTGAACTCTTAATTTTCACCAATCCTCAGATTTTCTGAAATTGGCATGACAAGAGACATTTTGTTTTATGCCATGCTTTTGGCAGGCTCCGTCGGATTAGGAAAAACATTTGACAAAATATCATGAAGACTGTTCTAACCTAAAGAGGTCTTAGTCGATTTTCTAGTCATCCTGGTTAGAATGGGAGAATGTGTCTGAACAAAATACTTAAAATTCAAGTAGCAGAGAAGTCAATTTAGGCTTCATATGAGGTGGAAAATTTTTGAACAATGAGAGCTCTCCCAAGTGGGATGGGTTGTTGCCTCAGGAAAGGATGGGTTCTCCCTCACTGGGAGGTCTTCAAACAAAGATCTGATGGACATTTGCGAGCTATGTTGCAGAGCATCATTGACTTAGAAAACCATGAATTAACATTATCTATTGTATTTTTTTTATTTTGTTAAAAACTTCCCAATTACATTTTTATTTGGTTCCAGCCATTACCTGTCATCATTTGACAGCTCTGTTGTTGAGTATTCTTGTTCAGGTATGGGTCACCGGAGTGATGGCTTAGTGGATAGAATGCTGAACTTGGAGTCAGGAAGGCCTAAGTTCAAATCTAGCCTCAGACATTTATTAGCTGTATGTCCCTGGGCAAGTCACTTAACCTCTATTTGCCTTAACCCACTAGAGAAGGAAATGGCAGGCCACTCCAGTATCTTTGCCAAGAAAACCCCATAGACAGTATTGGCACTCTATGGTCCACGGGGTCATGAAGAGTCAGAGACAATTGAACAAGAACAGCTCTGAGACTCATGGTTCAAGAAAGGCGACTGGGAAATCATATTCTTGATCATTTCAAATGGTCAGCACATAATTGTTTTGCTGGTTAATTGCTTGGTTGATTGATTGAAAGCAGCTTCATTTCTCTTTGCTGGGGTTTTATATTATGATCTTAGTACTTCTAAAATGAATCCTAAAATTGACTTCTGCCTTAAATCAAACCCCTTTAGAGAGTGGTTAGTTAGGAACTTGTTTCCTAGGTACCCCAGTGTGAGGCAATGCAATGGATGGGCCTTCTGAGAGATGTCCCCCCACCAAGAAAAAAGATAGGGTAGGTCCCCTCTTAGAACTCACAAACTAGCTTTGGAGACATAGAATACACAAGAAATGGCCAGGGAAGAGAAGATTCTATGAAGTAATATCTGAAAGTCGTCCAAAGGCCTGGAAATATACAGCCAACTATTTTGACATAAAGAGTGAAAAAGGATCAGTACACATGTGCTTTGGAGTAGAGCGGGGGCAGAGGGTTAGACTTGCTGTGCTTGTCTCCAAAATCCAGAACTAAGGGAAATTGGTGGAAGCTCCCAAGAGGCAGATTTAGGATCAATAGAAGGGAGGGGACAGCTAGATGGCACAATGGATAAAGCACCAGCCCTGGATTCAGGAGGACCTGAGTTCAAATCTGACCTCAGACATTTGACAATTACTAGCTGAGTGACCCTGGACAAGTGATTTAATCCTCAGTGCCCTGCAAAAATAAATAAATAAAAACTCCTATTTAAAACTCTAAAATAAATGAGGGAACGAATAAACAAACAAATAAATAAAATGAATGAATGAATGAATGAATTGCACATAACCTATATCTGATTGCTCACCACCTCAGGGAGAGGGGAGGGGAGGGAGGGAGGGAATAAGAGCAGGATAGAATTTGGAACTCAAAACTTCAAATAAATAAATAAATAGGATCAATAGAAAGGGAAACTTCCTGTCAATTAGAGCCGATGAAATCGACACAATGGCTGTCTTGAGAGGTGGTACCACCCCCAGCCCACTAAGGATCTTCAAGTGAAGGCTGAGAGACCACTCTGAAGAATGTCATAGAGGGGCAGAGAGAGGATTAGATGCTGTCTGAAGTCCTGAAGGTGTGTGTACACACGTGTGTACTGTGATCAAAGATTTAAAGCTAGAGATGGACCAGATGACTTCTAAGGGCCCTTCATCTCTAAAGCTAGAATTCTAGGCTGTACTTCCCCATCATTGCCAACACCATCATCACACACTCATTTTATGGATGAGGAAACTAAGACACGGGGAGCTTAATGAAGTGACTTGCCTAAGGTCACACACGGGTAGGAAGGAAGTAACCAGGCAAAGATTCAAACCCAGGTTGGTCCAGCACTCTCGGCACAACCCAATTCTGCTGAGAGTCTATGGCATACACCAGTCTATACCAGGTAAAGATTTTCATCAGAAGTATAAAACATGGAGGCAGCTAGGTGACGCAGTGGATAGAGCACCAGCCCTGGAGTCAGTAGGACCTGAGTTCAAATCCAGCCTCAGACACTTGACACTTACTAGCTGTGTGACCTTGGGCAAGTCACTTAACCCTCATTGCCCTTCCCCCCCCCCCCAAAAAAAGCAGAAAGCAGAAGACTACCCTCTGAATTCAACTGTAGGGTCAGCACAGCTCACACCCATCTCTAATTGGCTGCCAGCCAAGCTTCATGAATTCTACCTCTTTAACAGCTTTCCTATCAGTTCCCTTTCACAGTCACCACCCTTGATCAGCCCCTCTCACCTGGCCTATGGTACTAGACTCCTAATTAGAAGATCAATTAGGAGTCTTCCTCATCCAGTCTCGGATCCATTTAGCTGCTTACATGATATTTCTAAAACACGGGTCTGCCAGTGGATAGAGCACCGGCCCTGGAGTCAGGAGGACCTGAGTTCAAATCCAGCCTCAGACACTTAACACTTACTAGCTGTGTGACCCTGGGCAAGTCACTTAACCCCAATTGCCTCACTAAAAAAACAAACAAACAAAAAAAAAACCTCAGGTCTGCCCATGTCACTCACTCCCTTCAGTGGCCCTTCACAACCTAGCAAGAACCTATCTTTCCAGGCTAATCACACACTACGTTCCTTACCCCCATCCTCTGGATTCTAGCCAGCCAAAGTAGCCTTCTAAATGACATTTTAAATGCCTTTTAAGCCTCAGCTCCAATAGCAGTTCCTTCAAGAACTCTTTCTTGACCTCTCCACACCCCAGGTGTTACTGCCCCTTCCAAATCCCTTATATGTATTTTCATATAACCTACAGAGGAGCAGCCCAGCATAATGGCCAAAAGGTCAAGCCAGAAGTCAAGAAGACTCCAACATGTGCTGGTTGTGTGACCCTGAGCAAATCACTTAAATCTCTTAGGGCTCCAGGAAACTCTCAGAGATACGAAGTTTCAGAGGAGGTGTCCATCTGCATTAGCAGAGGGAGTCTCTTCACTGGAAGCTCCTTATATCAATGAATCACAGGTTCTGTCCCCCAAAAAACACAAAGATGAAATAACATGTATCTGTGTGTGTTTAAACATACTGTATATTTATCTGCATATGGCTTGCATTCCCAGATGAAGACAAGCTCTGTGAGAGCAGCAACTGTCTCGTGTTTGTCTTTATTCTACCAGTGCCTTGCCCACAGTAGGCACCTGATAAATGCTTGCTGCTTGATAGAGGCACTGATGGGTGAAGGGCTGAGTAGCAGCTCCTCCAGGATGATCAGCATTCCTTTGGGAGGCTAACAAAGTCGGGCACCAAGACTACCCGCAGCCTCCAGACCCCACAAGTCTATTGGGGCAGGCCCTTCTTTAAGAGGCAAACCCTAGGCTCATTCCAGATAGCACATCCAGCCTTCAGGAGCCACCTGGGAGCCCTAGTGAGGAAAAGGTGATGGCAAGGGGGAAGAGGCACCAGAAGTGAGACACAAAGACCAGTAGGAGTTCAGACTGCACTTCAGGTCCCCCAGGTGGTGACAACCAGCAGGTGATACTTCCTTAATCTCACCTTCAGTCTATTTTGCCCTCTCCCCAAGGCCTATTTTGCTGAAAGAAGCCACTTAATGGCATTACTGGGGAGGAGAGGAACCAGAAGAATTGGTTCACTCTCATCTCAATTACTCTGCCTGCATCTGTGAAGTAGTTGAATTGAGTGTTCCTCTGCCTTCAGCACTGGGCACATTATAAAGCAGAAGGAAATAAGGAAGCATTATTTAGGGAAAACATTTTGTGCTTTTCTCCTCAAAATGCAGTGGGCAGCAGTGGAAGAAAATATGCCAGGGGAGAAAATAGATGAGGAAATACAGTAAGTGGAGGAGCCTACAGAGATAACAATGGTCGAGCAATTCCGGCTTTCAATTTCCTATCTCTTTTGAAAATATCTTTTGTGAACTTATTCTGTTCCTGGGTGCCATTTCCCACCCCCACCCCCCCTCTGCCTGCCTCTGCCCTTGCCTGCCTCTCTCTCTCTCTCTCACTCCCTCCCTCCCCGCCCTCTCTCTCCTTCTCTCTCTCTTTCTCTGTCTCTCTCTCTGTCTCTGTCTCTCTGTCTCTCTCTCTCTCTCCCCTTCTCTCCCTCTCTCTCTTCCTCTCTCTCTCCCTCTCTCTCTCTCCTTCTCTCCCTCCCTCCCTCTCTCTCCTCTCTCTGTCTCTCTCTCTGTCTCTGTCTCTCTGTCTCTGTCTGTCTCTCTCCTCTCCCTCTCTCTTTCCTTCTCTCTCTCCTTCTCTTCCTCCCTCTCTCTCTCCTTCTCTCCCTCTCTCTCTCCCTCTCTCTCTCTCTCTCTCTCTCTCTCTCTCTCTCTCTCTCTCTCTCTCTCTCTCTCCTTCTCTCCCTCTCTCTCTCCCCCACCCCCACTCCGTCCTCTATTATATTGCTTTGTAAAGAGTCAAGACTAACCTAGGGCCATGCCATTTCCTATTCCATTGGCTCCCTCTTTGCACAATGCATTTATCAGGTATCAAGGCACAGCCCTGAAACATAACACGTACACAGATAGAATTTGATTAGTCTATAATATGAGTCAATGCCACCCCACTCTGTGATAGGGCAATGGAAAGAGGACAACATTTGTGGATTCTGATTCTAACTTTGCCACTTACTTCATAACTAGTTTGAGCAAGTCAACAATAACATCTCAGAACCTCAGTTTCTTCTTCTATAAAATGAGGGAGCGGGACTTGATGACCTTTCCATCTCTAGATCTATGATACCACAATCCTAGCAACAGGATTAGGAAGGCTTCTGTTCTATTTTGTTTTTTGTTTTTGTTTTGTTTTGTTTTTGTAGGGCAAATGGGGTTAAGTGACTTGCCCAGGGTCACATAGCTATCAAATGTCAAGTGTCTGAGACTGGATTTGAACTCAGGTCCTCCTGAATCCAGAGCCAGTGCTTTATCCACTGTGCCACCTACCTGCCCCTAGGTTTCTATTCTAAAGGTCTATTTCCATACTAAGTGTGTCATTGCTGCTATCACCTGTCTTGACGGTACAGACCAATAAGAGAGGACCAATATCCTCTACCTCCAAATTTATAGACATGAGCCTGTTATAGAGAAATCCCTCCACCACTGCGGATGTCAGACCATCTACAACTTAGAAGGTAAATCCTAGAGAGTCCCTTTAGGTACACAGAGGTTCAGTGGCCTGGCCAGGGCAGCTGGTAAATTTCAGATTTTGGTATTTGAACCCAGCTTCTCCTACATAACTTCTGTAGGCTGGACATCCAGGGGAAACCCAGCAACAAGGCCAAGATTCTATAGGTCCAATCTCTTCTATCTGGCATGAACAAATATGTGAAATCTGGTCATTTTAACCTAGAACTATTCAAGAGAAGACCTAACATGAAAGAGATCTATATAGAAACTGAAAAAATGTTTTAATGCATGAACTCTAGTGAAACCTCATATACAAAAAACATGAAATCATATCATTACAAGATGAAATTGACTACCTGGAAGCCCTGGAAAGGCAGAAATGCTAGTGTAACCAAAAGACTATCTGGAGAGGGGGACATCCTGTCTAGGTGACATGAGTAATTCGGTTCTTGGAAAGCTGTGTTGTCTACGGTAGAGAAGGAGATGACATTAGTTTCTATTATAGTTTACAGGTTTCTACCTCCAAACCAGGGATGTTTTTAGCCAGTATCCTATTAATAAGCAATAACTCATTCAATAATTTTTTCTATCCAATAAATGATTATTAAACACCTCTGCACAAGGTGCAGAGCTGAGCCCTGGAGATGTAAAGATGAAAAACAACACAATTACTGCTCTCAGGGAAATGACAATCTCATTGAGAGGGAGAGAAGTGATATGGTGATCATTCTTGTGCAAAAAAGGAATTCTAACTAGCAATGGTAATATCCAGGATACTCAGCACAAAATTTACCCCCTAATCAACTTTTTAAGAAAAAAATTGGAAAGGTGTGAAAAGATTGGGATGGGAGAAGAGGCCCTGGAACAGCAGCCCCCATAGAGAGGAGGTGGCTATAAGACACTATGAAGGCCACTGCCATGGAGGCCTGGAGGCAGAAGTAGGGAGAGGGAAGGAGGAAACTCACTTGGGGTAAAATCATGGGAGATGGGATAGGAGTAGGGAGAAGAGGAGAATGGGAAACAAGTCCTCTACTAGTTTTCTGTTATAATTAGTCTTAGCAGGGGCAGCTAGGTGGTACAGTGGATAAAGCACCGGCCCTGGATTCAGGAGGACCTGAGTTCAAATCCGGCCTCACAATGGATACTTGCTTAGCTGTGTGACCCTGGGCAAGTCACTTAACCCTCACTGCCCCACAAAAATAAAAAATATATAATTATTCTTAGCAGATATGAGGCTCTTAACCTGGGGTCCATGCTAAGATTTCAAGGAGTCCATGAACTTGGATGGGGGGAATATCACATCTTTATTTTCACTAGCCTCTAATTGAAATTTCATATTTCCTTTGGTTATTTGAAGAATAACCAAATAATAACCATTATTTCAAGAAGGAGCCCATAGGCTTCACCAGACTGCCAAAGGGAGTCCATGACACAAGAAAGTGAAAGACCCCTGTACTAGAGACAGACATTCTTAAAGTCAGGGGGACTTGGTTCAGGACTTTCCTCACGCATATACTGACTGCATGACCTTGGACAGGTCACAACCTCTCAATGTCCCCAAACAACTCTCCTACAACTGCTTGGTTCCAGACAAGCTAGAGTCATTTACATTGGCAGAGGGAAATTCTTCATTGGGAGTTCTAAGAGCTAGTAGTAACCTCTAAATTCCAGTGCCCTGGGCAAAGTCCCAGTTGTCCCACCCTAGTTATGTGTCAGTACACAAATAAATATGAGACAAAGGAAAATGTGATAGGGGCAAAGGACACAAAGTGCCCTGAGGGAAACCACTATGTTAGGAGAAAGGCCATCCCATTCGGGACAGCTGTCATGGGAGGATGTCAAGTGTAATGTAGAAGATCATTTATCAAAGGTATTGTAAAAAAAACCTCATTCTTCAAGTGGAAGTTACATTAGTTTGGAAGAGAGATGGCTGGTGATGGCACAACATGTATACAAATAACGAGATCATTTGAGGAAGAAAGAGCTAGCAAATGCAGGAAATCCCCAATCCTTCCATCAGTGGGGGATCCTCCAGCTGTATTTTCAGTAGAAAAGGGCACTCCTAGGGAAGAAAAGGAGGAATGTCCCTTCTACATTCCTCCGTCACCCACTACATCACCCCACTACCTTGCTAACAGCATTTAAAACTAGATCAGCTCTTAGGGCTCATCCTGGCTACCATCCACATAATATAAAAGAGAACCTGGGGGCAGCTAGGTGGCACAATGGATAAGTCACCAGCCCTAGATTCAGGAGGCCCTGAGTTCAAATCTGGCCTTAGACACTTACTTGACAGTTACTAGCTGTGTGACCCTGGGCAAATCACTTAACCCTCATTGCCCCCACAAAAAGAGAGAGAGAGAAACTGCTCTCTGCCCAAGTCTTTCCTGAGTCAAGGCTCAATCATTTCTTCTGAAAGCCTGTTAAAGTAGTTTAGAAATAGTATGCAAAATTCTATCATTCTCTTGCCCCTATCCACCTGTCTCCTGATCACAATGGACAATAAACTACTCCCTCCCTACACATTTGGCAGACTGCCTGCCATAGTTGCTTCAGTAGCTGGGGGACAAGGCCTGGAAGTACATGTATGGCCCAGTCACAAAGGAAGCCCCCTGCCCCAAATTTCAGCTGGTCTTTGCGCAGCATTTTTAGCTTCTTTCATAAACACTGAAACTGTCCCAAATACAAAGGTGTCTTCCCCTTCAAGAGAACTTTTACACTCAGACTTTTCTGGACCAACGCCAGTCTTCTTTAGAAACAAGTAGGTCTTTATTTTTAAAACACACACACAGACACACACAATGTGACAATCGGCAACTGTCTGAGTTACGGCCTGTTGACGCACAGGACATCATGCCAAGACAGGACTGAATTACATCCCCCCTAGCCTGCCACCCACCTCAGTTCCTATCAACAGACAATGAACACTTTAGGGGTGGCTGCCCCAGTAAAATAAACCCAGATCACCCAGCAGCCAAGGTAAATAGATGTGCCTGGCCACCCTACTCTGGACTCCAACAGGCTGAGGCTTCTGTTGGCTCCGCCGATCAAGGAGGAATGACAAACAATATTAGATCAAGGAGTTCACCAGCCTGCCTGTACAACAGAATCACTCACCCAGAAACCCCTTCCCCTGTCAAGATGCCCAGTCAGATTCATGCCAGTCAGCCCAAAGAAAACCTATATGCCACTGTACCTACTCTAAGAGAGAGACCCATTTCCCCACCAGAGCTCCAGACTTCCAGGGGCTGGTCACATCATTCAGTGAGCAAAACTGCATGGGATGTCAGAGCTGGAAAGAGCCACCTGGGTCAGCCCATACCTAATCACGAATCCCCCTACAACAAAGCTGTCACATTGTTAGTATATCTTTGCTCCAAGGCCTCTGGGGAAGCCTCTCCCTCCTGAAATAGCCATTCTACTTTTAGACGGCTCTAATTGTTAGGAGATTTTCCTGACAGCAACCATAAATTTACCTCTACAGTTTCTATTGATTCCTGCTGGTTCTGCCTTCTGGGTCCAAGCACAACACGCCTAGTCCTTCTTCCAAAGCACAGCCCTTCAGGACCTAAAAGCAGCTACTGCGTCCCCTCTTCGTTCTTCTCCTTGCTTGGCTAAGCATCTCCAACTCTTTCGAATGACGCTTACGTTGCATGATCTCAAGGCCCCCTCACCATTTGGTCACATGCCTCTGGATAAGGTCCAGCTTATTCGGATCCCCAGTGGACCTAAACTAGAGAGGCCAGATCACTACAACATATTTTAAGTCAGGTTAGGCAGCTGTCCCTCCGATGGCTATAAGCCCACCCCAACCCCAGGAGCACCAGACTGTCCATCCATGATCCTGGCCCCATGATCATCCACCCACCCTCCCCTCTGTGGGCAGACGGCACAGAGACAAGTGAGAGGCATCTCCCTTCTGTTTGCACTGAGATCCTGTGGCAAAAGGCACTGGGCATCAAGCCCACCTCCAGGACCAGAGGAGCAGAATCATGGCCTGAGAGACCGTCTCCAAACGCTAGATTGTGATTCCGTCAGCTTCGTTGTATCTCCTCGGGCAAGAAACTGTTCAAACCATGTTTCAGGAAAAATGGGAGACATCTACATGCAAATACCCAATGGACTGCTTTGGAGGGGGGTGGGGAGGAGAGGTCTGGAAGGGGTCCAGGCCCCACAGAGACTCTCTCCGCATGACCCCATCCTAGCAGAGGTCTGGCTCTGGAACGCTGACCATCAGCAGAGGCAAAAAGGAGGACAATGAAGAAAGAAAACGGCTGCCTGTGGAAGCCCATTCTCTCTACTCTTCTTGCTGGCCCTGTTCCTGAAATCTTGCTCCTCTCCTGGGGCCACCCAAGCTGGCAGGGACTCGGGATCTTCAACCCAAGAACCTCAAAGGGTCTTTATGAAGGAGTATTACATTCCCTGACTCTGCTGGCAAGGAAACTAAGGTGTGGAGCAGTAACGTGAGCAGCTCAATGGGTGGCGATCTTTTTTAGGACAAAAATATGTCACTCTCTGAGACGAGAGAGAAGGAAATACCCAGAAGCATCCCCAAGGGATACACAAACTCCAAACCCTAGTTAAATTAAGCTTATGTCGAAGGGGTAATTTACTGCCCCATAAGTTTTTATAGTCTTACCAGATCAAAGCAAATAACTCAGGTTAAGAACTCAATTCAGGCAACACAGCATGGTATCTCACATTGTAGGTCACCCCCTCAACCATGCCAAGTAAGGCAAAAACAGCCAAACCTCAGGGCTCCTACCCACAGACTCTCCACTGTGCTGGCCAATTATAACTCGTGGGACTAAGCTGAATAAGGGGCAGAGAGTCAGGCTGTTAAAGTATCAACTGGGGGGAGGGCTGGGTAGAAGGAGATGAAGCTAAAAACAAAAGGAGATGAAGACAGACAGAGGTCTGGACTATATATGGCCCATGCTTGCCTTCCGGAAATAAACATTAACTAGTGGCATTAACCCCCTGGGGCTAAAGGCCTTTGGATTCTTCTCGGTTTAATTCCAACTCTTCCCCCAATCCATCTCTTACAAAATAAGGATGGGGGGGGGGGGGGTTAAGTTGATTTATATATCCTGAGGTTATGAGGATTGAAGAAATGAAAAAACTAGAGTACCCTGATAACTTTCTTTTACAAAATAGATGGGTTCCTGAAAATATGTGTGTGTAAAATTGGGTTTTAATATTAGTAGAGCCTGTAGTATGTAGCAAATAGAGTAAATTATCAAGAATTTGCCATAAACAGTAGCTTTCTTAAGCATCAGGGAATGAGCTACCTTAAATTCACCATCTCTGTCATGGCCAAAGTAGAAATAGAAAGAAATGCCAAGCTGTGTTGACTTCGTCTGGTTTGTGTAACAGGCAGGATACATTTGGAGCCTTGTTTTTCAACAAGAAAGCCTCTCAACCGACTTCATGGCTTTTCCTGGGGATTTCCACTTCTGGATTGCTGTCTTTACCAGAGAGGTCCTGCCCAGAGATATCTATGGTCAGATAAGAGTAAATATGTTTTTCGAGAGGTGTGAATTCACAAGTCTCTTGGGACTTTTGATCCCTGTTGGAGTTTCCCATCAGATTTCTGTGTTGATGAATTGATTGGCTTCCCACTTTCTCTAAGTCATTGAAAACATTACATTCTTTGAAGATTTGCTGAAATGTCCCAAACTGATCATCCTGGGGAGACCATGGTCACATTCAAGTGGCAAAGACTACAGTAACTGTTCAGTTTTCTCCTTTTCTATATCTCTACTCCTACAAGCTAACTTCTCTTCCTCAGGGGGAATCCAGGGAAAGCATGTGAGAATTCAGTCACCAAGGCAGGTTCATTCATCCTCAGAGTCTCAAAGGTGCACTACACTGGGGGCCCATCTCCAGTAGAATCCTGGTCATGGTCAAAACTTTTCTTAACCAAAGGTTTCCCAAAGTCCACTGCTCACTTACCACCATCCATCCATCCATTAGGGTGACCTACAAAATGACTTCTACATGGGGGAAACTGGGTGCCGCAGTGGAGAAAGCATCTGCCCTGGATTCAGAAGGACCTGAGTTCAAGTCTGGCCTCAGACACTTGACACTTACTAGCTGTGTGACCCTGGGCGAGTCATTTAACTCTCATTACCCTGCAATGATGATGAAATGACTTCTATATAACTTCAGAAATTATCCATGATGCCACTACAATGGAAATGGACTTGGAATCCTGACGCTGACACTTAAAAGCTACCTGACCACTACTCAGTCACATTATCTCTTCAATTCTCAGTTTCCTCCTCTGTAAAATGAGACTAATAATAGTCATTAATACTAATGACAGTACTATGGTCTAGTGGGTAGAGCTAGCCCCATGCCCAGAAAGACTTGATTTAAGCCCTGCCCTTGAACATGCTGACTATTTGACCTTGAACAAGTCACTTAACATTTAAGCGATCCAAGCAGCTCTCTAAGACTAAGTTTCAGAGAAGATACATTGACCTCTTCCTTACCTGGGAGCTAATTTCATATAACAGTGAAATCCCAAGTCTGGCCATTGTCCCCATGACAGTACGGTACCTAGCTCACAGGTTGCTATAAGGTTCAAATGAAAATATGTATAATTTGCTTCTGCAAATTCAAAAGCACGGTTGTTGTAAGTGCCAGTTGTGATTATTATTGTCCAGAATCTGCCATTCCTTTCAGTCCTTTGCTATTGGTAGGTAAGGAGGAAGGGGCTTCCCCAGGTGGAGAAGACTGGTGAGCAAGCTCCCCTAGCAAATGCCATGGGGCTGACATCTGGGAGTTTCTCGGGCATGCTATGGCATCTTTCTTTTTTCCGGGGCATTGAGGGTTAAGTGACTTGCCCAGGGTCACCCAGCTAGTAAGTGTCAAGTGTCTGAAGTCAAATTTGAACTCAGGTCCTCCTGAATCCCGGGCTGGAGCTTTATCCACTGTGCCACCTGGCTGCCCCTGCTGTGGCATCTTTTACATGAGATTTTCTCTCCCTTCTCCTCCTTAACTTTGAATTTACTTTATACACATTTGGTATTTGTTGGGGTGTAAGGCATCTTCTCCACCAACACCACCCCCCAATATAATGAGAGCTCCTTGAGATGAGAGAGTCCCCAGGGCCTACTTCATTATCAGCACACAGCAGGTGCTTAATACATGTTTGTCACTTAATTAAGCTCCTTGAGAGCACAAGGTTTTATTTATGTCTTTGTATCTCTAATACCTGGCATTATGCTTGACAACATGCTGTAGGGGATGAGACATGGGAATAGGAGCCAAGTGGAACTGAGTTCAATCCCATCTCAGATCCTTACTCATGGTATAACTCTGGGCAAATCACTTGATTTCTCTGTGACTCAATTTCCCAATTTATAAAATGAAGGGGCTGAAATTAATGGTCTCCAAAGTCCCCTACCCCTGAACTCTAAATGATTGTTGAATGAATGAATCCTAGGATGAAAGTTTCATGAAGACAAGATAATATCTTCTCCATATTTGTTTCACCCTCTCACACCCCTCTGACACTGTTATTATTATTACTCAAGATGCTATTAATGAGGGCAACTAGGTGGCATAGTGCATAATAGAGTGCCAGGCCTGAAGTCAGGACAACTCCCTGACTTCAAATCTGACCTCAGATACTTACTAGCTGTATGACCCTGGGCAAGTCACTTCACCCTGTTTGCCTCTGTTTCCTCATCTGTAAAATGAGCTGGAGAAGAAAATGGCAAATCACTGCAGTATCTCTGCCAAGAAAATCCCAAGGGAGGTCATGAAAAGTCAAACACAACTGAAAACAACTGAACAACAACAAAAATGAATTGTGCCTAAACCCAAACCCCTCAAGATGCAAACAATCATTCTTTGTTTGTTTGTTTTGGTTTTTTTTGGTGGGGCAATGAGGGTTAAGTGACTTGCCCAGGGTCACACAGCTAGTAAGTATCAAGTGTCTGAGGCCAGGTTTGAACTCAGGTACTCCTGAATTCAGGGCCAGTGTTTGATCCACTGCACCACCTAGCTGCCCCACAATCATTCTTATATGACACAGATCCAGTGGAAACACAAATCCAGTGAATCCCCACACTGGATCTGGAGTTGGAAGACCTGGATTCAAATCTCAGCTCTGCTCTCTGTTACCTATGTGGCCTAGAGCAAGTCATTCAAGATCCCCGAGTTCAGTTTTATCTGTAAGAGGGAGGAAGGAGGTTGGTTCAATGACTTCTGAGGTTCTTTTAGCTCTAAATCTGTGACTAGGAAGATGCCCCTCAACCTGCTCCTCCCCCTAACTTCTCTCTATTTCTATTCATGATATTGCAATCCTCCCAGATGCCCAGGCTGGAAATCTCAAAGTAATGTCTGTTTCTCCTACTCCTCCCCCCACCGTCTCTCACATCCAACCAGTTCCTACGCCCTGTCCTTTCCATCCTGACAGCATCTCTCCCATTCTTGCCTTATGGATCTCTCTCCACAGCATTCCTAATGAAAATACCTCACTCAGTCTCTCATCTCTTTCCACCTAAAATGTAATAACCTCCAAATACCTCGAACTGATCTCTGGCCCAATTCACCCTCCATTCATTCATTCATTCATTCATTCATTCATTCATTCACCTCCATATACCTATCAGACCATAAAGAGAAATAAGGCTGGAAGGGTTCATTGGCCACAGATCACAGAGAGCTTGAAATGCCAGACAGTGGAGGTGGTTTTTTCTCCTCAAAGCAACAGAGAACATAGCCAGTTCTAGAGATGAACAAGGCAATCTCCCAGAACATAACAAGGGACACTTTTAGCATAATGTTTTATTTAATGCCAGAAAATGGTGCTCTCTATGGTAAGTAGGCGTTTATTTTGTTATAAGTTAAATTGCATGCATTACAGTAAAAGGTTAAAGCCTCCAGTGACTAGACAGAAGGAACTGCAATTTTCAAACCCTGCCTAGAAGGCACAAATGCCTTGTCTTGATCTGGGCCCAACTAACCTGCCTGTATTTCAGACCCTGAGCTTGGCCTGACCTGCCTCTTCTTTTTTGTTTTTTGTTTTTTGTTTTTTTAGTGAGGCAATTGGGGTTAAGTGACTTGCCCAGGGTCACACAGCTAGTAAGTGTCAAGTGTCTGAGGCTGGATTTGAACTCAGGTACTCCTGACTCCAGGGCCGGTATCCTATCCACTGCACCACCTAGCTGCCCCCCTGACCTGCCTCTTCTTAATCAGTAAAGGCTACCTACTTCTTGGTGTTTGCCTTGACCCTCCTTCCTGTTTCCCACCTCTGACAACTTGAAGTTTCTCAACACTTGTCTCATCTGGTCCACTTGGATTCCCACACTGCCTTCTGCTCTGATGTCTGGTCAATGTAAGCTCCATTTCATGATATGGCCCTCCAAGTCCTGGCATTCACCCAGGGCCCTCTGCCCAAGGCTATCCTGGGGTCCCAGAGGGATACCAAGATGCAATATCACTTTTTAGTAGCAGATGCCACCCAGGTAACTTCTGTGAGAGGAACAAAAGTGGCCTAGAATGCCTTTCTTCTGAACATAAGGATGGGAGGATCTTCCCTGGGCACACTTCTCAGCACCTGGATGCCTCCAAACTAAGGTCAAAACCCAATGGAGGGGCAGCTAGGTGGCACAGTGGATAGAGCACTGGCCCTGGAGTCAGGAGTACCTGAGTTCAAATCCGGCCTCAGACACTTAACACTTACTAGCTGTGTGACCCTGGGCAAGTCACTTAACCCCAATTGCCTCACCAAAAAAAAAAAAAGGAAGATATTGAGGAATGGAGACCAAGGGAAGACCTCTGAAAACACAGGACATGCCTCCCACCCTAGAAAAGTGGTAGCCTACAGATACAAAATGAGGCATGCAGTGTTAGACATGGCCTCATTGCACTGATTTCCTTTACTTAACTGGGTATCTTTGTAATAATCAACGGTTCTACTGGGGGAAAAATAAAGTAATGAGGAAATTACAAGGATGGTTTTTTTAAATCATCAACAAAAATTTTCTCTTTTTTTTTATAAGAAAGACCACACAAAGGGAAGTATGAGACAATGCTTTGCATTTTCCTATCCATATATATGTGTATCTAAGTAGGGGTGTGCTGAAGTCAACTCTAAGCATAAGAGAGCCAATTGTCAAATTTTCAGTGAAATTTATTCTTCAGAAAAGGGCAAATGATGCGAATCAGAGCTTTATTTATTCTTTTGTTGATTGACTAGACATTTTTAAAATGGTGTATAAAATGTGAATGAATGATGAGACCAGATTTAAAAGTGTGTCACAATACATCTTTCCTGAGAGCCTGTTATTAAATGTTTACCAGCACACCACTATGGATCCCCCAAGTGGAATACTCAAATCCTTGAGGACAAAGATGTCCATTTGTAAACAGCCATTTGCACATTGTCTCCTCCACTGGAACAGGAGCTCCTTGCAGGCAAGGACTGCCTTTGCCTTTCTTTTTTATCACCTATGGGCCTGCCACACAGTAGGCACCTAATGAATGCATGTTGACTGCCTCTCATTCTATCTTCAGGTGTAGTAGACAGATATGCCTAGGTTCAGGAAGGCCTGAATTCAGGTTCCACATCTGGGTTACATGGCTCAAGTGGCCCTGGGAAAAATCCCTTCACCTCTCAGTATCCCCAGAAATTAAGACTTTAAGTGACATGAGTTTCTGGCTCCTTACACCAATGGAATCACAAGATCAGACCTCGCCTCACCCCACCCTCCCCACCCTCCCCCCCCAAAAAAAAACCAACTCATGGAGAAAAGAGTGAAATAGACAGATGCCACCATGGCCTGAAGGTGATTATAAAACATGGGTTTCTGGAAGGTCACCTTTTTTAAGGTCATGTTGCTCCAGCTTTTGATGGGTATTTGACCTTTCAATCTAGTCACACTGTTTCCACCCTCTTCACCTTCCTCCACCCCCACCCCCACCCCCATCTCAGGCTCTCAACCATTTCCTTGCAGCAACCACATTAAGTTCCAAATCTTGCCACTGGGCTATGCTGCGCCCCAGAAAACCCGAAAGGCCTCTCCTTTGTGTCCCCCAATACTGGCATCCCTGTGCCCAGGATGGTGCGGGGGCACTAGGACAAGCAGCACAGTGCTTGCTTCCACTGAGTCCCAGGGCCCCTGATGAGAATGCAAACCTCACACCAACCAGCTCTCTCCCCAACTATGTCTCTTGGACATAAACTCACAAGTTTTCAATTCCTCTCCACTCCCTTACAGCTTCCTCCACTGTGGGTAATAAGAGTAGAAGGCTCAGCCTTGAAATAAGACCAGGGAATAGGTAGAAGATGTGAGCAGCTGCATGGCTCTGCAGCCTCAGGTGTACAGGCCAGAGGCAGAAAGTGCTGGGCTTGGAGTCGAGAAGACCCGAGTTCAAAACCTACCTCAGACACTTATTTCCGATGTGACTCTGTGACTCCTTTCAACTCTCTGGGCCCCAAGCGCCCCTGCCATTTCTAATTCATCATTCATCCTTTGCCCACATACTCACCAGCTGGCATAATTCTCTGGTGGCCTCAGCTTTCTCACCTGTAAAATCAGGAAGTTAGACTAAAGTAGGTTATTCCTAAGGTTCCCTTCTGGCTGTAAAATTCTATGAGGCCATGAATCTCTGATACATTCAGTTCTGAAAATTACTTAACCAATACAAAATGAATTATCAGTTACCTCAGGTGGGGATATTCACTTAGTGGAATTTCACTTTTACCCATTTAATTAATTACAGCCGTGATTCAATTTCTATGGACGTTGACAAGAGCTTTGGACTTGGGAATCGCTGAGGATCCAGCCGCGTGCTAGCTATTCCCCATCTGTGAAATGGGGGTGATACTTGCTCTCCCTACCCACTAGAGTTCAGAGATCATCTGCATCTCTGACAAATGGTCATCCACTCTCCACTTGAAGACCTCCAGGGAGAGGAAATCCACCACCTCCCGAGGCAGGCCATTAGAAAGGTTCCCCCTCCCCCCTGATAGCAAGCCTCAATCTGTCTCTCTGTGACTTCCACCCACTCCTCCTACTCCCCCTACAACCCTAGCAAAGCAAGACAAGTCAAATATTTCTTCTGTGGGACAACTGTCATTTTCCCTTTCCCTTTGCAAACCCCAAATCACCATATCATTTCATGAGCATGTTGTTATCAATACATCAACAAGCATTTAAGTGGTACCTACTATGTGAGGGATTTGGAAGGTCTCAAGGGGGTTTACATACTATTGTGAGGGAAAACAACAAGTACACATATAAATATATACAAAACATAGTCAAAGACAAGTTAATTAATTTGGTGGCCATTATTGTGGGCAAGTCACAACCTCTCTAGCTAAGCAACTTGTTGCAGTGAGGTACCAAATTGCTTTGGTAGAGGAGAGTTTTCTCACTGGGAGTTTCACATATCAGTGACATCACAGGTTCAGTCCTTTTCCCATTCCAAATATAATTTTAGTAGTAGAGAGAGAGCATTAATAGCTAGGAGAAAACTTTCCTCCCAAAGGCTTCCTTTGAAAGGAAGATACTTAAAGGAAATTAAGGATTCTAAAGGGCATGAGGAAGGAAACAGAAGGAAGAGTTCAAGAAGCAGCTCTTAATCCAGTGTGGCCAGAATGTGGAATGAATGGAGGAGAGTGACCTGAGCTGAGCCTGGGAAGGTAGGGTGGAGGCAATTGTGAAGGATTTTGCCTGCCAAGCTGAGGAGATGGTATTGCAAATGCGCTCTCCTCCTCCCAAAGAAGTCACCACTGAGGGCTCCCCACAGCTCAATCCCTGGTGCTCTGCTTTTCTCTATATATACCCCAATCCTTGCTCACTTCAAGACCCATATTTAAATCTCTGTTTAAGAACCTCGTAGGCCTCACTGAGGAACTGATCCTATGATCACAATATCATACCGTTTTAATTCTGCTCCAAAAATGTCAAATCAAATTCTATTAAGGACTTCCCACAGAGCTGAAGACCTATAATCAAAATTAAAACATTGAAAAAAGAATAAGGAGAAGAGGAATACCACTAACCACTCAACCACAATACGGCTTTCCCAGAAGCAGCTTGGATAAGCCCAGTCCCAGGAAATGAATTCTGAGAAGATGTGTCAGTCTTGCCAAGAGGTTTCACACCCAAGAATTACTGGTCCTACAGGGTCACAGGGAGCTGTGCACTTGCTTGATATTAGGAAGAAAAGAAATCCCATAGAAGTAGAATTTCTTACACAAGTAAAACACCAAAGGTATGTTGGTTTGTTGGTTTCTATGAAAATGGACACAAGTCATGAAATCCAGTAGTCTTCAAGCCGAGTATCAGGTCAAATGGGTTATGGAGAAGCTTTTGGTGGGTCTGGGAAGGTGGCAATATCTTACAAATGAGGAATTATGAAAAAGCTATTGAAGAAAAGCATCAAAGAAAGGAGTGATCTAAAAAGATGGAGCCAATCATACGGTGAGAGAGAAATCAGTGGGCGGCTCACAGGCTCACAGGCTCCACAGGCATCCCTCCCCTTGTCCAAAGAATTGAAGGAAGGCTCTTGGAGCCTTGAAAGGACACCCTGCGGTGAACTTGTGGGAAGACCTGGAGGAAAGGCCTGGAGGGATTGCAATCGGCATCATTGGAAGGAAATTCTACATTGACGAGATCATGGTTCCTTTGGTTTTCAAGTATTTTTAGAAATATTTTAAGATATACCATATGCTTCCCCAGCATTGTAAACAAAATGTTAACAAACCAATTCAATAAGCATTTTTCAAGTATCTCTTAAGTGATGAACACAAAATGTTAAACAATCTCTGCCTCAGGGAGCTTACGGTTTATGTCGTTGCTGTTGTTGAGTCATTTTAGTTATGTCCAACTCTTCGTTACCTCATTTGGGGTTTTCTTAGCAAAGATAAGGTAATGGAGGGGTTTGCCATTTTCTTCTCCAGCTCATTTTACAGATGAGGAAACTGAGGCAAACAAGGCAAAGTGAGTTGCTCAGGATCACACAGCCACTAAGTGTTGGAGGCTGGACTTGAACTCAGGTCCTCCTGACTCCAGGGGCTAGCGTCAATTCCGCCTCGCAGCCCAATATTCTATACACATTTATTAAACCTTTAGTCTATCAGACTAAAGAGACAAGATCACCAAGTGAAATGTAAAGGGCATTATTGTGAGCAGGGGAGAAACAAAGACCTCAGGGAACATGGGTAATACAAGAGAAGGAAGGAAATCTCAGAGGGGGAGGCATAGACACCTGGAAGGACGGGAAGAGGCCTCAAGAGAAGAAAGTAGGATTTGAGGTGAATCTGGAAGGAAGTCAAGGAAACAAATGGGTGGAGAATCATTTATTAAAATACTAGCACTTCTCCCCCCAGCTACTACCCCACCCCCACCTTCCTCCCCAACTCCACCCCCCTCACGGCCCCTTACTCCAGCCACAGTCCAGCAGGGCCTGCCTTGCCTTCAGCATTCCTCTGGCAGCAGCCTTGTCAGCTTCTGGTGGGGTTGGCCAGATCCTCTGCCCCAGGATCCATTCCTATAGGGCTTCAAAAGCTTCTCCTCAGTTGATCCGCAACTGCCACTCCAAGGCTTGACCCTGGCATTAGCAATCAGTGCTCTGTGCCTCAAGGAACAGGTTGGAGTAACATCGCCAGGGGTCCTCAGGCAAGCAGTTGTCACAGTGGATAGATAGGCCTATGGACCCAGAGTCAGGATGACACAGGTTCAAGTGCTGTCTATTTGTATGACCCTGTATGACCCGCACCTCTCCTTGCCTCATTTCCTCAACTATTAAGTGGAGATAGTGATAGCTTCTACCTGCCAGGGTTGCTGTGAGGATCAACTGAGAGAATATTTATAAAGTGCTTAGCACAGTGCTTGGCATATAATTAGCATTTAATAAAAGCTTGTCCCCTTCCCCCCTCACCCCTTTCTTTCTCTCATTGCGCTCGCTCGCTCGTGCTCGCTCTCTCTCTCTCTCTCTCTCTCTCTCTCTCTCTCTCTCTCTTTCTCTCACCAACAGGTTCCAGTTTCAAAAAGTCTCTCAGTTAGTACTCTTTGGTTTTCTCTGGGATGCAAATTCAGCTCAGTTGTAGCTGTGTCTAGGCTTCAGGCCCTGTTTCCTGGTCTCTCCCTAGCCTGGGGCTTCCTGCCTTCCCCAGAGAGAACCCTGGTCTCTAACTAGGCTCAGTCTGTTCTTAGTCGGCTTTGTGGTTTTCTATTCTCCCAGGTGAGGCCTGGAAGAGCCTGGCCTGCCCGGGCCAGACGTAGAGTAGGCTGAGGTCACGTTCATTTGCATCACACAGGTTTGGTCTGACCCTTTGCCCTCCTCACTCTCTCAGCTTCCTCCACTTGGAGGGCAGGGCGTCTCCCAGCTGAAGACCCTGCTCCTTCTAGGAGTGGGGCAGCAGAAGGAGCTCAGGGGGGCATCCCAGGCCCAAGTGGACTCGGCAGCAACTACACAAACAGGGGGAATTCCTCTTCTCTCAAGTGGAAAGAAAAATCCCCAGAAGCAGAGGGAGGGAAGAGAGTTTTCCGATCCAGTCTTATGAAGGTGACCTAAGCCAAGGCTGCTGGTGATTGCCCAGCTGTAGCCACTCCTGCAATTTGCTGCAAATCCAGCTTTTCTCCCTTATCATCCAAAGGATGGGTGGTTCTGAATTCAATTGAACCAATTTTACTAAGTACCTACTATGTGCAAAGCTTTGGGGATACAAAGACAAAAATGAAACAATCTCTGTTCTGTAGAGCATTCTTTTGAATGATACAACTTCTATCCAGACAGATATATTGTTGTTGTTGTTTCTCCTTTTTCTCAAAGATGACCATGGCATTGGGGTGATGTCATAACTTGCACTGAATTGGATTTAAGTGCAAATTCACCACGCTCACTCTCTCCTCCAGAGCCATCTGGGTCCAGTAGTGAGATATATATATATATATATATATATATATATATATATATATATCAGGATGACTGGCAATGGCTGGGGAAGTTTAAGGCTATTAGGGTTAAGTGACTTGCCCAGGGTCACAGAACCAGTAAGTGTCTGAAGTGAGATTTGAACTCAGGACCTCCTGATTCCAGAGCCAGTGCTCTATCCACTGCTACACCTAGCTGCCCCCCAGGCAGGTAAATACATTAGCAACTAAATGTACTAAGTAACATTAACAAAAGGAGTAAGAAAGACCTCTCATTGAAGGTAGCACCCAAACTGAGCTTTGAAGGATGCTAAAGGACTCTAAGAGGCTGGTGAAAAAGAAGTACATTCCAGGCATGGGGGACAGCCTATACATACAAAGGCAAGCAGGAAGGAAACACAATTCCAGGAACAGCCAGTGAGGCATTTTGGCTGGAATACAGAGTATATGAGGAGGAGGTAATATGAAATAAGTCTGGATGGTTAGGCTGGAACCAGACTGAGGAGGCTGAAATTTATCACAGAGATGGAAGATCCTGAAGCAGGATAATGATATAGTCAGACTTTGCTTTTGGAAGATTATGTTGGTGGCTGCAGGGAGGGTGGATTGGAAAGGGGAGAGAAGAAAAGCAGGGAGACTCATTCAGAGGCTGTAGCAACAGTCCAAGGGACGAGGGTATGAACCAAGGTGGCTTCCATGAATGGGACAGCTATCATAGCAGTAGAATATAACAAGACACAGCAAATGGCCAGATATTGGAGTCAAGGGAAGTTTAAAAAGTCAAGAATGACTCCAAAATTATGAATCTAGGTAACTGGAAAGATGGTGATACCCTCAATCTGAACAAGTAAGTTTATAGGAGGGAGTGGATTTAAGCAGAAGATATGATAGTCGACAAGCATTTTCTAAGTACTTTCTAGGTGCCAGGCATGATGCTAAGCCATGGGGAGCCAAAGGAAGGCAAATCCAGCCCTTGACCTCGAGGAGCTTACAATATAATGGGCAGCTGATGTTCTAAATGCCACATTTTCATCCTCAGCTTTCACTATCTTACACTAAAAGGAAGCTCTTAATCCAGAGAAGCAAATAAATAACCAAAATATCATTGATTTTAACCACATCACTGTGAAAAGAACACTGGACATTGGAGGTCAAGACACAGGCTTGAATCTTGACCCAAGCCAAGATACTCCCTGTGTAACCCTAAGCAAGTCACTTTCTCTCTTCCAGAATCCACTTCTCCATATGCAAAATGAAGCTGTACTTAATGTCCTCTAAGGTCCCTATCAGTTCTAAATTGATGGCTATAGTGTATTTGGGGGGGAGGGTTGGGGGGGGGAGGGTTGCAGATTTTCTCTCAAATAAATATTGGGAAACACTTCATACAAATAAAATCAGATCTAAGCAATTGGGAAAATATTAATTGCTCATGGGTAGGCAGAGCCAATATAATAAAAATAACAATCCTAACTCTCAATTTATTTATTTAATACCATAACAATTAAATTATCAAAAACATTTTATAGATCTAGAAAAAATAATAAAATTCATCTGGAAGAACAAAAGCTCAAGGATATCAAGGGAATCAATGAAAAATGCAAAAGAAGGTGGTCTAGTAGTACCAGATCTCAAACTGTATTATAAAACAGTAGTTATCAAAACAATCTGCTACTGGCTAAGAAAAAGATGATCAGTGGAATAAAATAGGTTACACTATAGTAAATTACTATAGTAATCTAGTATATGATAAATCCAAAGATACAAGTTTTTGGAACAAAACCTTCATTATTTGACTAAAACTGCTGGGGAAACTGGAAAACAGTATGGCATAAACTAGGTATAGACAACGCCTCACACCATATACTAAAATAAGGTGCATAATTTACACATAAAGTGTGATACCATAAGCAGATTAAGAGAGCAGGGAATAGTTTATCTGTCAGATTTATAGATGGATGAAAAATTTAGGACCAAAGAAAATATAGAAGTAGATATTTAGAAAATCCTAGAGAATCAACTAAAAAGCTACTTGAAATTACGAACAACTTTAGCAAAGTTGCAGGATACAATATAAACCCATGTAAATCATCAGCATTTCTATATATTACCAATAAAGTCCAGCAACAACAGACAGAAAGAGAAATTCCATTTAAAATAACTGGTCAATATAAAATACTTGGGAGTCTACCTCCCAAGAGAAACACAGCAACTATATGACCAGAACTACAAAACAGTTTTCACAGAAATAAAGTCAGATCTAAACAATTGGAAAAATATTAATTACTCATGGGTAGGCAGAGCCAATATAATAAAAATGATAATCCTACCTAAGTTAATTTATTTATTTAGAGCTATACCAATCAAACTATCAAAAATATTTTATAGAGCTAGAAAAAATAACAAAATTCATCAAGGATATCATGGCAATCAATGAAAAAAATATTAAAGAAGGTGGTCTAGCAGTACCAGATCTCAAACTGTATTATAAAGTGGTAATTATCAAAACAATCTGGTACTGGCTAAGAAATAGGTAGATCAGTGGAATAGAATAGATAGAAATTACACTATAGTAAATGACTAGAGTAATCTAGGATATGATACACCCAAAGATCCAAGCTTTTGGAACAAAAACTCATTATTTGACAAAAACTGGTGGGAAAGCTGGAAAACAGTATGGCAGAAACTAGGTATAGACCACCATCTCACACCATATACTAAAATAAGATCAAAATGGGTACATGATTTTCACATAAAGGATGATACCATAAGTGAATTAAGGGAGTATGGAATCATTTATCTGTCAGATTTATGGGCAGGGGAAGAATTTAGGACCAAAGAAGATATAAAGAATAAGATTAAATGTAAAATAGATCATTTAGATCATATAAAATTGAAAAGTTTTTGCATAAACAAAACTAATGTAACCAAGATTACAAGGGAAGTTGAAAACTGTGAAAGAATTTTTGAAACAAATATCTCTGATAAAGGCCTCATTTCTCAAATACATAGAGAACTGCATCAAATTGATAAAAATACAAGTCATTGCCCAATTGATAAATGGTCAAAAGACACGAACAGGCAGTTTTCAGACAAAGAAATCAAAGCTATCTATAATCATATGAAAAAATGCTCTAGATCATTATCGATCAGAAAAATGCAAATTAAAACAACTCTGAGGTATCACCTCACACCTATCAGAGTGGCAAATATAACAAAAATGGCAAATATTGGATGTTGGAGGGAATGTGGGAAAGTTGGGATGCTAATCCACTGTTGGTGGAGTTGTGAAAAGATCCAACCATTCTGGAGAGCAATTTGGAACTATTCCCAAAGGGCTATAGAACTGTGCATACCCTTTGATCCAGCAATACCATTGCTAGGTTTATATTGCAAAGACATACCCAAAAAGAGATAAATACCTATTTGTACAAAAATATTTATAGCTGCTCTTTTTGTGTTGGCTAAGAATTGGAAATCAAAGGAATGCCTATCAGTTGGGGAATGGTTAAACAAACTGTGGTATATGATGGTGATAGAATATTATTGTGCTATAAAAAATAACAAGCAGGATAACTTCAGAAAGGCCTGGAAAGATATATATGAAATGATGTTTTATGAAGTGGGCAGAACCAAGAGAACATTGTACACAGAGGCAGCAATATTGTCTGATGAAGAACTGTGAATGACTTGACTATTCGCAACAATACAATGATCCAATACAATCCCAAAGGACTATTGATGAATCATATTATCTACCTCCAAAGAAAGAACTGATATTGATTGAACACAGACTGGAGCATATTTTTCACTTTCTTTCATTTTTTTCATTTATTCAAGTTTTCTTATACAAAATGACTAATGTGGTAATATTTTACATAATTGCACATGTATAACCTATATCTGATTGCTTATTGCCTCAGGGAGGGGGGAGGAGAGGGAAGGAAGGAGGGATAGAATTTGGAACTCAAAACTTTAAATAAAAATGTTTTTTTTAAATATGGGATGAATCCATTCCTGAAATGGTAATGAAAAGCCCTACTTTCCCATTAAATCCCAGGAGAACAAGAAATAGTCTTATAAATCAAAAATCCTGGCTTCTTAGAAATACAGCAAACTTTTCAATGCATTGAGAAGAAAATTTTTTATTCTAAAATAAATTACACAGTATTACTATACTTCTCGAAAGATATAAATAATATTGCTAAAACAAAAAGTTATCTGAAACTATCAGGATGGAACTGTACAGGAAGTATGCCCTGATCCACTACTAAGATTTTCCCCAAATGAAACTACCTTAACTGTCCTAACTTAAAAGAGAATTTCTTTACAATCTCCTCTCATACTAACTTCTGATATTTTTTGCACATGGCTCATATCTAGACAATTTGAGTACTATGACAAAGCTCAATCTTATTTAGATTTTAGAGAATCTTTGAACAGGAGGCAAATTAAGGACTAATGGGATCTATCCTGAAACTTCCAACAAAGCAGAATTTCATACTGGATGCAGAAGTGACCAAAAAGAGAAGAGTAAATGTCTTAATCTCAAAGTCATTAACTCTGCCTGTCTCTCCTCCTCTTTCCCTCCCTCTCTCTCTTTTTTTTTGTAAAACTATGAGGGTTAAGTGACTTGCCCAGGGTCACACAGCCCTCTCTCTCCTTACCTTTTCCTCTCTCCCTCCTCTTTACCTCTTCCTCCCTCTCCCCTTTTACCTCTTCCTCCCATTCTCTCCTCCTTTCCTCCTCTCACTCATGCCACTCTTTCCCCCCTCTCTTCTCCCCTCCTTCTCTCTCCATCTTCTCTATTTACAATTCCAATCATTTTTAATTAAAGTTTTTATAAGGCAAAATAAAAGGCTTTCCTAAAGCAGGAGCATCAAACTCAAAAACTGGTTTGAGAACTATATTTTCCAAAAGAACAAAATAAAACAAAATGGTGGGGGGGGAGAAAAATACCTTTGAGTTCCCATCTCTACCTAGGGCAAGGGTTCTTAACCTTTGTTGTATCCTGGCCCCTATGACAGTCTGATGAGACAATGGACACCTTAACAGAATCATGTTTTTAAATGTATAAAATAAAATAGGATCACAAAAGAAACCAATTACACTAAAGTACAGTTACCCACTTACTTTTAAGTTCATGGCCCAGGTTAAGAATCTACAACCTAGGAGAAAGGGAAGGAGCCAGGCAGAGGTGGAGGTGGAGGCTGGGAATGGGTATGGCTTCATAATCTCCTTTGCTATCTATCATCTTCCTGCCATCATTCCCCTCTCACAACATTTCCCTGCTAAAAAAAATTCCAATCAACCCATCTCCTATTCTTCATTTAATACTACCACTGGCCTTTTCAGTGGGATAGTCGGGTAGAACAACTAAATTTAGAACCAGAGGCCCTGGATTTGAATCCCTTCTCTGCTTCTTCTGTGACTTTGGTAAAGTCATTTAAGTCTCTCTGAGGGTGGCTTTCCTCATCTATAATATGAGGGGGTGGCTGACTTCTAAAGTCTCTTCCAGCCCTACATCTATGACCTACTATATCATACCAGCCCCAAAACAATGCTTCACATCCTATCAGGCCATCCAATGAGAAGCCAGGGCCTACCTGGGCATCTTGCCATCTGCCTTGGCATTGCTCCCTTTCTGCCCACCTGGAACAATGACCCTACTCACCAAACCTTCAGAGACCATCCTCTCCCCCCTCCCTGGGAAGGGGAAGACACTTAGTTTCAGAATTCCAGTCTTTATTGGCAAATTAGTACAAACTCACCCAACCTACCACATCTAGCCAACCCCAGACCACACTCCACATCCCATCCAGTCATCCATTAGGAAACCCAGCCCTGTACTGTGATCTGGGCATCTTGCCATCTGTCCTGCCAACATGGGCAACCCACCTCCTTCTCAGCTCATACATACACCTCTTTGATGATATTGTTGTTTCTTGCTGGCAATTTGTCCTTGGCAATCGCAACCAACCTCAATATCTATCTTACTATAAACTCATGTACCGGCAGTCACAATTTCCCAGGACTTTCAAAAAATCCACCTCATAGTCATACAATCAGCCCATAAACACACATCAACACCAAAGTAAAAAGAGCATGACTAACCCCACCCCCATGACCTTTTGTGACTTATTTCCCCTTTCAAGGATTCTGCCCCTTCAGCCCACCCCCACCTCCAGCCAGAAACAATCTTTCCCTTTGTTTCTACTTCTCTTCTTCCCTTATGCTCCATTCTATATTCCAGCTCTATAGAAACGAAGTCTCCCCCTACCAGTTCATACACACACACACACACACACACACACACACTCAGACATATACTAGGTCAAGACTAAACTCCCCAGGAGTAGAGCACCATGTATTATTTACCTTCCATTTATCTTGGTACCAATGTTCTACATCTAGTATGTTAATAATAATATTAATGTTAATAATAATAATAATAATAATAGCATTTATAGAGCACTTTAAGATTTGCAAAGAACTTTTTAATGATTTCATTTTATACCCACAATGGCACTGGGAGGTAAGTGCTATTATTGTCACCATTTTGCATATGGGGAAACTGATGCACCTACCTCCCAGGACTGCAGTGAGGATCAAATGCAGCAACATATGTAAAGTGCTTTACAAATTTTGAAGTGTTGTCTAGATACTAGTTATTGGTAGTAACAGTAAATTTCAAGATCCTATATTCACAAAAAGACTTGCTTGCTATATTCTTAAGAGTCTAATCTGCTAGGCACTTTAATTTTACATCTAAGGAAATGTTTTGCATGTAATTTTTTATATCTAAGGGAATTTTTTGTTCTCTCTTGAACTTCCTAAATTAATTATTTTACATGTTATCTATGATCAATAAAATGCCCTCCCCTTTGTTGCCCCATCTCCCTGCCCCCACACCCCAGCTATTCCTTCTTTTTTTTTCTTTTTTCTTTTGCAGGACAATGAGGGTTAAGTGACTTGCCCAGGGTCACATAGTTAGTAAGTGTAAAGTGTCTGAGGTTGGATTTGAACTCAGGTCCTCCTGAATCCAGGGCTGGTGCTTTATCCACTGTGCCATCTAGCTGCCCTGATCCCAGCTATTGCTATGGAAAAATAGGATCCTCTTTGGAACAGTCCACTCTCTGATACAGTTTCCAATAGGACACTACAGGAAAAAACAGGGACAACACATCCTGAGGAAAGGTTTTTATTCATACACATACATGTGTAGATAGATAGATAGATAATAGATGGATGGATGGATATATACATAAACACATATACATATCTACATAGGTACATATAGTGATACACATAGATATACATATACTTGTGTGTACATATATGCAAAATGGTTAGATGCCACAGAGTAGGTAGCAATGCCTTAACCGTATGTGTTGTAAAGGCCACTAAGACTTCTTCCATCCTTATCAAGGGGAGTGCTGAACTGTTTCCACTAACAGGAGAAGGGGCGAAGGTGAGTCACTGGCGCCTTAAAACCAGTCGCTTCGGGCAGGTGGGGCAACCCGCCTAGGGGAAGGAAACCCTGATTTTAAACTGCTGCTGCCTTGCTGCTATACCCATATATGGGAAAGGCTTCGGGAGTTAACACCGAGGAAAAATCAGGAGTCAGAGTCCCTTAGGCAGTTGGATGTTGGACATCACATCCCTCTGGCAACTCCTGCAGCGGCACTGGTGCCAAACTGTATTGGCTCTGCCTCTCCTTTGGATCCACCAATGTCGTGGAGAGGGAAAACCTGCCGCATGGGCAACAGCTTGTTTTCCCTATTCATCCGCCCAGGCCAGCACCCTGGAGAGGACACTCCAGCTACTCCTCATGGGGTAGATACAACACAGGATGCGGCAGTTACCGGTTATAAGTCACTCAGGAACTGCAGCTCCTGTATCAGACTGCACAGCCACACTGTGGCCTGTGGCTCTTCAAGGCGCTGATCCATGGTCGTCCTCGACTGGTGGAGGCATACTACTACTACTACATATATGCAAATGCACATATGTGTATATGTATTATATATATTCACACATACACATATATTTTGTTTTTGTTTCTTGTTGCTGTGTTCAGATCTGGTGAAAGCTCCTTGGACTCAATAACTCAATACCTGAACAAGGATACACCTTTATAATATCCTTACCTTGTCCCTCTGAGTTCTTTAGTAAAACTTTTAACCTCTCTGGGCCTCGGCTTTAACCTCTGAAAAATACAAGAGTTTATCAGTGGTTCTCAAATATTTTTGGAATCAGGATTTCTTTATACTCTTAAAAATTATTGAGGATCTCCCAAAAAGAGCTTTTGGTCACGTGGGTTATCTCTATGAATATTTATCATATTGGCAATTGAAATTTCTTAATCTGCAAAAGAAACACATCTTAGTATTGTTATGAAAATAGTTTTGACCTCACAGACCCAGGGAAAGGGTTTCAGGGACCTTCTTAGAGGGTCTCAGGGCTCCCCAGATCACACTCTGAGAACTGTTGGACTAGATCACCTGGAAGGTCATCTACATGCTTTCTGATGAGTGGTCATCCAACCTTTGCTTGAAGAACAAAGAGAAAGAATCACCACCACCTGAGGCCCTACCCCAAAGCAGGCAGTCCATTTCATCCTGGAAAGCTTTCATTGCTGGCAACTTTTTTCAAGCATCTTTGCAATTTGCACCCATTGTTCTGCCTTCAGAGGTCAAACAGAATAACAAGAAATCTTCCATTTGACAGCTCCTTAAATATGTTAAGAGCATGATCGTGTCTCCAATAAGTCTTCATCTTTTGCAGGCTAAATACCCCCCTCCCAGGTTCCTTCAGGCCATGCTCAGTTGGCATGAATTCAAGGTATTTTGACACCCTGATTGCCCTTCTCAGAATGAGCTCCACTATCACAATGTCCTCTCCTTTAATAGTAGCAGATGGAACTGAACATAATACTCTAGTTGGAGAAGAGCAAGACCATCCCACCCTCTTTCATCCTGAGGACACAGACTCACAGAGCCTCAGGATTAGAAGGGACCCCAAAGGCAAGCTAGCTCATCAAACCAGGTTTCTTCACTGATGCCACACTGTTGGTACACATGGAGTTTACAGGCCCCTAAAAGCTCTAGATTTTTTTCTGCCCTAACTCTTATCTAGCCTCATCTCTTCCATTCTGCTGACTCTTCAACCCACAATGGTTATAAACTCCTGGCCACCATTCAATCAACAAATATTTATTGAATATTTCCTATGCCCTAGGCATTGTGGAGAGATATGAAAATGATTAGTCTAGTCCCTGCCTCCCCATCCTTGACTCCACTGGAGTCTGTCCTCTCAGCACTAACCGCTCTCCTCACTGGCTCCCTCCACCCTTCTTCCACTTTGGCTTGCTCCCACCATCGGCTCGATCTGCTTGGCTGGGAAGTACTGTTGGAGAAAATCCCAATGCTGAACAGACCTGGCTTTCTAGAAGTACTTGCTTTCCAGCTACAATTTGGCCCCATCCAGTACAAGACAAGCTTACTGCATCCCTCATCAATTCCCTGGCTCCCTCCCCATGGATGCTCTCCCAAGCCTTCTCCATCATTAAACCCCACCCCCCACCCCACCCTAGGCTCGAGGCAAACAACTCTGAGTCCTACATCTTGCCTGGATGGAACAAGGATATTGAGAAAAGCACTGTGAGATGAGTCAAAAAGCCATGGCTCTGGTCCCCAGCTCTGCAGCTAACTGGAAACATGATGCTGAGCAAACCACTTGCCTTCTCTATGCTGGCAAAGTAAAAGGGGTTCAGGTAGAAAAGGAGGAGGAGGGCAGATATCGAATGGAGGAAACCTTGCTAAATCATTCCGGCTGGCCTCTGATGTGTTCTCAGCCCCAGTCCCACCTCACCCCAACACAGAGAGCACCAGAGCTTCAGAGCCTTTTGCTTCTATATGTCTATTGTCTATACTTTTATTATCTTCACATTGATATGTTATATGTATTACTTTGAATAGTAAACTGTGTGATTCTATATGCACTAAAGGTATGCTACATTTTTCAGAGGCCAGTCTGTTGGGGTTGTTTTTCTAATTTTGCATCTAAGGAAATTCCTGTATAATTTCTCCATGTAATTCTGCTCTCTCTTGCCCCTGCCATGCCCATTTTCCATCAGTCCCAATCCAGCCCTCTGCTACTAGAGGCTACATTAATTAGACATCTTCCCAATCCGATTTCTGATTACTCATCAAAGCCTCCACATTTTAAACAGGCTTGTGTCCTTACCAATCTCCACATGATAATGATGGCACATAGTAGGTACTTAAGCAATGTTGACTGATTGATGGATGGAGGACTTTTAAGTTTTGCAAAGTGCTTTAGAAGCAAGATTCTTGTCCTCATGACTATTGGATGTGTAATTTCAGATGGAAACACTGTCATTCGTTAGAAGAAAAACTACCTGTTGGAAGGTGTGGTAAGCAGGGAAGAGATGGACCATTGCTAGGTTATGACAGTCATTGAACGATCCAGTGAGGCCTAAATTTGAGAAGTAGCATATTTTGTACCTTATGTGTATGACAGTTTTGGTGGGGGAGGGAGGCAGCATATCTTCAGTGGTAGCAAATCTTAGGACTTTCTGAGTATCGAATGAAGAGCCCTCTGACTGTCTGAACCATACAAAGAGGGAGTTTCTGAATATATTTAGGTATCTCAGAACTAAAGAATCAGTGTAGTATAGTGGAGTAGTATATGGCACTTAGGAAGACCCGGGGTTCATGTCCTGCTTCTGACAACTTGTGTCACCATAAACAAGTTGCTCCACTTCCCTGAACCTCAGTTTTCTAATCTGTAAAATGGAGACAAAAATATCCAGACTGCTTCCCTCTCAGGGTTGTGGAGGCTCAGATGAGATCATAGTGTGCATAAAGTGCTTTGGAAACCATTAAGGTCCCAAACAAAGGTTCTCATTAAAAGGGGCCTCCCTTCTGCCTGTTTCCATGCAGTAGCACTTCCTTAGCAAAGGCTCCAGGCCAGAGTCATGGACTGAACTTCCAATGTCAACTACTTGATGGCCTGGAGCCCATCTTATCTTTGGTTTTGGCTCTCTATCACCTAGCACAGAGCTGGGCACCTAGTAGGTGTGTGGGAAATGACTACTTCTGAATTGGTAGGGACCTGGGTGCCTTTATGAGCTCCAGAGAACAACGATGACAAAAAAGAATAAACAGCTCACACTTTTATGCCCAGAAACCACTGGATGCCATCCATGAGCTCATGTGACCCTCACAACAATTCCTCAAATAAAGAACCAAAGTATTTTTGTCCCCATTTCACAGAGGAGGGCATCCTGAAGGGCCTATCCTATTAGGTGAAGCCGGATTCCAACTCACTCCCATGGAACAGGTAACTTCTGTCTTTACTCAGGGAAGCCAGACTCCTACTGATCAAGATGCCCAGAAGGGCCTCACAGTGACTCAAGTTAAAAAAAAACAAACAGCAGACTCCACAGAGACTAGACCCTGGGGCTTCTTCCCTTCAGGAAGGACCTGGTAGTGGGCTACTGTTTCTTTCTTTTTCTTTCTTTCTTTCTTTCTCTCTTTCTTTCTTTCTTTCTTTCTCTCTCTTTCTTTCTTTCTTTCTTTCGGTGGGGCAATGAGGGTTAAGTGGTTTGCCCAGGGTCACACAGCTAGTAAGTGTCAAGTGTCTGAGGCCAGATTTGAACTCAGTTCCTTTATCCACTGTGCCACCTAGCTGCCCTGGGCTACTGTTTCTAAACACTGAACTGCAGCTTCCCATCCCACTCCACCTAGAGCTATGGCCCCATATATTAAGATGTGTTTATCAGATGAGGCAACATCTGATTGTTCACTAGGTATGAGCAAGGACTGGATAATGGCAGAGATGCAACAGGAAACCAATGTGAAGTGGCTGAAGAACTTGATCTCACCCTTCTGGGCCTCTGTAAAACCATTTCCCGGCTCACTGTCTCTACTAAGACCTCTACCACCTTCTTCCAAGTAGTAAGCAAGACTCTACCCCCTGGGTACCTCAGCTGTAATAGGACAGTTTTTGTCTCACCTTGACAGGGCCCACCCTCCACCACCACTTACTTCCCCATATGCTGCATAGCCTGACCGCTGTAGCCCCTTCTTCTGTTGTTCAGTCGTTTCAGTCTTTTCAGACTCTTCATGGCCCCATTTGTGGTTTTCTCGGCAGAGATGCTGAAGTGGTTTGCCACTTCCTTCTCCAGCTCACATTTTACAGGTGAGGAACTGAGACAGAGTGAAGTGACTTGCTCAGGGTAACACAGGTGAGATTTGAACTCAGAAAGATGAGTCTTCCTGACTCCAGGCCCAGCACTCTATTCACTGCACCAGCTAGCCACCCAGTCTCCTTCAAGCTCCTCTACATAACAACAATAATAATAGCTAGCATTTATATAGTACTTTCAAGTTTGTAAAGTACTGTTTAGATATTACCTCATTTCCTCCTCACAATGACCCTGGGAAGTGGGTGCTTTGTTATCACCATTTTACAGATAAGGAAACTGAGGCTGAGAAAGGTTAAATGACCTGGCCAGCATCACCCAACTAGTAAGTGTCTGAGGTAAATTCACATCTTCCTGATTTCGGATCCAACGCTCTATTCCAGTGTTTATTCATTGGCTTCCTTCATTATCTCCATTGGAAGGTAACTTGCTTGAGGGTAGGGACTGTCTTCCATGCTTGGCACATAGTAAGCCCTTAATAAATGTTCTGTCCATTCTAGCACTTAACCCTATGCCCAGAACAATGAAGGCATTTAAAAAATACTTGTTGATTAAGTTGTGGTATATGAATGTGATGGAATATTACTGTGCCATAAGAAATGATGAGCAGGTAGATTTCAGAAAAACCTGGAAAGATTAAAGTGAACTGATAATGAGTAAAGTGAACAGAACCAAGAGAACATTGTAGGCAATAACAGCAACATTGTGAGATGATCGACTGTGATAGACTTGGCTCTTCTCAGCAACCTAATCAATGATCCATGGCAATTACAAAAGACTTATGATGGAAAATTCTCTCCACATCCAGAAAAAGAACTATGGAATCTGAACGCAGATCAAAGTATATTATTTTCACTTTATTTGTTGTTATTTTTTTCTTTCTTGTGGTTTTTCCCTTTTGTTCTGATTCTTCTTTTACAACATGAATTGTGTGTGTGTGTGTATACATATATATAGTACATATTATATGTACTATATAAAACATATCAGATTGCTTGCCATATTGGGAGAGAGGGAGAAAAAACTGGAACTCAAAATCTTACCAAAATGAATGTTGAAAACAATCTTTACATGTAATTGGAAAATAAAATATAATACTACCAAGAAAAAATTTTTTAAATACTTGTTGATTGATTTATCCAACTCTCAAGAGTCAGAGCTATCCCTGGATTACTAGCCTTTATCAGATTATCCCCCAATTATCAAACTATCACTGTCTATGACAAGGAGGGCCCCTCCCAGACTCTAATCTACAGGAGTTGAGGGGAAGCCGTCAGCTTCACAAAATTATTTTCATTATCCCAAGATAATGAGCTACAGACCATCTAGGCAATTGGATGAAACTCAAATTGTCCCAAACAAGAAACAACCTCAAGCTGTCTCAGAGATTTGCTCAAAATTATTAACATTACTGATAGCTGCCCACTTTAGTCAGGTCTAATAACTCGTAAGAGTGGTCAGTTTACCTGCCTGAGTCGGTAATTACTAGGAAACCTGGCTCCTCATAAGACCTTCCAGGCTTCCTCAGCATCCCATGGTTTTCTGGGCATGATGGCTAACACTATATAAACTATACAGGGACATCAAGTAGATTATTCTCAATTCCCATCAGTGCTTCTAAACTTCCCTGGGCACCACCAGCAGCCTCTACCATGCGGGCAGGGGTGCCAGATCAGGCTGGAGGAGTTCTCCTCCCATCTCAGTGCCAAGGAAGCAAAGACCTGTGCCATGGCCAGAATTCTGCAACTAAATTAGTTCCAGATCTTGCATGCTTGGTATATCACTCGACATAGGTTCTACCAGAAATTCCAAGAGATCATTCTTCGGCATGGTTTATTTAGCCATATATCTGCCCTGACAGGACTTTAGTACTAGAGATATCTAGCCTGGAGAAGGGAAGACTTGGGGAAGAGGAGAGGGAGAGAATAGCTTTCTCCAAGTAAGGCAGCCATGAGGAAGAGAGACCAACCTTGTTCTGCATGGCCCCAAAGGGCAGAACTAGGAGTGATGCGTCCAAGTTTCAGAGGGGCAGATCTAGGTTTAGTAGCAGGAAAAACTTCCTAACAATTAACACTGGCACAAAGTAGAATAGTATATCTTGGGTGGTAGTGGGTTCCTCCTCAGTAAGGTAAGCAAGGAAAGTCTGGATGGAATGTTATAGAAAGGATTCTTGGTTAGTTTCTGATTGAATTCTATAGCTTCTGAGCTCCCTTATGATTCTATGCTCCTGTCACTACTGGTAAAGAAGAAAACCAAGGAATTCACTCATTCATTATTACTAGGCTATCCCTGGATTACCAGGCTATATAAGGTTATTCCCCAATTACCAAACTATCACCAGAACCTGATCTAAAGGGGTTAAGAGAAGTCCAGCTTTTCACAAAATCAGACTGGAAGAAATGGGGGAGAGGGACAGAACTCAGAATCCCCTGACCCATATTCCTAAGGAGATGAAGAATAGAAGGCCTCATTGCTGAGGCAGTGGGAACAACAACAAACATGAGCATCTAGCCATTCTGCTTGTTCAGGTATTGCCTGCATACGGCCATCCCAGAGGGAGATCAGGTATCTGGGCAATATCTTGATCTACTCTGCTGACCTCACACCACATGCTCAAGCAATAGCAGAGTACTGGCAGCAAGAAGTCTGCACACACCAAGTAGACACTAAGCTGATGAGTGCTATTGAATCAGCAATAACAGCGGCAGATTGGCAGAGAGTGCAAAGTGCTTCCCTCAACAGAACCCTGTGAAACATGCTGGACAAGGAGATCATTGATCAATGATTTTAAGCCCATTAGAATCTTAGAGATCCTCTCCAGTCCTACCCACAGTTTCTTGACCTTCTCCATGTCCTGAACCCCTTGGCAGAGACCCTTTCTCAGAATTGTGTTTTTCAACTCATAACATAAAATATTTCGGATGACAAAGAAAAAAAAAATATATATATATATATATATATATTTGCAGGGCAGTGAAGGTTAAGTGACTTGCCCAAGGTCACACAGCTAGTAAGTGTCAAGTGTGTGAGGCAGAATTTGAACTCAGGTCCTCCTGAATCCAGGGCCAGTGCTTTATCCACTGTGTTACCTAGCTGCCCCCCAAAATGTGTTTTTTAAATAAGTTCAATAGACTCTAGATAAAAACAAACCCTGATCTAATCTGACCCTCTTATTTTACATATGAGGAAACTGAGGCCCAGATAGGGGGAATGGTTTGACTAAGCTCCCACATTGAAGAAAGGGCAAAGCTGGAACTTGCTCTCTAAAACTACCATTCTTTTAACTATACTAGAGCTGCCTCAAGTATCCCTATTCTTATTTTAAACAACAGGAAACAGATTTAGTGAAATTAAAAGACAACATCCAGGGTCGCAAAAATAAAGCGTTGAAGCTAGGACTTGGATCTAGGTCCAAATGTAGGCCCAGTGTTGCTTTCACTATACTACACACAGTGTTTCTTTGTTGGAAATGAACTTTAAAAAGCATTCAGGGACCTCAAAGAGCTTGCATTTTCAAGGAAGAACAGTAAAGGCTAACTAGAATCAAGGTGAAAAACAATTCTTAAGAAGAAACGAGTAGAAAGGAAAGCTTGCCAAACGGGAAGGAGCCATCCCTCAAAGTCTTTTTTCTGTGTTCTCATCCTCTCGACCTCTCTGCTGGGACACAATTAACCATCCCCCTCTGCCGTGAAACTCTCCTCCCAAATCTGCTAGGCCTTCCTAGCCCTCTGCATCTTCCTGCCTGATGACCAGAATACCACAGAACCTTTGAACTAGTGGTTCCACAGCTGGGTAGAGATCCCAAGGAGGTGAATGACAGAAAGAAGGGGCCTATATACAATTTTTAAAAACCCTCAAAACAATGTGGACATACATTTTTGGATAAAAAAATGAAGTACATCAGTAAAAGACATATTATTACAAGGGAAAAAATGAAGAATATGAAGAATTCAGACACATGGGAAGAACTGTATGAACTGATACACAGTGAAGTCAAAGAGAATATACAATCTGACTAAAAATATAAATGAAAAAGAAAAACCACTAAAATACAGACAAGTTCATATTAACTATGCTGTCACCAGCCCTAGATTCAGGAGGACCTGAGTTCAAATCTGGCCTCAGACACTTGATACTCACTGTGTGACCCTGGACAAGTCACTTAACCCTTATTGCCTCCCCCCCCCAAAAAAAACACACCAAAAAAACTATGCTGTCACCAATCAATCCTGATCCCAGAGAACAAATAAAGATGCACATTAGATGGTAGGAGACCATGGTAATTGAGTGTTGTAAACATTGTCCAATACAGTTGCTTTACTATTTGGTTTTACTTAACTACTTGTGGTGTTGTTGTTGCAACTGAAGATTCAATAAGTGTGGTAAATAAATGGGAAAGGGCAGTGGTGAAATAAATACACAAGAGACCTCAATAATATTTTCTATAATAAAAAAAAGAATCCGATCACTTATCTATGAAATGACCACCAGGTGCACCGTCATTTTCATTTTTAATGGGAGGCCAGCTAGTTGCTTACAAGAACTCAAAGAGTTGGAAATATATGAAACTAGGTTTACAACCCAATGAGCCCTAATTAACTATGACTATTATCTTGCCTCCTTTCCATACTTTTTGCCTTTTGGAACCAATACACCAGGAAAATCATTTTCCTCTCAATAATAAGGGGCTCTCAAGAAATAGCGCTTGCTATTTGTCCTTTGTTCTTGGAAAGGACCATGACTTCAGGACACAATGTCAATGACTTGCAATGAATTGGATTTAAGTGAGGGAGGGCTGTGGGAGGTCACCAACCTCACTCTTTCCTCCAGAGCCATCTGGGTCCAGTGACAAGATATACATCAGGATGACTGGAGATGGCCCCGGATGCAGAGAAATAATACTACAATGAGTGGAAAGAACATTATACTTGGAATCAGCAATCCTTGGCTTACAAATTCCAGCCTTGCCCCAACTAGCTATGTGACCTTGGAAAAGTCATTTAACTTTCTAAGGCCTCAGCTCCCTCTTTTATAAAATAAGGGAATGAGAATAGATTGTAGATTTCAGAAATGTGGATAAGGAAAAAAACCACATCTTTATTTCAATATAATTGGTTTCCTTTATAACCCTACACATTCTATTTTATGCATGTAAAACATGACTTTCAGAAAGGGTACCTCGGCTTTACCGGACCACCAAAGGGGTCCAAATCACAAAAGAAGGTGACGGTATCTAAGGTCCCTTCCAGCTCTTCATCTTCTGCTTTTATGATAAGGAGTCACATTCATGAGTCTGCCAGAGCTCAACGATTGAATTTACCTGGTTCTTCTTCCTCCTCTGAAATGGAGCCAGAGTAGCCTCTCCCTTCAAGGGGCACTAGGAAAGGTAACTTATAGAAAGTGATGGTGGTGGTGTTTGTCCAGCTGCAGACTAGGGCTGAGAAGCTGCACACTAATCCTATCACGTGAGGATTTCTCTGCACTGCTCCCCCTCCATCCCTCAGCCCCCACTGCCAGCCACAGTAACTCATGAAAGCATCTACTCTCTAAAGCAAGGCTTGCATCAGTGTCAGGAGGACACTGTAGCCCAGTATCCAGGAAACCCTTGATACTGAAAGTACTTTCTAATCTGGTTGGGCAAAGTTATCCCTTTTTTATGGCTCAGAAGTCAGGGCTGCTCTGGATGCTGCCAAAATCCATCCTTCCCAGAAAGGCAGGAAAAGGCAAATGAGGTAGGGGTGGGGGTGGGGGGCAGCTTCTTATTCTTCTCATCAAGCTGTCTCTCTCTGTTACATACACAAAGCCTTCCAGTACTTCAAAGGAAACTTGGGGAAAATAGATCTGAGCCTTTTAGACAGGGGGGGATGGATGGTCAAGTGAGTTCAGGACTTAGAAGACTTACTCTCCACCCCTCTCCACCATCCCCAAGAGACCAATAAAAAATGTTTTTGTGGTTCCTGAGCCCTGGAAGGAGAGGGAGTGTGTGAACCCTGCAGCGATGCATGAGAAAACTATAGACACGGGTCTCCAACAGCCAGGCCTCGGTTTCTGCCAAAGGACAAACACACAGAAGGAATGTTGGAAGCAATTAGCAAATTCATAGACCTAGTTTTGTTCCTGGCTATTAGGAAGAAGAGTGTAACCTCCTTGAGGGCAGAGGCTGGTTTGGGGGTTGGCTTTGTTGTTGTTTTTGGTTTTGGTCACCCCAGCCCCTAACACCTTAGGCTGAACGGAAATGAATGTATTACATTATTAAGAGGCAGAATAGCAACAGTACCGGAGCACTGGAAGGCCTGAATTTCAATCCTTCCACGGACACGTTCTAGCTGGGTGACCACCGATAAGTCACTTGACTCCTCTGAGCTTCACTTTCCCAATCTGTAAAAGGGGGTCAACAGTAGCAGTTCCCTCATGGAGTTAGGATAATCACATGACATCAGGGAATTGGAGTGCTTTGCAAAGTGCCATGAAGGTACGTGAAATTCCAAGGATCATGTGAACACAGGATTTAGAACTAGAAGGGACCTGAGAGGCCTTTTGAGTCCTACCCCTTTATTAGATGAGAACGCCAAGTCTCAGATCAGTTAAGTGACTTGCCCACTGGCAAGTGCCCCAAATCCTGCTGACTCCAGATCCGGCCCTCCATCCATTATACCACATTGCCTCTCGGAAAGCATTGTAATTCTATCTCTAATGGACCTATTTTCAATGCTAATATTTCTACTTTTAAAGGAAGGATGCCCCACTGTGTGATGTACCAGGATAGAAGTAATTCATACCAAAGATGTGGTTGTATAACTACAATGCCCTTGGGACCTCCCCCCTACCTCCCACTTTTTCCTGACTTGCAAAGTCACAGAACCCCAGAACTAAAAGGGATTTGGGAGGCCACTTAACCCAGCCCATTCCCAACAACCTCAACAAGTGTGCATCCACACTCCTCCTGAAATGATGAGAAAGTTCCAGTCCCTGAAGCAGCCACTGCACTTCTGGACAGCTCTTCCTGCTGGAAGTTCTTCCTTACCAGGGAGGTAGAATCTACCTCTTGACCACTTCCCTCCATCACTTGTGGTTCCGCCCTCTGGGATGAAGCCAACGACTCTGGCCCTGCTTCTCTATGAGCACCCTTCCCAAAGCTGTCGTGTCTCACCCTGCTCTGCCACCCGGCCCCCAAACTCCTCTAATCCAGATTGAACAAACCCACTTCCTTCACAGATACTTAAGAGGCATGATCTCCAGGCCCCTCGCCATCCTGGTTGCCATTGTCTAGACACATTCCAGTAGTCGATGGCCTTCCCAAAATGGAGCACCCAAGATTGAATATTCCAGATGTGGCCTGATCAGGGAAGGATACAGCAACATGATCATCACCCTCCCCTATCCCACACTCTGCCCCATCCCCAGTCCTGGACTCTATGCCCTTCCTAAACCCCAAGAGGCACTGGGAGAAATAATTGCTTGGCAGAGAGTAATCGGTGCTGATTGCCCGGATACAGACAGGATGAGCAGCTAGCTGCATAGTAACCTCATTACAGGATGGTTTTTAGTCTAGCCAGAATCATCCATGAAACCTTTCTCACAAAGTAAAGATCTACATCAGTGTCAGGGAGTTACCAATTTGATGAAGGCCCAGATAGTCAGTTGATAGACATGATTAAGTGCCTATGTGCCAGGCAGTATGTATCTTTGGAGTTACAAAAAGAGGCACAATGGGGCAGCTAGGTGGTGCAGTGGATAAAGCACTGGCCCTGGATTCAGGAGGACCTGAGTTCAAATCCAGCCTCAGACACTTGATACTTACTAGCTGTGTGACCCTGGGCAAGTCACTTAACCCTCATTGCCCTGCCCCCACCCCTCAAAAAAAAAGAAGAAAAAAGAGGCACAATGCAGTCCCTGCCCTCAAGGAGCTCACAAGATAGTGAAAGTATTTTTATGCCTCCTTTTTAGGTCTTTGCCAGAGACAACACACCATTGACTCATACAGAGCTTAGAATCACCTAGAAAATAGTATGGAGAGTTGGCTGACATGAGTGTCCACGATGAAATACAACAAGTGAAATTCAAAACCTGTCACTATTTAACCACATAATGACTGGTCAAACATCTTAAATGCTCATTTTCCCATTATTAAAATAGGCATACAACCATTGTGTGTAGGTAACCAAGATGTTAAGTAATTACCATCAAACATGAGTAGTAAATGAGCCAAGACCTGAGACCTCCCTTCCCCTACCACACCTCTCAATTTCCCCAGCTTTGCAAAGGCCCAAGCTCCAGATGCGCACCAGCCCTGGATTCAGGAGGACCTGAGTTCAAACCCGGCCTCAGACACTTGACACTTACTAGCTGGGTGACCCTGGGCAAGTCACTTAACCCTCATTGCCCCACAAAAAAAAAAAAGAACACAGGATCTAAAGTTGGAAGATAACTCAGAAATCCTCTTGTCCAATCCCCTCATTTTACAGATGAAGAAACTGAGACCAGAGAGGACTTTTTTTTTTTTGGAACCCAGGTCCTTTGACTCCAAACTCAGTATCCTCTCTACTACACTACACTGTTAGTGTTTAAGGATTTTTAAAATCATGTAATAAAAATTCCAATTTCTACTTGAGTGGCAATATGCATAGTGGATAGAGAGCTGGTCTGAAAATCAGGAAGACCTTGGTCCTAGCAACCCCACCTCTGACACCTACTGACCATGTAGCCTTAAGCCAATCATGTTACCTTTTAATGAACCTAGAAATTCTCTAAGACTATAAATTGCAGAACAGCTGGGGACTTGCTTTGGTAGAGGGTTTGCTCATGGAGAGTTCTCTATACCAATAAAATCCTAAGTCTTGACCAACTTCTACTTAGAATATGAGACAACATAATCATACCTGATTCTGGTATAGAAGCTACCTTCACCACCCTGTTAATGACTTAGTTGTTGGGATTCAGCTTCCAGAGGCAGAGACTAAGTGACTTGGACAGGATTTTTTAGCTAGTAGGTGTTGGAGGCAGGATTTGAATTCAGATCTGCCTGATTCCATGCCCATCATTCTAATCACACATCATGATGCCATGTTCTTTCTAGGATAACTGTAGCAATGAGGGAAGGTGGGGAGGGCAGACTAAGAACACTGTTTCTCAGATGCACTGGGACAGCCCCACCCTCTCTCAGCTCCAGATTTCTTCCTTACTAAATCTCTCTTCAGGTTCAAAGCTAGCCTGGTGGTTGGGCTCCAGAATGTTCTCAGTAAATTACCATAGATGCAGAAAACCTCTCTACCTCAGAGCCAGAATTGGGAAATCTCTTCTCCCATGGACTCAATTGTCCTCTCTCAATCCCAAGTTATGAATTTATAGACTTATCTTAGACAAAATCACTATTACCGAACATGTATTTGTTTTTTTTGTGGGGGGCAATGAGGGTTAAGTGACTTACCCAGGGTCACACAGCTAGCGGCCATGTAATTTATTAGCAATATCAAATGACATAGGAACATAGATAAACATTTTCCAAAGGCAATATGGAAGGCTATGACAAACTTATGGCCACTTCTTTGACTTTCTCCCTTTATCTACCCTACCCTCAGCCAGCAGGTCAGTTGGGACTGTTGACAAAAATGGTTGAGATTTAAAATCAAAGAGGGAGTAGCAGTGAGGGAGGGGAAGGGCAGAAAAGAGTGAACTTCACTCTCACCATCTGCCCCAACTTCAGTTTGACCTGGTCTCAGTTCCAAGCTACTCCTGGCAAGTGCCTTTTTTCTTGCTTGTCAATCTCTAGTCTGTTCAAGCCCTCCTCTGACTTCTCTGCCTTCCCTCCCTGCTGCCCTAAAGCATGTTAACAATCCCTTCCTCAGGGCCACTACAGTCTGCAAACAAATTGAACTTTCCTGAATTTCTTGGAATAGTCTAGGCCAAGGATTCTTTTTTTTTTTTTTTTTGCAGGGCAAAAAACTTGCCCAGGATCACACAGCTAGTAAGTGTCAAGTGTCTGAGGCTGGATTTGAACTCAGGTCCTCCTGAATCCAGGGCCGGTGCTTTATCCACTGCGCCACCTAGCTGCCCCTAAGCCAAGAATTCTTTATGTCCCAGAATGGTTCACCAACGTTTCTATTTCCTGAGAAGGTCCTCCAACATCAGTAATCATGGGCTGTGGCTAAAATATTCATATAACCTTTTTTAAAAGTATTTTTAATAGGCAATGGGTCATACGAGGAGTTCAAAACATCTTCACAAAGACCAACAGTATAAGTAAGAGTAATAATAATTATATTCTATGATCTAGTTTACTCAAGCCCCATCCTGATTTCCTAGATTAGACAAGTTCTAATGACTTGAACCCTTGGAGGTCAGGGCAGATTCAGGGTGAGAAGAGTGCATAATTCAGGATAAATGAAGACAAAGAAATTAAAAGTAGGGGGTGAAAAACCCATGCATGAACTTTTGTGAAAGCTCTAAAATTTTGTTTCAAATTACCATTATTTTAGACCAAAATCATAAACACCATTAATGCCGTCTGCTTCTAAATGATGACGAAGCAGTGAACTCTAATGGCACAGATAGCTCTCATGTGATAAGCACCAGGAGACTACCAGAAGAAAAAGTTCATATGACTTGCTTGGATTGGTTTTTTTTAAGTTCACAGGATCCATAATCATAAGATTATAGACTTAGGGTTAAGAAGGAGCTTAGAATCACCTAGTACAACTCCAACGTGTTACAAATGAAGAAGCTGAGGCCAGAGGGATTATGACTTGCCCAAGGTCACAAAGTAGGTAAAAGAGACAGGATTCATAGGACTTAGAGCTGAAGGCCCTCTTGAGGTCATCTGATTGAGACCCCTTACTTTACAGATGAGGATACTGAGAGACTCCCAGAGACCAAGTAATGTGTCCAAGGCCACACAGGTAGTATTGGAGTCCGAATTTGAACTCCAAACCCAAGGGTTTTCTACTAGACAACTGCTATTCATAGACACAGAGTGACAGAAACAGGGAGGGAGGAAAGGAGGGAGAGGGAGAGAGAGGAAGAGAGAGAGAAAGAGATTGGCTGATTCCACCATTGTTCAAAGTATTCCAGAGGCACCAGTAGGTGTGATAGAAAGAATTCTGGAGTCACAGAAGCCCTGAGTTCAAACCCCCTTCCCTGCCACTTACTACCTGGGTGACCTTGGTCCGGTCACTTCACTAGGTCTCAGTTTCCCCTTCTAGAAATTCAGGTTTTGGATTAGATAATATCTAAAGTCACTTCGAGCTCTAAATCCTACCATCCAAATTATCCTAAACATGATTATCTGATTAAATACTCTGGGGAAAGTCAAACACCTTCCTTTCACCTCTGTAACCTACACCCTTAATCCTCTCCTGCCTCTCTAGGGACTTGGACCCATCAATTAGCCTTTGGCTTTCTTGAATTTTCTTGAATTTTCTTTGAATTTTCTTGAATCTCTCCCCATCTTCTGATTCTTTGGGGCCTAGAAACACTCTCAGCTCTCTGCTGTTATAGACAACAAGGAAAATTCTTGCCTTGACCCTGTTCCATCTAAGCCAGTGGCCCACCTCTCTTTCCCTTTAGTGCCAAACTTCCAGGGTCCTCTAAACTAACCATCACCAACTCCTCAGCCCACCCCACCCCTCACTTCTCAATATCGGCAGTGGTACTTTGACTGATTCCATTCAGCTCTGCTGCTTAATGTGTATGACCTACTAGAATGGAAGCTCCCTAGAGCAGGGCTTCTTAAACTATTGCCACTCGGGAGCCCTTTTCCCCCAAGAAATTGTTGCACAATTCCGGGCATATAGGTATATAAAATAGGTAGACATAACCTTTTATGGTTGTCCCCACATTCAGTTACGAGACCCCTTATGGGGTTGTGACCCACAGTTTAAAAAGCTAGGGCCAAGAGGAAAGATTATTCCATGGTTGTTTCTGCACCCCCATTACCTAGCACATGTTGTTTAATACTTTTTTCAGCTGTCGGATGTCCTGTGACCGAATTTGGGATTTTCTTGGCAAAGAAACTGGAGTCATTTGCCATTTCCCTCTCCAGCTCATTTTATAGATGAGGAAACTGAGGTAAACAGGGTTAAGTGACTTGCCCAGGATCACACAGCTAGTAAGTGTCTGAGGCTAGATTTGAACTCAAGAAGATGACCAGGGGCGCAGTGGATAAAGCACTGGCCCTGGAGTCAGGAGTACCTGAGTTCAAATCCAGTCTCAGACACTTAAGACTTACTAGCTGTGTGACCCTGGGCAAGTCACTTAACCCCAATTACCTCACTAAAAAAAAAAAAAAGAAGAAGAAGAAGAAGATGACCACCTGCCTGGTACATAGTAGGTACTTAATAAATGCTTATTGATTGACCTTAATCTTGTTAATAACTGTGGGTATCATTTTCCCAGTCAGCAAAATGAACTGAATAGACAAAAAGCTCTCTAAGGTCCCTTTTAACTCTAAAGCATACAGACATCAGAATGAACATCATTTTTTTTCAACTGCCTATGGGATATCGCCCCCTAAATTCCCTGCTGCTTTAGGAAACCTCTAACTTGACATATCTGGAATCAAACTTATCAACTTTCCTTCAAACCCTGCCCCTACCTACTGTCTTTTCTATTAAACCACCTTTCTCCCCATCACCCAAGCTCAAAACTTGAATCTTCTCTGAAGCCTTTCTCACCTCCCCAAACCAATCACTTGCCAAATCCTGATTCTTCCATCTATAGTTTCTCCGCCTCCTCTCCTGGTTTTTTCCATGGCTGCTGCTCTAGTTCAGGACCTCATTATATAGCTTACATAGACTACTGCACTGGACTTTTACCTAGCCTTCCTTCTTCCAACTCAAAATCCATAGCTTAGCCTCCAAGATCCTCCACAATCTGCCTCCAGCCTAATGACACACCATTCTGGTACCCAAAGAGCTAATTCCCCCAAATTTTCCTGTCTTTTCCTGCCTTTATGACACACCCTGCTTCTAAAATGATGCCCCCCCCCATTTCTACAAACTGAAATCCTACCCTCCTCCAAGATCTCACCATCATAATCTCCCCAATCTTAAATGATCTCCCATTTCCTGGATATCTCACAGAAATTTGCTCCCCTATCTACTTATTTGTTATGATGATGATTTGTGTCTTCCCTACTGAAATTTCAACTCTTTGAGAGGGGGATGGAGGCAGTCAGGTGGTACAGAGGATAGAAGGCTAGACTTGGAGTCAGGATGACCTGAGTTTGAATCTTGCCTCAGACACTTACTAGCTGTGCCACCCTGGACAAATCATTTAACTCCTTTCAACCTCAGTTTTTCCATCTCTAAAATGGGGATTAACTGTCTCAGTGTTGTTGGGAGACTCAAAGGAGATAACATGTAAAGCATTTTGCAAATTTTAAAGTGCTATATCAGTGCTAACTATCATTATGAAAGGTTTCATTTAATTCTGCTCTGTAGCCCTCCCCAGTCCTAGCATAGTACCTTGCCCAGAGATGGTACTTAACAAATACTTACTCCAAGGTTCGTACCACATTTTACTTAAGAGAAGTATAAAAAGGACCCTGGGGTGTGTCTTTCTCCACCCAACAGACCACAAGCCTGAAATGTAATAATATGTATGAAGCACTTTGCCAACCTTTTGGCCTTTGAAAATGGGGTACCAAGGAGTATTGACCAGGAGTTAACATCTTAGAGATGAGGCCCCCAAGAAAGAGAAGGGACTTCAATTGTTGTTGGGTTTTTTTTTAAACTGGTAATCATTGGTAATGAAATTATGAGCAAATGACTTAATCTCTCAGTATTTCCTTATTTCTAAAATGAGACTAATAGTACTTATATTATCTATCTCATAGGGTAGTAGTGAAGCTCAAATGAGATAATGTTGGAAAGGTACTCTGCAAACTCTAAAGCACTGTAGCAATGTCTATTCTTATTAATTATTACCATTATTATTACCATTATTGTTGCCATTGCTATTGCCATTGCCATTACCATTACTATTACTATTCCACTTTGAGACTATGGTTGCTTTGATATACTTGCTTCCTTCCTCCTGCAAATATAATTTTCCTGATCTCCTTTATGTGTTACCTAACCATACTTGATAGATTTTCTCCCATTACATTGTAAGCTCCTTGAGGGAAGGGAGTATCTTTTGTCTCTTTTTGTATCTCCAACACTTAGCACAGTACCTGGCACATAGCACATAGACTAGACTTTCATTAACTAAAGTTGAGTTGAACTAAAGAATATAAAACTGCCCTGTCCTGTTAGATATTCCAGAGTAACATAAACTCCTTGAGTACAGGAAAAGGTCACTATTTACACCCTCTGCACCTATCAAAGAAACTCACACAAAGCAGATGCCTGAAAATGCTTATTAGATTGTTCTGAACTGGACTGGCAAGATCTTCCTTCGTTCAATCATCATTCACAAATGTGTGGACTGTGGCTGAGGCTCCTGAAAGGTAGCTTGAGTCCCTTCACTACAGATTTAGATCGCAGATTATTATAGAGCTACCAAGTCCCAAAATTAGTTGCCATAGGTGAACTGGCAAATAGATGCCAAGGGGAGGTCAGAGAGTATGTCAATACTGCCCTTGGCTAAACCAGGCCAGGTCAGTCCTGCCCCTCTCTCCATTATCCAGTCAGTATAATGAATTACTCAAGAGATTATCAACCAGTAAAATTCTGATACCTCTAGAAGATGGGGAGCAAGAATTAAGAAAGCACAGAAGGGAAAAGTCTGGTCTTGTTCTTGGCTTTAGGATTTAGACCACCTCCTTGCCCTCCAAGTGCCTTATTTGCCAGTGACCTTTGAGGGTAGGGGTTTTAATCTTTATTTCAGTTCTTGGATCCCTTTGGAGGTCTGGTAAAGCCTAAAGAATCCTTCTCAGAAAATGTCAAAACAAAATACTGATGATTACAAAGGAAACCAATTATATTGAAATTCAGTTATCTTTTCTTGATTTCTCAATTGGGGAGGGGGAGAGGAGGGAGAAAAGGCAGATGTTTGTTTTTAAAAAAATTTTTTTTAAGGAATAGTTATCAAAACATTCATTGAAAAAAATTCATAGACCCCAGATTAAGATCCCCTGTATTAGTGTATAACTCTCATCACAAAGAATTACTATTTCCTAACAATTCGATCTGTTACACCACCCTGGTGGTCTTCAAGAAGCAGGCTGGGTGACCGTACGTTACACAGTAGGATGCTATAGTATAAAGATTGTTGGACTTGGAGTCTAGAAGAACTAAGTTCAAATCCACCCGCAGACTCTTTAGCTCTGTCTGAGGAAGTTACTTCCCCTCTCTCAGCTTTTTTCCTCATCTGCAAAATAGGGTCAATCAAAGCACCCCCCCCCCAGGATCTGATGTGATAATATGTACCGCCTTAAAGGTCACTGTTGTTATCTTAAACTACATTGGGAATTCCTGTTCAGGAACCTGTTGGATTATCAATACCCTGTCAGGTGCTTTTTAACTGATCCTGAAGTTCTATTCTTAATGAGCTAATATTTATTCTTAGCCTTGACGATCCAACTGATCAAAATGAAGATGAAAATACTTACAATACACCACAGTTTTCTTCACTTTAAAACATTACAATACGTTTTCCCCATTTGTGCCCAAGAGAAATTCAAAGCAACTGTTACATAAGGCAAAAGGCTGATTGGGTAGAAGTGGAGGGCAAGAAGGGGCTGGTGTGACAGGGGCCATACGGCTTGCAAGCTGGAGATATCCAGGAAGTAACAATGCGCCCCTGGGATTGTTCCATTACACAAGAGGGAAGGGGACAGGAGAGCTAGTGCCTTTACTTAGAAGAAAGAGGGCAACTTTCCTCCTGAACGATGCTGTCTCTAGGGCCTTTGGCTAATGTGAAATGGAACCAAGAGACAAAGATATTCAACTGGTGACTGGTCACATGTTCAGCCATAACCTATAAGGGTCATTCAGGATGTCCCCACCATGCATACACTACAGAGTATTACTCTTTTCACAATACCCCAAGTGGCTCTCGCTAACATTTGAACATACTAATTTTCTATCTAATGATGATAATAATGGTATTTCTTTCTATCTCATGTAACATCTTTTGAGCTCCCAGAGCTATGAATTCTCATTCCACACAGAGGTATGTTCTCCTTAAAAAGGAGATCTAACCTAACCAGGCTTCTGAAAATAAGTTATTGAATGATATTTTAAATACACCTCGTACCCCCTTAAGTGTATAGAAGCCAGCCCATCTCCTATGAATTTACAGAAGGTATGAATGAAATAGAATGGCAGCCAGCAACGGTACAAAAAAGAGCTCTTAAACAATTGAGATGCACAATAAAATATTTCAGAGAAAGTAGTTACTTTCACCAGAGGAAAAATAAGAACCAATTTCTTTCTTTTTTAAAAAATATCACAGGGGCAGCTAGGTGGCACAGTGGATAAAGCACCGGCCCTGGATTCAGGAGGACCTGAGTTCAAATCCGGCCTCAGACACTTGACACTTACTAGCTGTGTGACCCTGGGTAAGTCACTTAACCCCCATTGCCCCGCAAAAATAATAATAATAATCACACTTTCAACTTCAGTTTATCTTTTGGATCAAAGAGATAGTTTGAAATCCTGGAATCATAGAGTCAAGGAAGATGATTCCTTAGCAATCATCTATTTCTATTCATTTACCTCCTCCTATCCAATTTTACAGATGAGGACAATGAGGCTCAGCAAGAAGTAATTTGCAATGAGAGTTAAGTGACTTGCCCAGGGTCACACAGCTAAGTAAGTGTCAAGTGTCTGAGGTCAGATTTTAATTCAGGTCCCCCTGAATCCAGGGCTGTGCTTTATCCACTGTGCCACCTAGCTGCCCGCAAGGCATTTTAAAGTATTTTTCAGATAAGGAAACTAAGGTTAAGTGGCTTGCCCAGGGTCACATAGATAGTAACTGTCTAAGGCCAGATTTTAACTCACAAAGATGAGTGTTCCCAATTCCAGGCCCAGTGCTCTATCTACTGTGCTACCTAGCTGCCCTGAGATCACAAAGGAAATAAATAATATTGAAATATGGTGAACAAAACTTTTTATTAAAGTTCATATGACCCAAGTTAATAACTACACTAAGCTGCTTATTAATCTTGAACCTGGGGCGGCTAGGTGGTGCAGTGGATAAAACGCTGGCCCTGCGATAAAGCTGTGCATACCCTTTGACCCAGCAATCCCACTTTTAGGTCTTTTGCCCAAAGAAATCATGGAAGGGGGAAAGGGACCCACATGTACAAAAATATTTATAGCTGCTCTTTACGTGGTAGCAAGGAATTGGAAGTTGAGGGGGTGCCCATCAATTGGGGAATGGCTGGACAAGTTGTGGTATATGAACACAATGGAATACTATTGTGCTGTAAGAAATGATGAGCAGGAAGAGTTCAGAGAAACCTGGAGGGTCTTACGTGAGCTGATGATGAGTGAGATGAGCAGAACCAGAAGAACATTGTACACAGTATCATCAACATTGAGTGTTGACCTACTGTGATGGACTATATTCTTCTCACCAATGCAATGGTACAGAAGAGTTCCAGGGAACTCATGATAGAAGAGGATCTCCAAATCCAAGAAAAAAGAAAGAAAGAAAGAACTGTGGAGTATAGATGCTGATTGAACCATATTATTTCTTTTGTTTTGGGTGCTGTTGTTTTTTTTTTTTCCTATTTTGAGGTTTTGCATCACTGCTCTGATTCTTTCTCTTGTAACAGGATTAATGCAGAAATAGGATTAATGTTATTATGTGTATATATATGTGTGCGTATATATATATCTATATGTATATGTATAGAGATATATAGATATAACCTATATCAGATTACCTGCTGTCTAGGGGAGGGGGGAGGGAGGGGAGGGAGGGAGAAAAATCTGAAATTGTAAAGCATGTATAAACAAAAGTTGAGAACTATCTTTACATGTAACGGAAAAAATAAAATATCTCATAAAAAAAAAAAAAACAAAAAAAAACGCTGGCCCTGGATTCAGGAGTTCCTGAGTTCAAATCCGACCTCAGACACTTGACAATTACTAGCTGTGTGACCCTGGGCAAGTCACTTAACCCCCATTGCCCCGGAAAACAAACAAACAAACAAACAAATCTTGAACCTGACTTTTAAGCTTCAGACATAGGTCAAGTGATCCTGGGATTTCACAAACAAAGCCATGTAGATAGAGTTCTCATCTCCTATCACAGCCCATTCCCCTGATAACTGTGGTTGCCTTTTTACCACTTTTCCCACTCCAGGAATATCTTTGAGAAGGCACATAGGATATTCTAGGGGCAGATATATCCTAATTCCATATAGTAGCAACACTCACCTTTTTTGGTCCTGTTTCTGTACCATCTTTGACAACTGCAACATTTGGTTGACCTTCTTGGCCACAGCAGTTCATGCTTCCAGGAAACCACCTTCCATTACTTATTCCCCTAATTTTAAAAGTTTCCCTGCATTATATTTTTTATCAGTTCTCAGTCCTTACTATGGAGCTTAATCACATCTCTTATTTGATCATGGAATTACATGGGAATATATCATTTTACTACAGAAATTCTCCTTATAACCAACTGCCAAGAAGCGAAGTGGGTCTGTCTGTGAGCAGCCCCCTGCCCATTTCACAGAAACAATCAGTGCCACTGAAGACAAAGTAAAGCAACAAGATACTTCCTAGAGAGCAGGGACTGTCTTTTGCCTTTCTTTGTATCCCTAGCACTTAGTGCAGTGCCCAGCATATAGTAAGTACTTAATAAATGTTTATTGAATGACTGAGAAGCGAATAATGCAAAGGGCATGGTATTTTTTTCCAGCTCAGCAGAACCAAACAGTTAACCCACACAAACAAATTGAGTAGCTTTGTTAGCACTCAATAAAATTTTTTTTTAAAAAATAAAAGTAAACATTTAAAAATTTTTAAATTAATTAAATTTTTTAAATAAATTTTTAAAAAAATTTTAAACAAATTTAAGTAAAACTGAATATATATGTGCTACTTTTAAGTACATGACAAAAATTCATCTTCTTATACAAACCTTTTTCATTCTTTTTTATATTAAAATATTTGTATTGGTTGGTTTACAATAAAAAAGAAAATGTTTTTAAAAGATCATATTAATGCACTGCCACCCCAACTTACCTAAAAAAAAAAAAAAAAAGAATACGTGAGAAGCTAAGTGGTGTAAGAAAGAAGAGCTGGCGTCAGGGTTAGGAAGACCTGAGCTCAAGTCCCACTTCTGACACACAATGACCAGGCCGCCACAGGCAGCTCTCTAGGACTACATACATGGTTGGCAGAAATTCCTTACTGGCCCTCCCCAAACAGGGCAAATCACAGGTTGAGTTTAAAAAAAAGACATATGAACGGATGAAGAGTGACATAAGCAGAACCTGGGAAAGAATATACAAAATGACTATAATAATGTGAGTAGAAAAAGAAAAAACCCTGATCCCTGTGTCATTACAAGGACTAACCCAGCCTATAGAAAAGAAATGAGAAAACATAACTCTCTTCTTTATTTGGAGAGGTGGGGTCTGTAGCTGTGGAAAATGTCGCATACATCAGACATGACAGAGGGGCTAAATCCTCCATCACAGAATAGGAGCCAGTAGCTTTGCTGCTAGTTGATTAGATTATAAACTCCTTGAAGGCAAAAACTGTATTTTGCTTCTTTTTGTATCCCCAGCACCCAGTGCAGTGCCTGGCACATAGTCTACGCTTGATAAAAGTTTGTTGATGGATTGTGTTGTTTTGTTTTGCTCAATTCTCCCCCACTTTTTAAAAAAATTCTTTATTATAAGGAATGCCTAATAGAGTACAGGAGGAAAGAAGGATATACAATGTTCAAAAATGAGTGTTATATTGTAAAAGTGATTATTTTTTGTCTAAGAAAATACATATTTGACACAGGCTTTGAGGGCTTAGCTTTGCTGATTTTGAAAAGAAAAGAGGAATATATAACACATACATAATTAGATCTGGAAGGGACCTTAGAAGTCATGGAAGCCAACACCTTTCATTTTTATCTATGAGCAAACTGAGGTTAAGGGATCTGTCCAAAGTCACAAAGGTACTAAATGCCAAAGTCAGGAATTTAACTCAGGGATTCTGACTCCAAAGCCAGTCTGTAGTACCATTCTGATCAAGAAGGGCAATTCCCATTGTGTTTGTTTACGTAGTTCAAGTTAAAGATCATGGTCATAAATACCCCCTGACTTTGACAGACTGTGTGAGATACTTCGGAAAAAGAACTGATAGGATTTAGTGACTCATGATATAGAGGACCATGGGAAAAAATTTTCCCCAAATTCGTCCATGGTTGCAAGCCTAGTCAACTGAGAGAATTTTAGTGCCAGTGAGAATAATACAGAAAGAATATTAACTTGGTAAGGATCATCATAGGTTCAAAACAAGGAGGGACCTCTGAGGTCATCAAATCCAACTAACTCGTTTTTCAGAGGAGTAAAGGGAAGCCCTTAGAGATTATGTGACTTGTCCAAAGTCACAGAGGGAATAAGTGTAGATGAATTCAAATTCAATTATAGACTTGATGAGTCTCAAGTATTTTCAAGACACAGAAGTAGAAATGTAATAGAGATAATTGAATATGGAAGAAGCTAAGCAATCTAGTCTGGAGATGCAAATTTGAAAGTATGTGTTGACAGGTAGCAATTGGAACAATGATAATAGGGTGGTTTATATCATTCTAATGGGGAGGGGAGGAGTGGCAGGTTGTCTATATCCCCTGACATTGTGTAACTTCACCTATTTTTGCTCCTCCCTTCTGGTCTCTGAGTTCAATCAAAGCTCTGATTTGAAAGGAAAATAAACTCTCCCTAATGATCAGATTCTAAAATACTGACTTGAGGACTTTATATCTGAAAATTCTTAGGGCTTAGTAAGGTTGTAAGGAAACAGGCATGGGAATTTACTGTCCTGAAGGATACTTTAGGAGCAAACATTTTAGGGAGTAACATACAATCAGACTCACAAAAGTGATTTTAGCTTTCAACCTATTGATTTTACTGCTACAACATCAATCAACATTTATTAAGAATCTACTATATGGGGGCAGTTAGGTGGCACAGTGGATAAAGCACCAGCCATAGATTCAAAAGGACCTGAGTTCAAACCCAGCCTCAGATGCTTGACACTTATTAGCTGTGTGACCCTGAGCAAATCACTTCCCCTCCCCCCAAAAAAGAATCTACTATATTCCAAGTACTATGCTAAGCTAACATGGTTGTTGTTCAGTTGTTCAGTCATGTCCAATTCTTCATGGAGTTTTCTTGGAAGAGATACTGGAGTGTTTTGCCATTTCCTTCTCCAGTAGATTAAGGCAAACAGAGGTTAAGTGACTTGCTAAGGGTCACACAGCTAGTGGATGTCTGAGGTCAAATTTAAACTCAGGTCTTCCTGTCTCCAGGCCCAGCATTCTACCCAGGAGCCCCCTAGCCGCCTCAAGCTAACATTCTCCGCCCCCCCCAAAAAAAAACTTCATTAAGAAGGGGGAAAAAGACCCATATTAAGAAAAATATTCATAGCTTTTCTGTTTGTAATAGCCAAAATAGTAGAAATTATTTATGTGTAAACAAGTGGTAATGGATAACTAAATTATAGTATGTTAATAGAAGGGGTATTGATGGTGCCATTAAAATGCTACATATGGAAATACTTATATGAAATAATTCATAGCAAAGGTAGAAGAATTGTATACACTGACTACAATGAGGGAGGGAGGGAGGGAGAGAGAGAGAGGAAGGGGAAGAAGCAAGAGTTCTCCAAACTTCAAATATAGAACAAAAATACTTTGTTGTTTGTTAATTCATTGGGTTCTGCCTTACTAAAGGCTAAGTATTTTGTAGGATGTAACCCCTTATCTTGTATCTTTGATTGCTTAGAGGTTTTCTTTTTAATGGCTGTTTAAAATAAAAACTTTTTTAACCCTTGAAAGTTAAAACTTGAAGCACTTCTCTTGACACTGATGCTAAGCTCTAAACTCCTTTTAACAGTTGTCCCTAGATGTTTAATCAGTGCTTGTTTGATTGAATTTGCCATCCTGAGGTTCAAAACTAGTTATAAAGTTAACTAGTTACTAGTTATTGTATTGTTGCAGTTTTGCCCTTTGTCTGTTCTCCCTTTAGCTTCTATAAACCTTGAATAGAGAGAAGGGGCAAGACTTCAATTAGATAAGCAGATAATGATTCAGAGATACCTAAAATGTGAGTAACCTTGTTGGGGGGGAAGGAGGATGGGGAAGTGGTGTTTAGTTGACCGCAAGGAGTTCATATGAGTGCCCCGTGGGTAGCTAATATGATCTCAGACCTCATTAGTATACAGAACAAAGAAGGTAATACATTCATTGTACTCAGACCACAAATGTAGTGTTGCGTTCCTTTTAGGGCATCATAATTTAGGTTGGGTACTGAAAAGATAGAAAGCAACCAGAAAGGTGAGGGGGCTCACACCATGTCACATGAGGATGAAATAAAGGAATTGGAAGTCTTTACTGGGGGAAAGATAAAACTTAGAAAAGACATTGTTACTTGTCTTCAATACGTGAAAGGTTATCAGTAGACTTATTCTACTTGGTTTTAGAAGATACAACCAATGAATTGGGAAACAGATTTTGGCTCAACATCAACTGTCCAATAGACAGAGAAAATGTTGTAATTTGCCTCGTTTTCCCTGGTTGTCCCTCCCTCTCTCCATCTTATCCTCCATAAAGCTGCCAAACAGATATTCCTAATACTGAGATCTGATCATGGAAATCCCCTACCCCACCTGAAAACCACCACCCTCCCCCCCCCAAAAAAATTGGTGGTTTACTCTTATCTCTAGGATAAAATTAAAAATTCTCAGCCTGGCATTCAAAACCCTCCACAATCTGCCTCCCACCTACTTTTCAAGTTTTATGTTATGTTATTCCTTCCCATGCATGCTCCATTCTAGTCAAACTGGTGGCTAGTTATTCCCTCTCTACCAAGCTTTCCTAATGTTAATGCTCACTCTCACTTGAAATTACTTTGTTTTAGTTTGTATCTAGTTTGTATTTACTCATTTGTGTACATGTACAGAGGCAGCTGGGTGGCACAATGGACAGAGCACTGGACTTGGAGTCAGGAAGGCCTGAATTCAGATCTCTTTTCAAGTCACTGTCTGCCTCAGTTTCCTCATCTATAAAAGGAGGATAAAAATGGCAACTGCCTCCCAGGGTTGGTGTAAGGATCAAATGAGATATGTGTAAAGTTCTTTGTAAATCTTAGAGTTCTATATAAATGCTCATTATTATTAGGGTTGTTGTTGTTATTATTGTTGATTATGTTGCGTGTGCTAGTAGAATATGTGCTCCATGAGGTTACATATTAGCTATGTGACCATGGACAAGTCATTTAATTTCTTGATATCTTGGGCAACTTTCTAAGGTTATATTCTGCCATTTTGTTACCAATCCTTATAAAGCTCTATGGGCCTTAATTTCCTACACTGTAAAATAAGGGGATTGGGCTAGATGACCTCTGAACTCCCTTCCATCTCTCCATCTATGATGCTAAGTAAAACACAGACTAAGGCATACATAGACATCTACATCAGTGGAGTGAGTGGGGAAGCCCCCACACAGGTCACAGTCAACAATAACAACAAAATGACGCCTATTACCTGAGCAGCTAAGAAATCTCATCTTGTCCCATCTCTGCCATCCTTCCAGATTCTCTTACAAGGCAACCTCAATTCCCAAAGTTTAACCCAGCAAATGTTTCCATCTCAGGTAAAACTGGTTAATCAAAGTGTGTAACTGCATGACTGTGTATTTAGCCTAAAATACTCATCACATAGCATGGGTAAAGGGGGAGGGGGTGACGAAACTGTTCCCTAGTATACAAATACTGCAAACACCCTATCTATGGGGATTGTCAGTTTACCTAGAAAGGGAGAATCCAGCATCAACTGGAAAATGCACAAGTACTACAAAAGAGAAAGATTTCATAACCCCTTTTGAGATAGTAATCTCACTCCCATACTTTCCAGGAAGGAGCTGGAACCATTCTGGAAAGCTGAGTAAGGTTTGAAGGAGAGCACACACTTCTTCACACCAGACAGAACAAACCAGGAAGCTATTGAGTAGAATAGGGAGGGGTCACCCCCAAACCCAAACAAGGAGGCAAATTATGTAATTTTCAATCTCCTGAATTTTCTAATAGGAAGAAAATACCCGACCACCCAGGCTGCAGAGGTTCCAAATATAGACATGGGGGAAATGGGGTGGGAAACAGAGTGTGGGGGATGGCCAAGGTCTTTTGGCTGTCCACTCAGATCAACAAAATCTGAGATGATGCTGATGCTCCCAATGGGAAGGAGCCCAAGGAGTTTGAGTGCTTCTAGAGATATGTCTTTCAACTTATAGAACTAATGTCCTTAAACATCCATTAAGAAACTCAACAGAACTTTCAAAACACACCCTGAGGTGACCCTTCTTCCCCTCTTGGCCTAAGAGCACTCTCTTGTCTCCCTGAATTACCCCACAGGTTCGTTCGGCTTCAAGGGCACTCTTATTTCCTGTTCTCAGAAGCCAGACGGGTGTTACAGGCTCAAAAGCTGTATTGCAGGGCCCTGGCTTTTCAACAGTAGGGCAGGTCTTTCCTCTAGAAAGATGAGGGATCCCTAGAACGCTGGGTTTGCTGGGGGGTTCACCGACTCTTCCCCCTTAATGTCTATTTCCTTTCTCTTCTAATTCTCTTTAATTAGAATCCTATCCAAGTAAGAATTTTTAATCATTCACAAGCTACTGAAGGGAAAATGTCTTGATAAATATTGAGTTGACAAGAAATAAGCCTTATAAAATTTATTTTAACACATTATTAGACATCATCTTCCAGCTTGTAAATTTATAAATACAAACATCTAGGGAACATTGCATCCTGAGCCAAAGGCACAAAACAACAAGAGAAAAATAACCCTATAAAACTCCCAACTATTATTTCTCTGTCTTTGTGGTTTCCTGAGTAAATCTAATTTGTTTCCTCCAAATTATCCTGTTTTCTAGTCAACATGGTAATCAAAACATTTCCCCCCAAACCCTCCTTCTAAGTGCCACATAATCTGCATTTAAATTGGAAAAATGCTTCAAATTACTTTCCTAGCCATTTTAGTGTGCTTCCCATGAAGTACCCTCCTTTGCTTGCTCTCCAGCATTTAACAGGTATCCCCGGTAAGGCAGAACCCTTCCCCCCCCAAAAAAAAAGTACACATCCTACAGAAAGTTGAGAAAAACGCTGGAACTGGGTCTTTCCTGAAGCTACATCCCTGCCCCCAAATGGGCTGCCACTTGGGTCCTTTTCACTACTTAAGAAAATAAAGAAAAGGAATTATTTCACACCCAAAGTACTCTCTTATTCCAGGAATAAGTAGTGGGAAGGCTCATCCAGCCCCAGTCTTGCCATTTAATCTTGGATTCAGGAGAAAAGATGCCATGACCCAATTTCTAGCCCCATCTCTCTACCTATAACAACAGGAGATAGATAGATAGATAGATAGATAGATAGATAGATAGATAGATAGATAGATAGATAGATAGATAGATAGACAGATAGACAGACAGACAGACAGACAGACAGACAGATAGACAGATAGATAGATAGATAGATAGATAGATAGATAGATAGATAGATAGACGGATGGATAGATAGACGGATGGATAGATAGACGGATGGATAGACAGACAGACAGACAGACAGACAGACAGACAGACAGACAGACAGACAGATAGATAGACAGACGGACAGACAGACAGACGGACAGACAGACAGACGGACGGACAGACAGACAGACGGACAGACAGACAGACAGACAGACAGACAGACAGACAGACAGACAGACAGACAGATAGATAGATAGATAGATAGATAGATAGATAGATAGACAGATAGACAGACGGATAGACAGACGGACAGACAGACGGACAGACAGACAGACAGACAGACAGACAGACAGATAGATGGATGGATAGATAGATGGATGGATGATGGATTTATATCTAAATATAAAATTCATTTTTCACATGAACAATGAATTTTATATCTAAATATATATAAACAATGCTTTGACACAGCATGTTTCATATGCAGTAAGCTCTTAATGGTTTTCTATTTTTCATTTATAGCACATTAAGGCTTACAAAGTGCTTTCTCCACAATGCAATGTGGTAGACATTATAGATATTGCTATCCCATATCCTCAGATGAAAAGGAGTTGGCTCAGGAGAAGTGATTTATGGCTAGTAAGTACTAAGACTGGGACTTGGAATCTAGGTGTCTCTTTACTATAGGTCTATCAGGCTTTTCCACAACTGGGTGGCATGGTGCATAAAGTCCTAGACTTGGAGTTGGGAAGACCTGAGTTCAAATCTAGCCTCAGACACTTAGTAGCTGTGTGACTCCAGGCAATTCACTTAACCTCCATCTACACTTACATGAGAGGTATGGAATTGATCATCTCTAAGAGTCCCTATGATATCAACTCAAAGGATAAAATCTAAATTCCTTATCCCAGAAGACAGGCCTTCTTGCTGTTATTGTTATTGTTGTTGTTGTCATCCTCCTCCTCCTTCTTTTTCTTCACTTCATCATCATCATCCAGCATTTATTAAACCCCTCCTATGTGCCAGGCCAGACACTGTGTTAGGAGCTAGAGATATAAAGATGAAAATGAAATGGTTCCTGCCCTCAAGGGGCTTATAATCAGGAAGACAACATCAAATATAGAGATCCAAAACAAATACAAGTTGAATTTGGTGGGGGAGGGGATAGCATCTGGGAGGATAAGAAAAAGCTTCCTTCTTATGAGAAGGTGGTGCTTAAACAGAATTTTGAAATAAACAAGAAATCTTAAGAAGTGAGAAGGGAATTCATTCCAAGCCTGGAGGCACTGCGTATCAATGGTATATTCAGACTGTTTGTTATCCTTTGCTACGTGACTGATCCACTTCCTTTTCCAGTTAGACATCCCTCCAATGCTACCTTTCTGACAATGACTCCAAATTTTCTTGATCATGGAGACTTATCAGTAAAAAGTTTTTGAGCATGCACACCCAATATGTGTATATTTATTTATCATTATAATTAATTCTATTTGTGAATTACATACTAAATATGCTACTATATCGATAATGTGTATTATAGAGCTTACAAAATTGAAATTAAAAGGATGAGAAAGATGAAATAACATTTGATCCTAGAATGAATAGGGAACCATCAAAGCTTATTGAGTAGAGGGAGAAGCATGGTCAGTCATACCTGTGCTTTAGGAAAACTATTTTGGCAACTGAATTGGAAAGGGGAGAGAATTGAGGCAGGGAAACCAATTAGGAGACTATTTCAATAATCCAGGTGAAAGGTGATTAGAGCCTAAACTAGAACGACAGCCATGTGAGCAGAAAGAAAAGGACAGATCACAATAACATAAGTTAACATGTATATTACACTTCTTATGTACTATGCTAATTGCTTTATAATTATTATCTCATTTGATCATCACAACAACTCTGGAAGATAGGTGTTGTTATGATCTCCATTTTGTAAGTGAAGAAACTGAGGCAAATCGAGGCAAAGTGACTTGCCCAGGGTCACACGGCTAGTAAGTGTCTGAGGCCAGATTCGATCTCAGTTCTTCCTGACTCCAGACCCAGTGGTCTATCTACCACGCCACAATGTGAGAGATGTGGAAGGAGAAGTAAGAAGAAGATAAAGCAATTCACAGGATATGTGGCTATGATGTGAGAGAAAGGCTTAAGGCTAACATGGCACTGAGGTCAAGAGAACCTGGATCGCTGGGCATCTTTGACAGTAACAGGAAAATCTGAAAGACGAGTGGGTTTGGAGGGAAAGATAATGGGATGATAGCTCTTTTTTTTTTTAAGTGAGGTAATTGGGGTTAAGTGACTTGCCCAGGGTCACACAGCTAGTAAGTGTTAAGTGTCTGAGGTGGGATTTGAACTCGGGTACTCTTGACTCCAGGGCCAGTGCTCTATCCACTGCGCTACCTAGCTGCCCCAATAGCTCTTTTTTAAAAAACTTAATAAATTATTAAATATATTATAATTTTGACTTTTAAAGTTTGAACAAGATAAGTTCTCATTCTCTGAAAGGTCTTCTTACAAGAAATTCATGGATCACAAGCCATCCCTCCGTGCCTGCCCATACTGTGCAATTTGCTCTGTCCTGCCCAATATGAAAATGGATGAGATGGGCTCTTCCCCCCAAGCCCATCCCAGAAGGGGCCCTATGCAGCCCCTGAGGGTACTGCTTACTTTAGGTCCCCCAAAGAGCTGACAACCCACCCAAACAGGGGGAGATTGGGAGCTTGCACAGCAGAGGGAGGAGGCAGAGCAACAGAGGAATTGGAGATAAGCTAGATGAGGCTATGATGGAGATGAGCCCCATGACTATCACAGCAAGGGTAGGATGTGATCCATTTCCCACTTCACTGGGGTCAGACCACCATCCCCTCGTGATGATGCCATCGTTCCCTAAGGGCCCAAGCCCCAACTCTGGAGGTAATGGCTTAAAGCCATTTCGTCCGTGTAATTCTTCATTGCTTATAAGTTGGAGTCTACTTATGCCCACTATGCATTTTTCTCCCTGCTGCCCTTTGAGTGACCCATGGAGACTGTGGTATTCTATGACTCCCATGACCAAAAGATTACTGATGTGAAAGAGATGAACCTTTGTTTTCGGGAGAGACTTGTGGTCATAAAAAGAAATGGGCAATGTCCCAAAGGCAATCCAGCCCACTCTCCTATTCACTTTTGGGCCCAGCTCGTTTTGGGTGCATACTGCCTATTCAAGATTTACATGTCCTGATAGACTGATTCTGTGGATTGCTGATCCTGCTCAAATCACCGTCATCTGAGCAACAGGAATTCTTCATCCACTTCATTCTTCCGCTGTGCAGACTTATTGACTAAATGGCCAAGGCCCTCTTTAAGAAACACTGCCATGCTGGGGCTCCATGCAACTAGCATGATGTCATCCACCCCCAGGAGTGTGTGAAGGCTCTCACCATCCACAGGGAATCCCTCCTCTATGTGAACTCTGAGCCAGACCTCCTGGCAAACAACACTGGCAAGCACTGCTTTGATATCTCACTTGGTATTAATGTCACAAATTCAATTGGGCCCACTCTCTGGACTGGTGAGTGCCTGGCCCAGACCATGATTTCATTTCATTTCTCAGGGCTCCACTCCTCATTAAGTGAACTTCTTCAACTCCTGTCTAGCAGTCTTACCCTAATGCTGGTAGCCATGCTTCCCTGTTTCTAATTCCCCTTAATATGCTGTCTTAGCCCTTGCAATAGCTCTTTTCAGTTAGGAACTATCTTTTAGGGACTGTATTTGTACCCTCCATTTTTAGCATAGTGCCTTCCCACCCTGGGACTTCCCTCTGCTCCTGAGACCTTCTCGCTCTGGCGAGTTCTTTCTGGGCCCTGCATTTTGTGGACAGGCCCAAGCTGGCCAAGCTTTCACTCCCTTCCCAGCTGTGCTCTTGTCTCTCTGGAACTCACCCACCATGCTGCCACACAGGTTCCTTCTCTTCCCATTCCCCACCACTCACTTCTACATTTCTCTATGCCTTTTACACGTTGTCTTCCCTCATTAGAAAAGTAAGCTTGGGGGCAGCTAGATGGCGCAGTGGTTAAAGCACCAGCCCTGGATTCAGGAGGACCTGAGTTCAAATCCAACCTCAGACACTTGACACTTACTAGCTGTGTGACCCTGGGCAAGTCACTTAACCCCCATTGCCCCACCAAAAACAAACAAAAAAAAAAAAGAAAAGAAAAGTAAGCTTATTGAGGATGGGGGCTGTCTTTCACTTTCTTGTATTTCTATCCCTAGTGCTTAGCTCAGTGCCTGGCACATAGTGCTCCACAAAATCATGTTACCTGCCTAGCACATGATAAGTACTTTATCTACTTAAGCCATTATTTTTACTTCAGAGAAGTCAGGTGGTGTGGCGCACAGAGAGCTGGCATCTAAACCAGGAACACCTGAGTTCAAATACCAACTCTTCTTCATGCTGGCTCTCTGACTCTGTCAGTCATTTAACCCTTCGGTGGTCTGGGCAGGTCTCAAAGACCATAAGTTGCAGAGATGATGCCAGCTTGCATTGGTGTAAAAAGTCTCCTCACCCAGGAATTCCCCATTCCACTCCCTATCCCCCTACTATGAAGTAGATCATCTGGCCTCCATCTCTCTCTCCAAGCTGCACAGTAGATAAAATGGCAGAAGGCCTGGTTTTAAATCAAGCATCCTATGCCCACTGGACAATGAGCTTGACACTCATCATCTCAAGAGCATCAGTTTCCTGGCTTAGCTCACAGGGCTGTTGTGAGCCTCAGATGAGATGGTGTATGTAAAGCCAAAACATTATCTAGATGTCAACTATTATTCATCAGTGAACACTTATTAAGGCTCTCCTCCATGCTAAGCATGGTAGGAGGCAATGAGAGAACTTTAAAAAAAAATTTTAATGCAATTTAGAACTATGCCTCAAAAGACAGGAATATTGCATACCCTTTGAATCACAATACAATTCCTAGGCCTATACCACCAAAGAGATTAAATACAACAGAGAAGAATCCATAGATTTAAAGTATTTATGGCAGCTCTTTTTGGGGTGGCAAAGAATTGGAAACTACAGGGGAAATCTATCAATGGGGTAATGGCTGAACAAATTACAGTACACAAACATAATGGAATACTATTTTGCTGTAAAAAATTATATAGGAAATGATTTCAGAGAAACCTGAGAAGACTTGTATGAATTGATATAGAGTGAAATGAGCAGAACCAGGAAAATATTTTATACAATGACAATTATATTGTAAACAAATAATAAATTTTGAAAGACTTGAGAACTATGATCAATACAATGACTAATCATGAATCCATTAGGACTCATAATGAAACATGCTGCCTACCTCCTAACTGAGAAGTTATGAACTCAAGAGTACAAGTTGAGATATATTTCCTTTTCATATGGTCAACATAGAATTTTGTTTTGCTTGATTGTACATATTCATCACAGGGACTTTGTTTTTCTTTTTTTTTCATTGGAAAGGAGGAGAGAGAAAGCAGTTTTTGGTAAATGGAAAAAATTAACATTAATTTAAAAAATAAAAAATAAGATATTCTTCAATAAAAATGCTCCCCCTGCCTTCAAGGAGATTAAACTCTAACAGGAGAGATAGAAAGAACAATAATACAAAATAAACCATAAGGAGAAGAACAATATACCTATGTGATCTTGGTGTATGTCAGGTAAATAATAAGGCACTAGGTGGTTCAGTGCATAAAGTGCCAGGCCTGGAGTCAGGAAGACCTGAATTCAAATCCTACCTCAGGCACTTACTAGCTGCATGACCCTGGGCAAGTCACTTAACCCTGTTTGCTTCAGTTTCCTCATCTGTCAAATAAGCTGGAGAAGAAAATAGCGAACCTTACTTTCTTTGTCAAGGAAACCCCAAATGGGGTCCCAAAGAGTTGGAAACAACTGAAAAATGACTCAACAAAGGTTAATAATAAATATTTGGTAAAAGAATAACTTGTTCATAACCCCAATGCATTCCCTAAATTACAACAAACACTATTGTCTGAGACAGCTATGTGTCACACTGGATAGAGCACTGAACCTCAAGGCAGGAAGATCTCAGTTCAAATCCAACTTCAGATACTCCCTAGATGTGTGACTCTGAGTAAATCACTTAATCTGTTTGCCTCAGTTTTCTCATCTGCAAAATGGGAATGACAATAGCACCTACTTCCCAGGGTTATCATGAGGGACAAATGAGATGATATTTGTAAACCTCTTAGCATAGTACCTGGCACATAGTAAGCATTATAGAAATGTTAGTTATTGGTTTTTTGTTGTTGTTGATATTGTGGGGGGTTTTTAAGTTTCGATTTGGATCTTTGTAGCTTTGATATCTGTCCATAAAGAAATCCAAAAATGGAATGGGACGGCCCTGGAAATGGTGAGCTCTCCCAACACTGAAAGTTTTCCCAGTGGAAAATTAAATGTTCATTTGTTTGGAATAATGTAGAGGGAACTCCTGCTCAGATACTGGTTGAAGTAGAATCCCTTGGAGGGTTCTTTCAAATCTGAAATCTTGTTATTCTGAAAAATCTCTCTTCAGGTATTAATCCAGGTTAAAATGGTTAGGCGGTACAATCACAGTAAGAGGTTAGGTGTAGAGCCGAGAGACCTTAAAGTTCATCTCGTCCAACGTCCATTCTTTTAAAGACAAAGAAACTGAGGCCTGGAAAGGCTGACTTGGCCAAGTGGCAGAGCCAAACTGTGAACTCAGGTCCTTCCCATTCTATCTGCAGAGCTCCCACCACAATGACAAGGAGAAAATCGATGATAGCTCCAATGTGACCTCAGAGATCAAAATCAAGATCACATCTATCAAACAAAATAACTTTTTTTCAATTAAAAAAAAACCCTTAACAGCCTTTAGCAATAATTATCCAAGTAAAGTGGGCTGCAAATCTGTTACAGAATTGTTTCTGCAATAATAATACTTCTAGTAAATTGCTGCTCAGAGTCCTGGTATGGCAGACCGGGCTGTGTAATAGAAGGATTATTATAGAAACACTTAAAATGAATTAGAGATTATTAAAGATTCAACATTACAACCCAGCCTGATTGCAAGAGATCTTGAGTTGGATTGCTTAATGGACAGATAAAAGTGCTAATTAAGCCCCCTTTTACAGGACATCCCTAGGCAGGTCTATAAACCACAGGTTGCACGGGGTCTACAGACTAAATGATGATCCAGTAATACCAGTCCAGTTACAGAACTACTTGGGGGGGGGGGGAATTCAAGAGTAGCAAAGATCCCCTTCTGAAGAGGAGTATACCTGGCAAGCAGTTTGGATATCCCAACTCTTCCTTGGGCTCCTCAAGCTTCCTATTTTCCTCTGCAGTCTCCTTATTTTTCTAATTTCTAATTCCTTCGCCTGAGACAATACAAGGAACCCATCAAAAATTCCATTATCAGGCCTCAAAAACCAGTACAATAAAAGAGGGAGGGGAAAACTTGTCCTTACTTTTAAAGCCTTTTCAAGCAATCAGGACAGAACAGCCCTCTTTCTAGTCAATCAGTCCATAAATATTTATTAAGCACCTAATTACTATGTGCCAGGCACTGTGTTAAGTAGTATCTTGGGGTACATGGCAAAAAGACAGTCCCTGCTCTCAATGAGCTCACAGTCTAACGGGAGAGACAGCATTTAAACGACTTCCAAACAAGCTTATATACAATTGAAGATAATTATGAGAGGAAAAGCACTAGAAATTAAGAGGGAAGAGGAAAAGAGAAGGTGGGTTTTTAGCCAGGGAAGACAAGAAGCTAAGAAGAGGAGAGAGAGTTGAGTGTTCTAGGGATAGGGGACCATCAGTAAAGATGCCCTAGATTAACTTCATTGGCCAAAAGGATCTGCCACTTCAGAGATAGCTTGGCTTTTCCAGCATTTCTTCAAGACCTAAGAGTCTAAGCCATGAACCTCAGTATCTGTCTACTGTGCTTCTCTGCCTGGTTAATTAATCAAGGATTGCAATGCACCTTCCAAATATAAAGAGCCCTGTAAATGCTATGTGATAAATTCTTTTGCTTGCTCCAAATGTCAGCGTTAAATTAAGAGGGGGGTTGGGGGGAGGGGGGAGGGAGTGGAAGACAGAGATCTCTACCTGACTTCCCACAGTATTATAAATTTAGTGGTAACCTTAAGACAAGGCATCCTAACATACACCTGCAGCTGGGTCCCCGGAAAGGAAGCCCAGAACGGGAAAATCAATCAAGGGAAAGGGAACCACGCTGAGGTCGCAAGGAGCCAGGCCCCCTGCTACCTGCATCCTTTCACTATCAACAAACCAAAGCTATAAAGTAAAACTTTCCACCCGGTCTCGGGCTGGGCTACGTCTTTGCCTCTGCAGCCCACTCCCCAGTCGAAGAACCTGGGAAGCTCTTGGACAGGTGCAGTGATTTGGGGGGGAAGCACTCTCCCCAATTCCGGCGATTATATAACCACAGACATTCCAGCGTCAGGGAGGAGCCGAACCACAAGGGCCTCCCAGGGCCAGGATGCAGCCCCCTCCTCCCTGCCCCCACAGGTAGAGGACAAACCCTCTCGCCCCGGGGGTTGGGGGGTGTACTCAGGACACAGTGAGGAGATCAGTCCCTGAGCCACAAGCTCTCAAGTGACGTGACTTAAAGAAAGACCATCTTCCCAATCTGAAGAACGGGGTGGGGGGTGGAACCAGGAGCCCTCCGGGGTAGTAAGGAGGAGGACAAGGGTGTTGGAGGGAGGGTAGCAGTGGGAGGAGGGGAGTGGCTAAGGATGGGGGTGGGGAGGGAAAGGGGGAGAGGTTGCTAGCCATAGCAGGGGAAGGGGACCGAAGGAGTAGGTAGGGAAGGAAATAGAGGTGGGGGGCAACGATGGAGGGAGGAGAAAACCCTAAGGGGAAGGAGGAATAGAGACCCAAGGTTGAGATGGTATTGGTGGCTGGGGCAGATCCTGAGGAGGGGAGCAAGAGGAGGAGAAGGAAAAGAGGCTCCCAAGAGGATTGGGGGGCAGCAATTGAGAATGGAGCCCAAGGTGGGAGACAACAATAAGGGGAAGGCGATCACCCATGAGAGTTAGGGGCAGCAATGAGGAGTTGGGGGAAGAAATGAAGAGTAAAGGAGATAACCGCAATGGGGGTTGGGGGGTTAGTGGCATATGGGGGTACATAGCATAAGGCAGAGGGAGAAAACGGCCACCAATGGGGGCGGAGGGCAGAAATGGGGGGTTGGGACAGATGGGGGGGTCAAATAGCAAAAGGGGGAGAGGGAAAGGAGGCCACCAATGGGGGAGGGGCAGGAATAGTGTCTTGGGGATGGATGGGGGGCAGATGGCAAAATGGGGAGGGGGAAGCAATGGGGGAAAAGAAAAGGACAGCAGCCGGAGTATCGTGTCGGGGCAGGGTCCCTGGGGTGACCGGGTCAGGCAGCGCAGCAGGGCAGACTGGCAGGACAGGCGGGCACGGGACCGGACCCCGTGGGACTGGTCCGGGGAGACAGCTGGCAGCCCGCGCCCCAAGGGCAGGGACGCTGCGGCCGCCCGGCCGGCCTTACCTGGGCGCGGAAACAGCAGGCTGTCTGCATGCCCGAGGCTGGGGACGGGCAGCGGGCGGGAGACCGGGCGGACTGGCGGGCTGGCAGCCACCGGGGCCACTGGCACCGCCAGCATGTGAGTGAGCAAGCGAGGAGGAGCCGCGGCGGCGGCGGCAGCGGCGGCGGCGGCAGCCAGCGCGAGACTGACACCTCCCCCGTCCCGGACCCCGCCCCCAGGCTCGCCGGCCCCGCCCCCGTTCCGCCCCTCCTCCTACTCTCCCTCTGGGACCGAGCCCGGGAGCCGGCGGGGACAACGCGAGACACAGAAGTGGCCCCGCCCGCGCTCCGTGAGGCTCCTCCTCCGCCCCCTCATCGGGGTCAAACTGGGTCCACGGCATGGAGGCGGAGCTTTCAGGAGCCGCCTCTTTCTCCCCATTGGCCCTAGGAGAGATCCGCCCCTCCCACTCTCACACCTCCCCTTCTCGTCTAAAAAACTGGCGCCTGCGCAGTAACTGAGGCGGGTTTTAGGACAGTCCAATGACTAGGAGCAACGGTCAGCTGTGCTGTCAGTCTGGCCGTAGCTGCTGCCGCTTTCGCCACCACATCGCCCTGGCTTTCTGCCCGCTGGACTACAGGGCCTGGTCGCCAGTTACCTGATCACTCAGGTAGAGAAGCAAAGGAACCGTGCTCCACCAGGCCCGTCATGGAGACGTCCGCGGGGACCCTGGTCTAGCAACCCAGGTGCCAGTCAGCCCGAGACGTAGTCGAGATGACCTCATCGGGGTCTTTCTTCTACAAACCCAGAGCAAAATCCAATTTTCTTTTTTTAATTAACTCAATCTTTAAAAAACTCAGAGCTTTAAAAAAATATGCATTTGCCATGTGCAATCTAGGTATTGTGCTAAATTCTGAGTATATAAATATAAAGAGAAGATAATCTCTGCCTTCAAGGACCTTACTAAGAAGAAGACAATGGTAATGGAATATGGTGGCCAGTGAGGCATGATTTGGTCAGGGAAGCCACAGGAATGGTCAGTGAAATTATAGGGCAATTGATTGATAGGTTCTTCCCAGAAAATGATAAAGTTAATTTGATTGCGGTTGGGGTGGGAACAAGAAACCTCTAGGTAGATCTGAGTCAAGCTAATACTCTTACCAATTAATAACCCAGGGACCCAGGGATAGAAGGAAGTAGATACTAGATAGAGTACAGGAGCATGGCATGAAGATGGTCAAGGAGAAGAGGTGAGAGTCAAGTGTGACAAGAGAAGTAGTAGCAGTAACTGTGGAGTCAAAGGAGCTGGGTTCAAATCCTACCCCAGATGACTACTATCTTTGTGATCTTGAACAAGTTTCTTCACCTCTCTGGGTCTCAGGTCCCTCAATCTTTGTTCTGGATGACCTCAGAGGCCTACTTCTAGTAAAGTGTTCTGTAATCATTGAAGTACTTAAGCTATTACTCTTATGAGATGACTCTATTTTGTAAACAAAAAGACTAAAGGGAGACATGATTTCTTCTTCTGTAGTCATTATCAATAGCAAGATGTATTGGAAAAGGGGCAGGATTTGGAGTCTGAAAACCTTAGCACCTTTCCCTATTACTGTGTGACCACTGTCTAGTTACTTCCCCTATCTAGGACTCTATATGTTTCTCTATAAAGTGAAAGATGGTGGGTGAACTAGTTTGGTCCCCAAAGTCTCTTCTGGTTCTAAATGTGTGTTGTTTAGGATGACCATAAACTAGCTCATAAAATCCCTATAAAAACTAGAATGTAATTCCTAAAACCTGAAAACCAAGTTTAAGAGAAATAAGTGAAATTATTACCAGATTTGAAGTAGAGGCCTGAGTGTAGGAGCTAACTCTGTTCTTTACTATCTCTGTGACCTTGAGCATTAGAGTGAAACTCTCTGTGCCTTAATTTCCTCACCTGTTCTATTATATGACTTCTGAGTTCTCTTCCACGTCTAAATCTATAATCTTGTGAAAAGGGTCAGCTTAATAGGAAAAAAAAAATTACTGGCCTAGAAGTCAGGAGGCCTGAGTTTGATTCCCACTTCTACCACCAAACTGGATATGTGACCATAGGTAAGTCATGTCACATTTATAGGCATCAGTTTCTTTATCTGTAAATACATTGGACTAGGACTCTAAAGGCCCCTTTCATCTCCAGCAATCTCATTTTATAAACCTAATTTTGGATTAGAACACGGTCTAAAACTAGTTTTAATTTATTGGAAGTCATGTGGCCCAACTCCCTTATTTTGCAGGCATGTACCAGAGAAGATAAATGACTTGCCTAAAGTTATACAGGTACCAAGGGGCAGGACTAGGGCTTCAACCTAGATTGTCCTCTGCCTGCAAACTCAGCCCTCTTTTGCACTGTACCATGCTAGTTCTCACACTGTCTTTTTCCTCCAGTGACCTTTCCTAACTGTAACAAACTTAAATCTCTCATCCTCAACATTGTGTATAAATAACCATATATGTGTACAATTTATATATACATACATAATCATAGCTAGAGACAGAACAGAGAAGAAGGATTAGCAAATTCATAAATCCAAGCTCTATTTACACTTCCATTGTGAAAGGTAATTATTTATTAACAAGTTTGCATGGTTGACTGTCATAATGTGAAAATAATGACTGCCTAGGTTCAGGCTTCCAGGGAAATTCACACCTATCTGTGGAAATACAAACATATCATTTATTGGCAAACACTAATAACTAACAAATGGAGTAGTGGGATCATAGACCTTTAGAACTGGATAAGATCTTAGAGGTCAACTAATCCAATTTGCTCATTTTTCAGAAGTAGGGAATAAGCCCAGAAAAGAGACTTTGAGATTTATCAAAGCTACAGTTCATAGGTAGTAGAGTCGAACCTAGGTCTTTTCACTCCAAATCCAGTGATCTTTCCAAGAAATCATAATCTGTTCCTTTATTTAAGGGGGATAAATAAGCAAGTAGATTACAATTGATACTAGAAATATCTACAGAACATCATGTGTTTTGTACCTAATTAAGGCTTGGTTAAATGAATGAATGAACCAATGGCCTTTAGCTAGTTTTAGAATCTGCCTGAGCAACTGCACTGCCAACTACACTTATTCACCTCCACCTTTAGGTCCAGGGTCAGCCCATACTCTTCTCTCTGTCCTCCCCGCCCCCCCCCCCCCAGCAAAGGCAAATGGAGTTTAGTGACTTGCTCAGGATCACATAGCTGGTAAGTGTCTGAGACCAAATTTGAACTCAGGCCTTTCTGCCTCCAGGACTTGTGCTCTATCCACTGTGCCACCTAGCTGCCCCAGTCCACACTCTTGAGAACAGTTATGGCCCTATGCAGGAAGCATATAAAGAGTCTTTGTTTAAGTGGGGGATATCTAGAGAGAAGGATGAGCAGGTTTAAGAAGAGACTTAAAACCATGTCTTAAGAAAGGAACCAAAGATGTTTAGCCTTGAAGAAAGAAGACTGGGCTAAGAGGAGCACCATATCTTCCTTCAAATTACTCGATTTGGAATTAGACCTTGGTTCAAATCTCATCTCTACAACTTTATATTTATATATTTATTTTCTTTTTAATTTATGGGATAAAACAAGCATTTCTATAACACAGTGTAGTGAAAACTCATTTGCACATGAAAATGCAAATCAATTAAGTACAACTTGCTATTCCTTTTAAATATGTTATCATGTACATTTATTTTTCCCCTATTTTTCTTCCCCCCTTCCCACCCTAGAGATAGCTACCGTTAGACAGAAATAGGTATACATATGCAAAGTTATTCTATTCATGCTTCTATTTATCAATTCTTTCTCTAGTTGTAGATAGTGTCTTTCTTCATATGTTCTTTATAGTTAATTGAGGTATTTATATTAGTGGAAATGATTTATTCATTCTTTTTTTTTTTTTTTTTGCGGGGCAACGAGGGTTAAGTGACATGCCCAGAGTCACACAGCTAGTAAGTGTCAAGTGTCTGAGGCCAGATTTGAACTCAGGTCCTCCTGAACCCAGGGCCAGCACTTTATCCACTGCGCCACCTAGCTGCCCCCCATTCTTTTTCTTAAAACAATATTGCTGTTACGGTATATAGTGTTCTCTTGGTTCTGCTCATTTTGCTCTTCATTATTTCTTTTCTTTCTTTCTTTTTCCTTTTTTTTTTTTTTTGCAGGGGAATTAGGGTTAAGTGACTTGCCCAGGGTCACATAGCTAGTAAGTGTCAAGTGTCTGAGGCCAAATTTGAACTCAGGTTCTCCTGAATCTAGGGCTGGTGCTTTATCCGCTGTGCCACCTAGCTGCCCCCCATCTTCATTATTTCTTGCAAGTCTTTCCATGTTTTTCTAAAATCATTGAACTCATTATTTCTTTTTTTCTTTTCTTTTCTTTTTTCTTTTTTTTTTTTTTTTGCAGGCAATGGGGGTTAAGTGACTTGCCCAGGGTCACACAGCTAGTAAGTGTCAAGTGTCTGAGGCCGAATTTGAACTCAGGTACTCCTGAATCCAGGGCCAGTGCTTTAACCACTGCGCCATCTAGCTGCCCCTGAACTCATTATTTCTTATAGCATATTCGTATTCCATGACTATCTTATATCACAACTTGTTCATCCATTCCCCAACTGATGAGCATCCCTGCAATTTCTAATTCTTTACCACCACAAAACATTTTAGAACATATAGGTTCTTTTCCTTTTCCCCTAATTATTTTTGAAAATAGACCTAGTAGTGATATTTCTGGGTCAAAGGGTATAGGCAGTTTAATAACTCTTTAGGCATAATCCCAGACTGCTCTCCAAAAATGGTTGAATCAGTTTACAATTCCACAAATAATGAATTAGTGTCCCAATTTTTCCACATCACCTCCAACATTTGTTGCTTTCCCCTTCAATCATTTTAGCTAATCTGGTAGGTGTAAAACGATATCTCAAGGTTGCTTTAATCTGCATTTCTCTATTTATTTTTTTCTAATTTTGGGGGGGTAGGCAGGGCAATGAGGGTTAAGTGACTTGCCCAGGGTCACACAGCTAGTAAGTGTCAAGTGTCTGAGGCCAAATTTGAACTCAGGTCCTCCTGAATCCAGGGCCAGTGCTTTATCCACTGCGTCACCTAGCTGCCCCTTGCATTTCTCTAATCAATAATGATTTAAAACATTTTTTCATATGACTATAAATTGTTTTTATTTCTTCTTTGGAAAACTGCCTTTCATATCCTTTGACCATTTATCAATTGGGAATGACTCATATTCTTATAGGTTTGAAAAAGTTCTTTATATATTTGAGATGAGACTTTTGTCTGAGACACTACAAATTTTTATAGGCCATGAAGCAATAACAATACTGAACCTATATGCACCAAATACTATAGCATCTAAATTTTTAAAAGAAAAGTTAAATGAATTACAAGTGGAGATAGATAGTAGTGTTGTAGTAGTGGGGGCTTTAATATTTTTTTCTCAGAACTAGATAAATCTAACCAAAAAACAAATAAGAAATAAGTGAAGGAAGTCAATAGAATTTTAGGTAAGCTGGATATGATAGATATCTGGAGAGAACTGAATGGAAATAGAAAAGAATACATTTTTTTCACCTCTACTACTTTATACCCTTGTGACCTTGACCAAATCATGACCTCTCTCTTCACCAGACTGCCCAAGGGATCTATGACATACAAAAAAGATTAAGAATCCTTACCCTAGGGGGTGGCTAGGTGGCACAGTAGATAAAGCACCGGCCCGGATTCAGGAGTACCTGAGTTCAAATTCGGCCTCAGACACTTGACACTTACTAGCTGTGTGACCCTGGGCAAGTCACTTAACCCCCATTGCCCCGCAAAAAAAAAAAAAAAAGAATCCTTACCCTAAATAATAAAATAGGAGGGAGTTTAGAGTTACTATGTACATGTCCAACGTGCATAACTATCCACTCCACTTTGTATCTGCTGCCTTGCCTGGTTTCAGCTGCACATAACAAGATCCTCTTTCCAGTATAAGGTCATCATTACTAACGTCACCACCATGATGCTAACTCAAACTTTGATGGATACCACCTCCCTCAGCTTCCTCTCCTCTGATGAGAGGGCTATAGGGTGGCGTTCCAGATTTCTTCCAATACCTTCCTCTATAGAGGACAGAAACTGGACTCAGCTCACTCCACTTTGCATCAGCTACCCTGCCTAGTTTCAACTTCACAGAACAAGAGGCCCCTGAGCAGAGTACCCCTACCCCAGTGTATCATCTCCATCCCTCCCCTTCCTACCTTCTTTTGTGTGTTGTCTCCCCCTTTATAGTATAAGCTTCTTGAGGATAGGGGCTCTCTATGAATTGTATCCCAAGCACTTATCACAGTGCATGGCATAGTAGGTACTTAGTAAATGTTTATTGGATTGGATTATTTGTTGGAACTAGGATGAATAGGTAGAAGTTATAGAGAGACAAAATTTTGTCTGAATTTAAAGTATGACTTTCTAAAAGTTAAAAGCATTTAATAATGAAATGTGTTATCCTGTTAGAGAGTACAGTCCTTATCACCAACTTCATGGATGTTGTAGATGATTCCTTTATAAAATGGTAACTTAGTCTACAAAATCTCCAAAGATGCTTCCAATTTTATGATTTTGTTCATCTTAAATTTCCACCTCCAAGACAGACTAAATATCAGATTTAGAGACATGGGCTCTGGCACTGGCTTTTGCACCATCCAACAGTTTGACTTTGGGCAATACCTTACTTCTCAGGGTCAGTTTTTTATCAGTACATATAAGTGAAAGTATTGGCCTAGATTATCTCTAAGATCCCATGAAGTTCTAAATGAAATTCTGTGATCCTCTGAGAAGATAGCATGGTGCTATGGAAAGAATTCAGCATCAGGAATCTGAATTCAGACACTGGCTCTGCCTTTGTGACCTTGAGCAAATCATTTATCCTCTCTGTGCCTCTATAAGAATGAGAGAGTTGGACTACATGGTGGAAGATAAAGTGAGGTAATAGTCTTAAAGTACTTTGCAAGCCTTAAAGCACTATATGAAAGCTATCCACTATTAGTAGGAGTTTTAAACAGCCTATGGCTCCCTTTCTCTCCATCAACTGAGAACTTTGCCCTATATTTCATTGAAAAAAATTGAGGCCTTTCACCAAAAGCTCCCTCTTCTACCCTTTTCCTCCTTTCATATCACGCAGATGCTTTCCACTACTATCTCCTTCTTCATCCTGATCTCACATGAAGAAGTGGCCCCTCTCCTTGCCAAGGAAAATCCCTCTACATCCATAAATGACCCCATTCCATTTCATCTTCTCAAGCAGATCACCCCTTCTGTCATCCACTCTCTCATCAATCTTCCCTATGGCCTAAAAACTTATCTACATCTCTCCCATCCTAAAACAAAAAATTCACTTGATTTATCCACCCCTGCTAGTTATTATCCCATCTCTTTCCTCCCTTTTGAGACTCAATTTCTTAGGAAGGCCATCTATAATCAATACATCTACTTCCTCTCCTCTAACTCTCTTATTAACTCTCTTCAGACTGGCTTCTGACCTGATCATTCGACTGAAACTGCTCTCTCCAAGATGACCAATGATCCTATAGTCAAGAAATTTATTGGTCCTTTCTCAGTCCTTATCCTTCTGGACTTCTCTGCAGTATGTACACTTTTGATCACTCTCTTCTCCTTGATATTCTATTCTCTCTAGATTTCCATGGATTTGCTCTCTCCTAGTTCTTCTACCTAACTATTCCTCAGTTTCCTTTGATGGATCTTTTGTCAGGCCAGGCCCACTAACCATAGGTGTACCCCAACACTCTGTCCTGCGCCCTCTTCTCTTTTTCCTCTATAATATTTTTCTTGGTGATCTCATCAGTTCTCATTTCTATCTTCTCTCGATGGTATAGTGGATAGCACTTTAAACTTAGAATCAGGAAGACCTGAGCTCAAATCCAGCCTCAGACACTTACTGGCTGTGTGACTCGGGTCAAGTCACTTTTCATCATCTATAAAATAGGAATAATAATAGTACCAAGGTAAAGATGAGATATTTGGGGCAGCTGGGTGGTGCAGTGTATAAAGCACTAGCCCTGGATTCAGAAGGACCTGAGTTCAAATGCAGCCTCAGACACTTGACACGTACTAGCTGTGTGATCCTGGGCAAGTCACTTAACCCTCATTGCCCCACAAAAAAAAAAAAAAGAAAAAGAAAAGAAAAAAAAGATGAGATAATCGCAAAATGCTTTGCAAACATTAAAGAGCCATATAACTGCCAGCTCTTTTTATCTATTTATCCATACCTGACCTGCAGTCTTATACCTTCAAAAGGCTTTGCATGTCTTGTCTCATGCCTGGCCTTCAAGGCCCTCCATAATCTGGCACCATCCTATCTTTCCAGCTTTGTGTCATACTCCTCCCCTCCACATACTTTATGCTCCAACCAGACTGGACCAATGCATGATCCCAAAAAACACAGAGCCCTTCTCCCTCTAGGTGCCTTTGCTTATGCCATTCCTGTAATGCTCTCACCCCACTCAGTCCTCAATGGCTAGAGGACCAACTGGTGTAATGGAAATGGCTCTGCTCAACTGGACTATTGTAATTGCCTCCTCACTGGTCTCCCTTCTTCTGCTGTCTCCCTTCTCTAGGCCACATAGCTTGCTAAAGATTACTTAATCTTCCCATAGGTCTGACCTCGTCACTCTACTGCTCAAGAGCCTTCAGTGGTTCCCTATGGCCTCTATGATGAAATAAAAATTTCTCAGCCTGTCATTTGGGACCCACCACAGCCTAACTCCTACCTACCTTTCTAGGCTCATTTCCCATTACTCCCCTTTATGCACTTGACAGCTCAAACTGATTTGCTAATTGCTTTCTATACCCGACAATCCATTTCCAGCATCCACATATTCTCACAAACCTAGAAAGAACTCCCTTCACCCTTCAGAGATTAGCTCAGGTGCCACCTCCTCCATGAAGCCTTCTCCCAGTTGTTAGTGTTCTCTCTCCTCCCCCAAATTACCTTATATTTATTTACTTTGTAGAATGTATGTTATAGATCCCGAGTAGAATGTAAAGTACATTAGAATCATCATAGGATCATCAATCCAGAATTGACATGGACCTGAGAAGTCAGCTAGGGCAATCCCCTCAGTTTAGATGGGCCCAGAGAAGTTGTGGTCTGCCCAAGGTCACGCAGGCAATAAGTAATGAAGGTAGGATTTGAACTCAGGTCCTCCAACCCCAAATCCAGGACTCTTTCCACTGTGCCACACTGCCTCTCTCAGGAGACTATTTCATATTTGTGTTCATCTCCTCCATGTTTTCCACATTGTCAGCACTAAATAAATGAATTAAATTTGTGATCTGCTTCTACCACGATGTAATTTGATTTGGCAAATGAACCAAAAAGGGGTGTCTATAGAGGGACATTTTCACCCCAAATGGTGACTTAGCACTCTCAGTGAAAGGGAAGGCCCAATAACCAACCCAAATAACCAAATCAACCAGACAGTAGTGGTGCTGACCCACAATCTGAGAGACAGCATGGCACCCTGAAGTGTACACTAGACCTGGAATCTGAAAGCCTGAGTTTGAATGCTGCCTCTGTACCTGCTAGCTGTTTGACTGTGGGAAGGCATTTATCCTTAGGAGCCTTGGTCTCATGTATAAAATGGAGACTATATTCCCCTACTCTCTCACAGACTAGTTATGAGTTATTATTGTTGTTGAGTCATTTCAGTCATGTCCAACTCCTGGTGACCCCATATTGGGGTTTTCTTGGCAGAAATGCTGGAGTAGTTTGCTGTTTTCTTCTCCAGCTCATTTTACAGATGAGGAACTGAGGCAAACAGGGTTGTGACTTGCACAGGGTCACATAGCTAATAAGTTCCTGAGGCCAGATTTGAACTCATGATGATAAGTCTTCCTGACTCCAAGCCTAGTACTTTATCCACTGTGCCACCTAGCTGTTATTAGCATGGTATTAATGAAGCCAGTGCCACACAGGACCCCATTTCCATGTGGACTATCGAGACCCTAACAAAGTCTTTGCAGTTGTTTATGAGAGACCAGAGCATGTGATGAGGGATGAGTACAATCCCATTACCCATACTAGAGAAACAATACAGAGTACAAATCCAACTTACTGTAGGAAAATGGTATCAGATAGAATGTAAGCTCTTTGAAGTCAGGGACAGGTTCACTTTTTGCTTTGTATTTGTATATACAGTGCCTGGCCTATAAGAGACATTCAATGAATGATTGCTTATTTATTGATTATAAAATGTTAATAATAATACCTAAAGGCCCAATTTCTCAAGATTGTAGTTAACTTCAAGTACTTCTATAAAGCACTTGAAAGTTTTAAGTGCTATGTAAATTATTGTTGTTGTTGTTATTATTCATAATGACCACTTAATTGTCATTTTTTCCCTTCTAGGTTATAAATACTCTGAGAACAGGAATTATACCTCATTTCTATCCAGTAAACTTCTCTGACACCTGCTAAAGGCTCAGTAAACATTTATGGGACAGAATAATCTTGTCCTCCTGTCTTGAACCTTTTCAGCAGAGTTGTTCAGTGGTAAGAGCACTAAATTAGCAGTTAGAGAATGAAGGTTTGAGTCTTGCCTGTGTTTCTTGCTACTTGTGTGACCCTGGGCAATCCCTTCTCTCTGTGCTTCAGTTTCCTCCTCTATAAAATGAGTGCATTGGACCAGAAAACCTCTGAGGTCTCTTCCACCTCTAAATTTACCATCCTATGAACTTCCTGCTTCACCTGGTCAGAGCAAGTTGGGTCAGGAAAGGAGACCTCTTCAGGCAGTTTCCCAGGCAGACCTAATGAATGGAAACAGAAGCTAGTCTGAGGATGGGGTAGAGAATATTTCAAGAATAGAAGTGAGGTTGAAACCAGGAGTGAAACTGTGTCCAGGGCTGAGGGTGAGGGCAGAGTCAGGTAAGGAAGCATAGGTAAAGGCTGAAGGTCAGGGTCTTTGAGTGCTGAACTGTCACATCTTCCATCCTGCTTCATCTCCTGGATGCTCTCTTCAAAAGTGTATGAGTGACCCATCCCAACCCAGTAGGATTTCCATTTGACAAATATAAACACCTTGCTTCTACATACTCTCTGTAGCTCGTGTTTCCAATGAACGTAAGTCCTTTTTTATGGCTTTTCCTAATTTCCATTTACTGCCTTTTTATCAAGAAGCAAGTAGGAAGGGCATGTTTTTATCCCCCATTACCATTGACAAAAGTGAAACTCAAATAAAGTGCCAAAAACTCCTTGGAGATCTGAAGAGCTGCGGGACAGACACCTGGCTTATTTTGTGTATGCCGCTTTAAGAACATCAGATTCCAAAATAATGCATTTTATTGTTGTTTTGTCACTGTAGCAAGCACAGCCGAACACTTGAATATCACCAAGTTCAGCAGAAGCAATATTTTACATTAGCACCATTCCTGGAGAAGAAACGCATCTCCTCTACAAAGGGCTCCATCTGTTTCTGTATTATCCAGCTCAAACAAATTCAGTTGTTGGTCTTTTATGGATTAATAACCTACAACCTTGCAGACAAACACATGCAAAAATATAGCAGACTGCTCTCCCCTGGGCCATGCTATCTGTGTAGTGTGGCTTATACAATGCAGATGAGAAAAGGAGACCAAATCAGCATTCTTTACTAATACTGGATCACCATGAATCATTGCTAACCACTGGTGGCTAAAAAGAGGAAGGGAGATCTCTCTCTCTCTCTCTCTCTCTCTCTCTCTCTCTCTCTCTCTCTCTCTCTCTCTCTCTCTCTCACACACACACACACACACACACACACACACACACACACACACATACTCCCTCTCTTTCTCCTTTCTCCCTCTTTCTTCCTCCATCTCTAGCTCTGATTCTGTCTCTCTGTTTCTGTCTCATTTCAGTCCATTGCTCCTTTAAAAGAAATAAAACAATTTTTAAATTTATGCTTCTTTTTTACATTAGTTTCCTCCTCCCTGGCTCATGTTGCCCCCTTTCTTCTAACAGGAAGTTAATTGTCAGTAAGTATGTACTAAGGGCCTACTCTGTGACGGGCCCTGTGCCCCTAACACAGTGACTGGGGACATACCACAAAGTATAAGCATAGTTCCTGCCCTCAAGGAGCTCACATTCTGATAGAGGAAGCAACATGCAAATAATTGTGTAAATACAAGCTATGTCCAGAGGAGATGGAAGGTTATCACAGAGGCAAAGGTGGAGTGGTAGGGAAAGGACCCCCTCAGAAGTTAGCCTATAGGCTGATTCTTAAAGGATACCAGGGCTTCTAAGAGGTGTTAGAAGGGAGAGCATTCCAGGTATTGGGGATAGAGGGCAGTAGAAACACAGAGACGAGAGATGGAGTGTTTAGTTCATGAAACACATCAGCCGGTGTGGATGGAGCCCTGAGTACATGGTGAGTAATCTGGTTTAAGAAGACTAGACAGGTAGGAAGGGCTTTAAATGCCAAAGAAGACTCTTCTATTTGATACTAGAGTAATAGGGAGCCATTGAAGTTTACTGAGTGGAAAAAGGGGTGGAGGGAGCAGTGACATGGTCAGATCTTTGTTTGGGGAAAAGCACATTGGCAGCTGAATGGAAATTAGATTAGAGTGGAGAAAGATAAGGCAGGGAGATCAACAAGAAAGCTTTACAATAGTCCAAGAGGGTGAGAGGGTGATGAGAGTCCGTACTAAATGTGGCTGTGTGAGTGGAGAGAAGGGAATGTGGAGGAGAGATGTTATGAAGCTAGAAAGATTTGACAAGAGGTTGGATATGGGAGATAACTGTGAGTGAAGTTGTAAGACAGGGTGCATGGAAATATGATGGTGCCCATACACGACCCAAAGCCGAGTAAAAGGCAAGTTAGGAAGTTGGGAAGATGTAAGGTTTGGAGGGAAAGATCATGTTTTGGATGTGTTGAACATGAGGTGCTTATGGGACATCCAATCTGAGATGTTAAAAAAGCAGTCACTGAGAGACTACAGTTACAGAGAGCAGGAGAGGGGGGGAGAGAGAGAGAGAGAGAGAGAGACAGAGAGAGAGAGAGAGAGAGAGAGAGAGAGAGGGAAGGGCTGAATCTGGTAATCATTGGTATAGGAATGATAAGTGAACTTATGGGACCTGATGCCAAATGATCAGGACAAAGCCTTGTGGGACACACACATAAGTGGGCATGGCATGGGTGAAGATCCAGCAAAGGAGACTTCACAAAACCTTAAACCATTAAGTGCTAGTTATTGTGCATAAAATTCAGAGATTGTTAGGTGATTTCTAAGGGTCCTTCCAGCTCTAACATTCCTAGTACTCAAAGACCATTAGCTCACTCCCAACCTTCTTATTTAGAGTAAACAGTTCCCTAAATCTTCCTCATAAGTCCTCTGTGACCTTGGGCAAGTGTCTGGGCCTTTCTGGGTTTTCTGTTCTGTAGAATAAGGGATCTGGGCTGCATGGCCCCGGAGTTCTCTTCCCACCTTCCCATCTAACAACAAGGGGTTCCCAACCCTGGAGCATCCAGTCTTTTAAGGGTCTGACCAGGAATGAATACAGAGCAAGATTACCTTCCTTCCCTCCTTTGGGACTTGACATTTATTTTTCATTTTACTGAGATACCAACTGCCTCACACCCCACAGCGTCCTCTGCATGCAAACACTCCTTGGCACTAATCTGCCATTCGAATGAGTGATTTTGTATGATTCTGACTGCCAGCATGCATAAAAGAGACTTTAACTTCTCACCTTCTCCAGATGAATTTTCATATTCATGTTTATTTGTCTTGTTTTTTTTAATGCGCCCTTATTTTACCCATGTTTTGGAGATGAGAGGGGCCTTTGCGTGATGAGAAATTCCCAATTCCAATTTATTACATTCAGACCCCAATTTTCAAGGAAATTTTGGCTTGCTGTCATTTCATTGAGACTAACAAGAAGAGGCAATTTACATCCAGCCCAAGTATTTAATGGATGCTCCTGTAGATCAGATATACACTGAGTTCTTTATAAACCTTAGTGCTATATTCACATCAGCTATGATATTTTACAGTTATGTACAATTAATTTGACTGGAAGAAGTTGTTTTTCTCTCCCTCCCACTTTTGCATACAAAAGTAGGCATATTTCCCCATTTGCCTTATAGCAACAATCCTGCATTAGAGTAATGGGTAGAGTAAAGGGTTTTGGTGCAAAGATTATTACATGACAGAAGGTATAGAGAATATAGCAGAAGTTAGCCAATATAATGACTGAAACCTACATTTCCTTAACTGCACTAAGGGAGCTGAGTGCCCTGTCCCTGGAGAGACAGCCTAGCATACTGAATGGTTAGGGAACTAGACTTAAGTCAGGAGCACTTGGGTTCAAATCCCACCTCTGATACTTTACTAGGGACATAACCCTTGGGAAGTAGCTTAACCTCTCTGACCTTTAGTTTTCTCATTAGTAAAAATGGATATTAATAACCTCCCAGGGCTATTGTGAAAATCAAATGAGATAATACATGTAAAGTATTTTGAATACCTTAAATCCCTGGGTAAATAGCCATCATATTATATCATATCAACACATCATATCATATCATATCGCATCACATATATCATATATTATAGCTTATTATATTATCTCTCCCATAGTGGGGTGTTAGGCTATCTGTTATCCACTGTATAATTACACTATTACCACAATATCCCTAAGCTTTTGCATGCACCCCCCAAAATAGGGTTATCAGGGCTAGGCACAGGATCCTGGAATTTCAGAAGATCATAAGACCTCTCAGAACCTCAAACCAAGAGCAGTTCTTCAGAAGACAGATGGAAAATGGGAATCGTTCTGTCCCACAAGTATCAGAAATTCTATTCATTTCTGATACCTCGAGTAAGCCTCATTAGACAGGGTTAGGAGCCAGTTTCCCAGCTACCCTATCACAGTCAGTTAATCAGTTAACAAACATCATTAGGTGCTGACTATGTTCCAAGTACTGTTCCCAGCTAAGTTCTGGGGATACAAAGAAAGGTAAAAATGGTCCCCACCCTCAAGGAGCACACTTTCTAGCAGGAGAGACAACATGCAGATAATGATGTATACAGTAAAAGTAGAAGGTAACCTTAGAAGGCATTAGCAATGGTGGGGACTGGGAAAAGCTTCCTGCAAATGGTGGACTTTGAGCTGAGGTTTGAAAGACAGACAAGCCAAGAGGCAGCAGCCAGTGCAAATGAATGGAGACCAGAGATGGAGTATCATGTATGAGGAACAGCAATTAGGCCAGTGTAATTGGATCATCTCCTGGATCACTCCCTTGTCATGGCAGAGGGGCTCAATGAGACTATGAACTATGCCATGCAGGGTTACTCAAGATGAACAGGTCATAATGGAGAGCTCTGACAAAAGACGATCCCCTAGAGAAGGAAATGGCAAATTGCTCTAGTATCTTTGCCAAGAAACCCCTGTGGACAGTGTTAAAATGATAAAAAATATGACACCAGAAGATGACCCCTCAGGTTGGAAGGTGTTCAACATACTATTGGGGAAAAGCAGAGGACAACTACAAGTAGCTTCAGAACCAATGAAGTGGAGGGGCCAAAGCAGAAAGGAAACTGAGCTGAGTGAGGATGTGTCTGGTGATGAAATGGAAGACTGATGTTTTAAAGATCAGTACTGGTTAGGAACCTGGAATGTAAGATCTATGAACTCAGATAAGCTGGATATGGTCAAACATAGATAGAAAGATTAAACATCAACAGCTTGCATGTCAGTGAACTTAAATGCATGGGAACGGGTGAATTTAATTCAGGTGGTCATTGTATCCCTTAGAAGAAATGGAGTGGCCCTCATAGTCAATAACAGGGTGAGAAAAGCAGTACTGGGGTATATTCTCAAAAATGACAGAGTAACATCTGTTCAAATCCAAAGCAAGCCATTCATCATCACAGTAACATAAGTCAATGCCTCAACCACTGATGCCAAAGAGGCCAAAGATGCTCAGAAACCTACAATATCTCCTAGAAATAACATTTAAGAAGATGTCACATTCATCAAAGGGGATTGGGATGCCAAAGCATGAAATCAAAATATAATTGGAATAACAGGCAAGTTTGGCATTGGAGGACAAAATGAAGCAAGGCAAAAAAGAGTGTTGTCAAGAGAACTCGCTGGTCATAACGATTGCTCTTTCTTTTTTCTTTTCTTTTCTTTTTTTTTTTTTTTTGATGAGGCAATTGGGGTTAAATGACTTGCCCAGGATCACACAGCTCGTAAGTGTCAAGTATCTGAGGCCGGATTTGAACTCAGGTACTCCTGACTCCAGGGCCAGTGCTCTATCCACTGCGCCACCTAGCTGCCCCGATAGCAATCGCTCTTTATCAACAATCCAAAAGGAAATTCAACACGTGGACCTCACCAGATGGTCAATATTTACAAATCTATTTATTGATCATATACTTTATAGCCAAAGGTGGAGAAGCTCTATACAGTCAGTCAAGACAAGATCTAGAGCTGACTGTCGCTCAGTTCATGAGCTTCTTATTGCAAAATTCAGACTTAAATTGAAGAGAGGAGGGACAACCATCAGACCATATAGGTATGACCTGAATGACTTCTCTTATGAATATGAAGCGGAGGTGATAAATACATTTAGGGAATTAGATCTGGTAGATAGGATACCTGAAGAACTATGGACAGAGATTCACAATACTGTACAAGAGGCAGCATCAAAAAGCATCCCAAGGAAAAAGAAGAGCAAGAAAGCCCAATGGCGATCTGATGTGGCTTTACAAATAGCTGAAGAAGAAGGAAAGGGCAAGGGAAAAGAGAAAGGGAAAAATATGCCCAACTAAATGCGGAATTCCAGAGAATAGCAGGGAGAGATATGGTTTTCTTAAACAAGCACTGCAGGGGCAGCTAGGTGGCGCAATGGATAGAGCACTGGCCCTGGGTCCAGGAGGACCTGCATTCACATCCACCCTCAGACACTTGACACTTACTAGCTGTGTGACCCTGGGCAAGTCACTTAACCCTTATTGCCCTGGGGGGAAGAAACAATAAGGTTAATGGAGATAATGGAATTCCAGCTAAGCTATTTAAAATCCTAAAAGTTGATGCTGTTAAAATGCTGCACTGAATGTACCAGCAGATTTGGAAAACTCAACAGTGGCTGGGAAAAGATTAGTCTATGTCCCAATCCTAAAGAAGAGCAATGCCAAAGAATGCTCAAATTACCAAACAATTGCACTCATTCGACACACCGCCAAGGTTAAGCTTAGGATTCTACGAGTTAGGCTTGAGTGATATGTGAACAGAGAATTACTAGAAGAGCAAGCTGGTTTTCAAAGAGATAGAGGAACTAGAGACCAAATTGCTAACATTTGCTGGATTATGGAGAAAGCAAGGGAGTTCCAAAAAACACATCTACTTCTGCTTCATTGACTACATGAAAGCCTTTGACTGTGTGATTTACAACAAAATGTGGCAAGTCCCCAAAGAGTTGGAAAAACCCAATCATCTTATTTGTCTCCTAAGAAAGTTGTATGTGGGTCAAGAAGCAACAGTTAGAACTGAACATGGAACAACTGATTGGTTTAAGATTGGGAAAGGAGTATGAAAAGGCTTTATATTGTTACCTTATCTATTTAAATTTTGTGCAGAATACATTATGTGAAATGGCAGGCTGGATGAATCAAAAGCCAAAATTAAGGTTGCTGGAAGAAATATCAACAACCTCAGACATGCAGATAATACTACTATGATGGAGATAGCTAGGTGGCTCAGTGAATAGAGCACTGGGCCTGGAGTCAGGAAGACCTGAATTCAAATCCAGCCTTAGATACTTACTGTGTGACTCTGGGCAAGTCACAACCTCTGTTTGCCTCAATCCTGTAGAGAAGGAAATGGGAAACCACTCCAGTATCTTTGCCCAAAACAAAACAAAACCCTAGTACGGTATAGTCCATGAGGTCATGAAGAGTTGGACACATCTGAATGACTGAACAACACCACCACTATGATGACAGAAAATGAAGAATTAAACCTCTTGGTGAGTGTGAAAGAAGAGAGTGTAAAATCTGGCTTGAAGCTTAACATTGAAAAAACTAAGATCATTGCAACCGATCCCATCACTTTCTGGCAGAGAGAAAAAATGGAAGCAGAGTCAGATTTTATATTCTTAGGTTCAAAGGTCACTACAGATGGTGACTACAGCCATGAAATTAAAGGACACCTGCTCCTCGAAAGGAAATCTGGACAACATACTAAAAAGCAGGGATATCACCTTGCCAACAAAAGTCTTTATAAGTCTACGGTTTTTCCAGTAGTAATGTATAGCTGTGAGTTGGACTATAAGGAAAGCCAAGTGCCAACAAATCAATGCTTTCAAATTGTGGTGCTGGAGAAGACTTTTGAAAGTCCCTTGGACATCAAGGAGATCCAATCTGTCAATACTTAAAGAAATTCATTCAGACTATTCACTGGAAGGGCAAAAAATGAAGCAGAAGCTTAAATTCATGGTTACATAATGAGAAGCTAGGACTCATAGGAAAAGACCCTGATGTAGGGAAAGATTGAAGGTAAAAAGAGAAAGGGACAGCAAAGGATGAGATGGATGGACAGTGTCATGCAAGCAACAAACATGACCTTGGACAGACTTCAAGAATTAGTGGAGTATAGAAGAGACTGGTGCACTAGGGTCCATGGGGTCATGAAGAGTTAGATACAACTGAATGAATGAACAGGATCATAGAAAAGATAGAGGGGAGGGCAGTGGCTTCTGAAAGCCTGATCACTTATCCAAAGGTCTAATGGAGCAGAGGTTCTTAGTAAGCAGCTAGACCTTGTCTTCTACTTGCAGCCAACATGCTCCACTGGTCATTTATCTGAGATCTTGGCTGTCTCTAAGTGGCCTGCAGGTATGCCTAGGCCACTTCCAGTTGCCTCAAATAATCATCTCTTGGGGCTAGGCAAGCAGAAGGGATGAAATTTGCATTTGACTCCCATGCAGTGCTGATAATATTGACCAGCGAGTCCCCTGTTTGTTCTGGCCATTCTGGATGAATCAAAAGCCAGAATTAAGATTGCCGGGAGAAACATCAACAATGTGGCCATTGGCACATAACCTGGTGGGCTGGAAAAGTTGAGGTGTATGATCAGAGAATCTGAAATATTTCCAACTATTTGAAGATAAAGGAACTAGGGACAGCTAGGTGGACTCTGAGTCAGGAAGTTTTGAGTTGAAACCTGGTCTCTGACTCTATGAGACTCTGGGCAAGTGACTTAACCTCTGTGTACTTCAGTTTCCTCATCTATAAAATGGGGATAATAATAGCACCTACCTCCCAGGTTGTAAGGATCAAATGAGATAATATTTATAAAAAACTTAGCATAATCCCTGGCACATAGTAGACATTTAATAAATATCTGTTGGGGGAAGCTAGGTAGCGCAGTGGATAAAGCACCGGCCCTGGATTCAGGAGGACCTGAGTTCAAATCCAGCCTCAGACACCTGACACTAGCTGTGTGACCCTGGGCAAGTCATTTAACCCTCATTGCCCCGCAAATAAAATAAAATAAATTAAATAAATGCCTGTTAACTAACTAGTTGATAAAGAGTACATGACCAGGAGAACATTGTACACAGTAACAGCAATATTGTTCAATGAAGTACTATGAATGACTTAGCTATTCTCAGCAATACAATGATCCAAGATAATGCCAAAGGACTAATGATGAAGCACACCTATCTGCCTCCAGAGAAAGAACTGATATTGCTTGAATACAGACTGAAGCATGCCATTTTTTACTTCCTTTCATTCTTTTTCTTTTATTTGAGTCTTCTTGTACAAAAGGACTAATATGGAAATGTTTTACATAATTGCATATGTATAACCTATATCTGATTGCTTACTGCCTCAGGGAGCAGGGAGAAGAGATAGAATTTGGAACTCAAAACTTTTTAAAAAAACAAATGTTAAAAATTGTTTTAACATGTAATTAGGGGGGAGGAATAAAATATATTAAAATTTTAAAAAGAGTATGTGGATTTGTGGATCTCTATCAGAACCTAGCTCTGAACTTCCACCCACTGGTTAATGCTTCCTTTTGACTGTGCTGTTTCAGTGGATGCTACTCATGGGAGTTGATTTTCCAAGAAATAGATGCACACGCTATATTGCTACATATGGTATTTTTACTCATCATAGAATCAATAAGTCATTGAAGGGTACTTAATAACCAGGGAACAATGCATAATGACAAATAATAAATATCTACCAAGTAACTGAAAGCCTACTGCTTTCTGAGAGCCTAGAAGTCCTCCTAAACATAGGATCATCTGAACCAAAGACATCTAGGCAACATAAAGTTTGAGCCCTCCCTTAAGCAGGCAAAGGAGTGTTAGTAACACATTCCCCATGGAATGTTCAACTCAATTTCCTTAGGCTTAATCATCAGTTGCCAAAACTCTGGGGTCAGAGTTTCAGCTCAAGCATAGAGTGGAATCTGGACCTTGGGATGCAGTCAGGACTAGAACGCTAAAGGTCTGATACTTCCCTGTCTCAGCTGTCCCATTACTGGTGGGAATCTCTGACCTCAGCAGGCCATGGGTAATGGATCATCATGGAGCAGAGTGAGGGAAATCAGTAGTCAGACTCAGCCTGGTGCCACTATCACAGTTCCCATGACCATCAGCATTCTACAGCCTCCATGTGACATTTCTCTTCCTTCTTGTTGCCATTCCTGGTCCCACTTCCCTCTACTCTGTGCATAAGGTAAGGGATAGGGTTAAAACAGGATTAAGAGGAGTGCCACAATATTTAGCAAAGTGGGATGTGTTCTTAGTGGAGAATTGAATAGAGTTGTTAGAGAACTGAACAGTGAGGCATCTCCCACAAAAACCCAAATGAACCTAGGAGCTCAACTATTCGAGGGCTCCCTTCCATCACAACCCATCTGTGTCTGCCTCTCCTGTGGGACTCTCATCAATGTCTTCCCAAAAGTTCCCAGCAAGCGGTCTATCCAGTGTGCTGGAGTAGAGGCCATCCTTGGTTTCTCCCAATATCACCAAGTATCATTGGAGCACTTAAGCTGCCTGCCTGTCATTCTTCACTCTCGTTATGTGATCAGCTCATCTTCCATCTGCATCAGTCTCTATGGAGAGTGATCTCAGACAACACAGTTTCTACATAGCATTATTCCAATCAAATTCATGTCCACATATGGCTTTTCTCCTATTTGAATCTGTGTGTTAGTTATGTTGGGCTGGGCCCCAAAAACTGTTCCTCAGGGCCTCATTGCTTGACTGACTGCAAAATTTCCAGACCTTCTTATGTCTGCCTTACCTAACCTCTGGGACTCACAATTTTCAATCTCCATCTCCAGTCTCCACCTAAAACAGGAGAAGAAAAAAAAAACAATAACTTAAGACTTGCCCAGAGTCACATGACTAGTAAGGGTATGAGGCAGGATTCAAACTCAGAATTTCTTGACCCCAAGTCTAGAATTCTGTCCACTATACCACCTAGAAAAGTGATATGAAGTGGGATCCTACTTGTTATATACCCGGTGCCTGACACTGAGCACTTGTCCTCATTCTAGAGGAGTGAGCTCAGCTGGGGAAATTCAGATAGGCAGTTCTAGGTTAGGTCCACCTGCTACTGTCATCACTGTTTACTCTTCCAGCTTTGGTGCATTCTGTGAACGGGCTTTGGTCCCATCAGGAAACACACCTAAGAGAAATTATTATTTTGCTATCATAGTAATGAGCAATTGTTAAATTGGGATCCAGCCTTTTTTCCTCAGGTTCCTCATTAAGGCCCAGCTCCTGTAAAAAGTCAGTCTCTGAAGGACACGACTGATTGAAGAGATTATCCCTACCCCTCAAGGAATATGCTCTTCAAGCTTGGGCAGGACCCCACCCAACTAGGAGACCTAACTTCTGTTTAGAGTATAAACAGGATCCAGTTTGGGTGAGTTCTTACCCTGTGGAGCCCCTGTCCTTGTACCCCTCCATTAGAGTTTAGGGTGATCTGGTTCTTGAAGGAGAAAACCAAGCATAGTGGTCTGGATGGAGATGGATTCCCCTGTTCAGAGTGCTGGAGGTAGCTGAGTCTCATGATCAAGCCACATTCTCAGCAGGAGGAGCTGAAGACTTCTAGCCCACCTCCTCATTAAATGTCCACTAATCAGGGTTGATTTCCAGTTGTCAAGGGAATTCCCTTAAAAGCTTTCAGGCTCTCCATGGCTTGTCTTTGGTTACCAACAGAGACCAATGTCCATCAATTTATCGACTGCCCGATCACCTAATTAATAAATTTATTATTAATTACCCGGAAACTCTGTCTCTCAGGTTTTTCATTTGTTTCACAATCCCATACCAATACAAACACCTTACCACCATAGGCAGACATGAAGTGTAGGCCAGATGGACAGCACAGGCTAGAGTAACCATTACTGAATATTACCACTGGCCCTTCACTTTGGAGCCAATGGTAATGCTCTCCCCCAGAGTGTGATGTTCATTTGGTCTACTTTTTTTTTTTTGGTGGGGGCAATGGGGGTTAAGTGACTTGCCCAGGGTTACACAGCTAGTATGTGTCAAGTATCTGGAGCCAGATTTGAACTCAGGTTCTCCTGAATCCAGGGCCCATGCTTTATTCACCGCACCACCTAGCTGTCCCCCATTTCAATGCACAACCATACTCACCAGAAGAAAAAGACCCAGGCTCCATGGCCGTGAATGCTACAACTCTCCCTTGCCTTACCACATTCTCTGTTCAGCACCATCAGGTCAGCAGGATTAAAGAGATATCAGCACCACCTCCCCCTCCCATCACTGCCCCCTGTTAGCATTCTCAGGGAGGCTGGCCAATGGAGCTGTAGAGCAAGAAGGTAGAGAGTGTTGGCAACAACCCTAACCAGGACACCAGCCCCTTTCCTTTGAGACTTACTGTCGTCAGCGTATAGAAGCTGGTTGGGTCGGTATCTCTAAACCAGCCCTTCAGAGCAGAACTATTGAGGAAGAGCTAAAGAACCAGGGAGCCCTGTGGGCCAGACCATGGCCCACACTCTGTGCACACCCGTGTCCTGGGATATATTCTAAGCCATTTGAGCTGTTGGGCTGGATGTGTAGCAAAGGGTTTGGACATCACAAAGCCAGTGACGGTTGCGACCCCAAAGACACCTTCTGAGTCTTTTCCTGGTCTCTCCAGCGTACCTGTGCCCTAAGTTGTGAGACCCTGACCCTTGTAGGTGGTAGGATCCTGAACTGTCTCAGGTCCTGGCTCCCTTAAGCCCTCTAGCCAAACAGCCCCAGACATCTGCCTTCCCGGGATTCAGCCGTTCCCTCGGGCCCAGAGCCAGGGCAGCTGCAGGAGTCTCCTGTGTGTGCTGCAAAGCTTACATCTTCTGCCTTTATAACATCTCATTCTCCCAACTATGAATTCAATTCAATAAGCATGTATTAAGTGTATACTATGTACCGGCACTGTGCAAGGAACTCCGGTTACAAAACAAGCAACGAATCAGCTCCTGCTCTCAAGGACCTTTACATTGTCCTGGAGGAAGTGATGCATGCTAGTTAGCTAGTGTTTATATAGTTTTCAAAGTGTTTTGCATACATGATCTTACTTGATCCTCAGAACAACCCTGTGAGGTAAGTGAAGTTCTTCTCTCCATTTTACAGATGAAGAAACTGAGGCTGAGAGAAATCAAACAACTTGCCTTGGGTGACACAGCTCATAAGGATCCAAGGCAGGATTTGAATTCAGGTCTTCCTAACTCCAACATTGTATCCACTGTGCAAAGGAAGGGCCTCATGTAGGAGGTGGCATTTGAGCTGAGTCTTGAAGGAAGCTAAGGATTCTAAGAGGCACAGATGAAGAAGAAAGGCATCCCTAGGCCTTCCTTGTCACTTGTCTGTGGGTAAGGTAGGAATAAAGACTGATGTCAGAAGACACTGAGGAAGCACACTGGGAGTATTCCAGTGGCAGAGAAGGCCCCAGCAAAGGAAATGAAGGGAGACATTTTTGTCATGCACAATTACATCCTGGCCCTGCAAGGTTCAGCAAACTGTGTGGGGATGTCCATCCAAATGAAGGGTGGCTTAGGAAGAATCTAAAAGACTCCTCGGCTTCCCAACTAGCATTAGCAATGGATACAAGACTGGAAATAATAGCCGGAACCATGACACAGAGACAAGGGGTCAGAGGCCTCCCCCACACTAGAGCCGTGTTGGCACTGATTTTAATGCTGGTGTGCGCAGATCAGATCAGCCTCATTTCTGTGGGAGTCGTGGTGCTTATGTGTTTGTGAAAAGGGAGAAACGGGTGTCAAGTGAGGGCAGGGATGTCCCTGAGCCAGCTCCCAAGAGCCAATTATTAAGTTTTCAGTGTGAGCAGTTACACCTCAGAAATCAGAAAATATTACACATCGGGACTTAACATTGTTCTATTGATTGTATAGACTCAAGAAAGTGACAGAGGAAAATGTTCACTTAAAAATGTGTCTGCATATTTTTTTTTGACATGGTTGTAAAACATTTACCAACACACCCCTGGGAAAAGCTCTAATAAGCTTTCAGTGCCAGAAGTTATGAGGGTTCTGGGATTGAGACAGAAAGGAGGTGCAGTTATACACCTGAGATTGCAAGGGAAAAACATGGTGCTTACTATTTCCTGGGACAATTTAAGGGTACCAGAAGGTAAGAATCTTGTTGGTACTGGTCTGGTCAAGGAGAGACTAAGAGCCCAGTCTACAAGCAGAGATCATGGGAAGACAGTGTTTGGGGGTGAGAAGTTGGATTGGGGCTTGAGTGTGGGGAGAGTATGTTAGGGGCTTTTGAGGAATGACTTCAGTGGGAGAAGAATTCAGTAGTGGTCAAGGAGAGGGCAACTCTGCCAAGGCAGAGCTGTTGAGCCCAACTGGACTTTAAGACTTGATTTCAAAGAGACTGTATTGGAGTAGGGCAGATACCTTCAGTACAGTGATACACTGGAAAGATTTGAGATGAGACAAAAATCTGCAAGGTCAGGAATTGTCCTGGATTTATTGTGAATGTACCCGAGTCATCTTCCTGGTTCTGTTTTGGGAAGAAATTGTCCCAGGAGTGTGTGTGGATTTAGGATGACCCAAGATGTTTGTTATGAGTGACAGGAGCATGACACTCATCTCCCTTGGTGTTATAGATAGCCCTGCCTGCTATAAATTGGAAAACATCATAGAATTCATGCGGTATATTGATGTTCTACCCTTCCCAGGTGTCTTGTGGGAGAAGGGGGTTGGGGAATGATGTCCCAGGATGTTCTAGAGCCAGTGCAAAATACATCTAAGAGGGAATCCGAATGGTGAAGAAGCATCTTGCAGTCGTGGTCTGTCTTGTATCTATACAACTAAGCTTAATCCCCCATCCCCTGAGAAGATTGCCCAGTATTCACAGTGTCTCCATGGCAACCAGGACTTCAGCCCAATCTGCATATTTTCACATGTTGGACAATGTCATAGAATCAAAGTATGTAGGGTCAGATTAACCTTAGAAGGAAATATATACCCAGAGATATATTTTTATGTGTATGTATACTTAAGGAGACAGTATACTGCAAAAGATAGAAAGCTGGCCTCAGAAAACCTGGGTTCAAGATCTGCCTCTGATATGTTCTGAGTTTCATATAACCTTCATTCCCTAGGTTTACACCTACACTTGGCTGTGTATGTGTATGTATGTGTATATACAGCACACATAGCCAGAAACACGGAGATAAAGAGATAGAGATTTTGTGTGGGGAAAGGAAGAATTCAGACCCATGACCGTTAATGAAGTTTGGCAACTTGCTTGTTCCATAGAGTCCTAGAGAGTTTCCTGGGACCAAATGAGAGGTTGTGACTCACTCATGGTCACACAGATAATCTATATGTGAGGGGACTTCAAAGCCAGTTCTTCCTGAACCTGCAATTGGCCATCTATCTCCTCTGCAAAGCTGCTTATGTTTTTAAGTCATCTGGATCCACAGCTGCCTATAGTCACAGAAGACTAATTACAATGTCATAAACACCTCCTTTACCTCTGCCCATCCCTACCACATTTGGAGAATAGTCATCTGCCCTTCACCCATAAGTATATTCAGGATCATTTGTAGATATGAATAGAGAGTAGCTCCATTGCTTTGCAGATGTCTAGGTTGGTATACATTGTGGTGACTTGTCAAAATTTATTATTCAAATCTATAAAAATAAAAGTCATTCTTTCAGTGAATGAATGGTCAAGCGTGTGATGTTTAAAATCTAAATTGTGGTCACCTTAAATTAGAAGCTTTAGCACCAGTCCTTGGGCATTAAACATTTATTAAAAAATACAGATATTCCCATGGAGTTCAGAAAGTTAAGAAAAAAGCCTATTTAGCCTAGAGTTCCAGCCTGGTCTGGTTCTTCCTCAAGTCCTCTGCCACAAGCCTGCTTCAATCATGAACTCTCTCCAGCAAACTGATTGTGAAGCTTTTTATAGCTCTGGAACAGAGGCGGTCCTTACACACTGCTTCAAGCTGATTGGTTGGCATCATCCAAATCCATTGGTTCTGAAGGTGTTCTCAAGGTGTGATTACAATCCAGTTAACTTGAAGTAGGCTAATCAGCAGTTAATCACTCTCACTTGATTCAATCAGTCTAGATTAATCTCCAGGTGGGTCTTTGAGTATCTGCTAAATCTCATTATTTCATCACAAGGGTAAGAATAGATAGTTTTCAAAGGAAGAAATTCAAGCTGTCAATAACCACTTCAAAATACTCCACTAATAATTGTTGCTTTTAAGTTGTGTCCAATTCTTAGTGATTCCATTTGGAGTTTGCTTGGCAAAGATACTGGAGTGGTTTGCCATTTCCTCTTCCAGCTCATTTTACAGGTGAGGAAACTAAGGCAAACAGGGTTAAGTGACATGCCCAAGGTCATACAGCTAGTAAATATCCAAGGCCATGTTTGAACTCAGATCCTCCAGATTCTAGAGTCATTGCTCAATCTGCTGAACCACCTAGCTGCCCCACTAAAAATTAGAGAATTACAAATGAAAGCAACTTTGAGCTAGGTGGCACAGTGGATAGTGCACCCAAAAAGGGCAACTAGCGAATACTTATTAAGTGCCTCCTAGGTGCCAGGTGTTCTTCCAAGTGCTGGAAACACAGGTGCAGAGAATGAAAGCCCTTGAAGCTGAGGCTCAGAGATGTGAGTGATTTGCCCAAGGTCACACCACTGGTAAGGAGAAGTCTGTCCTCTGTTGCCCTGTGACAGCATCTTCTTTCCCTGCCGCCATGAATAAAAGGTAGGGGCATCCCAGGGCAAGAACGATTTCCAGTCATTTCCCTTCTTGTGACCTCACAAACACATGCACCCCCAGCCTACCCAACCACAATCAGTAGGCCTGTAGAAGAGGAGTGTGACACTTTGAAAGGCCTTTTAAATAAGAAGCATTTAAAGCCTGGTCTGCTGGGCCTAGCCCAGAGTCCCTGGGGGGCTTCCTTTATGAGCCTTGGGGGCCAAACAACTTAGCTCTAATTGTTTTTTGTTTAACTAGGCCACTTAAACCAGGGAGCCTTTGTCTAGTGGGGATGTATTTAAAGGCCTGGCTTCGCACACTCTCCTACTGTCCTTTAAACTTCTGGTTTGGTATTTGTCTTACTCAGGAAGAAAAACATTATCGTCTCTGTCTTCATGGAAATAACTGGTAATAAGTGGAATGAAGGGATGGGGTTCAGATTGAGATGGTAGCTGGGTATTAAAAATGGAAAATCCCCTTCTCTTTGGGGTGTAATGGCATCCCTTTGACTGAGAAGGTAAGGGATAGTGGAACAGTGAATGGGAAGGGGCAGAGGGCCTGGGCTAGAGTGTGTGACCCTGGGCAAGTCTCTGAACCTTTCTGAGCTTCTTGTTCCTCATCAGTAGAATGAATGAATGAATGAATGAATGAATGAATGAATGAATGAATGAATGAATGAATGAATGAATGACAACACACCTATAATTCGTTAAAGTTTGCAAAGTACTTAATTAAGAATAAAGATGTGTGGGGCTGGGGTGGCTAGGTGGCACAGTGGATAAAGCAATGGCCCTGGATTCAGGAGTACCTGAGTTCAAATCTGGCCTCAGACACTTGACACTTACTAGCTGTGTGACCCTGGGCAAGTCACTTAACCCCCATTGCCCTGAAAAAAAAAAAACAACAAGATGTGTGGGGCAGCTAGGAGGACCTGAGTTCAAATCTGGCCTCAGACATTTGCTGTGTGGCCCTGGGCAAGTCACTTAATCCTCATTGCCCCCCCCAAGAAAGTACACACACACATTATATATATATATATATATATATATACACACACACACACACACACACACACACACATATATGTGTGTGTGTGTATGTATGTTTGTGTTTGTATATATATACATATATGAATAAAAATGTGTGACCCTGGTCAAATGACTTAACCTCTCTAAGCCTATGTTTTCTCATCTGGAAAATGGGAATAATAATAGCACTTTACCTCTCAGGGTTATTGTGAAGACCAAGTGAGCTATATTTGTTAAAGCACTAGGTAAATGCTCCCCATCTGATCCCTCACAATAACTTCCATGGGTTAGCTGCTGATGTTGAGCCCATTTTCTAAGTGAGGAAACTTGTTATAGGTCACACAGTTAGCAGTCTGAGATAGGATTTGAACCCAGATCTTCCTGAGTGAGAAGGTGGCTCAGTAGATAGAGAACTGTGCATGGAATCAGGAAGGTCTGGGTTCAAATCTGACCTCAGAACTTACTAGTTGTATGACCCTTGGGCAAGTCATCTAACTTCTGTTTCCCTTTTTCTACTAGAGAAAGAAATGGCAAACCACTCCAATATCCTTGCCAAGAAAACCCCATGCACAGTTTGGTCCACAGGGTCACAAAGAGTCAGACAGGACTGAACAAATTCCTCATTAGAAGTTCAATACTCTTAATAATATTTAGACTACCTACCCTTAGGGCTTTTGTAAAGAAACTGTTTTACAAAACAGGCAGCATCTGTTAATATGCTCCTGGGACTGGGCTCTGATTAGTCAGTCTTCCTGCCTCCCCAGCCCCATTTATATAATGTTTTATAAGCATTAAAGTGTTATAGAAATGTGAATTTTTCAATTATTTATAATAATTTGTGCCAGCCCTAGAATCAGGAGAACCTGAGTTCAAATCTGTCCTCAAACACTTATTAGCTTTGTGACCCTGGGCAAGTCACTTAACCCCGTTTGCCTCAGTTTCTTCATCTGTAAAATGAACTGGAGGAGAAAATGACAAAACCACTCCAGTACCTTTGCCAAGAAAACCTTAAATGGGTTAATGAAGAGTCAGACATGACTAATCAACCCCCCAAAAAAGATTAAATTAACTTTAAATGATAAGAACAATTAAATGTAGATTTTTACAACTATTAATACTTTCGAAAACAAAACAACAGAAAATAACTACAAAAACTTAGCTATTGCTTGCTGTGTCCTTTGTCCTCTTTCCTTTTCTATTCAGCCATGTTCACATATGTCCTGCCTTTGATGGAATCATGTTTGATGTGTGCTCTGCTCAACTCTGGTTTTGTCACTTTGCCCTCTTTCGTGAATATTTTCATATTCTTTCTGCATTTTTTTGGTATATATCCCTTTGTAAAAGCTAATTAATACTAATTGTTTTGATCTTTTTATGTATTAATCACTGGTCATTGATATTGGTAGGAACATACCAGATGATCGCATTAGAAAGCCATCTCGGGGCAGCTAGGTGGCGCAGTGGATAGAGCACCGGCCCTGGAGTCAGGAGGACCTGAGTTCAAATCTGGCCTCAGACACTTAACACTTACTAGCTATGTGACCCTGGGCAAGTCACTTAACCCCAATTGCCTCACTAAAAAAAAAAAAAAAAGCCATCCCAGTCCCTAAAGGGGGGGCAGGGTGATATAACCCCCCAACTTGTCAGTGTGAGTGGGACTTTGGGTAATGACTCAAGATAGCAGGTGGGTAACCCGTAAGTCCCTCATAGCTATCATTTGTAATAATATTATAGTATTAAATGATCTGTCAACTGGAGATGGTCGCCAGAGGGCTAGTTGGAGTCAGGAAGACCTGAATTTGAGCTCTACTTCCCAGCATAGTAAATATGCTCCAGGCAATGCTCTAAGACCAAAAGTTAAAGATATTTTATATATCTGTATTGTTGTACATGGAACTTATAATAATAATTCTAGCTAATAATAATAGCTAGAATTTATATAGACCTTTGGCAGATAGATGGTGCAGTATATAGAGCACTGGGCCTGGAGTCAAAAAGACCTGAATTCAAATCCAAACTCAGATACTTAGAAGCTTTGTGACCCTAGGCAAATCACTTAACCCTGCTTGCCTCAGTTTCCTCACTTGTAAAATGAGCTGGAAAAGGAAATGAGAAACCACTCCAATATCTTTGCCAAGAAAACTCCAAATGGGGTCCCAAAAAATGGGTCATAACTGAAACAACTAAACAACAACAACATATAAGACTTTAAGGTTTGCCAAGTACTTTACAAATATTTTTTCATTTTATCCCCATGACAACCCTAGGACATAGGTTCTATTATCATCCACGTTTTGCAAATGAGGGAACTGAAGCAGACTTGCCAAGGGTCACACAACTAGTAAGTATCTAGGACTAGATTTGAACTCAAGTCTTCCTGACTCCAGGTCTGGTGTTCTGTGCAGTATGGTGCCACCTAGCTGAATGTCCACATCAGAAGTGTCCTACATATATGAGATTGCAGTTCCAGATTCCCTTCCCCTAGTGATGTTTAAAATCTAATGTGTGTCATTACCTGCCCCCACAGTTTGGTGGTGGGCGGGGGGGGGGAACTAGCTAAAATTTACTGATAAATTCAGCAACAGTTTAGGTTTTTAAGAATTTATCAAAGAGTAAAGAGAATACATGTAGTACAGTAAAGCAAGAAAAGCCTATCTCCTTTCCTCTCTCTCTGCCACCAACCCAAAGTCCTGGAGTGAAAAAGGCAGATCCAGGGAGCCAGACTCACCTTTCTATTTCCTGTCTCCCTCCCAAGAAGGGGAGGTCCTTCAAGCTTACTGGTTGAGGGTGGTCTCCTGTTAATGTAGTAGTCAACAGCCTCTAAGAACAACACCCCACTCAGGGCCAGCCAGGTGTGGTCTCAATTTAATCAACCTTAAGTAGGCTCTCAGTCAGTCTCAGTCTCACCTAATTCAATCAATTCTAAATCAGTCTTCAGGTGGGGTCCCTGGGTGTCTGCCAAATTCCATTATTTTCTCACACCCTCAAAAAAAAACAAAAACCAAAACCCTTTATATGGGTATACCAAGTTTTGTCCATCATTCTCTAGCTACCACCTAGTTTATTTCTATTTTTTTTTAAACAAACAATACTCCTGTATTTGTATAGATAGTACCTTATTCCTGATAACACTCTATAGGAGCATTCCTAAGAGTTTAGTTATTCGAGTCAGATGATATAATTTATTCTGTAACATATACAGCATATTATTATTTTATAGCACTTAGACTATAAGTCTACGAGATTGTAATACCACCAACTATACATGTTTCTTTACAACTCCCACCAGCACTAAGTTGTTTTTTTCTTATTTTTTTATATGTTTTATGTTTCACTCTTTGATCTAACTAGACTATATATCATATACTGGAGATGGGCCCCTAGACCCAGATGGCTCTGGAGGAAAGAGTGAGCTTGGTGACTTTGCACACCCCTTCCTCACTTAAATCCAATTCTCTGCTAGTCATGACATCACCCTGATGTTATGGTCCTCTTCAAGAATGAAGAACAAACAACAATGTTGCCATATAAACAAATATGGTATAAGGGATATTTATTTTTCACCATATTGATAGTCAGTTTTGCTTATAACATTTATAAAATATTTATCTCCCCCTCATTTAAAAATCATTCATAAGTCTTTACATTCATTTGTTTCAGTTTCTGGGAATTCAATTCTACACTGTGCCACTTAGCTGCACCCGGTTTGTTTGGGTTTTTTGCAGGGCAATGAAGGTTAAGCAACTAGCCCAGGGTCACACAGCTAGTAAGTACCAAGTGTCTGAGGCTGGATTTGAACTCAGGTCCTCCTGAATTCAGGGCCAGTACTTTATCCACTGTGCCACTTAGCTGCCCTGAAGTGTTTTGTTTTTTCATTGGGTTTTTCTGGTAACATATAAAAGTGTAAATGTTTTTTGTGGTTTTACCTTGTTTCCTGAATGGTGTAGGTTGAGGATGAAGAGCTAACCTTCTAGACACCTAGACCTGGGTTCAAATCTCACCTCTAATATATACTAGCCCATTATCCTGTGTGAGTCACTTAAACCTCCCAATACTCTGGGCAACTCTCTAAGACTATAAGTTACCACCACCACCCCCTAGGCTCAACTTTTTCTTTTTCTTTTTTTTTTCAGAGCAATGAGGGTTAACTGACTAGTCCAGGGTCACACAGCTAGTAAGTGTCAAGTGTCTGAGGCTGGATTTGAACTCTGGTCCTCCTGAATCCAGGGCCGGTGCTTTATCCACTGTGCTACCAGCTACCTCTAAGACAAACTTTCAGAGAAGGTACTGACCTGCATTCATAGGGGGAGTTTTCTCATTCCTATTCCCCTATTTCCCACCAGTGAAATCATAGATGCCAGTCCTTAGAAACTTGCTTGATATAGTTAGATTTCCTCAGTATGCACTCCTACCATCCACAAGTAAGGAAATTTTGACCTCTTCATTTTCAGTGTGAATCCTCCTAATTTCCTTTTCTTGTCTTGTGACTGCATGTATCTTAAATACATGTCAAATAGCAAGAGAAAGAATGAGTTCTTCTGCTCTATCTATACTTGTTCTTAGTAGAAATGCTTCTCATATAATTTTCACTCTTGAGCAGATTGGATATAACTCTCTAGTCCAGAATGATCAATTTAATTCATTTTTCCCTGAAAAAGTATATTGTGACCTATTCTTCACAACTTTGAAATTGATATGGTTTCATTTGTAAAAGAAACATACTAGAAATTTTGGAGCAGTGGTTTATTTTAATTTTTTTCAGTTAAAATTTTTAACTATAAGAGAAGACTCATGATTAATTACTTTATTGCTCTAGGATCCCCCCAACAGTGGCAGCACAATGGATATAGTGCCAGACAGGGAATTAAGAAGACTCATCTTGGGCAGCTAGGTGGCACAGTGGATAAAGCACCGGCCCTGGATTCAGGAGTACCTGAGCTCAAATTTGGCCTTAGACACTTGACACTTACTAGCTGTGTGACCCTGGGCAAGTCACTTAACCTTCATTGCCCTGCAAAAAAGAAAAAAAAAGAATAAGCCCCTTGAGAACAAGGATGGTCTTTCTTTTGTCTTATGTTTGTAACCCCAGAGCCTAGCATGGTGCCTGGCATATAAGTGGTAATTAATTAATGCTTGTTGCCTTTGTGTAAGTATTTATAAAATCCTCAATCTGAGATCCTCTAAAGCCTAACTTCTTTTTTGTTTGTTTGTTTTGTTTTTGAAGCTTCTTTTGAAACTTCTTAAACTGTGGGTCATGACCCTATATGGGGTCACATAACTGAACGTGGGGGTCATAAAAATTTGACAACAATAAAAAGGTTATGCATACCTATTTGATAGACCTATATACCTGGGGTCACATAAAAATTCCTTGGGCAAAAAGGGGTCCCAAATGGAAACGGTTTAAGAAGCCTTACTATAAAGCCTTCCATAATCTGGCTCCCCCCTACATTCCCAGTCTTATTTCATTCATTACTCCTTTTTGTGCACTCTCTGTTCCAGTCAGGCTAACCTGCCAACTATCCCTCTTATGCAACATTCCCTGTCCCACCTTCATGCTTTTGCATAAGTGGTCCTCTGCCTGCAATGTACTCCCTTCCAGCCTCCATCCCTGCACAATCTCAGCTTCCTGAGCTCAGCTCAGCTCAGCTGCCAATGCCTACATGACATCCTTCCTGATCCAGTTATTGTTGCTTTCTCCCTCTTTAAATTATTTTGTATTACTTGGAGTAGACGTGGTAATTATTTACTTGTTCACATGGGGTAGCTAGAAGTAGATGGAGCACCAGACTTGGAGTCAGGAAGACCTAAATTCAAACCCAGACTCAGGCTCTTTACTCATTGTGTGACCCTGGGCAAGTCACTTAGCCCTGTTTGCCTGTTTCCTCATCTATAAAATGAGCTGGAGAAGGAAATGGCAAACCACTCCAGTATCTTTGCCAAGAAAACCCCAAATGGGGTTGTGAAGAATCAGACACAACTGAACAACAGCAACAACAACTTGTGCTAAGTGTTGCATCCCTCCAGAATAATTTTAGAGCAGGTACCATTTCTTTTAGAGCAGGTACCATATCTCTCTTGCCTACTAGCTAAGTGTTCTCCACATAGTAGATGCTTAATAAATTAAAATCTAATTTTTTTCAAAAGACTATTTTGGAACTATTTTTTAAAATCCTCTTGTACTGAATGCTGTAAAATTAGAATTACCAAGCTTGCCACCAAACAAGAGACATAAAAAGCACCTGAGGTGGTGGACTATGGGTATGGAACAATAGGCAGAATATTAGACTTTTCTGTTATTTTGGTTACATTTAGCGAACTGTATTTTTCCTCATTGTCTATTCTTTGCTCTATGGATTACTCTCTAGGAAAGGGAATGGGGAGAGACATGGAGCAAAATGCATTGAGAAACATAGATGATGTAAAAAGGTATCAATAAACAAAAATTTAAACACCTTGAAGCAAGACTCCTGTTTTTCACATTAATGTAACCAAGACCTATTAGAAGATGGTGATGCATTAACATCTGAATGTAAAGATGATTGAATTCCATCTGCTCTCATATTTTCACTGGCAGAATCTCAGGAAAATGAGATCACAATCTTTTTTCTGCCTTACATGTAGTCAAGTATGGGGCAGGGCGGGGGATGGAGAACAGAGATAATTGATTGCAAAACTAATAAATGGGGTGGGCCAAGTGATATCATTTCAAATTTATCGTGTACCTTTTACCTTCATAAAGAAAATGGGAGATAAATAATTAAAGTGCATGGGCAGAATAGACTCTGAGAGCTCACTGAAGTTTCAAGGTGCCTGGGGCTTCTCACATAGATTCTCCTGCCTTCTGAGTGCTTAAAGAAATCAATGTCCTCTCTCTGCATACACAGCATGAATACACTTAATGAATATGTAACCTATATATGCTCTGAGGGTCCTCATCCCAACTCCCATCACTACTGACAAGGTGAGTGCCTAGAGCCTTCCCCGCTTAGGATTCTAGGAGTACCTCTTAGGGGGTCAGAGGTGATTCTCTAATGGTATCAGCTCAAGTCCCCATTGATGTGCTTCCCCTTCCAAGATTAAGAATCTATTAATTAGTTGGCCTTAAATAGCTTTTAGAAAGGGGTATTTACTAAGATAGTACAGGAAATGGTACAAATTATACCCATAGTGACACACTCTCCCACAAGTACACACCACATCCAGGGGGCAGTGTTTTCAACTTAAAACACACGTGGCAAAGGGGTAACTCACAAGTCCAGGTTGTTGGAAGTCCTTTTCTCCCATTGATGGGGTGCTGAAGACATTCCCCTTAGATATAATTTCTTTCCTGGGCTCATCATTGAGTTGTGAGTACAGTCTGCCCTTGGCTCCTGAAGTAGACACTACAACCAGTTGACTTCAGGATCCTGTTAGGAGGGTGAAGGTGTTGCTGTTCAGTCATTTTTTAGTTGTGCCCTTTTTCAGGATCTTCATTATCCCTTCTGGGCATTGGCAAAGATACTGGAGTGGTTTGACATTTACTTCTCCAACTCATTTTACAGATGAACAAACTGAGGCAAATGGGGTTAAGTGGCTCCCTGAGAGTCATACAACTAGTAAGTGTCTGAGGCCAGATTTGAATTCAGGAAGATGAGTCTTCTTGACTCCAGACCAGGCACTCTATCCACTCTGCCACTGGGCTGCCCTAGGAGGGTGATGAGAAGAGGAAAAGTCAAAAATTTTCCTGACTCTTTGAATCTTACACGGTCTTGCTCTGGCCAAATCTGGGGGAAGGAGATGGAAGATTTGATCAAGGCAGAATCAGAAGCTTCTCCTCTCACCTTCCAAATGATTTCTTCTCAAAGTATTCCTCTAAAACTCTATGCTTGCTCTGAATTTTGGAAATTAATCCCCTTTCATCTTGCTTGCTAATTTATAGTTGATCCTTTGGATATGGCCAAGTTCCCTCAGACTATCTGAACAGAATTCTCATGCAATTTCATTCTAGTTCAAAGACCTTTTATCAATTAGTCTAAGATCAATGGGTGATTGATTAAGAACTCATGCCCTACCATGTTAAGATATCAAGGCTAAAATGAATTGGTTTTAACCTCGCCCTTACAAATATATACTTCAATAGTTCAAGGACCCCTGATTTTCTTGATGCAGGGACTCCTTCCACCGATGCTGATCTCAACTCCTGCCAACGATCAGAACAATCCCAAATTGGAATTGTGGAATGAGATGCTTCTGAAAGTAGGGAGTTCCCTTCCAGTGGAAACTTCAGCAAAAGCTGGGTAATGACTTATCAGGCACGTTGTAGAAAGGAATCCTTAGCAGATCTGGCCTCAGATCTCTTCTCATTCTGAGATTCTATGATGCTAAATGGCTTCAGACCTAAGCTGAAAAATCCATCCACTTCCGAGTGATAATGAAAAGTCTCCAGATGTCAAGTAAGAACTTACTGTGTGCCAAGAACTGTGCTAAGCTCGGGGAATACAAATACAAGCTAAACTAAAGATGTTTCCTGTCCTCAAGGAGCTTACAGTCTAATGGTAGCAGACAACACAGAAAAAGAAGCTATAATTAGGTTGGGTGAGGGGGAGATAGGTAACCTTTGTGGGGACAGTATGGAAAAATGCAGGACTGTAGATTGTAGCTTGGTGAGAAATGAAGATATGGCTAGCTTGGACACCCTCTTTAAATGGAAATTCTGGAAGCTGACAATCAGAATGGGACAGGGGTCGTAGGGGTTGAGGGCACTACTGAGGAGTGAACGCCAGGGCTGAAGTGATCCTCCAGGACAGTTTTCTGGGCCATGATAACATAGTCCAGAGGACCACTCGGTGAGATGCCTCAGTTGTAATTGGAGACCTGGAGCAAGGAGCAGATGAGCGAGATTCACACATCCCCCCCTCACTCCCACTCCTACCCTATCCCAAACAAGTCAGTATCCAAAAGAAGCCACCCACCAGGTTCGCATGCTGCCTCTTTAGCTGTACAAATCTTTTAAAAGTCATTAAAATTCCCCATGCTTCAGTCTCTCCATCTGTAAAGTGAAGATAATGTTTATTCCATGCGCCCTACATAGGTGTTATGAAGCTTAAGTAATTAATGTTTACCATGTACTTTGTAGTCTGCTGATAGAAGTGATACATGAAATCTAATGCTTCTTGAAAATTTTTCATTTGTGAAAAAAAAAAAGATTTCCCTTAGACACACTAGTCAAGGAGAAAAGGAATTTGGGTTTGGAGGTAGAGAACTTGAGTTCAAATCTCAGCTCTGCCATTTATTATCTGTGCTTCCTGGGCTAAGTCACTTCACCTGGTGCTCTGGTCCTCAGTTTTCCCATGAGGTAAAATGAGTTTAGAAGATATGACTGCAGGGCGCAGCTAGGTGGCACAGTGGATAAAGCACTGTCCCTGGATTCAGTAGGACCTGAGTTCAAATTTGACCTCAGACACTTGACACTTACTAGCTGTGTGACCCTGGGCAAGTCACTTAACCCTCATTGCCGCCCCCCCCCCCAAAAGAGAGATGATTGCTAAAGTATCCTTAACTCTAAATACATGACCCTATGAACATAGTTTTTCCTCCCCTTTTTGCCTAAATACACAATGAATGAATACTTATACAGGGATGTGCTGGAGCCATCATGGAAGAGCTGATTGTTGAATGTTCAGTGTATTTACACCTTGGAAATTGGCAAATGAGGGGCAGTTAGGTGGTGTAGTGAACACAGCACCAGCCCTGGAGTCAGGAAGAACTGAGTTAAAATCAGACCTTAAACACTTACTAGCTGTGTGACCCTGGGCAGGTCACTTAACCCGGATTGCTTAAGGTGGGGGCTGGAGGAGTCAAGAAAAACCTACATGGTAGAGGCCACCCATTCCACTTTGAGACTATTCTAATTGTTAGGAATTTTTCCAGGACTTGTTATTCAGCTTGTTTCAGTCATGTCTGACTCTCCATGAATGCCCCCCAGATGGGGCATTTGGGCTTTTCTTGGCAAAGATACTAGAGTGGTTTGCCATTTCCTTCTCTAGCTCATTTTACTGGGGAGACTGAGGCCAACAGGGTGAAGTGACTTGCCCAGGGTCACACAGCTAGTGTGAGGCCAGATCTGAACTCATGAAGATAAGTCTTCTGGATTCCAAGTCCAGTGCTCTATCTACAGAGCCACCTAACTGCATTTAACTATCAGTATATCCAAAATCCTTTCTTAGCATCTTTATGATGTTGATGAAGACATTGAGAGGACAGGGACAACTCTTGTCATCTTAAACTCTCTGATGGCTCACCTGGTCTGAAGATACCAGAGAGTTCTCACTCATCAGCAGGCTCTGTCTCCTTCAAATTTCTGAAGGGGCCAGAGAACTGAAGGTTCTGCAAGAAAGGGCACCTTGAATGAAATGGGGATGCTTGGTGATGGAGGGGTAAAAGCATTCCAAGGGGCAGGCACAGCCCAGGTAAAGGCCATGGAGGCAGGAAATAAGAGTTCAAGGTACAGTGAGTAAGAAAAGAAGGGTCTTTTGGCCTAGATGGTGCTCCATTAGCAGCAGATTAGCAGCAGGTAGCTTCTTGACCAAAGTTTGTTTTCTCTATTGAAAAGATGTTTTAGAGGAAGGGAGCACTGATCTGAAGACCTTCATGCAAATATCTGCTAGTTATCAGCTCTGTGACTTCAAGCAAGTCTCAGCTTCCTCATCTCTAACCAAAATCTACCCCAGAAAGTTCATTGAATTTTCATAGACTGAGAATCACTGGAGATTTCCGTGTGTGTGTGTGTGTGTGTGTGTTCCCATGAAAAGCAAACACATTTTTTAACCTGGCCTATGGATTTACCAGAAATGTATTTCCTACTTAAAAAAATTTTAAAAGTCACTGGCTTCAATAGGGATCGTTAGTACCCAAACAGTTACATGCCACTGCTATAGATTTGTTCTCATGGTAAAAAGAGGACAATTAATAAACAGCTCCTTTCTGCTTTTAATCCTGGGGTCCAGGTGCCCTTAGATCTCAAGGTGACTTTTCCTCCTGAAAGGCATGACATCATTCTCTGCTCTCTGGTAACCATCTTTGCCAGCAACTTATAGAATTTTTACACAGGGAGGAAGAAAGGCACAGTTGCACCCGGGCCTCCTGAGAATAGAGGATGTGGGGTAAAGAGCATTGTCCCCTTATAATCCAAATCCCACCCATTCTTCAAGAATGCACAGTTCTTCAGAAATAGTGGCGCAGTGGATAGAGCACCAGCCCTGGAGTCAGGAGGACCTGAGTTCAAATCCGGCCTCAGACACTTAACACTTACTAGCTGTGTGACCCTGGGCAAGTCACTTAACCCCAATTGCCTCACTAAAAAAAAAATAGTGTTGGCTATGGAAATGGAAGAGCTGGATTCAGATTTCTCCTTTGCCCACTTCATTTCTCTGAGGGTAACTCCTAATGTTCCTTCCAGCTCTAAACCCTATGAAGTAGAGGTTGGACTGAATGTCTTCCCCTCCCCAAATCTCAAATTCTATGAAGACCAAGCTCAAGGCTGAAAGCTTTGTCAACTATCCAGTGGCCTCTCTTTCTCTGGACCTTGTAAAACTTTTATAAACAGTGTTAACATTAGAATGCTTAGATAGTGGTTTGAACTGTTTTTGACTATTGGTGTTGTTTTTCCCAACTAATATCTAGCTAGCATTTAGCATTTATACAGCATCTACCATGTGCCAGGCACTGTAATAAGTGCTTTATAAATATCATGTTTGATCCTCACCACAACCCTGTTATTTTGCAGTTGGAGAAACTGAGGCACACAGAAGTTAAGTAGCTTGCCCAGGGTCACACATGTAGTAAGTGTCCAAGGTGCAATCTAAATTCACATCTTCTTGACTTCAGGGCTAGGGCATTACACTGTGCTGTCTACCTGCCTAAATCAGCCCCTAGAAACTTCTTTAGGGGGCTTTTGCTGGTTACAGCAGTCTGACTAGAGTAGTTTCCTCAAACACACAGGAAATGCTTGAAAAGGGAAATCCCTTCTCCTAATCTGTGTGGCAGGCAGACCCAGAAGTGAGGGAGAGGTAAGTCCTCGGGAACTACTTTCTCACCTCAGGGGAGTGTGGAGCAGTCAGCTTTGCTGCTAAGAAAATAATTAAGTTCACATGCCCAAAAGGCTATAAAACTGTGCATACCCTTTGACCCAGCAATACCACTACTAGGTCATTTAGAAAAGGACCAACATATATTAGCACTAATAAATCTAGCACAATAGAAGAGCTGAACTGTCTTCCCATATGCTTCTTGGCCAAAAAAGAAACTGGTACTGTTGTCACTGACCCCCATTGATAGAAGGAGGAGAAAGATGTTGACAGACTTGTAAACTAGAGGATGAGGGGAGATCTTTGGTGGCGCAGTGATCATGGATGGCATGCCATTTATAGACTGATTATAGCTTGAGAGGAAACAACAAATTGTGCTTGGGGTTTTAGATTTTAGGGTCTGTTGGGGGGGTGTGTGTGCGTGTGTGTGCACGTGTCTGTAAGAAGTTTGTTTTCAGGCCCTCCATACTGATTGCTGACTGTACTTTTAACCTGTTCCATTCAGAGTTCATCTGTATCAAAATAATAGTGAGTCACCAAAAAGAGATTCAGCCCCCTCAAGATCACTTTTTGTTCTGGATAAGACCTGACTGGTAATCAGTGAAAATTAGCATGACTCAGGCTTCTCACAAAAAGGATGAACAACACAGCTCTTTATCAAACCTCCACTCAGTATGGTGACTAGGAGCTGGATGACTGTCTCTTTTTCCCCCATTTAATAGTATTTTATTTTATTTTTTTCCAATTAAATTAAAGATCGTTTTCAACATTCGTTTTTTATATAAAATTTTGAGTTCCAAATTTTTCCTCCTCCCTCCCTCCCCTATCCCCTCCCTAAGACAGCAAGCAATCTGATATAGGTTATACTTGTACAATCATGTTAAACATATTTCTACATTAGTCATATTGTGAAAGAAGAATCAGAACAAAAGGGAAAAACCATGAGAAACAAAAAACTCCCAAAAGTAAAAATGGTATGCTTCAATTTGCTTTCAAACTCCATCAATGAGCTTTGGATGTGGAGAGCATTTTCCATCATGAATCTTTTGGAATTGTCCTGGATCATTCTATTGATGAGCAGAGCTAAGTCAATCATAATTGATCATTACACAATGTTGCTGTTACTGTGTACAATATTCTCCTGTTGATTGTCTCATTTTTTAGCAACAGTTATTTGTTTGTTTTTAATAATAAACATTTTTATTTATAGTTTTGGGTTCCAATTTTTATCCCTCTTTCCCTCCCTCCATTCCCTCCTCCCTGAAGCAGCAATCAGATACAGGTTATACGTGTATGATTATGTAAGACATTACCATATTTGTCATTTTGTATAAGAAAACTTGATTAAAAGAAAAAAAAATGAAAGAAAGTGAAAAAACAGCATGCTTCAGTCTGTTCCATCAGTGCCAGTTCTTTCTTTGGAGGTGGATAGTATGTTTCATCAATAGTCCTTTGGGATTGTATTGGGTCATTGTATTGTTGCGAATAGTCAAGTCATTCACAGTTCTTCATCAAACAACATTGCTGTCTCTGTGTACAATGTTCTCTTGGTTCTGCCCACTTCACAAAACATCATTTCATACATGTCTTTCCAGGCCTTTCTGAAATTATTCTCCTTGTCATTTTTTATAGTAAAATAATATTTTATCACCATCATATACCACAGTTTGTTTAACCATTCCCCAACTGATAGGCATTCCTTTGATTTCCAATTCTTAGCCAACACAAAAAGAGCAGCTATAAATATTTTTGTACAAATAGGTATTTATCTCTTTTTTGGTATATCTTTGCAATATAAACCTAGCAATGGTATTGCTGGATCAAAGGGTATGCACAGTTCTATAGCCCTTTGGGAATAGTTCCAAATTGCTCTCCAGAATGGCTGGATCTTTTCACAACTCCACCAACAGTGGATTAGCATCCCAACTTTCCCACATTCCCTCCAACATCCAATATTTGCCATTTTTGTTATATTTGCCACTCTGATAGGTGTGAGGTGATACCTCAGAGTTGTTTTAATTTGCATTTTTCTGATCAATAATGATCTAGAGCATTTTTTCATATGATTATAGATAGCTTTGATTTCTTTGTCTGAAAACTGCCTGTTCGTGTCTTTTGACCATTTATCAATTGGGCAATGACTTGTATTTTTATCAATTTGATGCAGTTCTCTATGTATTTGAGAAATGAAGCCTTTATCAGAGATATTTGTTTCAAAAATTCTTTCACAGTTTTCAACTTCCCTTGTAATCTTGGTTACATTAGTTTTGTTTATGCAAAAACTTTTCAATTTTATATGATCTAAATGATCTATTTTACATTTAATCTTATTCTTTATATCTTCTTTGGTCCTAAATTCTTCCCCTGCCCATAAATCTGACAGATAAATGATTCCATACTATCTTAATTTGCTTATGGTACCATCCTTTATGTGTAAATCATGTACCCATTTTGACCTTCTTTTAGTATATGGTGTGAGATGTTGGTCTGTACCTAGTTTCTGCCATACTGTTTTCCAGTTTTCCCAGCAGATTTGGTCAAATAATGAGTTTTTGTTCCAAAAGCTTGGATCTTTGGGTTTATCATATCCTAGATTACTCTAGTCATTTACTATAGTGCAATTTCTATCTATTCTATTCCACTGATCTACCTATTTCTTAGCCAGTACCAGATTGTTTTGATAATTACCACTTTATAATACAGTTTGAGATCTGGTACTGCTAGACCACCTTCTTTCATATTTTTTCATTGATTCCCATGATATCCTTAAACTTTTGTTTTTCTAGGTGAATTTTGTTATTTTTTCTAGCTCTATAAAATATTTTTGATAGTTTGATTGGTATAGCACTAAATAAATAAATTAACTTAGGTAGGATTATCATTTTTATTATATTGGCTCTGCCTACCCATGAGTAATTAATATTTTTCCAATTGTTTAGATCTGACTATTTCTGTGAAGACTGTTTTGTAGTTCTGGTCATATAGTTACTGCGTTTGTCTTGGGAGGTAGACTCCCAAGTATTTTATATTGGCCACAGTTATTTTAAATGGAATTTCTCTTTCTATCTGTAGCTGCTGGGCTTTATTGGTAATATATAGAAATGCTGATGATTTATGTGGGTTTATTTTGTATCCTGCAACTTTGCTAAAGTTGTTAATAATTTCAAGTAGTTTTTTAGTTGATTCTGTAGGATTTTTTAAATATAACATCATATCATCTGCAAAGAGTGATAGTTTTGTTTCCTCGTTACCTATTCTAATTCCTTTAATTTCTTTTTCTTCTCTTATTGCTATAACTAACATTTCTAATACAATATTAAATAATAGAGGTGATGATGGGCATTCTTGCTTCACCCTGATTGTATTGGGAAGGCTTTTAGGTTCTCCCCATTACAGATAATGCTTGCTGATGGTTTTAGATAAATAGTACTTATCATTTTAAGGTAAGCTCCTTTTATTCCTATGCTCTCTAGTGTTTGGGGGTTTTTTTTGTTGGTGGTGGTTTTTTGTTTGTTTGTTTGTTTTGCTGAGGCAATTGGGGTTGAGTGACTTGCCCAGGATCACACAGCTAGTAAGTGTTAAGTGTCCGAGGTCAGATTTGAACTCAGGTACTCCTGACTCCAGGGCTGGCGCTCTATCCACTGTGCCACCTAGCTGCCCCTCTAGTGTTTTAATAGGAATGGGTGCTGTATTTTGTCAAAGACCTTTTCTGCATCTATTGAGTTAATAATATGATTTCTGTTGCTTTTGTTATTGATATGGTTAATTATGCTGATAGTTTTCCCAATATTGAACCAGCCCTGCATTCCTGGTATAAATCCCACCTGGTCATAGTGTATGATCCTTGTGATATATTTCTGTAATCTTTTTGCTAGTATTTTATTTAAAATTTTTGCATCAATATTCATTAGTGAGATTGATCTATAATTTTTTCTAGTGATGCAATTGGGGTTAAGTGACTTTCCCAGGGTCACACAGCTAATAAGTGTTAAGTGTTTGAGGCCAGATTTGAACTCAGGTACTCCTGACTCCAGGGCTGGTGCTCCATCCACTGTGCCACCTAGCTGCCCCTATAATTTTCTTTTTCTTTTGGCTCTTCCTGGTTTGGGTATCAGCATCATATTTGTCTCATAAAAGGAATTTGGTAGGACTCCACTTATTTTTTTCAAATAATGTATATAGCATTGGGATTAATTGTTCTTTAAATGTTTGGTAGAATTCACTTGTGAATCCATCTGGTCCTGAGGATTTTTTCTTAGGAAGTTCATTGATAGCTTGTTCAATTTCTTTTTATATAATTGGGTTATTTAAATAGTTTAATTCTTCTTCTGCTAATCTGGGCAATTTATATTTTTGTAGATCTTCATCCATTTCATTTATATTGTCAAATTTATTGGCATATAATTGGGCAAAATAGTTCTTACTAATTGTCTTAATTTCCTCTTCGTGGGTGGTGAGTTCATCCCTTTCATTTTTGATACTAGTAATTTGGTTTTCTTCTTTCCTTTTTTTGCAGGGCAATGAGGGTTAAGTGATTTGCCCAGGGTCACACAGTTAGTAAGTATCAAGTGTGAGGCTGGATTTGAACTCAGGTCCCCCTGAATCTAGGGCCAGTGCTTTATCCATTGTGCCACCTAGCTGCCCCCTTCTTTCCTTTTTTTGATCAAATTAACCAATGATTTATCTATTTTATTATTTTTTCATAAAACCAGCTTCTAGTTTTATTTATTAATTCAATGGTTTTCTTACTTTCAATTTTATTAATCTCTCCTTTGATCCTCAGAATTTCTAATTTGATGTTTAGTTGTAGTTAATTTGTTCATTTTTTAGTTTTTTTAGTTGCATGCTCAAATCATTGATCTGTTTTTCCCCCTATTTTATTGATATAAGAAGTTAGGGACATAAATTTTCCCCTAAGAACTTCTTTAGCTGCATCCCATAAATTTTGATATGTTGTCTCATCATTGTCATTTTCTTTAATGAAATCATCAATTGTTTCTATGATTTGTTCTTTGACCCACTTTTTTTTTAGGATCAGATTATTTAATTTCCATTTGGTTTTTAATCTCTTTTTCAATTGTCCATTACTGAATGTAATTTTTATTGCATTATGATCTGCAAAGTATGGGTTACTGTTTTTGCTTTTCTGCATCTGGTTGTAAGGTTTTTGTGTCCTAATACATGGTCAATTTTTGTGTAGGTCCCATGTACTGCTGAGAAGAAGGTATATTCCTTTCTATTCCCATTTAATTTTCTCCAGAGATCTATCATATCTAACTTTTCAAGAATTTTATTCATTTCCTTTACTTCTTTCTTGTTTATTTTTTTGTTAGATTTATCCAGTTCATGGGGCCAGCTAGGTGGCACAGTGGATAAAGCACCAGCCCTGGATTCAGGAGGATCTGAGTTCAAATCTGGCCTCAGACACTTGGTGCTTACTAGCTGTGTGACCCTGGGCAAGTCACTTAATCCTCATTGCCCCACAAAAGAACAAAAACAACAAAAAATTTTTTAAAAGATTTATCCAGTTCTGAGAGGGGAAGATTAAGGTCCCCCACTAGAATAGTTTTATTATCTATTTCCTCCTGTAACTCATTAAACTTCTCCTTCAACAATTTAGATGCTTTACCATTTGATGCATATATGTTAAGTATTGATATGACTTCATTGTCTATGGTACCTTTTAGCAAGATATAGTTTCCTTTTTTTCTCTTTTAGCTAGATCTATTTTTGCTTTTGCTTTGTCTGAAATCATAATTGCTACCCCTGCTTTCTTTGCTTCAGCTGAAGCATAATAGATTCTGTTCCAGCCCCTTACATGTACCCTGTGTGTATCACTCTGTTTTAAATTTGTTTCTTGTAAACAACATATTGTAGGGTTTTGTTTTTAATCCATTCTGCTATCTGCTTCCGTTTAATGGGTGAGTTCATCCCATTCACATTTATAGTTATGATGACTGTTTATTTCTTTCCATGCTATTTTCACCTGTTTATCCCCCATTCTGATCCCCCACCCTCTCCCTTCTCACAACTGTTTTACTTATAATCACCGCCTTCCCCAATATCCCCTCCCTTGTATCAGTCTCCCCTCCCCTTTCTATTATCACTGTCCCCTTTTAAACTTCCTTATAGGGTAAAATAGATTTCTATATCTAAGTGTGCTTGTTATTCCCTCTTTGAGCCTACTTTGATAAGAGTAAGGTTTAATTTTTGCCCATGCCCCCCATCTTCCCCTCCATTATGATAGTTCTTTTATGCTTCTTTGTGTGTGTGTGTTGGGGGGGACAATTTACCCCCATTCAATTTCTCCTCTCCTTCCATGCAATTTCTTTTTACCCCTTTATTTTATTTTTTTGGATGTCATTCCATCAATGTCACCTTATGACCACCCCCTCTGTCTACATATACTCCTAATTATTCGTATAGTAAATTTATTAAGACTTATAAATATTATCTTATCATATAGAACTAGAAACAGTTTAGCCTTATTACATTTTTTACCATTTTTCTTTCTTGTTTCTTTTTTACCTTTTTAGGTTTCTCTTGAGTCTTGTGTTTGGAGGTTAAATTTTTTATTCAACTCTGGTCTTTTAATTAGAAATGCTTGAAAGTTTGATTGTCTCTTCTTAGTAAAAGTTCAACCTTTATCTAGATCTTCAAACAAACTTGTTTCCTGTAGCCCATCTGTAGTTTCTTAATAAAAGGAAGCAGAGTCAGCTTTGCCTTTTGCATTCCTCAGTTTTGTGACTTCCTTACACATTTGGAAGAAATGATCTGCAGCAATGTTCTTGGACGTGAAGATGACAGCTACGTAAATGACACATTGCATGATCTGTGGATTTTCAATTACATACCTCCCACAGAATATAGAATGAATACTAATTAAGGGGAATTTTGGCAAAGAAATGGCCGTACATCTTACATTTGGATTATATAAGAACACATCAAAACTAGTGCTTGCTATGGAAGTGAAATATGACTCTTAAAAAGAAAGGCAGGGGCAGCTAGGTGGAGCAGTGGATAGAGCACTGGCCCTGGAGTCAGGAGTACCTGAGTTCAAATCCAGCCTCAGACATTTAACACTTATTAGCTGTGGGACTCTGGGCAAGTCACTTAACCCCAATTGCTTCACTAAAAAAAAAAAAAAGAAAAAAGAAAGAAAGAAAGGTAGCCAGAAATTAAAGAAAGAACCCAGAAGAGATTTTTTTGCAACGTAATCAGGGTTAAGTGACTTGCCCAGGATTACACAGTTAGTAAGTATCAAGTGTCTGAGGCCACCCAGTTGAGATTTGTTCTAAGCCTTGACTGAACCTCAAAGGTGCAGAACACCAGGAAATATAGACATGAGATTCAATAGACAAAATTCAGTACTGTATGTTCATTCATTTATTCAGACCCATAACTGTTTATTCTGATGTAGAAGAGGGTGTGTCTATAAGCACTCTCGGAGCATTGATGATCCCCAAATGGAGCATGGTGTAGAAAGGGCCATGCAACTGGTAATGATGTGGAGTCAAAGAAGACTCATGAGAATGACTGATGGGGAATGAAAGAGAAGAATTTGGGGGTAGAAGAAGAAAGAAGAGACAGGAATGGCGGCCAAGGCCACCCCATGACCACATTTATTCACTGCCACTTGTCAGTTTGAGAATTGCAAAAGTAAGATGGAGCCCTGTGTGGCATTAGCCACTAGGACATTTGAGCTGTTTTCAGGGATGCAGTTTCAGGGGTAGACAGGTACACAAAGCAGACTTTATTCACCTAGTCTCTGGGACATGGAAGCCATAGATCTCAGGAGCCAGTGATCCTACTGTCTTGTTCACCCATGCAACTGTGACCAAGAGAATCCCCAGTCTTTGGGTGTCAGTCTGTCATGAGTGAAGCTGTCTGTCTCCCTCCTTCTCATCTGGGAGAGAGGAAGTTATGATGAGGTACTTTCAGGTTGACTCTTCTGGCCTACAAGACATCAAAACTGTAAGAAATCCACTCCAACCTGAAAAGGAAGGAGCATTTTCCTAGAGCAAGCATCCTTAACCATTTTTATGTCACAGATCTCTTTGGAAGTCTGCTAAATCTTATGGACTCTTCCTCATCATCATATTTACGTAATAAGAGTAACATTGATGTAATGCGTCAAGTACTTTAAAAATATATCATTTTATTCTCACAATAGCCCTGGGAGGTTGGTGCTATTATTATTCTCATTCTATAGTTGAGGAAACTGAGGCAGAAAAGTTAAGTGACATGCACAGAGTCACATGGCAAGGAAGTATCTGAGGTTAGATTTGAACTCCAGTCTTCCTAATTCCAGGTCCTGCACTCCATCTATCTAGATGCCCCAATAATAATAATAATAATAATAATTATTATTATTATTATTATTATTATTATTGTTACTGTTACCCTCATCATTATCATTATTTCTTAGACCTGATAGAGCTGAATCCCACTTGGGAAAGTGTACAGTGATCTTAATCATACCAAATTGTCAATGCTGCCCTCTTAAAATATTTTGAAATCCCAGTATGACCTTAGGGATATTGTATGTTTCAAATGGTAAGATACCATCAGAAGAATCCAATCTGTCAGGTGACCCAAAGGACAGTGGAGCCCATGGCAGGGGTAAGCAGTTGTGTAGCCCAGAATCACTGGATATAGAGCTGGCAGCATCCAAGACCTAAGACTAGAAGAGAGCAGATGCCCCCTCAATTTATAGATGATGAAACTGATATCCACCAAGTAAAGTGATCTACCCAAGGTCACACAGGGAATAAGGAGAAGTGTTTGCATTTATTCAAACCCAGATCTACTGACCCCAAATTCAGTGTTCTTTCTATTGGATGTTACCTGTGATCCTGCTAGTGGCACATATTATTCCTTTTCTTGCTTCTGAGAGGTGGCATGGGATAATGGATAGACAGCCTGCAGTTTTGCAAATCTTGCTTGAGATATATGCTGGCTGTTTGATAATGGGCTAGTCATTTAATCTCTCTGCAATTTTCTAAGCCTGTAAATTGCAGAGGAAGTACTCATCTCCATTGGTAGAGAAAAAGTCCTTACCAGAGAGTTCCCTATACCAATGAACTCATACGTCCACTCCCTATTCCTTCCTTATCCTGCCTCTTCTAATTCCCACCCACTATTCCTTCTCTTTTTTTTTTAGAAAAAACAAACCAAAAATAAATAAATAAAAACAAACAAACAAACAAAAATCAAGAAAAGCCCTTTATTTTCTCATTTTCTTCCTGACTCTTTTGTGTGGGGGGGGGGCGGCAATGGGTGCCCAGGGTCACACAACTAGTAAGTGTCAAGTGTCTGAGTCCACATTTGAACTCAGATCCTCCTGAATCCAGAGCCGGTGCTTTATCCACTGCACCACCTAGCTGCCCCCGTTCCTGACTCTTAATGAGTATTTTATTAGTGAAGATTTGGATTCAAGAAGTGACAAGTATGTCTGAAAATAATAAGTAAGCCAGTCATATAGTGAATGTGGAGGTTAACTGAGGCACAGGTTGCCTTGGTATGATATAATGTAGAAGAACCCAAGGGATGCTCGCTAGTACACTGTGGTGATCCTCAATGGAGGGGTCACCTAAAATGGTGTGAGGGCCAAAATTGGATATATGGAGCATTAATCTCCCCTTTAAACTTTCCCTTTTATATATACCTCCCAGGCCAATAAGAAAAGGAGCCTCTGAGCTTTAGTTCATAAAGGATCAGGTTTTATTGCTTAGGAATTAATTAGACCACAAAGGTGAAACCAATTAGGGAAATAAGAAGTAGAAATACAGATGGACAGTCTTAACTCTAAGATTATTCTATGCAATCCCAGAGATTAAGCTAGTTCAAAGGAATTTAGGATTTTCCTTCATAAAATTCACCAATCCCGAACTGCCCGCCAGGCTGAGAACCAGCACACCCAAGACCGAACATGAAACATGCCACCATGAGCCATGATAAAATGGTATGGGTGACATCTTTTGACCTGCACATAAATTGGATTTAAGTGGGGCAGAGTTGCACAAAGTTGTTGCCTCACTCTCTCTTCCAGAGTCATCAAAATCCAGTGGCAAGACAAAAGTTGGGATGACAGGTGATGGCCCAGAATGCAGGTAGCACTGAGGTTCTGGCAGGGAATGTATCAAGCCAAATGGCAAAGTCCTTCCATTGATAGACATACAATGTTAAAAGAACGTGAGGTGGGGCAGCTAGGTAGCGCAGTAGATAGAGCACCAGCCCTGGATTCAAGAGGACCTGAGTTCAAATCCAGCCTCAGACACTTTACACTTACTAGCTGTGTGACCCTGGTCAAGTCACTTAACCCCAATTGCCTCACTAAAAAAAAAAAAAAAAGAACGTGAGGTACCATATACTAAAGTCAGATCAAAGTGGGTGCATGATTTATGCACAAAGGGCTATACCATAAGCAAATTAAGAGAGCATGGAATAGTTTATCTGTCAGATTTATGGAAAGGGGAAGAATTTAGGACAAAAGAAGATATAGAGAGCATTACAATATGTAAAATAGAAAATTTTGATTATAGAAAAATAAAAAGCTTTTGCATAAACAAAACCAATGTAACCAAAACTATAAGGAAAGCAGAAAATTGGGAAAGAATTTTTGCAAAAAGTATCACTAATAAAGGCCTCATTTCTCAAATATATAGAGAACTGAATCAAATGTATAAAACTATAAGTCATTTTCAAATAATTTTCTTTGCAATAGCTCAGCAAAATAAGTACCATACATTTTGCCATTATAATCAATCATCATAACTGTTTCCCTCCATCCTATTCCCTTCCCATGATACTCTTTTTTCAATCTTCTTTTACCTTATTCCTCCTCAAAAGTGTTTTGCTTCTGACTGCCCCCCCACTCTGCCCTCCTTTCTTTCACCCTTCCCCTTCCCCTCCTACTTTCCTGCAGGGTTAGATAGATCACTCCACCCAACTGGGTGTGTATATTATTCCCTCCTTGAGCCAACTCTGATGAGATTAAGGTCTTTGAGCTAATTCTGATGTGTATAAGACTCCTTTACTTCCCCAAACCTCCCCCATCTCTCCCCCCACTCCATATATCCTTTTCTGTTTCTTTCATGTGAGATTTCACCCCATTCTGCCACTCCCCTATCCCCTCTCCCCACCAGTGTAGTCCTCTCCCCCCTCAATTTTTAAAAAATTATTTTATTTTATTTTATTTTTTTAGTGGGTCAATGAGGGTTAAGTGACTTGCCCAGGGTCACTGAGCTAGTGTCAAGTGTTTGAGGCTGGATTTGAACTAAGGTCCTCCTGAATCCAGGGCCAGTGCTTTATCCACTGTGCCACCTAGCTGCCCCTCCCTGCTCAATTTTACCCCAAAGATGTCATCATGGGGTAGCTAGGTGACACAGTGGGAAAAGCACCTTCCCTGGACCCAGGAGGACCTGAGTCCAAATTAGGCCTTGGACACAAAACACTCATTAACCCTGAACACCCCCCCCCAAAAAAAAAAGAGAAACCAAAAAAATGCTTTACACATATCATCTCTTCATAATCATTTCTCACCTGTGCCTTCTGCCTAAATTTATTCCTACCATCTGACCTAATACTCAGAAGGCATTAATGATTTAGACATATCATCTTCCCATGTAGGAATGTAAACAGTTTAACCTTTTAACATCTTTCATGATTTCTTTTTCCTGTTTATCTTTTTATGCTTCTCTAGGGTCTTACACTTGAAAGTCAAATGTTCTATTCATTTCAGGTCTTTTCATCATGAATACCTGAAAGTCCTCTTTTTAATTGAAGTCCCATTTTTCCCCCTGAAAGATTATACTCAATGATTCTTGGTTATAAACCCAATTCCTTTGCCCTCTGGAATATCATATTCCATGCCCTTCAATCCCTTAATGTAGAAGCTGCTAGATCCTGTACTATCCTTACTGTGGCTCCACAGTATTTGAATTGCTTCTTTCTGTCTACTTACAATATTTTCTCCTTGACTTGGGAGCTCTAAAATTTGGCTATAATATTCCTGGAAGTTTTCCTTTTGGGATCTCTTTTAGGAGGTGATCAGTGGATTCTTTCAATTTCTCTTTTACCTTCTGCTTCTAGAATATTAGGGCAATTTTCCCTGACAATTTCTTGGAAGATAACGTCTAATTTCTTTCCTTGATCATGGTTTTCAGGTAGTCCAATAATTTTCATATTATCTCTCCTGGATCTATTTTCCAAGTCAGCAGTTTTTCCAAGAAGGTATTTCACATTGCCCTCTATTTTTTATTCATTAAGATTTGCTTTATTGTGTTTTGGTTTCTCATAAAGTCACTAGCTTCCATTTGTTCAGTCCTAATTCTTAGGCAATTATTTTCATCAGAGAGCTTTTCCATTTGGCTTTTCAAGCTGTTGACTTTTTTCTCATGTCTTTCCTGCATCACCTTCATTTCTCTTTCCATTTTTTCCTCTAACTCTCTTACTTTATCTTCAAAGTTCTTTTTTAGCATCTCTATGGCCTGAAACCAATTCATATTTTTCTTGGAAGCTTTAGATGTAGGAGCCCTGATGTTGCTATCCTCTTCTGAGGGTGCACTTTGATCTTCCTTGTCACTAAAGAAGCTATCTATCGTTTGCAACTTTCTCTGCCTGCTCATCCTGCTTGTCTTTCACTTGACTTTCAACTCCTTAATGTGGGGTCCTGCTTCCAGGGCATACTGTCCCAAGCTTCAGGGGGTCCCAGGTGTTATGAGGGGCAGTTTCTTCACTCACCTGGGCCTTTCTCTGGTCCATAGATAACCCCAGGCCAACTTGCCAATCAACCAGGAAGCAAAATTTTATGTACCATGGTTGCTAGCTCTGATGAGCCTGTACTCCTCCCCCACCTGGACTGCCACCATTCAAGGTTTCTTCCTGGTTCCCCTGCTGAGGTAGGACATCCAAATCCTGCCCCCCTAGCTTCTGCATACACCCCTATAGAATCCCCCACCACACCATCCCCCCCAACCAGCCATTCAGCCCTTTTACCAGACCAGACCATGAGCTTAGTTCCAGAAGATGCTGGAACTGCAGTTGATTCAGAGGCTTGGGGATAAGGTTCTCCAGCACAGCCTGCCTGGGGCTGTATCTGTGTTGGCTCAATCAGGGGACTGGACTCCACTCCCAACCTAGCTCCCCCTTCTGCCGAACTTCCAAGGTGTCTTTGGCTGGAAAATAATCTCAGCCATATTTTTGTGGGTTCTGCTGCTCCAGGAGTTGTTTTCTAGCTGTGTTTGGAGTTTTGTTTTTGTTTTTTGGAGTAATTGTGTCAGAAAGTCTAATGGTCTACTGCCTTTTCTCTGCCATCTTGGCTCTGCCTATAAGTCATTCTCCAATCAATAAATGGTCAAAGGATATGAACAGGCAGTTTTCAGACAAAGAAATCAAAGCTATCTATAGTCATATGAAAGAATTCTCTAAATCACTACTGATCAGAGGAATGCAAATTAAAACAATTCTGAGGTACCACTTCACACCCATCAGAGTCAAATATAACAAAAAAGGAAAATATTGGATGTTGGAGGGGATGTGGGGAAACTGGGGCACTAATCCACTTTTGGTGGAGTTGTGAACTGATTCAACCATTCTGGAGAGCAATTTGGAACTATGCCCAAAGGGCTATAAAGTTGTACATACCCTTCGATCCAGCAATACCACTGCTAGGCTTATATCACAAAGACATCCCCCAAAAGAGATAAATACCTATTTCGTACAAAAATATTTATAGCAGCTCTTTTTGTGGTGGCTAAAAATTGGAAAACAAAGAAATATTCATCAATTGGGGAATGGCTAAACAAATTGTGATATATGATTGTGATGGAATATTATTGTGCTATGAGAAATTACAAGCAGGATGATTTCAGAAAGGCATGGAAAGACTTATATGAATTGATGTATAGTGAAATAAGCAGAACCAGGAAAGCATTGTACACAGAGACAGCAATACAGTTTGAAGAACTGTGAATGACAACTATTCTCAGCAATACAAGAATCCAAGTAAATCCCAAAGAACTAATGATGAAGCATACTATCCACCTCCAAAGAAAGAACTGATATTGCTTGACCACAAATTGAAGCATGCTATTTTCACTTTTTTCTTTCATTTTTTCTTTTATTTGATTTTTCTTAAACAAAATGACTAATATGGTAATGTCTTAAATAATTGCACATGTATAACCAATATTTGATTGCTTACTGCCTGAGGGAAGGGGAAGGGGAGGGAAGGAAGAAAGGATAGAATTTGGAACTTAAAATTTTAAATAAAAATGTTTATTTAAAAAATTTCATTGTTAAATCTCAAAAAAAAGAATGTGAAGAAGGTCCTCATGGTGAACCACTGAATAATGGCAGAGTTGCATGGAATGGATAGGCAAGGACAGATTGCAATTTGCATATTTGGAAGTGTAGCTCTCCTTCTGGGATCACTCTCCCATCCCTGACTTTCACTGGTAGGTTGGGTCCCAGAGGGTGGCTGATGTTCTAGGGAATAGCCCTAAGGGGTTGTAGTTTCTAATATTATTGCCCATGAGCCTCCCTCTTATTTACTGAGCAATGACAGAAATTACAAAAATATTCCCCAAACAGGAGTGCACTCTCATCGAGCATACTCAAGATCCCTGGGGGAGAGCAGACATAAAGAGCAAAGGTAGTGAGACACACATTAAGAGAACTTGTGGTAGATAATGGAGAAGAGGCTGTGACTCCCACAAGCTCCAGATAAACCCATCCACTCACTCCCAAATAATGCCATTAAAAAAAAAAAAAAACTTGTGGAGCTGAGAGATGCCTTGTGACTCTTGGCGCAGGGAATACTTTTTTTCTCCTTCAAGGAATCTCCACCAAGTTTGTTTCAAGGCATGGAATCAAGATGGACATATCACTGTCTTGCTTAACTATGTTGTCAGGACTTGATATGTTGGCTGATAGATCAATTCATTACTGGGCTGGGTCAAGTAGCTCACTGAGCTGTGGTGCTGGTTCCAATGATCTGTGCTACTGACTTTTTCCCTCCTAAGGAAAACTTTAATAGTTCTTCTGAATTTTCAAAGCTCACAAGGTAATAACTAGGTTAATTCTATCTCCAGATTCTCATTTAACTAAGATATTCATTTTACCTGAAAAGGGCAGGGGGGTGGGGGGTGGGGAGACACAAAAGAAACAGTCACCATGTGTTCATGGACACATGGTGGTTGTGTGGGGAAATAGATTGTTGATATCCCTTCCCAACCTAGCAGCTCTTCCTCCCTTGGAAGCCACTGGAGAATAGCTAGAGTGAGATCATCTGCTGGAATCTTGTGTGTGTGTGTGTGTGTGTGTGTGTGTGTGTGTGTGTGTATTCAGTTCTGGCTAAGCCTTTTCTGTGACATCAGACCTTCTGGCTCCTTAACCAACCAGAAGACCTTCTATTACTATAGAGTACCAGTACCTTAGTCATTCAGGACTGGAAGAAGGTTTATTAAGACTCCATATATTGGGCTGAAACCAGGCAGGGAATATCACACATGCTTTGTATAACCCACCAAGAGAGGCCAATCCATGCATGCTCTAAGGGCTGAGCCCTCATTGCCCAGTTCCTGCATTACAGCGGGAATATTCACAACAGTGAGATCACTGATCTAATAGAACATTGAAATCTTGCCAAAGTGTTCTGAAAAAACATAGTTTTGTCTGTCGGCTTCCCCTTGTCTTCATGATTATTTTATCCCCTTTAAAGAAATCTAAATGGTTTAATCGGCATAACATCTTCAGGAAACCATGTTGTTCTCCCTTCCCCTTCCCCCAGTTAGATGTTCATGTGTATGTGTGTTCAATGACTCCAACTTAATCTAATTGTATGGATTGAGGAAGGGGAGGAGGGAGCAATCAATCCCACTTCTCCCAGTAGGATACCTTTGTAGAATATTATTTGTTGCTATTATTAAGGCTTTGGAAAAATGCTAATAACAAGCCAACTGAGATAGACATGAAGGCAAAGAGACAATAGGACTGGATGCTCCTGAATCTTCTGTAGTTTGAGAGCAGCAAAGCTCCCCAACACAGTTGTGTGTTTAGTGTTTTACCCCTCATCTCATAGGATCTTATAGGGTCTTTTCCCCTTCCTTGTTAGAAGACAGCTAGGTGGAACAATGAGTAGAGTTCTGAGCCTGGAGTCAGGAAGATCTGAGTTCAAATCCAGCCTCAGACACTTACTAGCTTTGTGACCTGGACAAGTCACTTAACCTCTGTTTGCCTCAGTTTCCTTAACTGTAAAAGCCCTTCAAACAGTGGCTGGCACATAACAGGCACTTTATAATTACTTGTCTTAGGGCAGCTAGAGTCCCAGCGCTAGACCTGGAGTCAGGAAGTCTCCTCTTCCTGAATACGAATCTGACACATACTAGATGTGTGACCCCAGGCAAGGCACTCTGTTTGCCTCAGTTTCCTTATTTATAAAATGAGCTGGAGAAGGAAATGGCAAACCACTCCAGTACCTATGCCAAGAAAACCCCAAATGGGGTCACGGAGAGTCAGACATGACTGAAAAACAGCTAAACAACACAATTACTTGTTTCCTTTCTTCTTTTGATAATGATGATACTAAACTCTTCTGAACAATAAAATGTAGTAAAGACCATGTAAATGAAGAGAAAATTGGCAGATGAGTTCCATGTGGCAAGCTGTCAAGTCATATATTTCAAAGGAAAAATCTACCCCAAACCACAAGCAGAAAAATGAACTCTGAGAAAAGGTAATTTGGAAGTCACTGTGAATCCGTCCTGAAGGCTTAAGCCTAAGGTGCTGCTATGGCCCAAAAGGTACCCACCATCCGAATGCTGATATATGATGCAATGGAAGGAGACACAAACTAGACTCATGGGACCTGAGTTCAAAACCCTACTCTGCCACTTACTATCTCTGTGACTTTGGGCAAGTAAAAACTCTCTGGGCCTCCGTTGCCTAACCTTGAACTTGTCATCACCCACAAGTGGTCTTCCATGTTTATGAACCCTACAATTCTTTCATCTAATCATCAGCTTTTATCTTTCCATCCTTCCCTATGTTTTTTGATCCCTAGCCCTGTTCTTTGTCCTTACCAGGTCCTCCAATCCCTCCACCCCTAGGTGCTTTCCCAGGTCATCACCCCTGCTCTGGCTATACTCTTCCCCCATTTCCAATCTCAGCCTCTAAGTGATCCAGTTCAACTCTAAACTATCCTCCCTGCCCCCTCCAAAAATGCCCCTCTCCCTTTTTTCAGCTTGCGTAATATTGTTGAGGTACCCAGTCACTCTAGGCCACTCAGTTGGTGTTGTGATGGTGGCTTAGACCTAGCTTTTGCTTTAGACACCGATTCTGGCCTCTAGTCCTCCAGGCCTGTTTCCATCTTTCTTGTTACTAACCCCTGTTTGTGTACACACAGTTATTTTTTTTGTTTTGTTTTTGTTTTGTTTTGTTTTAGTGAGGCAAATTAGGGTTAAGTGACTTGCCCAGGGTTCACACAGCTAGTAAGTGTCAAGTGTCCATGGCAGGATTTGAACTCAGGTTCTCCTGAATCCAGGGCTGGTGCTCTATCCACTGCACCACCTAGCTTCCCCTGTATACACACAGTTATGCCCACAAATCAGGAACTTGCTGGCTGTAATCTCCTCCCACACACCCTAATACAGCCACCCTGCCTTCCCAAATTGAAAGACTATCCAACAGCTACAAGGGACCCACTCATCCATAGCTGCTGTCAGAGCTGGAATGTGAGAATAGGTGGGGGATGGATTTTATGGTTTTTCCCTTGAATTCCCACCAGACTTTCAGTTGAATACCTTCTGGTCCAGGGATGCATCCATGCCTAGCTTGTCAATGAAATAAAACCATGGGTCTGACCCAGCATTTGGCACAGCTGAGGGAGAAATAGTCTGGTATGATGATTAGAAAGCCATTCTTGAAGCCAAGAAACCCTGTTTCTGACATATACTAGTTGTGTGAGCACAGACAAGTCACATTAACTGGCCATTGCCCCAATCAACACTCAAAGACTGTGAGCTACAGAGTAGATTCAGATCTGCATTGATGAAGAAAGTTTCCTATAATAATTGAAATCACAGGTCTGTATAAATAAATGAATGAATGAACAAATGAACAAATAAATGGTGTATAAAGTTTGCTAGGGCTCAGTCATCAGAGCTGGAGGATGGAGTGTTCAAACAATGACAGAGATAGTAAATCCAAGGTACAGCATCCGTCCCAGTTAGATTCCCCTTGTGTGTGCCTACACACAACTGTCAACTAATACAGTTAATTCAGAACATCAGGAAGCAGAGTTAACAGTAAGGTCAAATCCATGTCTTATGTGGTCCAGGCCAAGACATTTGCTGCTCTCAGGGTTGAGTCTGAAGAATATGGACTAGTCCTGATTCATACCCAGTTCCAAAGAGCATTGAGTCATGAATTGATTTCAACCTGGAGAGAAGTTTCTAGCAAAGGAAAGAGTTCTCTTCAGCCCTCATTCAAATGTGTGTTTGGTTTGTTTGATTGTTTGGTTTTTATCAGTGACTTCAATCAAGGTAGATGTGTCAGACTTATCAAATCTGCAGGTGACACAAATCTAGAAGGACAGCTAAGACACTGGATGACAGAAGAGAGTTCCAAAAATTGGATCTATAAAGATTTTGACAAGTGACAATGATAAGCCTAATGAAAGATGATGAAATGTAATAGGAATAAATGGAAAGCATGACGACAACATGGAACAGTGGATATATATACTGCTGGGCATCAACGTAAGAAGACCAGAATTCAAATCCTGTTTCTAATACTCATTAACTACCCTAGGCATATTATTTAACCTCCATGTATGTCTGGTAATTCCCTAAGACTTATGTATTGTGATGATTAAAAAGAGAGACAGTTTGGGGGTAATAATCATTTTATTAATAAAGGTGAGCATGTTTATTTAGAAAAAGGATGGTCATTTGGCTGTCTCTCTTAGACCATAGACAATCTTGGTGACAGGCTCACAGTTTATATACCCTTTGAAGAATAGGTGTTTCCTGCAGTGTGGGAATCAGCCCTAATTGGTTAACAATTAATGAGAGAATGAATGTTACAATAAGGGACTAAGAATAACATATCACCCTTGGACAGAGAAACTATCTCTGTACCCAGACCGCCCCCAACCTTGGGCAATTTAGACAAAAGGGTCTGTTTCCACCCAAGCTTGATTGAATGGAATTCACCTTAGACTAGAGATTCCTTGTAAGATTGAGTAGGGTCAAATAGAGGAGAAGGTTAACTCAACCTTCAGAGACTGAGACCTTGAAAATAGAAAAAGGGGGCAGCTAGATGGCGCAGTGGATAGAGCACCGGCCCTGGAGTCAGGAGTACCTGAGTTCAAATCCAGCCTCAGACACTTAACACTTACTAGCTGTGTGACCCTGGGTAAGTCACTTAACCCCAATTGCCTCACTAAAAAAAAAAGAAAAAGAAAATAGAAGAAGGGGGAATTCTGGAATCTTCCCAAATCACGAGTTATTAATAATCATTTCTCTCAGTATATTAAGTCATTGGTGGGTGATCTGAGTTGGTGGAGGGAGTTCCCACACCAGAAGAATGAATCTGATCATTTATCTATTGGAAAGAATGTAAAGGCCAGTATCTAGGTTAAAGAACTAAATTCCACAAGTGTGGGATGTAGAAGCTGCGGCTAGACAGCAGTTCACATGAAAAATATCTGGCGTTTTTAGTAAATTTCAAGTTCAGCTTAAGCCCAAAGTGTAAATGTCGTAGTGTCCTGGAGTCTCCCAAGAAGAGGTGCAGTGATGGTCCTGCCATCCTCTTTCCTGGGCCCATACATTGGGTTTGGTTCCATCCAAAGCAGCATACTTACTTGTTGATCTCCATACACTATATTCCTTTGCATATCCTGCCCTCCATTCCTAGAATATACCATCTCCTCACTGCCATCTCTTCAAATCCTTAGCTTCCTTCATGGCTGATTTCAAGTGCTACTTTCTATGCAAAGCCTTTCCTGATCTCCCTATAAAAAACAAAACAAAATACTTTGTTTCTGTTGTATATGTAACAACCACTTTGGAGCAGCTTCTCAACTCCTACTTCCATTGTCAGGCCAGGATCCCCAGAGGATAGCTGGCTACTTCCACCTTCAAAATTCCAGAGGTAATCCTGAGGAATTACAAAAATCAGGAAGAAAATAAACAAGCATTTATGAAGCATTGTACCATGTCCTAGGCATTGGGGATTAAAAAGAAAATAAAACAATTCTTGCCCTCAGGGAGCTTATATTCTTTTTTGGAGGGAGGGCAATGGGGGCTAAGTGACTTGCTCAGGGTCACACAGCTAGTAAATGTCAAGTGTCTGAGGCTGAATTTGAACTCAGGTCTTCCTGAATCCAGGGCCAGTGCTTTATCTATTGTGCCACCTACCTGTCCCCCAAGCTTATATTCTTTTAAGGGAAATTTGTATACAGATAGGTCAATGCAAAATTTATATGCAAGGGTAAACCCCTACCCTACATAATATAACCAAAGAAGACTAGAATTCTCAATTGGATCAGTCAATAAAAGGTATAAACTAGATGCCAACAAGTCCTTAGCACTTAGGGAGCACTGTCCTAAGTATTTTACAAATGTTATATCATTTGATCCTTACAACAACCATGAGAGGTAGGTGTTTTTCTTATCCTCATTTTGCAGTTGAGGAAACTGAGGCAGACAGAAGTTAAATGGATTGCCTAGTGCCATAGAGTTAAGAAGTATCTGAGGCAAAATTTGAATTCAGGTCTTACTGTCTCAAGGACAGCTAGGTGGTACAATAGATAGAGTGTCAGGCTTGGACTCATCTTCATGAGTTCAAATCTGGCCTCAGACACTTACTAGCTGGGTGACCCTGAGCAAATCACTTTACCCTGTTTACCTCAATTTTTTCATCTCCAAAGTGAGCTGGAGAATGAAATGGCAAACCACTAAAGTATCTTTGCCAAGAAAACCCCAAATGGAGTCACAAAGAGTCAGACATGACTGAAACAACCAAACAACAACAACTTCCTGACTCCAAAGCCAGTGATTTATCCACTGTGCCACCTAGCTGCCTTAGTAAGGCATAAGAGTCCCCATCCAGTATGTGCCCCATTCTCAGTCAAAATTAGCTTTTAGAAAGAGTATTTACTAAGGAAATTGAACAAAGACAACTGTTATAGAAACATTTCCCCAAACTGGGGGCACCCTCTCCCCTTGCATAAACAAGTTCCCTGGGGATGGTAAGCTCAAACTTAGAAACCTCATGAGGCCAAAGGGTAAATTCATAAAGGACTGAAATTATCCTTTTCCCTTTATAGACTCCATGTGAAATTCCCCTTAGGTATGGCTCCCTGCTAAGCTCAGAGCTAAGGACTATGAGGTTTGGTGTCCTTGTAGAGTCCTGAATCTGAATTTTCCAAGTGTGTCTGGTTTGTCCTGGGTTTGTCTCTCAGCTCCCAAAGGAGATGCTTCCAGCAGCCACTACTGTAGCAGAGTTATCACCAGCTCTGGGTGCCAATGGGTCCTCTAAAACTTACACAGTTGCTTGGGGTTAGGGAAGTGGGAAAGGAGAAAGAGAAACTCTCCCTTTTCCCAGGCACTAGCCTGGAACTTCTTCACCATTAGGCTGACTTGCCAATTCAGTACTCCACTGCCTAGTCTATGGTAGGCACTGCCCTAGGTACTAGGAATACAAGAGCAGGAGAGGGAGTAGTCTACTCTCAAGAAGCTTTCATTCTACTAAGAACAGAAGGCACTTCAGTGTCCATCTACACTACAGCACTGAGATTCTAGGCTCTGAAGCTGTCCTATTGAACAGTCTAAGGAAAACAAGAATAGCCCTTACAATCTTCTGCACAAAACTTCTTTCCTCTGGGCTCATCTCTCCTTGCCCTGCCTCCAAATCTCTGGCCTTTGCCCAACTCAGTCTCAAATTGTGCCAAAGGAAAGGAAAATGATAGGTCAGCTTAATAGATTGATTTCTTTTTTTATCACTTTATCATTTACTTAAACATCAACAAATATAAACATTTTGACACAAAACCAAAAGAGGATTATTATATGAAATTATGAGCTTCTGTAATATAGTTTTTAATGTATATTAAATTTAACATGGCAGTAATATAACTGCCCAGATTGCATCCTCTTCTATTCTCTGTAATTTTTTTTACCATTTCATTGATTCTTTCTTCTTGTTGTCCTTGCTTTTTGGTATTACTACTACTATTCACTGATGCCCACCCTATCCTGTCCAATAAAAATATCTCTCATTTGTAACAAATAAGTATAGCCAAGCATAGCTAATTAACACATTGGCCATGTCTGAAAAGGTAGATTTTATTCTGGCCCTCTAGCCCACCACCTCTTGAAAGAGGCAGAAATAATGACAAATAAGGTACTGTTTTACATAATTATACATGTATAACCCATATCCGATTGTTTGCTGCCTCAAGGAGGGGTAAGGGGAAGGAAGGAAAGAGGGATAAAAATTGGAACCCAAAACTGTAAATAAAAATGTTTATTACAAAAATGAAAAAAAAAAAAGAAAGAGGCAGAAAGCTTCCTTTATCGTCACGTTTCTGGAGTTATGATTGATCATGGCATTCATTAGAGGTTCTAATATCTTCCAAAACTGTTTTCCTTTCATTATAGTGGTAAATAATTCTACTGATTTTGAGCATTTTACTCTGCATCAATTCTTACAAGTCTTCTCAAGTTTCTCTGGATCCTTCATATTTGGCCTTTCTTATGTTTCCATGTTAGGCATATACCACCATTTGGTTTGGTGGTAGGGGGGTTAAGTTGTTTTTCTTTATTTTATTTTAATTTTCAGTTCCAAATTTTCTCCCTCCTTCCATTTTCTCCCTTACCCATTGAGAAGGCTAGAAGTATGATCCCCACTATATGTATGAAGTAATGTAAAACATTTTTCCATATTAGCCATATTGGGAAGAAAGCAAGGAAAATAAAGTGAAAAAATATGCTTTAGTCTACACTCATAGCTCATCAGTTCTCTCTGGAGGTAAATATCATTTTTCATCATTGGTATTATCTTGGATCATTGTTTTGAACAGAACAGCTAAGTCTTTCACAGTTCAATAATGCTGTGATTCAACATTGTGTTTTGTGCAGTGTTCTCCTTGTTCTGTTCACTTCACTTTCCATCTGTTCATACAAGTCTTCCCAGGTTTTATCTGAAACTATCCCATTCATCATTTCTTATAGCACAATAGTATTCCATCACAGTTATATGCTACAGCTTCTGTAGTCATTCCCTAATTGATGGTCATCCCTTCAGTTTTCAGTTCTTTGCCACCACAAAAAGAGTGGCCATAAATATGTTTGTACATATGGGTCCTTTTCCTTTTCCTTTGCTCTCTCTGAAGTACAGACTTAATAGCATATTTGCCACAATTTGTGTGCCTACTGGTAAAATTATGGAGCCAAAGGCTACATACAGTTTAGTGATTTTAGGGATATAATTCCAAATTGTTTTCCAGGCTGATTAGACAAATTCACAACTCTAGCAATCCATTCATGTGCCTCTCCTCTCACAGACTCCTTTAACAGTTATCATTTTCCTTTTCTAGTATCTTTGCCAATTTGTTGAGTATGAGGTGAAACTTCAGGGTTAATTTAATTTTTATTTCTCCTATTATTAGTGATTCAAAGTATTGTTTATATTTTTTGGCTATAGCTTACATTTTTTCCCTTAAGAAGGGCCACTTCTCTATTGGAGAAAGACTCTTATTCTTTTTTTTTTTTTTTTGCAGGGCAATGGGGGTTAAGTGACTAGCCCAGGGTCACACAGCTAGTAAGTGTCAAGTGTCTGAGGCCAGATTTGAACTCAGGTCCTCCTGAATCCAGGGCCAGTGCTTTATCCACTGCGCCACCTAGCTGCCCCAAGATTCTTATTCTTTCTTATATAGGATGTTCCAAAAGTCTTTGTGAGGTTTTAAGCCTGAAAACAATGGTTGTTAAAGCTCAATATTTGCAAACTAGTATACTTGAATTCATTCTCTAGAATAACCACACAAAGACTTTTGGGATAACACATGCATCTTGAATGTCAGATTCTCACTAGAGAGAGTTGCTGCAAAGGTTCTTTTTCCCCCAATTAACTTTCCTTCTCATTCTAACTCTACCCTCCACCACCTCAAGCCATGGTGGTGATGTTTCTTCTCCTTTCCTCCCCTAATTTGTTTACACTTGGGTCACATATCTATTTGGAGCTTATTGTAGTATAGGGTGCAAGATACTGCTCTAAATCTAATTTCTGCCAAACACCTTTCTAGGGTTCTGAATGTTTTTTGTCAAATAGGAAATCATTACCCCAGTAGTTGGTGTTCTTGGGTTTATAGACCACCATGCTCCTATGTTCAGTTTCCTCTGGGTCTTGTTTTCCTCATCTGTTATCAGGCTTATTTCTTCAGGGAGCTGAGACACTGGTAGTGAATGCCAACATACTCTTGCATACTCACAAGCAGGGAGGAAATAATTACAGTAAATTCTGCTTACAATTTAGTTTCGGGATTTGGAAAGGATAATCCTGAAATAAAGAGATGGCAGGATTTCTTTCACAGACTCACAAATGGTTCCTTAGCTCCTATTTGGAATTGCAGTTTAAGTCTGATTGGCTTTCTGGAGGAGCTAGACCTGAAGCTGTTCCCCTAGACAGAGTCATCAAGTGCCACAGTGATCCCCAACTACAAGCTGAAAAATATAAATGGAAGCTTTGGCCTGGCCACAAATCCCGTAAATGCTAGTGTAGGGGTTCTGTATCCTCTTCCACATTAATGAGAATTTGCCCTGTTCAGTGAGTCAGCCCTTCCCCCACAACAAGATTGATCAGTTAGGGTTTGTCATCCTCTTAGTGGCTTGCTATCATTGAGCAGGCAGAGGTTCCCATCACCATGAACTGACATTTAGACCTAGGGACAGGACACTGGCCACACAAAGAGGCAGTGCTATATAGCCCTTGCACTCAATTCCATTCAACAAATATTTATTAGGTGCTACGTTTGAGTCACTGTGCTAGGTACTTAAGATATAAAGACAAATAGTCCATGTCTTTAAGGAGCTTACATTCTAATGGGGTGGAAGGAAATAACATATCTACAGATAATTAAATTGAAAAGATAAATAAATACAACTTAATTTGAGAGGGTGAAGAGTAACAGCTGAGGGAATCAGAAAGGTCTTTTGTAAGAGGCAGCACTTGAGCCAAGCCTTGAAGAGAATTAGAGGCACCAAGGGGTGAAGGAGAGGAGGGAGAGTATCCCAGACATGGGAGACAGCCTTTGCAAAAGCATGGAGGTAGGAAATGTAATGTAATGGACAGGGAATAACAAGTTTGGCTGAAAACAGAGTACAAGGGGATAGGGTGATATGTTAACTGCCTGGAACTATTGGCATTCAAAGTCAAGTCAACAAACATTTATTCCATACTTATTGTGTGCCAGACACATAAGGGCTGAGGACACAAAGAAAAGTAAAAACACAATCCTTGCTGCCATGATTGACATTAAGGTAAACTGAGGCACGAAGCTCTGAGCACATTCAATTTATTGGTAAGGCTAAAAGGCACCAACAAAAAAGGGTCTTTTAGCTCCTCAGTAAGCCAAAAGATCTCAAATGAAGACAGGTCATTTTACAGACAGAAGGAGGAATATCCAAAAATTCGAATGGGGTATCTTGGATGGGGAAAAGAATATGATTGGTTGCAAAGTCAGAAGCAGTGTAGCTGTGGGAGACAATATGATTGACTGGAAATCAAGTACATGGGGCTAGAAGGCACCCCTCCTATCTTGTTGCTGATTGATTGTGTCCACCTGCAAGGTTACTTAGTGGTACATGAATATAAACCAGACTATCTTGAAGGATGTAGGACAGCTAAGTGGCTCAGTGGATAGCACTCCGGGCCTGGAGTCTGAAAAACTCATCTTCCTGGGTTCAAATCTGGCCTCAGACATTTGGGCAAGTCACTTCACCCTCTTGGTCTCAGTTTCCTCAACTGGAAAATAAACTGGAGAAAGAAATGGCAAACACTCCAGTATCTTTGCCAGGAAAACCCCAAATGGGGTCACAGAGTCTGACGTGACTAAAATGACACAACAACAAAATCTTGAAGGACAGCCAGTGGTGCGGAGATAGCAGACCAGACTCTTTGAATCCACCTGCATCCTTCAACGATAACAGATGTCTTTGACACAAGAATAGAATGAGGATTAGCAGGAAAACAACTTTTAAACTTAACTCAGAGACAATGAAATGTGACAGGCAGTTACACGGAATGTTAGTAGTGATCAGAAATGAAATCCATGACAAGACAGAATCAATTTGATTTCCTCAATTGTAATTGCCCTCAAGAAGCTCACATTCTAAGGTAGGAGACAACACACCAGCGACCATGCACGTATGGGAAACTTGGGAGCAAATCTCAGAGGCAAGGCATTAGCGAAGAGGGGTGTTGGGGACAGGGATTGGGAAAGGGCTCTTGCAGAAGGTGAGATTCAAGTCCTTCACAATTCAACTTCAGTCTAACAGAGGAATTTGTGTTTTATCATAAAATAGTAATGTTGGCAAGCCACTGAAGATTCTTGAATAGGGGAATGACATGGTCAGACCTTTGTTTTAGGGATATCGATTTGATAACTGTATGGGGGATAGATTAAAGAGGGAAGAGACCAAATAGTAGGCTACTGCAATAATCTAAGAAAGAGATGAGGAGAGACTGGACAAGTATAGTGACTATGCATGTAGAAAGAAGGCAAGGAACAGTCAAAAGATATAAACAAGCCATTCTCAAAAGAAGAAATCTAAATTATTTATAGGCATATGAAAAAATGCTCCAAATCACTAATAGAGAAATGTGAATTATAGGAACTCTGAGGTTTTGCCTTATAACCATCAATTGGCAAAGTTGACTTTTTAAAAAATGACAAATGTCAGAGAGACTGTGGTAAAAGAGATACATTGATGCACTACTGGTGGAGCTATGAATTAGTCCTGCCATTCTGGAAAGCAATTTGAAATTGTGTCCTAAAAGTTACTGAATTGTGCATACCCTTTGAGCAGTGATATCATTACTAGGCCTATACTCCCAAAGAGATCAAAGAAAAAAGAAAAGGTCTTCTCTATATGTATAAAAACATTTATAAAAGCTCTTTTTGTGGTGGCAAAGGATTGGAAACTAAGGGGATACTGAGGAATGGCTGAACAAATTATGGTGTGTGAATGTGATGGAATACTACTGTGCTATAAGAAATTATGAAAGAAACAATGTAGAGACTCCAGGGAAGATAGAAAGGAACTGATGTAGTGTTATGTAAACAGAACCAAGAGAATAATCTATACTATAACATCAACATTGTAAAAATGAACAATTTTTTAAAAATTAAGAATAGACAATGACCAATAATGTTTCCAGAGGATCAATGAGAATGTTGCCTACCTCCTGACAGAGAAGTGATGGACTAATATGCAGAATGAGACACACATTTTTTTCTCATATTCCCATATTTTGGCCAATAAGGGAATATGTTTCACTTGACTATACTTATATGTTACAAGGGTATTTTTCTTTAGTTAGGGAAGGTTGAAAAGAGAAAAAATTAATTTGACCATTAAAAATTTTAAATTAAAAAGTTACAAGCAATGGATAAAGCACTGGCCTTGGATTCAGGCGGACCTGAGTTCAAATCCAGCCTCAGACACTTGACACTTACTAGCTGTGTGACCCTGGGCAAATCACTTAACTCTCATTGCCTCAAAAAGAAAAAAGAAAAAAATAACAGAAAGAAGGCAATGAATGTAAGAGATATAGAGTTAGAATCAAGGAGACTTAGCAACTGATTGGATTTGGGGGAAGAGAGAATTGAGGATGACTCCAGGTTGTTATGCTGGACAATGGGAAGAATAATGACACTCTCAGTGTAAATGGGAAAGTTAAGATGGGAGGTAAGTTTGGAGATAATAATGAATTCAGTTTTGGACAAGTCGAGCTTGAAATATGTGTGGAGCATCATGGAGGAAATGTCCAATGAGCAGATGTGGAACTCAAATCAGAGATGAGTTCTGGATATATGGATTTAGGAGTCATCTGCATATAAATTAATTACTTAATGTGAAGCATCTTAAGTGCTTGTTATACACAAAGCAGTGGGGGATTCTGATAGAAAAGTAAGACAACCCCTGCTCTAAGGGGCTCTCATTCAAATAGAGGGAAATATCACATATGGGAGGTTTCAGCTGTGAGTCAGAAGGAAAGGTCCCACGGTCCTTAGGGTGCAGTTACAAAGCAGATGGTGATGCTTCTTCTTTAATGTCACTTCCACTGATAAAAATCATGCCAGTTTCCAACACTGAACCATTTGACAACACCAAGGACTTGGGTAGTAAGGAATTTCTTTTTCTAGGTCTTCGGTAGCTATGGCCACAGGACTGACAGAAGTAGTGGCCAGGCTGCCCCTCTACACGGGGTGTGGGTGGGAGGTAACATTATTCCCAAGCTCTTGAGTTCAGGGTTCTGGGCTATCTCCATCAGAGTGAGCAGGGGGGGGGTCTGCCTGGCACACGCCTCCCATTTTTTCTTTCCGGGTGTTTTGCTGCTGCAGTATAGCTGGCTTGCTTGTCTAAAGATGATGGTGGGAAACCATGGAAATTGATGAGACCACTGACTGGGCCCAGCCCTGAAACCCTGGGGATCACCATACTCCGGTGTGGATGCAGATGATGATCCAGCAAAGACAACTGAGAAGTAACAGGCAGGTAGGACAGAATCGAGGGAAGGCATGTGACCAAAACTTAGAGAAGAGAGACTGTCTTGGAGAAGAAGGAAGTCAACAGTATCAAACATTGTAGCAGGAACTGGGGGAAAGCCCATTTAATTTATCACTAAGGAAATCAGTAGAGATCTTGGAGAAAGCTATTTCAGTGGAATGATGGAAGCCAGATTCCTTCTAAGGTATCTGAGACTTTAAGATCATCTCTTTCTTCTTTTTTTAAGGCAATTGGGCTTAAGTGACTTGCCTACGGTCACACAGCTAGTATGAGTCTGAGGCTGGATATGAACTCAGGTCCTCATGACTCCAGGATTGGTGCTCTATCCACTGCATCTCCTCACTGCCCCACTTTAAGATCATCTTAACCTCGTCACCCAGGAATGTAAGAATATCAAAAGATAAGGTTAGGGCGGCTAGGTGGCGCAGTGGATAAAGCACCAGCCCTGGATCAGGAGTACCTGAGTTCAAATCTGGCCTCAGACACTTGACACTTACTAGCTGTGTGACCCTGGGCAAGTCACTTAACCCCCATTGCCCTGCAAAAAAAAAAAAAAAAAAGATAAGGTTATATTCATTGTCAGCCAGCTTAGGATTCCATCTTTCACAGGGATACCAGGAGTCAGTTCAGGGTTTAGGGATGGAAGAGAAGAAGTATGACCTAGTAGATAGAATTCTTTGAATTCATGTCCTGCTTCTGACATATAGTAGCTGTGTTACCAAAGGCAAGTCGATTAACCTCTCAGTGCTCTGGGAAACTTTCTAAAACTCTAATCCCATGAGGGCTGCTGTGATATTGTGGGAGCTCCCCACAAGAATGAAATCAAAATCTGGACTTAAAATATAGTGTTGGAAGCAGAAAATCATGGAATACTGGAGCTAGATGAGGCCTTAGAGATTTTGAACCCTATCCTCTCATTTTACAGAAAGGGAAAATGAGTCCAAAAGAGAAAGGCGATGACTTGTCCAAAGTCCACTGCAAGCCACTGCTCATCATTCCTAGACATCTGCAGCTTCCTTTAACTCCCCCACTTTGGAGCTGTCTTCCATTTATGTAACTAAAACACTGTGAGGTCCAAGTCTCGTATCTTCAAATTGTTGCCCTACACTTTCACCCAGATATTACATCGGCATAAAGTCTTTGTGTCCTAATCCAAACTCGTTGTCTTTCCTTTCTCTAACTCTCTTGTTCCTGTTTTGGGTAACCACCACCCTCCCTGCCTAGGCTCCAGATTTTGACTTCTCCTTCTCTCTCACCTCTTACATCTAATTACTAAGTACTGTCAATTCGATCCCCCAAATATGCAGCTCCCTCCCTCCTTTACAGAGGTGGGAGACTATGAGAATGGAACACTGCATATGCTGTCAGACTTGGCTGGTGTCTTATTAGTTTTGATGAACTTTTATGTTTTCTCTTATTTATTCTTTGTATATAGGATAGTTTTCTGGGGGAGGAGAGTTGGGAGAGAGATGTTTGGAAACAGGGTGATTAAAAAATAATAAAACAGGGGCAGCTAGGTGGTGCAGTGGATAGAGCACCGACCCTGGATTCAGGAGGACCTGAGTTCAAATCCGGCCTCAGACACTTAACACTTACTGGCTGTGTGACCCTGGGCAAGTCACTTAAACCCAATTGCCTCACCAAAAAATAAATAAATAAATAGATAGATAGATAGATAGATAGATAGATAGATAGATAGATAGATAGATAGATAGATAGATAGATAGATAGATAGATAGATAGACAAACAAACAAACGAATGAATGAATGAATGGATAGATAAATAGATAAATGAATGAATGAATGAATGAAACAAAAACAAAGGATAGGAATAAAAATAATGGCCCCTTTCCCTCCAGCTTCTGAGGGGATTTTTCTTCCCACTTGAGAGAGGAGGAATTCCCCTGTTTGTGTAGATGTTGCCGAGCCCACTTGGCCCAGGAATGCCCTCTAGTTACCTCCAAGTGGAGGAAGCTAAGAGTGAGGAGGGCAGAGGGTCAGACCGAACCTGTGTGATGCAAATGAATGTGACCTCAGTCAGCTTTGTGTCTGGCCCCAGCAGGCCAGGCTCTTCCAGGCCTCACCTGGGAGAATAGAAACTACAAAGTAGACTAAGAACAGACTGAAGCTAGTTAGAGACCAGGGTTCTCTCTGGGGAAGGCAGGAAGCCCCAGGCTAGGGAAAGACCAGGAGACAGGGCCTGAAGCCTAGACACAGTTCACAACTGAGCCGCATTTGCATCCCACAAAAAACCAAAGAATACTGAGAGACTTCTTGAAATTGGAATTCCAAGGTTATTTGTACCCTAGCAACCCATGGACTTAGATCGTGTGTATGTGTATGTGTGTGTGTGTGTGTGTGTGTGTGTGTGTGTGTGTGTGTATGAGTGACAGTGACAGACAGAGACAGAGGAAAAGAGAGGCAGAGATAAACAGACATAAAGAGAGGAAAAGAGACAGAGAGGAAGAGAGAGACAGACATAGGAAGAGAGACAGAGAGAGAAAAAGAGAGAGGAAGGAGAAAGAGGGGGAGAGAAAGAGAGAGGTGCTCCCTTGATCACTCTAGCCCATTTAAACTTAACCATCTTTGTTCGGTAAGAACACTTCTTTACTGAATCAATCAATCAATCAATCATACCCTGCTGTGAAAGCCTATCCACCAACTTGAATCTATCAAAAGCATTAGATAAGTGACTTGATCATGCCCTGAGGAACTTACATGAAATGAGAAGCTACCTGAAGAATCTGAGGGGTCTGGCAACAAAGAAGAAAAAATAAGGATCTCCAGAGCTGAGCTGGAAAGAACTGGACAACCAGTGGAAAGAGAAAGTAGGACTGAGTAGTGGCAGAGAAGGGACAGAGATCAAGGAAGCCATGAGCCTTACAGGCATCTCAGAGCAAAAGACCCAGGCTGACTTCACCAATTGTACCCACTCACTACTTAAGGAAACTGAAGAAAGTTCCAAGACAAGGTCTCTTCCTCCCAGCCCTCACAGCCTTCTCCCCCCCCTCCCCCGCCGCCCCCCACCTCCTGGTGCCTATCTATCAATAGACACCATAATAAAATTGCTGCTTCATCTAAATGCTTCCAGTAACTTGAATTTTATCTCAACCACAGAGGATGGGGGTTAGATATAATTAGGGAGAAATATAAATTAAGGCAGAGATCCAAACCTCTGCCTACATGTTAGCATTTTTCCTAACTGGGGGGAGGAGGGGGCAGAACAACTACTATTGTCCTCAGAAACTTTTTATTGAAAAAAAAAAAAATTCCCAAAGCAGTAGAGGAGGGAACCACTTGGACCTGGGAGACATTACATTGCCTCTGGGCTTCAGATGAGCTAATTATTTTCACAGGAAGCTATGTGTACATGCTTTGGAAACAGGAGAGCCGGAAGAAATCTCTTTCCATACTGCTATGGGCCAGGAGATAAAATGGAGAGATCCAAGTCTGGAGCAGCTGCTGGGAGCTGTAGAAAGGGAAGCATGATGACTAATTAAGCCCTTGGGATTGGGGGTAAGAGTGGGGGTGGGGATGTCAGCAATGGGTCACTTGTGAATCTTCTTCAGATGTGTCACAGCTCCTTTGAGGTGTAGTGACTATTGTTATGGTCAGCATTCCTGGGGGTAAGCCTTAAATCACAAGGAGAGAGGACTACGTTGTTGTTGTTGCTGTGTCATTTCAGTCATGTCCAACTCTCCGGGTAACCTGATTTGGGGTTTTCTTGGCAGAGATACTGAAGGGGTTTGCCATTTCCTTCTCCAGCTCATTTTACAGATGAGGAAACTGAGGCAAACACTGCTTACCCACCTCTTTTCTAAGTTGCTACCTATCTCTCACCAAGAGTTTCCATCACAACCCGGCCCTTCCTCCCTTTCCAGTCTTAGGCTTTTCTCCCCTCCTGTCACACTGACCTCCATGTTTCGTTTCACACATAAATCAGTGCCTTTCCACTCCATCTCCCAAATTGGTGCCTTTCCACTGGCTTTCTCCCATACCTGAGTGTTCTCCCACCTTGTCACTAACCACTGGCTTCCCTGGCTCCCTCCAAGGCTCAGCTCAAACCCCACCTTCTGCAAGAAGCCTTCCCATGTCTCTCCCTGCTCGGTATTACTAGGGCTTTCCCTTGGAGATTACCTTCCATTTCCACTATATGTATCTTGTCTATACATATGCATATCATCCCCTCCATTAGAGCTTCTCAGGGACAGAGCGTATTTTGGCCTTTCTTTGCATCTCCAGCTTATAACATAGTTCCTGGCACATAGTAGGTGCTTAATAAATGCTTGTTGACTGACTGGCTGATCTCCATCTCCTCTTGACTCATTTCTAAAGACTCCTCTAACACACTCTTCTCCAGTCCCTTGTCTCCCCTTCCCTGTGGCGTCAGCTATCTAATGGCTTCAGTATTGGATGGGCTGGCACATGAAAGAAAGATGAGACTTGTTCTATCCACATGGTTTCAGAAGGCAAGCCCAGGAACATTGAGCCGAAGATCCCTCTCCAAAGCACATCTAGAGAATTGTGTTCTAGGTATCATATTTGAGGAAGGACATCAGTTCACTGGAGAACATCTAGAGGAGGCAACCAGGATAGACAGAGGATCAAAGACATAGACCTGGAAGGAACCATCAGAGGCCATCAAGTCCGACCTTTCCATTTTACAGACGAGAAAACTGAGGCCCAGAAAAGTTAAGTGACTTGCCCAAGGTTATACCAGCAGTTAAGTGACACAAGTGAGATTCGAACCAAGGTCTTCTAATTCCAAATCCACCATTCTTGTTGGGGCTTAGTCCTCAGATTATCTTGCTCAAGCTCCCCCATTAGAATACAAGCTCTTGCAGGGCAAATACCCCATCATTTAGCACAGTTCCTGGCACCTGGCAGGTGCTTAATAAATGCTTGTATTAAGTACTTGATCACCCACAGAGTTCTGTGATTGGAGCTGGGGGGAGATGCACCGGTGAGATCAGACCAGCGCCCTGCCCTGTATCACCTCTCTCAGGATAACAGTGTTACAGAGCATTCTCAACATTCTAGTGGTGGGGGAAAGCCAAAATCCTTGGCCAATGCTAGGGCAGGGGAGGCAATGGGTTGAGGTTGTGTATGAGGATGGGAGATCTCTCAGTGCTCTTCATTTCATTACGCAATTTCTCCCCATTTCATCTGCCCATGCGTTTGGGCATAGCAAGGAAGTTAATTGGCAGGTCTAGTTCTGCCTGCAGTCTTCCCTACTGGTCACCAGGGGGCAGACATGGTTCACTGAATCATCCTCTTCCCCTATTGGCCTCTCTAGAACTGCCTTCTAAGATATGAGTTGTTTGTTTTGTTTTGTTTTATTTGGGGGTCAATGAGAAATCTTCAGGATTCTAGTTTTCATAGCTGTCCATGGGGTATAAACTTACATATTTTCTTCTTTGGGCATGGGCTCTTCTCAATGGTCCCAATCAAATCAGCCTTCTTTAATACTGCCATTTCCCATAATGATCTTAATCAATAATCAAGCAAACAAGTATTTATATCACTTGAAGAATTAAAATTTTCACCACATCATAGCAACTGCCCATTGGACCTACTGTCTCATGGGCACTAGGCTTGTTGGTCCCAGTGACCTTTGCTAGCTCTATGTCTCTAAGACCTCTGGGGAGACATTATCTCCACCTCAAATCTCCTCCTCCGTCTTGCCAGTTGCATTGTTACCTTGGGAAAGTTCCATTCTGGGGACCCCCTCTGCCTATGACTGACTCTCTCCGGACAGTCATTTTAGGAAGGACCCCAACTATGCTTCTCTTCACATACACTTGGACCCTGTCCAATGTCTTCCTCCTTTTCCCTGGTCTGTCATATGGCCTTTCACCCCTCTTTCAAGCACCCCTTTCTGAGTTGCCTTCCCTTATTAAAATGAAAGCTTTTGGACAACAGGAACTCTCTTGCTTGCTTGTATTGGTATCCGGAGGTCTTAATACATAGCTGTTGTTTCTTGAAGAAGACCATGACATCAGGATAATGTCATGACTTGCAGTGAATTGGATTTAACTGAGAGAGGGCTGTGCAAGGTCACCAACCTTACTCTCTCCTCCAAAACTATCTGGATCCAGTGTCAAGGTATACATCAGGATGACCGGAGACAGCCAGGATGTCTGAGGCAATTGGGGTTAAATGACTTCCCCAGGGTCACACCACTAGTAAGTGTCTGAGGTGAGATTTGAACTCAGGTCCTCCTGATTCCAGGGCCAGTGCTTTATCTACTGTACCACCTAGCAAGTGTTAATAATGTTCTATCTAGCTATCTGTCTATCATCTACCTCTCTTCTCTCTTTCTGGGGCAGCTAAGGGGTACAATGGATAGAGTACTGACCTGGGAGTCAGGAGAACCTGAGTTCAAATCTGGGCTCAGACCCTTGACACTGCTAGCTTTGTGACCCTGGGCAAGTCACTTAATCCTGATCAAACATCGGGACCATCTCCAGTCATCATGACATATACATGCATGTATACATATACATGCATGTATGTGTAGATAGATAGATGATGATAGATAGATCTTGCCAATGGACCCAGATGGCTCTGGAACAGAGAGTAAGGCTGGTGACTTTGCACAGCCCTGCCTCACTTAAATTCAAATCACTGTAAGTCATAACATCACCTCCTGATATCATGGTCCTCTTTGAGAACAAAGAACAACAATTCTCTCTCTCTCTCTCTCTCTCTCTCTCTCTCTCTCTCTCTCTCTCTCTCTCTCTCTCTCTCTTTTTCTCTCTCTCTCTCCATATATATGTATGTATACCATTATATCTTTCAACATATCATCTGTCTACCTATCTATCTTTTTGGTCTCACTATCTTTCCCCTCTGATGCGATCTATCTGTTACCTCTCATAATCTGTCTGTGTTTATCTATCTATCATCTCTATCTACCAATTATCTCTATCACTCTACCATCTCTCTGTGTTTATCTGTGTTTATCATCCATCTATCTTTTGCAGGGTTATGTGTACCTGGATGAACTGCCAAACTCCCCCAAATCATAGGATGTCTTCATCTTAGAATTGGAAGGAATCTTAGAGTACATCTAGAACCCGAATACCTGAGAAGAATCCCCTTAAAGCACTGGTGTCAAACTCAAATAAAAACAGGAGCTACTAAGCCATTCATAATGATCCTGCAGGCCACATATGGGCTGAATTTTTACATGGACTATTATCTATGTTTTATCATTCACTTATTTATTTTGTTACATACTTCCCCATTGTTTTATCATACACTTATTTATTTTGTTACATACTTCCCCATTACAGTTTAATCTGGTTCAGGCTGTCAGGAGTGTTGTGGTGTCACACATGTTTGACACCTCTGCCTTATTCCTTATCAATAATTGGCCAGTCAGTTTCCAGTTGAAGACTTCTAGTGATGGGGAATGTACCACCTCCCAATACAACCATATTCCAGTTTGGAACAGCTCTGATAGTTTAAAAGATTTTTCCCTTACAAAGTTAAAATCTTTATGACTTCAACTCATTGCTCCTACTCATTTACCCTGTGGAAGCAAACAGGGGAGAGTTGAATCTCTATTTTCCAAAACAACAATTTGAATACTACTACTACTACTAATAATAAAAGCTATTATTTTTTTTAAAGTCAGCTATTGGGTCCTCAATCCTAAACTTCTCTATTCCAGGATAAATCTTCATAATTTCTTCAGTTGATCCTTATAAGTCATAAACTGTAGTCCTTTCTCCAATCTAGTTACCATTTTGTCAACATGCTTCCTAAAATGTAGAACCCAGAAGCACACCCAGATCTCAATCTGCCCATAGTAAAGGACAGGAGAACTGTCATCTCCCTTGTTCTGAATATAGTGGTTATATCCAGGACACCTAAGATAGGCACAGTGTGCTTATTGCAGCCCCAGGAAATTCTCCTTTAGGAATGTGAGCCAGAGGCGAACTCAGTTGTGCCCAGAATTCAGACAAATTGTACAGACATCCCCTGATCAATAATTGGTCATTCAACTCCCAATTGAATTCCAGTTCATCGTTGCTTGCTTACTACTGATGCTGAGCCTGTATCTCTGATGCCGTGAGCTTGGACTGGATCATTGAACAAGAATTATTTAAGCACCTACTATGTGCCAAGGATTAGCTAGCATTGATAATATGACGATGAAAACTGAAACTCCTTGTTCTTAAAGAGCTCCCATTCTGTCAGATGTTAGCAAGGAGGTAGGGATGGGATTGAATGATGAGGAGCACCAGTGTTCCTGGGAGACATTTAGTAGTGGCAGCTATGTGGTATGCATCATTAATTCAGGTGTTTAATTAAGTGTCCTTGATTAACTTTGTTATCCTGTTTTCATGAAATATTTTTCATTGATTATTTCATGTGCCAAATGTGGAGGAGAATACACTGGATGGGGACTTAAGCCAGAGCTTCAAATACCTGTTACCCAAATGGTGCCCTGAATCTAGGAAGTAGCAAGGAGTCCTAGAGTCATGGTGGGGTAGGGTTCTGTAGGTGGGTCCGTACTAACAAAATAATTAGGAAGTATCCCCTTACATCTATCAAATTAGTAAATATAATTTAAAGCAAGATTCAAAATAGCTATGTCTTTGGGAAAATTGAGGAGGTGGGAATTGGTGGAATTGTTTTGAAAAGAAATCTCAAACTATATGAGATGTAAAGTCTCCTTTCTGACCCAGTGACCCTACTACTAGGACTGTACCATAAAAATGTTATTAATAGTGTCAGGATCCCACTCCAAGACTACTCCTCTTTTTGCTCTTCTCTTTTCTTATTATTAGGAGACACCTTGTTTTCCAGAGCTGAGGCCCAGCATGCAAACTTTGCCCTGAGCTTGGCATAACAACAGTCCTCTGCACTCTGGCTATACTCTGCTGCAGCTAAATCACAGAACTGACCTTCCCTGAGTTTGGACAAGCACCTGCAGGAACCATGTTCTGATCATTATTCCCTGCTATGAATAGACTTTTTGTCACTGGGCAAACTTGTTTTATTGCTGTTACATTTCACTGCATAGTTCTTTGTTTAGCTACAACTATATGTATCAAAGCTTAGCCTCATTTCCTTGGGTCTCCTCGGTCCTAGACAAGACCCTGGCACACATGACTAGTTTCATTCCTCCAATGGAACACAGAAGGCTTTTTTGCCTATAACCTCTGTGAGAAATTTGGTTATTTTATTTTTCAGAGTTAACAGTTGGTGCATAATCTCTGTGGCCCTTTGGTAATTTTTTTAGGTTGACAACAAGGAATAAAATTCTCTTCTGTACACAGATAGTCATAGCTTCTCTATTTATAATAGCAAAATGCTAAAAAAATAATTAATATGCCCAATGACTTAATAACCTATAATATATCAATATAAGGGAACATTACTATGTCATGAGAATGATAACCATGAAGAATACCAAGAAATATGAAAAAATATACATGAACATGATAAAGCAAAGAAAGCAGAATTAACTATAGCAAAAGTCAAATGAATAATACCTATAGTTACAAAGACTGATAAAGTAAACAGAAGAGAGAACAAAGGGGACACAGGAGAAAACAAGATATTGTTTTTATAAATGATTCATAGAAGTTAACAAGCATACTTTTAATTTTTCATCAGTTAAGCATTTATTTCTCTCCCCTCTTACCTGCTGCCCCCAATTAAAGAGAAAACCCAACCTTGTAGCCAAATATGCATAGTCAAGCAAAGCAAATTAACACATTAGGCATATCTAAACATATATGTCATATTCTGTATCGTGGGTCCATAACCTCTGAAAGGAGAAAGATGGCATACTTCATTTCCAAGCCTCCCTCTGGAATTGTTGTTGGTCAAAGTGTTGATGAGACTTCCTGAATATTAATAAAGTTGTCTGTCTTTGTAGTGATGTTGTTATTATCACATAAATTATTCTCCTGGTTCCACTTACCTCAGTCTGTATCTTGTTCATACAAGTCTTCCCAGATTTCTCTGAAGTCATCCCTTTCGTCATTCCTTATGACACAATAGTATTTAAACTACATCCATATCTCATAATTTGTTCAGACATTCCCCAATTGATGAACATCCCCTTAGTTTCCAGTTCCTTCCACCACAAAAAAAGCCATAAATATTTTTGGACCTATAAGTCCTTTTTTTTTTTTTTATCTCTTTAAGGTATGAGCCTAGAAAGGATATCATTAGGTCAAAGGCTATGTCCATTTCAGTAACTTTTTGAAATGTGTACTTAAAAAATACTATTTTGGAGTTTATAGAAACAAGAGCAAATATGTGGGGTGGAGTGTGTGCCAGGCGTGGAGAATGACAAATTCAATGACACAAGACATAGCAGAGGATATCAGAGAACAATGAGGAAGTCAGTTTGACTGCAACTTAACAATGTTGATAGTAAAATAGCAACAACAACAACAATGATAATGGCTGAGATTTCTATAGCATTTAAAAGCTTACAAAAGTTTTTCATCCATTGTATCAAGACAACTCTACAAAGTGCCACAGGTATCAACATCCCCACTTTACAGGTGAAAAAATTGAAAGGTGAAGTGACTAGTGGTCACACTACTAAGAATCAGTCAGCACTCAAATCCGGGTCTCTCCTGACTCCAACTCTAGCTCATGTTCCATAACAATAAGCTACATGTAGAAATAACTAGCCCATGAAATCAGGCTGGTTCAGAGTATTGTACTCTTGGGAGACCTGGGCCATCTCCAGTCATTTTGACATTGTCACTGGACTCTGATGATTCTAAAAGAGAGAGTGAGTTTGATGACTGTGCAGCTCTGCCTCACTCAAACCAATTCACTTGTAAGTCAAGACATCACCCCTCCTGATGTCATTGGTCCTCTTTGAGAAAGAAGGATGAACAACAACATTTCTAGGGAGCCACTAAAGGTTTTCAAAAAGAAGAATGACATGGTCATACCTGGCACCTTGAGATTACTTTGGCAGCTATGTGGAAGATGAATGGAAGAGAGATGAATAGGGACCTGGGGATGGTTAGGAGTTGTTGCCTCAGTAGAATATAAACTCCACGAAATCAGGGGCTATTTTTCTTTTGTGCCTTAAATAGGCACTTAATAACTGCTGGTTGGATTAAACAGAATCTAATGGGGCCATTCTCTCTCAGACTGCTCCATTGACCACTATGTCCTGCCTCTGCACATGATCAAAGGAGATAATATTTGTAAAACACTTAGCACAGTACCTGGCACATAGTAGACACTATATAAATGCTATCTATTATAATCAATATTATTGATTCTCCATAGCAGAATGGAGCATGGTACTGTACAAAATGTCCTGACTTCAAACCCCGCCTCTTCTGCTTCCTACTTGTGTGGCCTTGGACAAATCCCTTTACTCTCTGAGTGTCAACTTCCTCATTCGTAAAACCAAGGGATCAAACTAGACAATCTATAATGTTTTCTTCTGGCTATAAATCTATGATGATGACGAAGGAACCACTCGTGATAAAGTCAACCTTCGAAACTTGGCACCAGCACCTGGAAGGAGCCCAATCCCCTGTTCTTGTGAAGCTGTGGTCACCAGAGATTTCTTGAAGGGCTGGATCCCAGGACAAGATAAGGAATATACTCCATGGGAGTAGAACTCCTGGTACCAATCAGACCATTCAAATGGAGAGCACCTCCAGTCAGCTTGGCACCCTGAACCTGGCACATCATATTGGCATTTTTCCTGTTACTTTGGCTTCAGGATACAGTATGCCTTCAAACAGTTAAGCCTGCCCCAGGGGACTTGACCCACTAACCATCCTAGAGAATTTCATGGCAATTCAGCTGCAGATGGAAAGAATTGAACTTATCTGGAAATGTGAGCTTTATAGCTCTGAAGAAGTGCATATTAAAAACTTTCACTCCCATAAATGAGTGGGGTCCTCCAGAGCATGGTTAGGTACTGCTCCCTTTCAGGGTTCTAGGGGTACCCCTGAGGGGCAGTGGAGAGTGTTCTTCTAGTAAGCTGAGGTTCCCATCCTACTGTGCTGTCCCCAATGTTAACTGCCAGTGATTAGTGTCCCAGGATTATTGAACCAATGAACATCTATTAGATTTTATGAAGGGATATTTACTAAGAAGATAGATCAAACCTAGAAGTTCAAAGCATTTCTCTCAAAATGGAGGGGCACACTCTCTCCTATGCCATCTCAGTTCTTGGAACAAGCAGGCTGAATTTTAAAGCGATTGAGAAAAAGTATTCACCCCACCAAGTTCATTTCAAAATGTGGCATGGCCAGTGGATGAGTCCATGCAACTCCTTCAGTTCATCTTTGACCAAACTCAATGGTTAAGAAAATATGGTGGGAATTGCAGTTCCTGGACCTCTAGTGGCTTGTTCTCCCAGTCTTTCAAAGTTCACAAGGTTGCAGCCTATTCCAATACTTCATTACCTAAGAGCAATAATGAACAGACACAACAGGGACAGAAGCAGTAACAGGACCATAGCCTTCCAGACCCCCTAGAACGTTAGGGTTCTCCTCCTTCAGTCATAGCCTGGAGGACAGTGGAACAAATCAGCCAGTTAGCAAGCATTCCTTAAGCACTTCTGACCATATCGCTCTCCTGCTGAATAAATTCCCATATCTCACTGCTACCTCTCAGCTCAAACTCTTTTGTCTGGCATTTAACAACTTGTCTCCAGCTGACCTTTCGAGTCTGATTACACATCGCTCCCCTTTGCCCACTCAAAGGTCTAGCCAAACAGCCTTTTTTGCTGTTCCTCCCACCCTATGCTCCATCTCCCACCTCCATGCCTTTGCAAAGTCTGGAATTCACTCCCTCTTCACTTCCCCCTTTTAGAATTCCTTCTTTCCCTCAAAACTCAGCTCAAGCCTCTCCTTAAACATGAGACTTTCCTTGATTTCCACCCTCCACCCTCAGATTACTTTGCATTTGGTGGGGGGGGGGTATTTTGTATAAATGCACATATTTACATGTCATCTTCTCTGATAGAATGTGACTGTTTCATTTTTGTCTTTATATCACCAGGGTGGTACCCAGTGTCTGATACACAGTAAGTGCTTAAATAAATGCTTCTTGATTGGTCTCTTGGCCTGGGAACTCCAAACAATCTGTCTTTCCCAATGGAGATAGACCCTAGGAGACAGCAGCAGCTCCAGTAATACCACTGACAGCAGTGTTCTTGGAGAAACAGTTGAAAGCTGTTTCATCCCCCACAAGTGTTGGGCATCTCCTCTGGGACCATACAGAAAGACCATTCCTGTGTCCCTCACTTCACCAACAGCTCCAGGAAGATACATGACAGGGGTGGAGGGGTGAGAAAGAAACAGTTTCTTCACCCTTAGGGCTGCCCCAAATGTGGAATGTGCTGCCTCTAGTTGGAGATAATAAGATAATAAACCCTTCCCCGGAGGTTTTCAGGATTAGAATTATAGTAGGAGAGATCTCGGATCAGGTAGGGGGTGTACAAGATGGCCTGGGTGGTCCAGTCCAATTCTGAGATTCCATGATGTAAGGGCATGCAGGAAGGCAGCAGCTACGTACAGTCAGTAACTCCAAGGAGAGCATGTCCCATGCTGGAGCTGCGTTCAGCCAGCACATATAACCTGGGAGAAGCACCACTAGCCTTTAGAAGCTATTCTTATCCTGAGATCCTAGAACAGATTCCCTAGATCTCCTCAGCATCCCCACTCCCTAATCTTTTTCTTCCCATAGGCTTCCCACTCCTCAAAGTTCCCTAATCCAGCCATGTTGCTTTTCCTCAAACTTCCCCAGAATCCTTAGCTCCTCTGGACCTCCCAGACTCTCTCATCTTCCTTCCCCTGAGTCTTCTCACTTTCCAGATTCTCCAGACTCCCAATTCCCTAGGTTATCCAAGCCTTTCCAGCTTTCCCATTCTCTTCTCAGATAGATAGATAGAAAGATACAAATATAAATACATAGATAGATGTATAAATACATAGATGCATAAATACATGGATACATAGATAGATGATAGAGATAGATAGATAGATGGAGGTATATATAAACATATATATGTATATAATTATTACTGTGAGATGAGTGTAGTGTTGTCTTGGGCACCAATATGTGGGGGGCGTCTTTTCTGGGGAGAAGGTGCACTTCGCTTTCCTATCCTCTAGCAATTATAGAATAGGGGTTCTTAATGTGAGCTTTTTTTTTTTTTAACATGATCTCTGTAGTTCAATACCATTGGTTTGCTTTGTAATCCTATGTAATTTTTTGCACTTAAAAACATTATTCCCATAGAGTCCATAGGCTTCACCTAAGGGATCCATGACACAAAAAGTGAGGCAGTCCTGTTGCAGGTCAGTTGCCTCCAAATGCTGCTTCTAGCATGGGCCATGGCACTTGTTCCTGGGGGGCAAAGCCCACGTTCTCTGGGGAACAGCTGGGCCCAGGGTAGGACTAACTATTCGGCGGCTGCCACAGCATGCCCCCTCCCACCAAATGGATGTGTTTCAACTGCAGTTCTGGCTAGTTCTGACCCCACTCCCCACATCCTCCCCTCAGCCCCACCCCCACCGTTCACCCTAGGGTCTGACTCCTCCAGACATGATCAAAATGACAGCAAATGGATAGATGCCAACAGGATCCCTGGACCCCTACTGCCTGGAGAGCTGGCCCGGGCCACCCACCAGATATCCCTGAAGTAGCATCCTGAGCCGGGCTCAGTTGTGGCCACAAGAAGGAGCCACACGGCAACCAGTTGGGAGGGAGGGTTAGAGGGCAGATGGGGCGGAGCCTTCAGGAAGAGGGGAGAGGTGCTCTTAGAACAAAGGTTTGGTGCTGACCACATTCTAAGGCCCTCTCATATATTGACAAACAGTCAGCCTGCTTTATGGCGCAGCTCATCTTAATGGCCCATATGGACGGAGTCCAGTTCATTGAATAATGTTGGTTATAGCTGAGACAGCAAAGTTCAGATAAAGTGAAAAATCATTCAGGCCCAGCCCCTCAGGCTTGGTCTTGCTCTTGGGGGTAAGAGCCCTGAATTGGGAGTCAGGAGACCCCCTCTTCAAGTCCCCAGCCCTGCCACATGACTTGCTATGTGGCCTTAGAGAAGTCTCTTCCCTTCTCTGCACCTGCCTCCTTCCCTTGTGAATTGAGAGAAGCGGAGCTGGGGCCTCCCAGCTCAGACAGTCTAAGCTTCTGCTTGGTTGAAAGTATGTGGCTGTTTGTGGTGGCCACCCTCCTCTTATCCCTCAGTCAACAAGCTTTATTAGGTGCCTGCAAGGTGCTAGAGGCCATGGATAAAGGACACAAGTCATGCAGATCCTACCTTCCGGGAGCTTATCTACATTTTCCCACCCTGGAGGAAGGTGGGGGGAGGGAGGGGGAAGTAAGATGTTCGTAGAAGAGCAGCCTTGGAAGAAAGAGCAAATAGAAAATAATTGGATGGGAAGAATGACAAGGGAATGGATGGAATGTGGGGGTAGGTGGTAGGAGGAGGGGGAGGAAGGAGAATAGAAGAAGACAGAACTAGAAAATAGAGCTTGTGAAAGGCCTTGAAGGTTAACAGGGATTCTGAGAGGCCAAGGTAAGGAGGGAATACACACCAAGTATGGGGTACACACCCTGCAAAAATCCTCATGAGCTGCAATAACCTAAAGTGTGCATTTAATTGAAAGAGAAAGAATAAGAACAAACATGTATAAATACCTACTGTGCGCTGAGCACTTTACAAAATATTATCTCCTTTATATCCTCACAACAACCCTGGGAAGTAGGTGCTGTCATTATCCTCATCTTACAGGTGAGGAAATTGAGGCAAATAGCAAATTAGTGATTTACATGCATTTTTAATCTGTCCTTCTGATTAATGATACCGGGGCACTAATCATTGGCAGTTAACATTAGGGAAAATACACTGGAATGGGGAGGGCTCAAGGGTCACACAGTTGAAAAGTTTCTGAGGCCAAATTTGAACTCAGATCTTCCTGACTCCAGGCCCAGAGCTCTATCCACTGTGCCTAAGTGAGGTTGTATCTGCTGTCCAATGACCAGCCCAGCTAACAGCAGAGTCGCTCATTACCAAGTTGTCCACAGTGAGGTGACTTTTTCTGGCAGAGAAACTCTGGAGGGCCATTCCCCAAGTCACCATGATTACCATCAGCAATCATTTCTGTGTATGACCTCCATATACTAGGAACTGGAGAGGGGGTGATTGGCAGCAGTAGAAGGAATTCTCCAAACAGATAAAATCACAGATCTTTGATGGATTGAAGAAGCAGTTGCATTGGGAGTGTTATGGGCCTCAGTTTTCTCATCTGTCAAATGAGGAGGTGTAAAGTTTGATATTTTATGAATGAGTCTTATTTTAGTAGCTAAACATTTTGATGATAATGATGCTAGAATACACCTACCTCCCCCCTCACCCCTTCCCCCTTTCCTCCTCTCTTTCTATCCTATTTCTACCTGTCAAGGCCCAATCCAAATTCCATATCTTCTGTGGAAGCCTTCCCTGACTACCCTAGCCCTTGCCCCAGCTCTCACTGACCTACCTCCCTTCAACTCATATAGTAATCGATCACCCTTCTATTTCATTTGATGTGTCTATTGTGTCCCCTCCCAGATGGTGAGCACTGTGGGGAAAGGGACAAGCTCTTAATCATTTAGTGAGAGTTCTTCACATCTAGCCCAGTCTAGATCCTGGCATGCTGCAGTGCCCCCTCCCCCAAAACATCTTCATAATGTACTACCATTTATGCCCTCCCCTATACTACCACAATTTCCTACCTTTAGTTCTGGGGAAAGTGATCGAGTCAATTCTATCATCCCTGGAAAGCCTTGTCAATCAGTTGCCCAATGGCTCTATTCACCACCCTTGTAATTACCTGGATCAAAACACTTTTCCCTGGATACCACTCTCTAATATTTGTTATGTTCAGCCATTAGAATATAAGCTACCTGGGGGCAGCTAGGTGGTTCAGCAGATAAAGCAGCAGCCCTGGATTCAGAAGGACCTGAGTTCAAATTCGGCCTCAGACACTTGACACTTACTAGCTGTGTGACCCTGGGCAAGTCACTTAACTCTCATTGCCCCACCCCCACCCCCCAAAAAATGTTAGCTACCTGAAGGCAAGGGCTATCATGCCTTTTGAAATTCTATCCCAGGGGCAGCTAGGTGGCTCAGTGGATAGAGCACTGGCCCTGGATTCAGGAGGACCTGAGTTCAAATCCAGCCTTAGACATTTGACACTGGCTGTGTGACCCTGGGCAACTCACTTAACCCCAATTGCCTCAGAAAGAAAGAAAGAAAGAAAGAAAGAAAGAAAGAAAGAAAGAAAGAAAGAAAGAAAGAAAGAAAGAAAGGAAGGAAGGAAGGAAGGAAGGAAGGAAGGAAGGAAGGAAGGAAGGAAGGAAGGAAGGAAGGAAGGAAGGAAGGAAGGAAGGAAGGAAGGAAGAAAAAGAAATGTTAGTTGAATGAATGCATGAAATTCTATTCCTAGTGCTTAGCACAATTCCAAGTATGCGATAAATACTTACATGAGTTTTCATTCATCTGCTTGTTACTTGTATAGGGTCCTATGCCTAAGAGGTGTTCGCTTAAAAGCTGATCCACAAATTAACCAAATGTTTATTGCTTTAATGTAGGCTTTGAAACATGCCTTGCGGACTTTAAAGTAATTAGGGTCCTTATGTTAGCTTTTACTTTCCCTGATGAGGCAGGTTCCCAGAGATGAGGCTAGCTACTTCTCCCCCTCAGGGTTCTAAGGGTATCCCTGTGGGAATAGGGTACCTTCCTATGCCTTTGCCTTGACCCCCTCCCCCCTTCCAGTGTGTTTTCACCAATGTTAACTGCCCGTGATTAGTGCCCTAGTATCATTTAACCCATTAACACCAGTTATCTTTACGCAGGTATATTGGCTAAGAAGAAATAACAAAAATGGGCTGGCAGCAGGCAGAGAGTACTGGAGGGGATGGGGGTCTCACTGACCAGTCCCCTGGCACATCTGGAAAGGTTTAAAACCTCAGAATGGGGAGGTGATGAGCAGGCTCCCCATTACTGGAGGTCTTCAAGCAAAGACTGAATAGGGTGGTTGTATTTGTGTCTCTAAGTACCTAGCACTGTACTCAGTATCTAGTAAATGCTTAATAAATGCTTGTTGAAGTCACACTAGTACATTGTAGAACCGCAAATATGTCTTGCCATTCTGGGAAACAATTTGGAACTCTGACCCCCGCCCCAAACCAAACTGTGTGTGCCTTTTGACCATTTCTGTATCACTACTAGGCCTGTACCCCCAAAGAGATCAAAGAAGAGGAAAAGAACCCACATGCACAAAGATAGTCATGAAGTTCTCTTCATAGTAGCCCCAAATTGGAGACTAAGGGACTGTCCCACCGTTAGGGAATGTTTAAACAAATTATGGGATGAGAATGTAATGGAGTATTATAGTACCATAAGAAATGATGAAATGGACAGGTTCAGGGGAAACTGGAAAGAATTCTATAAAGTGATGCAGATCAAAGTGGGCAGAAGCAGGAGAACAATTCACAATATTGTAGAGCAAACAAGAACTCTGATCGATGTCATGAAACACTTTAAGCTTGGAAGACTGAGGATAAAACAGACCACTCACTTCTTACCAGAGAGGTGATGAATTTGGAAAGCAAAGAGAGAAATAAAGGTTGGGGCACGACCAATTTCGGAATTTGTTTTGCTGGATTATGCATGTTTAGGATAAGAATTTTGTTTTTCAGAACATTTCTTTTAGTGGTGGTTTTTATTAGAGGTGGGATAGATGACAAATTCATGTAAAAACAAATAGATTTAGGTCTTTAAGAAAGCTAAAACAACATAAAGGTGACTGAGGAGGTGAGCTCCCTTGGCCATCAGACTAAAAAATGGTGGGGAAATGCTTGCTTGCTTCATTGCTGTAGTTGGTGTTCTTCATCAGCTGTAGGTTGGATTAAGTGGCTGTTGTGGTCACTTTGGTCTCTGAAAATTCTGTGATTCTACACAGGTCTGTGCTATGCACATAGGCATGCACACCACATGCTTGTACACACACACACACACACACACACACCCTGCCATTTTTCAGGGGAAGAAACTGAGGCCCAAAGAGAAGAAGAGACCTACCTAAGAACTATGGGTAGTAGGACTTGACTGCAGACACAGATATTCCCACCAATCCCGGGTTTCTTCTCCCATACAGAACTACCAGGAAAATAGTCAATATGATAGTAGAGACATAGCCACTATCTAAGAAACTATGTTCCCAGGTTCTGGAGTCAGTGATAACTATATCCATGAAGCCAAGGTTAGTGTGCCTTGGAGGAGGGACAGGTGGGAAGCTCCTAACCGGAGGGAGGGGAATTGGTAGGATCTGGCGTGGGTACGCACACTGGCGCCCATTCACACAACAGTGACACTATCAAAAGCGTCACCCTACATAAAATCAGAGGTGTGTTCAGCGAGATTAGGTTCTAAAAGGGTTAGAGCTGGGGAGAATTCCATCATGTGTAAATAACACAGTTACTTCCCTCAATAAAAGTCAGGTATATGATGGGCTGAGCAGATATGATAGGGCCATCCAGCTGGGGACAAGTTTAGTTTGATAGATGGTGGGGCAGTTCCTAGGAGAGATATAGAAAGAGATTATGAGAAGGCAGGTTTGAATGATGAACTGGGGGCTATGCTGGTGCTCCCTGGTTGGGAAAGTCATATTGCAGCGCAGGTGAAAGAAGGACATGTGACCAGAGAGACACATGATGGGAGAGATGCCCGTCACCTCACAGCACACAGACCCATGGGACTGACGTCTACATCTTACTGAAACTGGCAAGAATAAGGATGAGGAAGCAAGGGCAAGGCTGTAGGATAGGGGTTCTGTCCTGCCCCACCAGACCTTGACCCAATGTGAGGTTCCTTTTGGGGTCTAGTCATGAGTGGTCTGGAGCACAGGGACAGGGGGCTCTCATTCTAGCTCAGCTCAGGGAAGGGGCAGCTCATGAATTCACCCAGTATAATATGGATCAACTCAACTCCAGTGAAGATAGAAGGATATGTGACACCCAGTGTGACCTTTGGAAAATCACTTTCCTCTTCCTGAGCCTCAGTTTACCTATCTGTAAGATGAGGAGGTTATCAGGAGAGAACTTTATGCAACAACTACAAAGAAAAAATCCACTCTGAAAGGTTTTAGAACTCCTATCGATACAACCAGAAACTGATTCCAATAATGGAACATGCTACCTACCTCCTGGCAGCAAAGGGATGGACTCAGGATGAAACATACATTCCTGGCCATGGCCAATGTGGGAATTTGTTTTGCTTGATTACACACATTTGTTTTAAGGCTGTTAGTTTTCTTTTCTTTTTTTTTAATGGAGGGGAACAGAGGTTGAGTAGAAAAAGGTCTGACCCTAACCTCCAATCTCTCCCCACCCAAAAAGAAAAAAAAGAGAGAGAGAACAGAAAGAATCACAGACAAGCAGAATAGATTTGAAAGCTACATGTTAAATTTATTATATACTTGAAAAGCAAATTCTACAGAATAGATGAACAATCTCATATACAATCCTCTCCTATTTAAACTATTTAAAGATGCCCATTTTATTTGGTGTTTGTTGTCTAGAATCTTTTTGGTTTTTTAAAAAACAAAACCATTGGGGCAGCTAGATGGCGCAATGGATAGAGCACCGGCCCTGGAGTCAAGAGGACACGAGTTCAAATGCGGTCTCAGACAGTTGATACTTACTAGATGTGTGACCCTAGGCAAGTCACTTAACCCCAATTGCCTCACCCAGAACAACAACAACAAAAAAAAAAAAACCACATTGTATTTCTACTAGTAGTTACAAAAGATTTTGTAATATAGATGGATATTACAAATGGCAAATAATACAAATATATTTTATTTTGGAAAAAAAAGTTTACATAAGTAATAGGACACTTTGGAAATGCTCTTGCTTAACCATGTCACTGAACTTTTAAAAACTCATGCCACTTTAAGCACAAACATCCTCCTCTTCAATGTGTATTAGGAGAAAGGAAGATGTCACTAGGTTTAAAAAGGAATGACCTCATGTTAAGGCCTGGTCATCTAAGTGTGAACAACATAGAATGAATTCACCATACATAATTCTGATACTTGCTATAGCAAATCCGTGGTGTCCCTGTGTTTTGAGAGGTATGGAACACATGCCTTTCTTTACTCACCCTCCTGGAAGGGCTGCTGCATCACAGTCTAACTCACGTTCTTGGCAGGCAGGACCAAAGAAGAACAACATCAAACAAGTTTTTTGGTTTTTTTGGCAGGGCAAGGGGGGTTAAGTGACTTGCCCAGGGTCACACAGCTAGTATAAGTGTCAAGGGTCTGAGGTCGGATTTGAACTCAGGTCCTCCTGAATCCAGGGCCCATGCTCTTTCCACTGTGACACCTAGCTGCCCCATCCATCAAGTTTTACAAACCATTCACAGTGAATTGCCAGTGTTCCCTTTAAGTACATTAAGAAACAGGTAACAATAAGATGATACTGCTTAGATGTTATTCTTCTCACTTTGGTGCAAATCATTTTGGGTTTTGTGATTTCTGCACTTGTCTGATCCATACACTTACAACATAAAATCTAGTAACCTGACACAAAGCATTAAAGGACAATATGCCTATTATTCCTTAGGCATCTGCATTTTTCAAGTTTTAATATTCTTTTACATCCAGACTGTGTTAGCAGTTTTTTAATATAAAAATACAAATATATATGGGGTACCTATATTCTAAAAATGCAGATACCTATAACAACCATGTTACTATGGGGAAGGGAATTTTCAGAAAAGGAAGGAAGCAAACAAGTTTACTTGGGGGGAATGTGGTTCAAGTCTTTGAATTAAAAAATAAACAACACAAAATCCCCAGATATTCCCCAGAGAAGCTGGTCATTATGGAATTTCCATCAAACTCCATTTTTTCCAGCAAAGGGATCTTTAAAATTCCATTCCAAATATTTTAAAATATATAGCTACCAGGAGGACATTAAGTGGCAATCAGCAGTCAGAAAAGAAAGAATGTCTATAGATATATCTTGCAGCATAGCATCTTTAGCTATTGGTTGATCAGTAAAAAACCACTGGTGTACCAGAAGCACTGTTAGGGGTAAGGGTGGTGTACTGTATACAAAATAACAGCAATATTGTAAGATGTTCTACTGTGAATGACTTGGTTATTTTCAGCAATACAATGATCCAAGACAACTCTGAAGGACTTATGAAAAATGCAATCCATATACAAAGAACTGATGGTATCTGAATACAGACTGAAGCATAATTTTTTGTTAGTTCCTTTATCTGAAGTTGTTTTTGTCTGTTTTCTTTCACAACCTGGCTAATGTAGAATTGTTTTGAATGACTACTCATGTATAACTTATATTGAATTGCTTGAGTTGTTAAAGGTGGGGTGGGGAGGGATGAAGGAAGAAAGTTTGTAACACAAAGTTTTAAAAATTTATGTTAAATTTGTTTTTACATGTCATTTGGGAAAATAAAATTTTTAAATAAATAAAACAATGACAAAGGAGTAAGTGTGGGAGAGTCTTTGAAAGTATTTCCTGCCTGTTTGTGAGAGGGCTTACATGGCTAGGAAATTTTCTAACCAGTACATAAATTCCAGGACATCTTTCTCTTTCTTTTTTCAATGTTAAAATTAACTGGATTTAAAAAAAAATTCTACAAGTAGATACAGTCCCAAAAGAAAGTTACATGGCAAGGATTATACTCACAAAAAAACCCCATCAAAACAATGCTATTAGTTCAATAGTATTCTAAAAAGCTAGAAAACCTGTTAACTTTGAAAGTCCTACCAAAATACTGCACTTGCTTACAAACCACCTACTTCTAAGACAATATTTTGAATCTTTTTTCTTTCCTTTCATTTCCTTTCATTTCCTTTTGTTTTCTTTCTTTCTTTCTTTCTTTCTTTCTTTCTTTCTTTCTTTCTTTCTTTCTTTCTTTCCTTCTTTCTTTCTTTCTCCTCCTCCTTCTCCTCCTCTTCCTCCTCCTTCTTGTTACAATTAGAGAATTTCACATGCAGCCTTAAGCAGTTTGCATTTCTTTGCCAACTTTGTAGCTGAGTATCTTGTTTTGATTGATTTTGGTGACTGGAAGCTGCCATCTCAAGGCCTTGAATGTGGTGTCTGACATTGTCTGATAGTTCTCACTAATCACAGTCTGGTACTCATTTTCAGCATGTTCTATGATTTTAATAAATCCTTGGGGTAGCTAGGTGGCACAGTGGATAAAGCACCGACCCTGGATTCAGGAGGACCTGAGTTCAAATCCGGCCTCAGACACTTGACACTTACTAGCTGTGTGACCCTGGGCAAGTCACTTAACCCTCATTTCCCTGCAAAAAAAAAAAATCCTTGGCAGTTTATACATCATCAGTAACAGCTATTGAATCCTGTATATCTCTGTGACTAAGCAAGTGAACATAGTAATGGACCCGAACCTTTAGCACTCCAACCACCTGAGCTATAGGTGGTGTGATGGTAAACATCCACTCTGATCTCCAATGACTATTCCAGAAGTTTTTAGGATGAAATTGGTGACTCTCAATACAGGCAATAAGTCTGCCCATCTATGATTTTAGCATAAACAGGAAAAATGATCTTTCACATAGGCCCTTAATGTCTCAGAATTTTCTCCATGACTTCATAACTCTATCTATGTCCTCAGGTTGGGGGTCACTTGCTTCTTTCCATTAAGTGATCAAACCGAAATGTTAAGGCTAAAATTCTAGCTAAACTGTCTAAAATATCTAATGAGTGGTCGCCAATAAATTATAAGCTTTAGCAAGAGTTAGACTTTTAAGCATTTATTAAGGAGAATAAGAATTTGGTAAAGAGAGAGAGAAAGGCCTAGATTTCTATCTATTAAAGGGAGAGCGCATTTCTAGCTCCCTTCTCCGCCAGCGTCCTCAGGAAAGAGCGCGAGACTGAGCGCCAGTCTCTTCCTTCCTCCTCCCACTAGCCCGCGTCACTTCCTGACTCCTGGTCTTGCCCTCAAAGACCTTCCCTTCATGGGCAGAACTCTTCTACAGTAAGTATCCAGCAGGTGGCGTTATTCCAATCGTTACAGTCCCCCCTGTTGTTCCTCAAGAAACAAAATGTTTCCTTGACGGAACAGTAAAAAGAATATAATAACTATTGCTAACTAATAATATGTGAACAACAATATAGAAAAGGAAGAGAGGAAAGTTTTGTCCAGAGGGGCGATTTTTTTTTTGTCCTCATGAACCGACGCTTTGACATTAGTCTTGCAAAGGGAGGGCCTCTGCAGAGAATACATGTTACAGATGGTGTATATTATAACAGAAAGAGAAAAAAAACAACAAAAACAACAAATCAAAACTGTTCATTTAAAGTCTCTGAAAGTCTTTTCTCAGATGTCCTCTAGGTGTAGTCGTAGAATGGAAGTCTTTTCAGGGGTTGATGTGTGGATGCTGGTAATCAGCCAGGAAAATTTCCTACAACATTGAGCTTAACACAACTTTAAAATAGCTTTGTCAATAATCAAATCAAACAATGAAAGTTCTCAAAAACATGTCTAAGGGAATTCAGAATCTTAGTTGTTACACATGAAACATATAATAAAACAAAAATTGAACCATTCTTTAAAATTATAATATTACTATAGTCCCCCCTTATGGAGGGTAATTGAGAAGACAATTGCTGCAATATTAATTAATAAAAATAATTTTTATCTTTGTTTTATCACTTTTTGCATCATCTGCCTAATTATCCTCATGCCATTATGAGAAATTAAAAAAATCTAATATAATTGGTAACAGGTGTCAAGGCCAAATTCAACACTGTATTTATCATGACACCTGAGATAATTATGGGGGTTACCATAAAAGAACAGAGAAATGATGGGATATGAGCATTCCCACACTTGAGCAATATGTACTGCCCATACAGTATGCCAGGCTTAAAATAGGTGGATGGAATATACGTCCATGCCACCGAACATATTGGAGGAAACTGAGTCAGACTTAATCAGATGCATGGGATTGAGATGGTCCATGGCATCAGGCATATAGGAGGGAGCATAGAAGCCAGGTGTAGAAGTGAGATGGGTGGGATCAATAGTTCCAGCCATCTGTACGATATTGTGGGGAAAAATAAAATAAAATATTAAACCAAGAGAATCCAACCTCAACATTTGTCAAAAGCCGTTCCCTTGGCCATACCTTGACTTCATGCATGTCTCCCCTCATGTGACAGTTCAGTGTCTGCTCTTGCATGTATTCCTCTTGTGATTGGATGGCATCTTGGCCAACTGGCATCTGATAACTCAGAATAAAGGCAATTAATGTCTTAAATGATAAGTTCCCATAATCCAAGTCTCATATGGATTTAAAAATTGAGGATAATAAATGATTGCAAAAAATGTGAATACATCTTGACTCAGAATATAATATATAATTATGCAACAATTTCAAATAATACCTTTTTTTTACTTAGCATACAATTACTTTTTTGAAAAATCTGAACATATTTAAATACAAGTTAAAGCACAACACAATCTCAAAGACAACTTTTACAAATGTTCCCCTCTTTTTTTTTTTTTTGGAATATGCTTATCAAAAATAATACTTCTAGAATCAATTTACACTTGCCATGGCAAACAATTTGCTAGGGAAATGCTTTAAAGAGTTTGATCAAATAATCAGTTGAGAAAAAATAACAAAAACAAACAACTCAGAATATGGGAGCACAATACTCCTAGAATTAACATTGTATTATGAAATCAAAACCATCTTGCAATGTTTCAAAATTAGAGAGATGAATAAATAGAAAAAAATACACACGGAACAATAAAAGACAATGAAATTCAAACTAGGGAAATCTAAATGAATATGAACTTAATATTAATAAGAGTATTATAAAATATAAACTTGATCATATGACTATAAAAAGCTTTACAAATATTCTCCTTGTTTTAGAAACTAAGTATAAGTCACAATCTCAAAAGCATGAAAATCTCTATGAAAATAAACCCATACCATTAATTTCAAAATGTATATATAATAGCATAGAAATCCTATGTAACCTTTGAACTGATACTATTACTCTGAGTGAATTCAGAACACTTTTGATTCTGATATCTAAAATCCCCAACACTCATATCAATACCTTGCCCCTTACTTTTACATTTCTGTACAATATATACCCTTCCATGGCAAAAGAAGCAGAGTCTTGAACTATGTTGATGATTGTCATTCTTATACAGCTTAAATTTTTCTTCTTTAACCCCTCTATATTGTCTGTCAGTCTTTTCACCATACAAATGCTTTATAAGATTACTAATGAAAGACAAAAGCAGGTTAGCAAAATTATCAACAAAACGAGCATATCTGGAATTTAAAGGGTTTTCTAAGGTTGTCTCAGAAGCACAGCCAGGCTGGGGAAGGGCTGAGCCTGAAGCTGCAAATGTAGTTAGAGAAAGTTGAGCATGCGCATCAGATCTCTGGACTTCCCAGGCAGGGGAAGCTATGGGCTTGGCCATAGGAGGAGTAGAGGGTGGGGTCTGGAGAGGAGGGGAGGGACCAGCACAATTTGAATCAGACTTGATTTTGAACTCAGGCCTGGATTCCTCTTCCCCCACTTTGCCTCCAGGTGCTAGGGGATTAAAAGCTTCTAGAGGGTGGGTCATTGCCTCCAGGCATGCAAAATTAAAGCAACAATTACTGTTAGAACTGGGAAAAGCTGCGGGAATCTCTTCAGGTTTCTCTGAAAAAGCATGGTTGGGAGAGGGAGAGATATTTCCTTGTGTGAGTAAGTTGCTGGCTCTTTTAACAAAAAAAAAGAAAAATAGAAAATCCACAAAAACAAAGCATTAACATGATCTTGTCTCCCATTTGTCTGGTTAAACAGACTAAAATAAAAAATAGGATAATTAGGGAGTTTAAAAGGTCCATTTGAAAAAATTTAAAGGAAAACACAGCCAGTAAACCAGTACTTAGCAGTTAAAGGGAGAGGGAGGGGAAATTTCTTACCCAACCAGAAGATCAGAAGAAGACTGAGGGTTAGCTTTCCTCTTCGTGGTCAGCCATCTGTAAGGGGCTAAAATTCTAGCTAAACTGTCTAAAATATCTAATGAGTGGTCGCCAATAAATTATAAGCTTTAGCAAGAGTTAGACTTTTAAGCATTTATTAAGGAGAATAAGAATTTGGTAAAGAGAGAGAGAAAGGCCTAGATTTCTATCTATTAAAGGGAGAGCGCATTTCTAGCTTCCTTCTCCGCCAGCGTCCTCAGGAAAGAGCGCGAGACTGAGCGCCAGTCTCTTCCTTCCTCCTCCCACTAGCCCGCGTCACTTCCTGACTCCTGGTCTTGCCCTCAAAGACCTTCCCTTCATGGGCAGAACTCTTCTACAGTAAGTATCCAGCAGGTGGCGTTATTCCAATCGTTACAGAAAGAAAACTTTGTTTCTTGGATCTAAAAATTGGCCACTACCCAGGTCACCATGTTCTATAATTAAGACCTGATCATCATAGCCTTCTATCTTCACTGGAGTGAATGGATCTATATTATATTGGGTGAATTCATGAGCTGCCCCTTCCCTGAGAAGACTGTCATTGTTAAATAGTAAGTGGACATCATTAAACACTTCATTAAATTCTCCTGGGGGAGCATGAGTGAGGAACTTGGCAACTGTCCATACCCTCTCCGCATCCAATACCGGATCCTCAGTCAGTCATCTTGGGCTGCTCTAAGAATGGGTTTTTTTAAGTGAAAAAAATTAAGGGGTTGGATTCAATGATCCTTATGGTAGGTTCCAGGTCTGATATTCTATGAAAGAGTCTTTAACTCAAGTATATATCTAGCTTCCAAAGAGAGCTGACAATCCAGATGAGATCTTAGGTTGTGACAGTAATGTTTCAGAAAAATTTTTTAAAAAGTTAGAACTAAGAGCAAAGGATGAAAAATATGATATGTGGGGAAGCAAATTTGGGCTCAATATAAGGAAAAACTCTCTAATAATCAGAGCAATCAAAAGAAAAAAAAAAGAAACAGGCATCCTCAGGAGATAGCATGTCCCCCTCCCCCCTGCCAATACTTTTGCAGATGTTGGATGCTCACTTCCAAGAATTTTGTAGCAAAGACTCATTCTTCTGTATGGGTCAGGCAAAACAACCTCTGAAGTCCCTTCCAATTAATTCAGAGATTCTGGGATTGTAGCAATCCAGACATCTGCCAGAGCTCTCACTCTCTCTGTCAAAAACAGAGCAGCTGATGAAGTCTCGGTTTACATTTGATATTAATTTCGTTCTTCAGAAGGTTAAGCAAGAAAGCCAGCTCTCATTCCAGGTGAGCAAGTTCTCTGACTCTGGAGTCAGAAGACCTGTAGTCAAAGCTCACCTCTGACACTACCTGTGTGACACTGAGCATGTCGCTTAATGTTCTTGGGCCTCAGTTTCCTCAACTGTAAAATGGGTGGGGGGAGAAGGAAGAGGTTGAACTAGATGACCTCTGAGGTTCCTTCCAATTTTAGATCAATGATTCTGTGACCTGAGATCTTATGACACATACATACATGTGTATATATGCATATATACATGTGTACATGCATGTAAACATACTGTGCATGTTCTCTATCTCTCTCATTTGTTTAACAGGAGCCCCAGACTTTGGGAGACTGAATTTAAAAGCATTTAGAGAAAAGTTAAGTAGGATCTGTCTCAAATCCTGTAGGGGAAAGCATTAGCAATTAAGAGAGGCAAAGGAAATGAACTGTGGGGCAGCTAGGTGGCGCAGTGAATAGAGCACCAGCCCTGTAGTCAGGAGTACCTGAGTTCAAATCTGGCCTCAGACACTTAACACTTACTAGCTGTGTGACCCTGGGCAAGTCACTTAACCCCAATTGCCTCACAAAAAAAAAAAAAAAAAGGAAATGAACTGTGAAAACAGGAAGGCAGTAATTGCTACTGGGGGTCCTAACAAGGGTACCAGGGTCTTTGTGACTGAGTCTGCCCATAGAAACAGAAAGAGAGCCCAGGCTTTGGGCTGATGTTTCTAAAAATGTTTCTTAGGCGACTGCTATAAAGATGGTTGTGTTAGAAGAAAGAAAGAGGCAACAAATGACTGATGTGTCAAGCTGGAATCCCTTTGGAAAGGATAATTTCTCTCAGCTAACGGGAGAGGAATTATTTGACAGAGAATTTTCTTCTAAGATCAAGCAAGGGACTCTGGAGGCTTATTTTGCTTCACAATAGATAAGCACTCTGGGTGTGGCAGCAGGGTCAAGGACCATACAATTGGGAACCACACAATCTGTTGGTAGTGGATGGAACTCATTCAGTTGGAGGCCAGTGGACAATGACAGACTCTCTACAGTAAAAATATAGCTTACCCTCTGTGACAATTTAAATGTCCAGTTCTTTGAAAGGAAGCGCATTAGCACATTTCAATGGCATATTAGGCCATGAGTGAAGCATACCAGGTAACCTGTGGCCTACATTTTAGGTAGGGTTCCTTTGGTCACCTGGACAGGCAGGATTTATAGTTTCTGAACCATTAAAAGAAGGGAACTTTTGGGAAATCATGAGTGAGATACAACCAGATCAAGAGATGTGGGCTGGAGAATCATTCTGTTAGGGCAGTGATCTCTAAACTTTTCTGATTGTAAGTCCCATTAAAAATTTCTTGAGTATTCTCCCAAATGCCCATAGTTTAACTTATTTATAAATTATATAATGCACATAGACAAAAAGAGAAACTTTAAAAGCAAGAGATAAGATGCAATAATATTTGACCTTCGCAACAACTCTGTGAGGTAGGTGCTATTATTATCCCCATTTTACAGATAAGGAAACTGAGGCTACAAGAGGTTAAGTGACTTGCTCAGGGGCACACAGCTAGTAAATGTCTGAGGCAGGATTTGAACTCAGGTATTCCTGTTTCTGTGTCCAGTGCTCTATCCACTCTGTTACCTAGCTGCCAAAATAGATAGTAAAAAAAAAATTCCCAAAAGAATCTGAAAGCATGGCGAAACCTATGTAAGGTGGTGACCTTACACCACAATGATCAATAATATACCCTCAAAACAAAGACAGAATTCAGTTTGGCAGCTGAGTCAAAGATGGGTCAGAGAGAGAGAGAGACTTGAAGCAGACACACTGATTAGAAGGCTGCTGTGACATTTCAGGTGAGGGGTGATGGGGACCTGAATAAGAGTGACAGCTGATGATTGGAGAGAAGACAGGTAGGATGAGGTACAGAGTGGGTGGGGGATGACACTGAGGTTGTGAACCTGAGGAATGAAGGAAAGTGGCACCCTTGACAAAAATATGGAAGGTCAGGAAGGGGTAGATTTGGCAGGAAAAGAAGCATAATATGAAATGAAAATAGAAACCCATCTATGCCTACTCATTATGCTCGACTCATTCTCCCACTGAAAACAAAAAAGGGAGTGGGATGGGGCTCTTGATCACCAGCCATTGCCTAGGAATCATGGTCCTGACAACCCACCGACAGAGGGGATCTATAAGAGACAAGATCTGGGTCCTTTGGAAGCTGGGGAGAATTTTGCCTGCACAGCTGTTGGTGAGAATACCTGGATAGCATATAGGTTAGTGAGGTATCCTGTGTCTAGAGAAAAAAGGGAGCAATCCGGAGGTTACACAACCACAAGAGGCTAATGGCAGGAGAAGGGGACGATGTGAGGACAACAATGGATGAGGTAAGGGGAGAGGAAAGTTGTGTTGGAAACAAGATCCACAGTTGGCTTTTGTGGAGAAATATTATTACCAACTCTCTGATAGGTTATGACTTAGGGTGCTGCTGTGTACCCCTAGAGGTATGAAGTTCCCACCCTGGAGCCTAATGCTTTTAAGGCATGGCCATACCAATCCCACTTGGGACCATGTATGCATGCCAAAGCTCTGACCCAGTGGCACAAGCAATACCATCCTCACCTCCACTGCACATCAGGGCAGCTTGCACCTCCCTAGGTCATACCACTAAGTCCTGGATGAATAGCCAAGGATGCTTAGAGTTGCCTAGCATCCCTATCCAAGAAAATGTCTTATGGAGAGTTCACCTAGCCCACATCTCCCCATCAACTCTGGGAGTAAGAAAATCTTGTGCCAATTTTCAAAAAAGGAGAAGCAGCTTAATTCTTTAAAGTTAAGGCTAAATTCCATACTGTATCATTAAAAGGATAGTGCTGGATGATCACTACAAGCCAGCACGGGTTCATCAAGAAAAAAATAGCCCAGATTAACCTAATTTTCTTTTCAGGAAACATTTATATAAGAGATAGAAAGGAATAGAATCAAGGGCCAAATTGGAGGGATTAGCCTGGGTAAATTGAAAGGCCTACCACATTATTTTGAGACTAAAGAGAGAGAATGATGGAAGACAGTAAGAGATTTGGGGGAATGAGAGAATTGATTTTAAAGAGTTTAAGATAAATGTCCTCAATCTTGAAATAATTTGCTGAAAGTAAGAGGGAGCCTGGATCTGAAGACAAGGAAAAAGAGAAGTTTAAGAATATACCCTTTTGGGAATATGGGTCAACAAGAGATGGATAAAAGAATAGTCATGTAGTAGAAATGGTCCAGTTGAAGTCAGATAGCAACATTTGGCCATCCAGGAATAGGAGCAGAGAAGGTAGGTGGTGGGTATTAAACCCAAGTTAGGGTATTAAATTTTGGTGATAATTGTGGAAGGTAAAGGGGACAAGCATAGGTGGTGTTAAATCATTAAAAATGATTGACTGTGGGGGGCAGCTAGGTGGCACAGTGGATAAAGCACCAGTCCTGGATTCAGGAAGACCTGAATTCAAATCCAGCCTCAAACACTTGACACCAGCTGTGTGACCTTGGGCAAGTCACTTAACCCTTGTTGCTCTGCCCAAAAAACCAAAACAAGACAAAAACGGTTGACTGTGGAATCAAGGCTGAGTAGAATTGATGAACTGGGCACTAGAGATCAAAATAAAATTGTAAGGAACAAGTTTGGGCAATTCACTTCCAGAGAGAGAACCAATGAACTCTGAGTGCAAGTTGAAATATAATTTTCTTAGTCTTTTTTGGTAATATGGATAATATGGAAATGTTACATATGATTTCACATATATAATTGATCTTATATTGCCTGCCTTCTCAGTGGGTCAGGGAAGGAATGGAAAAGGGGGTGGGAGGGAGAGATAGAATTTGGAACTCAGAAATTAAAAAGAAAAGAATGTTAAAAATAAATAATATGTGGATAGAGCACCAGCCCTGGAGTCAGGAGGACCTGAGTTCAAATCCGGCCTCAGATACTTAATACTTACTAGCTGTGTGAGCCTGGGCAAGTCACTTAACCCCAACTGCCTCACCAAAAATAAATAAATAAATAATACATTTTAATTAAAAAATAATGAAATTAATATAAAAAGAAGGAACAAGTTTGGGAGAAATCTGAAAGTTACTGTGAGTTTTGATTTCTAAAATACAATCACTATAATCATTTACTGGTATCCTACTAGGTGAGAAATGCCAAGACAAGGCATCTATAGACCCAGTGGGGACAACGCATATTAAGGTTGGGGGGGGGGGGCAGCAGGCAGTAATACAGGAAGCAACGTAGAAAATGAAGGCATCGAAACCAACTCTTATCTTCACTCTGCTCCCCCTTGGGAACCCAGGTCAGTGTCTGGCCCAGAGCCAGCTTGAATGAACCCTGCCTCCCACCCCCTGGTACCGCCCCTAGAGGGGACACTTCCCTCCTTCTCTCTGACCAGAGGGTTAATAAGTGACCAAGAAGCCATCACCAAGACTTAAAAGGCACTGGAGAGAGATCGGGGTAGAAGCTGGGGAAGTGAGAGAAAAGAGGAAGACCAGAGGAAAGCCGACTGGAAGCTAGCATGAAGGTCCTCGTACTCTCCGTGACTGTGGCTGCCATGCTTCTGATGCTGGCACAGAACACCCAGTCAGTCCTCATCAAGGTGAGACCTTCTGGGGCCTGGCTCCAGCCCTGCCCCCATCCTCAGGCTCTGAATGGAGGAAGAAGGGGGAGAGATAATCACTACTGAGAGGGGAGGAGAGAAGAGGGGAAGGGAGCTTTCTACAGAATGGAAGGGTCCTGGACAGCGACTAAGAGGATAGAAAGCGGTAAGAGGAGAGCCAGGCACTCACCTTGTCCCTGTGCCCTGGGGAAGGCCAGAGCCCACTTGTCCTGCAGCATAGCCTGTCTCCATGTCCAAGCTAAGCCACCTGGTGGTGTGGGTAGCTTCAGCACACTTGGCCTTCTGCTATAAGCCCATTCCCAGGACAGGTCTGGGCTCTTGTCTCCTTTTTCCTTCTCTGCTAAACAAGGAAGGAGGAGCCAGAGGGGAGGGGCCATCACAGCCTGGACCTGGCCACACTAAATGTCCTTCTACCAAGGTCTGGTGAGGCCAAGGCTTTGCTGCTTAGGACCGCCCCACCCCCATGTCCTCATACAACTCACCTTTGACCTTCTCCCTGATTCTTAGGGACAGTTAGGTGGCACAGTGGTGCCTGACTTGGAGCCGGGAGGTCCCGAATTCAAATTCTACTTTGAACTCTGTGACCCTGAGCATCACTATGTCTCAGACCCAGCTTTCTCATGTATAAAGTGGGAGAAATAAAAATCACATCTATCCCCCAGGGTTGTTGTGAGATAATATTTAAAGTGCTTGGCATTTGCCAAGTCATTATTTTACAGGTCCGGGGATGGCCCCTCTCCCTAAGAGGGGATGGTTTTGGAGGTAATGATAGTAGGGGGGCAGGGAGTAATCTCCCAGGAAGATGCCTCCCTCCCTAGATCCTGAATGTGTGAAGGGGAGAGGGGGGCTGGAGTTATCTCTCATTCAAGAGTAGGAATCCCTTACCCTAAGGGTCAAACAGCTAGTATATCAGGTTTGAACCCAGCTCTTTCTGAACCCAAGTTCAGTGTCCTAACCACTACACCACCCCATCCCTGAATCTGCTGGCTTGAGCTTTTCCTGTCTTTGCCCTGAGGCGGCCCAGGGTTCCAGGTGTCCTGGGCTCTTCCTTCTAAAAGCATGCCAAGAAGAATCCTGGGAACATCTGCAGGGCTCTGGTTTCCCAGCTCCTCCATTGGCTGCTCCCCAGTCCGGTCCCCAGAGCATCCCTATTGGGCAGAGGGGTGGGAGCTGGAGAGAGTCTGACCCTTCCTCTCTCTGCCCTTAGTATGAGGGCTTCCAGGTGAAGCTGGAGTCTGTGAAGAAGTTGGATGAGCTTCTGGAACATCCCACAGGTTTCAGTCCCAAAACAGGTGCCCAGAAGGATCCAGCCATTGTGTGCAGCAACCCAGCACTGCCCTCCGACCTCCAGCCTGTCTGTAAGACTCACCAAGCTGCTGACATCTTCAAAGCCCTGAGTATGTGTCCTCCCCGCCCCAATGCACCAAAGACACTTCCCCTGAGGTGACTGAGCCTGGCAGATGAACCCCTCTTTACCTGATTTGCTTCTCCTCACCTCATTATTTACCTGTCTGCATAATGACAAAGTATCCTGGAGTTGGAATGTTTAAATATTATCTCTTCCACCTGTGTGGTCTTGATCAAGTCACCTCATTTCTTGTGCCTCAGTTTCCCCATCTGTATGATCTCCTGGTGTCCTGTGCCTCTCCTTACCTTACTCCTCTGTTGTCCTGAACTCACTATTTAGCTCTCACCATACTTCTTTTCAATTGCCTCCTCTTACTTTCCCATAACTTACTATTATCCCCGTCTCTTACCTCTTCATTCTTCCTCGTTTCTCTGCATCCTTCCTTATCTTGAGGGCCTCATCTCACCTGTCCAAAGCTCATGCCTCCATCCCGCATTATTCCTTACCTCCTCTCTCCACCTCCAACTCAGAGCTTCTCACCATCTTCAGCTTATTTCTCCTCATGCCTTGAGGGAGCATGATGTGATGGATAAAGTATTGGACTTGAAATTGAGGAAGACCTGAATTCAAATCCCATACCTGCAACTTACTAGCAAAGTGATCTTACTCAAGTCACTTAACTTATACAATCTTAGCTTCCTCATTTATAAAATAATAGCTTTCAAGACTCTTTCTGACTTGATCTATTACCCTGACCTTCATTTCTTGCCTTCCTATCACCTTCCTAGGCTTCATTTCATCCCAATCTCTTTGCTCCCTTTTGCAAAAGGTCATCTCAGCCAGCTTTCCCTGCTCAGGTCCAGCTGGATCTTAATCCCCTTGACCTTCAATTTTTTTTATTCCCTCCCCAGGCACCATCGCCCAAGATGACTGTGAAATCTGTATAAATGTGGCCTGCACAGGCTGCTACTGAGACAGCACCAAAGATCTTCCCCACCCCAAGCAATCGATGATGGTTCTGCCTTATCCCCATCTTGACCTCCTTCCCTGCCCCACCCCAACACACACACACACACACACACACACACACACACACACAGGTGCAAATGTCTGGAGATGGAGACCTCTCTGATGTCTAGCCAGCCTCTGAGCCTGCTTCATGGGAGATGGGGAAGAGTACTGGATTCTTGATATCTCTAAGCTATGTCTGATGAGGGAGAGGCCTCTCTCCAGAAGTGAGACCTGAAGTTCCTAGCAATAGCTGTCTGACCAGGGAATAGTGCAAGCTGAGCCAAGATGTTCTGGGGTGCTAACTGACACCCCACCTCCAGCAACTAGAAGGAATCCTCATTCCATTCTGAAGGCAAGGCCTGGAGAAAGACACAGGGAGAGAGGTTCAAGCTCAGACTCCACATGGGCCAGCACAGTCCCCTTCTCCCCACATTCCCATACACTATAGCCCATAGGAAGGAATACCCTTATGATGCTAGAAGATTTTTCATCTCCATCACCACCACTACCACCACCATCACCATGGCCAGCAACAGCATCCTTTGTGGGGAACCCTTATGTCATCTGGGGGCTTGATTTTGAATGAAGAAATTTAAGCAGTCACCACTCCTTCCCTTGATGAGTTTCTCTCCCCTCACCCCCCACCTCCAATCTAAGGTGGACTTCCTGCTGTATACCAACCTTCTGGAGCCATGCTAGCCTGTGAATAAAGAATTTATAAATGCGCTGAGAAAAGAGGAAGTCTTTTCCGTTGCTGTGGGCTAAGGGATCAGGGAGGCATTGGAGCTCTGTGTAAACGGAAGGCCCAAGAGCATGTCTTGGTTTGATGAAGGAAGCATTAAACCCTCACCAGTCGATTAGGATTAGAGGGATTAGACCAGAGAGAACATTTCTTGTTCTCTTACAATTAGCCCAAGAAGCCTTAATGGACAGCCCATTCCACTCGGGGACTTTGCTAATGGTTTAGAAGTTTTCCCTTTATAGCAAGCCAAAATCTGCCTTTCTGAAACTCCTAGGCATGGCTCCCAAGGGGACTGGAGGAGCTAGCTGATGATGGGAGGAGTAATTTGTGGGCTGGAAGAGAGGATGTTTCATTCATTCACGTATACATATATTCATTTCTTCCTTCATTTACTCGACAAGTATCTAAAAGCTATAAATCCAGGAAGCTGTATCATTTCCGCCTGGCCCTGTATGTGGTAGGCAAGCTTGCAGAATAAGAGGAGTTGGTCCTCAATACCCCACCCTGTCTCACTTTCATTCTCCCACCCTTACTCCTGACAGCATGAATCCCCTCACACCTACCAGTGCAGTACCTTAGCACTCTCCCCTAGCTCCTATTTGGGTGGCTAGTCCTGAGCGCCAAACCTCTCCTTCCTTCCTCCCAGCACCTCATCTTCCAAAGCTTACCTTCTCCCAGGCCCTTAATTTTAACAGCGGCTTTCAATGTCTTTGTCCAAAATTTCCTTGGGGAGGGAGACCCTGACATCATACCATCTAAGTGTGTAAAGGCTGCCCTTTACTAGACACTGGCTCTCTAGTGAAGGGTGGGGTAAAATTAGGTGGAGATGGATTGTTGCAAAAGGAAAATGAGTATAATAGTTGTCTTTCAGTTGTGTCCAACTCTACATAGACTTTGTCCGTGGGGTTTTCTTGGCAAAGGTACTGCAGTGGTTTGCCATTTCCTTCTCCAGATCATTTTACAGATGAAGAAACTGAGGCAAGCAGGGTTAAATGACTTACCCAGGGTCACACAACTATTGTTGTTTGTCCCTCGTTCTTTTTTTTTTTTTTTTTGGTGAGGCAATTGGGGTTAAGTGACTTGCTCAGAGTCACATAGCTAGTTAAGTGTTAAGTGTCTGATTTGAACTTGGGTCCTCCTGAATCCAGGGTGGGTGTTCTATCCACTGTGCCACCTAGCTGCCCCATTTGTCCTTCATTCTTGAAGAGTACCATGATGTCAGGATGATGTCATGACTTGCACTGAATTGGATTTAAGTGAAGGAGGACTGTGCAGAGTCACTAGCCTCACTCTCTCCTCCAGAGCTATCTGGGTCTAAGTGGTGAGATATATATCAGGATGACTGGAGATGGCCTTGGATATTTAAGGCAATTGGGGTGAAGTGATTTGCCCAGGGTTCACCTCAGGTCCTCCTGACTCCAGGCTTTATCTACTGTGCCACCCAGCTGCCCATAATAATAATAGGAGGTAGCATTTATATAGCACTTTAAGGTTTCTAAACCACTTTCCATATGTTATTTCATTTGATTCATACAACAATAAAGTCAGGTGAGTGATGCCTAGCCCCATAGGACTCAATGTTTCTCACTTCCAACTGATCTTTCCCCTAAAACTGGCCCCACCTCCTAACTTCCTAATTTTTTTGTTAACAGCATCACTGCCCTTTTCAGACTCACTATAGAATCACAGGATCTTAGAGGCAGCAGGGGCCCCAGAAGGCATCTAGCTCAACCTGAACCTGGGCAGGAATCACCTTTGCAACATTCCCAACAAGTGTTCCACCACTCTACTCTTTTTAAAAAATATATATTTATTTATTTTAGTTCACAACATTTGTTTAGATAAGATTTTCAATTTCAAATTTTTCTCCCTCCCTCCCCTCTCTCCTCCCTCCCCTAGACAGCAGGTAATCTGATATAGGTTATATATATATATATATATATATATATATATATATATATATGTGTGTGTGTGTGTGTGTATAATAACATTAAACATATTTCTGCATTTGTCATGTTATAAGAGAAGAATCAGAGCACAAAGGAAAAACCTCAAAAAAGAAAAACAACAGCACCAAAAACAAAAGAAATAGTATGGTTCAATCAGCATCTATACTCCACAGTTCTTTTTTTTCCCTGGATTTGGAGATCCCCTTCCATCATGAGTCCCCTATAACTCTTCTGTACCATTGCATTGGTGAGAAGAATCTAGTCCATCACAGTAGATCAACACATAATGTTGATGATACTGTGTACAATGTTCTTCTGGTTCTGCTCCTCTCACTCATCTTCAATACAGTTGTCATCATGTCCCCACTAAGCCTTCTCCCTCTTAAATATTTTATATATCTTTTAAATTTCACCTTAATTTCCAAAAATATCCCACCCTCTCTCCTACCCAGCAACCCATTCCTCTTGTAGCTTATGCTCTGGGGCAAATGTCCTAACATCCACTTGCACTGATCAATTGAGTCTCCAGAGTGTGGCTCTCACATCCCCTCAGGGATCAAGAGTTAGCACTGAAGTGTTAGGTGAGTTGTTCTAATTGTACAGCTCATAAGCCACCACTAGTGTACTTTCCCTCATGATCACTAGTTGATATCAACTTGTCAGCCAGATTTAATTAGCTTTTAGAAAGGTGTATTTATTAAGATAGTATTGTAAGAAAATGTGATACAAAACATTCTCCAAACGTCTGTGTTGCATTTTTTCCATACAGAGTCCTAGGAAAGTGAACTTAAATTTAGTGAACACATATGGTAAAGGATAACTCAGAGGTCCTAACATTTTTGATTAGAGTCCTTAGGTATGGAGCCTTTTTTTCTGCTTGGTTCTTTGGAAAGTGTTGCATCTCTGTCCAGCCTAGCCTTTGCTCCCAATAACAGATCAGCTATTCCAAGAATCTGCCCTACCTCTTGACTTGGCAGTTGTGATTGCTGTTGGCTTGCATAAGGGAAGATGGAAAGTACCAAATTCTCTAAACTCATCAAAGCTCACAAGGTCTTCCTCTGACCTTGTAGAAGAGCCAAGGTTGAAGTACTCTTCTTTCTTTCCGGGCCCCCAAGTTGGGGATTTGGCTAGAACACTCTCCCCTGGATCACCAATCATTCCAACTAGTTTATGCAATCCCGAGAGAATGTGACTAAGACTTTCATCCAATCCAAACAGACTTCCTGAGAAACCTAGCCTTGTTCACACCTAATGAACAACCAAGATGTGTTCTTGACTGACAAATATATCAGGACTAAGTGGGGTTGGGAATTTTGACCCCATTCTTATATTTGTTATAATTTTTTTAAATGAGGAAGAGAAAATAGTTCAGAAAAACTAGCTAATACATCAACCAAGTCTGGTACCATATGCAGTGTTCCACACCCATAATCCACCACCTCTTCAAAAAGGTATATTTTCTAATCTCTTCTGCAATGAAGTGAGAGAGGTACATTATCTTAAGTTTTTTATTGGATCAAGGCTAGCCATTATATTTACACAGCATTCCAAGTAATTATAGTGTTCTTTGTACTTTGTTGTTATCATTGTGTATATTTTGTGTCTGTCTCTACTTGTGTTAGGCTGCATCACTTCATACAAGTCTTCCCATGTTTTTCTTCATTCTTCATACTAGTTTTTTCTTAGGCACATAAGTCCTAGGTTTAGACACACACCAAGAAGCATATTCTCATATTCTATGATATTGTGGGGAGAGATTGGGGAAAGTAGGTGGCTAATGATAGCAATTCCCTCCTCCCCCCATCCTGTCATTAAAAGAGAGGGAGAGAGAGAGAGAGAGAGAGAGAGAGAGAGAGAGAGAGAGAGAGAGAGAGAGAGAAGAGCATTAATGAATTATTTGAAAATACACAGAAGAGAACAGATGACACTTCAATAAGGAGACATAGACAATCAGAGCAGTATTGCTGAATTTAACATTTGCTTTTTAAACAATCAAACCATATATGATAAAGACTCATAGTTACATAAATGGTCCTCTTTTTCCTACTCTTCTTTGTATTTAGACATGTTCAGATTTGTCAGGCTCATAATTTTTAAAAATGGAAAATGACTAATACGGAGTTGATACTCAAGATGAATAATGAGTCAGTAAGAGAGTACTAAGTTTGTCTTGAGAGATTCAAGTCACTGGACCCAGATGAGGTATATCATTGGGTCCTGAATAAACTAGCAGATATGTTTACTGAGCTATGGTCAATAATCTTTGAATGAACATGGGGGAGGAGAGCACAGGATTGGAAAAGGGCAAACAGTGTCACTGTTTTCAAAGAAGGGAAAAGACCAGAGTATATAGTCTACAAATCAGTGAGTTGGACATGAATTCCTGAGAAAATTCTAGAATGGACAGTTAAAGAGATGGCTGGTGAACATCTAAAAAGGGAAGCAATGATTACAAGGAGCCAGCATCATTTCATCAAGAACAGGTCACACCAGACTGACCGCATTCCTTTTTTTTACAGGATTGTTAAACTAGTAGATAAAGGAAATTCTGTGGATAAAGTTTGCCTACATTCTAGCAAAGCTATAGATAAATACCTGGAATAGGAAAGTTCTAAGTTCAAATCCAGATCCAGATACTTACTAGCTGTATGATTATGGGCAGGTCACATAACCTCTGCCTTAGTTCCTTATTTATAAGATGTGAATAATGGTATTATCTGTCTCCCAGGGTCATTGTGAGAATTAAATCCCTAGGTAATATTTGGAAAGCACATTGCAAATATTAAGGTGCTATGTGAATGCTAGCTATTATTATACTATTATTCTGAAGAAGGTGGATATATGTCTATGTCTATGTATATATAGACATATATAATATAAACATAAGTATATAGAGACACATAATATATAAACATAAATATATAGACATATAATACATAAACATAAATATATACAGATACACATATGTATGTATATATCTATACACAAGTATATATAAATAAATGTAAACACACATATGTGTGTTTGTATATACATATATAATATATAAACATAGATAAATATATACACACATATATAAATATTTACATTACTATGATGAATTCAGAACTCATTGGATGGCTAGATTTCAAGTAATTCTAAATAGTTCAATGATAATATGGAGGGAAGTTTCCAGTGTAGTACTCCAAAGATCTGTGCTTGGTCCCATACTCCTTAATTATTTTTTCATCAATGACTTGGAAAGACATAGATAGCAGGTTCATCAAATTCACAGTTGACCCAAAGGAGGGAGGGATAACTGGAATTCTGGATGACAAAGAAAGGATCCAAAAGGATCCTGACAGGTTAGTGCATTGTGTTGAATCTCATTTAATTAAATTCTATTAAATTCTAAGGATAAATATAAAGTTTTATGCTTGGATATAAAAAGTCAACAGCACATATACAAGATATGGGAGGCCTGGTAAGACTGTCATTGTTCTGAGAAAGACCTAGGGTTTTTTAAGTGAACTGCAATCTCAGATATTTACTAGCTGTGTGACCCTGGGCAAATCACTTACCCTGTTTGCCTCAGTTTCCTCATTTATAAAATGAACTGGAGAAGAAATTAGCAAAACCACTCCAGTATCTTTGCCAAGAAAAACCTCAAATGGGGCCATGAAGAGTCAGACAAAATGACTGAACAACAGAAGTGTGATTCACTAGACAAAGAGAGCTAATGGGATCCTGGCATTTGTTAAGAGAGGCACAGCTTCCAGGAATAAGGAGATGATGATCCCCCTGTATTCTGCCCTCAGCAGACCACATTTTGAATACTGTGTGCAAACCTGAGCTATGCAGTTTAAAAAGGATATTAATAAAATGGAGAGTGGTCCAAAGGAGGGAAACCCAGATAGTGCAGGCGCTAGATTCCAAATCACAGGAGGATCAGCTGAGGGAAGCAGGCATGTTTAACCTACAGAAGAAAAGACTCGGGAGTGGGGAGAAGCATGGAAGCTGTCTAATCCCTATAGTGAAGGGCTATAAGTGGGGGAGGGGATAAGACTTGTTCTGTTTGGCCTCAGAGGTCAGAACAAGGAGCAATGACCAGATGAGACAGTATGCAACACAGCAAAAAGAACGTTGGCTTTGGAGTCAGAAGACCTGGGTTCAACTCTTATCTTTGACACGACCTGCATGACAAATGCCACTTAACCTCTCTGGACCTCAGTTTTCCAATATGTAAAATGAAGGGAGTGGATTTGATCACCTTTTAGCCTGACACATCCCATACAAATAAACTCGCATTCCTGTAAAGGGTTTCTCTCTTCAATATGTGTTGGATTAGATGACTACTAGGGAATTCAGTGATTCAGTGAAACTTACCTATGTTTGACTGGCCTTAAGGTGGCAAGATGGGAGAGATATGGCTCAATAGCAGTATATCTGATAAAAATCTGGGGGTTTCAGTGGACTGCAAGCTCAGCATGAGTCAGCAGCAGCCAAGAGAGTTAGTGCAATCTTGGTCTACCTTAGGAGAGGTCTTGTGCTCAGGGCTGGGAGATAAAGAGTCTCTCTGTACTCTGCTCTAGTCAGAGCCCAGCAGGAATATTACATTCAATCTTGGGCCCCAATTCTAGTAAGGACAATCATAAACCGGAGAGGACCCAGAGAAAAGCCAAACAGGATGGTAAAGGGCCTGAAAATCATGCTGTATGGAGGTCAGGTGAAGAAAGTACAGTAGTTTATCATTATTGTTATTACCTAACACTCACAATAGCTAGTTAGTACTTTAAGGTTTATAAAGTGTTGTACAAAAAAAAAAATAAAGTGTTTTACATATATTATTTCATTTGATTCTCATAGTAACCCTGCAAGGTAAATGTTATTATTTTAAAGTTTTTTTTAGATGAGGAAACTGAGGCTGAAAGAAATTAAGTGACTTGCCCAAGGCCACCCAGCTAGGAAATACCTGAGGTAGGATTTGAACTTAAGTCTTTCTGATAGCAGGGGCAGCTAAGTGGCACAGTGGATAGAGCATTGGCCCTGAAGTTGTGAAGACCTGAATTCAAATCTCACCTCAGATACTTACTAACTGTATGACCCTGGGCAAATCACTTAACCCCAATTGCCTTAAACATCCAGGGTCATCTCTAGTTGTCCAGATATATATCTTACCACTGGACCCAGATGGCTCTGAAGGAGAAAGTGAGGTTGGTGACCTTGCACAGCCCTCCCTCGCTTAAATCCAATTCAGTGCAAGTCATGACATTACCCCAATGTCATGATCCACTTTGAGAACAAAGGACAAACAACAGAAAGGGCTGAGAATGGTGATCACCAAACAACATCACTTTTTAAAAATGCAGAATTGACTCTATTTACAAGCAGAAAATGGCCTTTTGCTGATGTGGTCATCATATCAGCACCAGAAGCCCATGTATAGTCAGACCACCATGAGTTATCCCAAAAGGAAAAATCAAAAGCAAATTAGAAAAAAAAAGAATAAAACTGAATTATATGGGAAAACAACTTTAGGACTCTGAACAATGCAATGATAAACACAAGTCCAGAGTATTGAAGATGAACCATACCTACCAGAGAGGTGAGGAGCTCAAAGATACAGAATAAGACATGTATTTTTTTGACATGGCTAATGTGTGGATTCATTTTGCCGAACTCTACATATTGGTCATGAGGTTTTTATTTTTCATTTTTAATTGTTCTACTAGAGGAGGCATTGAAAAAGATGGGAAATGCTTATAAAAATTAATGAATGAATTAGTGAACTAATTAAAAACAGGATAAAACCAAGAAGACACTGAAGACGGCAATATCAATGTCAATCTGATCTATTCAAACAAGATACTGACTCTGAAAAATGGGAAATAGAATAAAGATAGATATTGACCACAATAATTTTGTTTGATTATTGCCGCAGAATATTAGCCAGTTATTATTTCACCAAACAGAGATGTCCAAAACCAAATTTTATAAATAAAAGAATCTCTTATAAAAATTGTTTGTTGACTCAAGTTTAAGAGCCTAGAAAACATACTTAACAAACATTTGCTCTCCTTGCCAAGAAAAGAGACATCTCTAGTGTGGTAAAATAATGGAATTTGGCAGACGCCCAGGGGTCCGACCTGATTGATTTAGTAGTGTTTGAATTGGGTGTGAATGAGAAACTACTAAGTACCCACTTAAGATGATTAGATTTTTAGCCACCTAGTTTAAACTTGTCCAACCCTGAGAAGAAGTGTCCTTAGAGGCTATGGACTGCGTCATCAACAAGGAACCAGTCTCAACTACACTACTTGAAGGATCTCCCCTTGGGGGGAGGGAGAAAAAGGTAGAAAAAGGGACCCCAACAGGAAGTAGCGCACTCTCTGTCTCTCTCTGGCCTTAGAGGAGCATTCAGAGTGGACTGGAGACTGGCTGCTGACTCCCATAGAAATTATGGACCCCTGGTGGTGAGTTAAATCCAGCCCTTTGAATTAACTGAGCTGAAATCAAGTTTATGTTTGAGACAGCCCTTGCTAGAGCCAGGGAGATTATCCATTTTCCTTTTTCCCTATTCCCTTGTCCTTAACTTTATTAATTTCACCTTTGTTGTGTATTCTATTCCCATTAAATAAAACCTGATTTGTTTGTGGAAAAGAGGCTGTTAAGCTCCTTTCTTATTGGCCTGGGAGAAATAACTAAAAAAGGCAGTTTGGAGGGAAGAAAGCTTTGGACCTAAAGGTCCCTCATTATTTTCTAAACCCCAATGTTATGGCGAGCCACCCAATTAACTCTCCCCATATTAAATTTGGCCCCTATACTAGCCAAGGATAAAACTCTGTTTTATGGGACAGACTCATCTGCAAAACACTAGGAATGAAAGCTTTCAATGATCCCAAGTTGCTGTCTTTTTTTAGAGGCAATTGGAGTTAAGTGACTTGCTCAGGGTCACACAGTTAGTGTCTGAGACCAGATTTGAACTTAGGTCCTCCTGACTCTGGGGCCAGTTCTCTATCCACTATGCCACCTAGTTGCTCTTTTCTGTCTTTTATTTTTATATGTAACATTTTATTTTTCCCCAATTACATGTTAAAAAATTTTTCAACATTCATTTTATTTTGTTTTATTTATTTTGCAGGGCAATGAAGGTTAAGTGACTTGCCCAGGGTCACACAGCTAGTAAGTGTCAAGTGTCTGAGGCCGGATTTGAACTCAGGTCCTCCTGAATGCAGGGCCAATGCTTTATCCACTGCACCACCTAGCTGCCCCCTCAACATTCATTTTAAAAATTGAGTTGTAAATTCTTTCCCTCCCTCTCCACCTCCTTCATTGAGAAGGCAAGCAATTTGATATAGATTATATATGTGTGGTCATGCAAAACATATATCCATATTAGTCATGTGGTAAAAGAAAACACCAAAATAACACCCTCCAAAAAAAAGTTTTTAAAAAGCATGTTTCAATCTTATTCAGGCTAAATTAGTTCTTTCTTTGGAGATGGACAGTGTTTTTCATCATTAGTCCTTCAGAGCTGTCTTCGATCATCATATTGCTGAGAATATCTAGGCCATTCACAGTTGATCATCTTACTATATTGTTTTTATTATGTACAGTCTTCTCCTTTTTCTGCTCATTTCACTTTGAATCAGTTCATGTAAGTTTTTTCAGGTTTTTCTAAGAGCATCTAGCTCATCTTTTCTTAAAACACAATATTATTCTGTTATAACTATATACCACAAAATGTTTAGACATTCCTTTATTGATAAGTATCCCCTCAATTTCCAATTCTTTGCCACCCCAAAAGAGTTGCTTTAAATATTTGGGCATAGTTCCAAATTACTCTACATAATGGTCAAATCAGTTCACAATCCCACCAACAATGTATTAGTGACTCAGTTTTCCCACATCCCCTCCAACATTTGACATTTTCCTCTCCTGTCCTATTAGTCAATCTAATAGGTGTGAATTAGTGCCTCAGCATTATTTTAATTTGCATTTTTCCAATAAATAGTGCTCAAAACATTGTTCATATGATTACTTTTTCTGAAAAATGATTGTTCATTTTTTTATCATTTGTCAATTGGGGAAATGACTCTTATTTTTTAAATTTGACTCATTTCTCTATATATTTGAGAGATAAGGCCTTTATCAGAGAAATTTGCTTCAAAATTTTTTTCGGAGTCATGTTTGCTAACTGTATTTTCCTCTATCCTATTTCTCCCTGTTTATTCTGTTCTCTCTTTCACCCTCTCCCTCCTCAAAAGTGTTTTACTTCTGACTACCACCTCCCCCAATCTCCCCTACCTTCAATGAGCACACCCTCTTCTCTTATCCCCTTCCCCTCCTCCTTTCTTGTAGGAAAAGACTGATTCCTATACCCAATTGAGGGTATGTTATTCCCTCTTTGAGCCAATTCTGATGAGAGTAAGGTTCCCTCTCTATCTTTTTACTAGCAGTATTTTCCCATCAGAAAGACAATATGTCATAGTGGCCTCAGGGTCAGGAATCCCTGAGTTCAAGTCCTGTCTCTGAGAGATTCTGGCTGTGTGACCTTCCTAATGATCCAGGAAGCTCTGTAAGCCCTAAGTGGCAGAGCAGGTGCCAATCAGCAATGGAGGAACAGAAGTTCATCGTGGAAAGACATTCCCCAAGTTGACAAAATCCCAGTTCCCATCCAAAAAAACCAAAGTTTTCCCCTATTGTCATCCTCCTTCCGATTTCATATTTAAACGCCCTTGAGGTGACTTTATTTAATTGGGTCTCTCGCCAAGCTTTGTTTAAACTTATTTTTTCCTCTGTTGATTCTTGTTGTTTTATAGAGCAATGCAGCTCATAATCTCCCTTCTCTGTAAAATTTTACAGCGGTGTTTATGTCCTCCATCTACGTGGCCTTTGATTGCCATATAGCTCTACTTGGCAAGGAGATCCAGTGCTTGCTAATGGAGGCTCCCAGGCTCCTTTAGTCTCCCTGCTCCCACAATTGATTTACATCCCTTCAGTTTCTGTATGAAATTGCTCTCATGGGTGTCAAAGTCGTCTTCTCCAACCATTTCCCATTTTCAGGGATCAATAAGATATTTAAATAGGTCAAGTTGGGATTGTTCTAATTGAATTTTATTTTGTTTTCTTACAATTGTTCAGTTGTTTCAATCGCATATGACTCTTATTGATGTCATTTGGGGTGTTCTTGGCGAGCTACAGGAGTGGTTTGCTATTTCCTTCTCCAGCTCATTTTATAGATGAGGAAATTGAGGAAAACAGAGGTAAGCGACTTGCCCAAGATCACACAGCTAGTTAGTGTCTGAGGCCAGATTTAAACTCAGACTCCACATCTGGCACTCTGTCCACTGTACCACCTATCTGCATAGATACACCTCGGCCTACTAGCTACCATAACTGTATTTCACATGCTCTTCTTTGTGTATGTCTGCAAGTAGTTGTGTGCTCCAGCTGTCTCAAGAGTTGATGGAGCATTTGCATTTCAGAAATTGGAAAATGACCTTATGGTTTGATGTGTTGTTTTATTGATTGTCTAGACTTATGCAAGCAATGAGGAAAATATTAATAGTGCAGATTTAACTTAAAAGTATGTTGTGCTGGGGGTGGCTGGGGGTGTAGTGGATAAAGCACCAGCCCTGAATTCAGGAGGACCTGAGTTCAAATCTGACCTCAGACACTTGACACTTATTAGCTGTGTGACCCTGGGCAAGTCACTTCACCCTCATTGCCCCACAAAAAACAAAACAAAACAAAACCAAAAGTATGTTGTGCTGGGGCAGCTAGGTGGCGCAGTAGATAAAGCACCAGCCCTGGATTCAGGAGGACCTGAGTTCAAATCCAGCCTCAGATACTTGATACTAGCTGTGTGACCTTAGGCAAGTCACTTAGCCCTCATTTCCCCACCCCATCCCCCCAAAAAGTATGTTGTGCATATATTCCTGCACACAAACTGAGAACTGGTTGTTAAACATTTACAAGCATGACACTGGCTTCATGTGACATAATATGAGTGTCTGAAGAAATGGAATGGAGAATCTCCCAAAGAGTAATGTAGCAGTAATGAGTAGTAGTAATAGTAGTAGTAGTAGTAATGAGCAGGCTACAATATTTTTGTTGTTCTGTCATTTCAAGCGTATCTGAATCTTTTTGGTGCCATTTGGGGTTTTATTGGCAACGGCTACTGGAGTGGTTTGCCATTTCCTTCTGCAGCTCATTTTACAAATGAGGAACCTGAAGCAAATAGGGTTAAGTGACTTGCCCAGGGTCACACAGCTTGTATATGTCTGAGGTCAGATCTGAATTCAGGTCCTCCTGAATCCAGGCCTGATGTTCCATTCACTGTGCCACCTAGCTACTCCATCTACAGTATGGGTCAACACAAAGTCTATGACAAGTATTGCAAAGTAATTTCAAGAGGCAAAGAAAGTACTAATAATAGGAAACATCAGGAAGGGCCTCCTGGAAGAGGTGGTACCTGAGATTTACTGAGATGGAGGTGAGCAGGTAGAAAATTATTATGCACGAGGAGCAGCCCAGCACACAGTCTGGGAAGGATGGTGCACAAGAGAAAGTAATAGGAAATGAGGCTGGCAAGGTATATGGAACACCTTAAATGCCCTCAGGCTGAGGATTCTATATTTTACCCTGGGGGAAGGGTGGGAGGGGAGTGAATGTAAGTAGGAAGGAAGGATGGATGGATGGATGTGTGTATGCATGTATGTGTGTGTGTTTATATTTCATGCCAATATAATTGGTTATCTTTGTAATCCTATAAATTTTATATACTTAAAAAACCGTAATTCCAAGAAGGGGTACAGAGGCTTCCCCAGACTGTCCAAGGGGCTATGCCACAAAAAAGGGTTAAGGCCCCCTGGGCCAGAGGCAATGGTGAGTTGCTCTGAGAATTAGAAAACTGTCAGCTCTTTGCTCTCATGCTTGACTTTTCTTCCCTTCAGGCTGGGGACAAGAGAACAGTTTCCTAGAACTGCTTCCACCTTTCTCTTCTCTATCCAGGAGGAAACAGCCCCTTGGCCATCCTCTGCTATTCCTCTTTACCTTAGATGAAAGAGAGACTTGTTAATGAAAGAGTCTTCTCTTTCCATAATACTAAGCAGAAGATCAGAGATTTGGCCCTAGCCTCCTCGTGTTCTTTCTCTCTCTCTCTCTCTCTCTCTCTCTCTCTCTCTCTCTATATATATATATATATATATATATATATATATATATATATATATATATATATGTCTTTCTATTTCTATGACTGTCTCTGCGTCTCTACAGTCTCTGTTTCTCTATCTCTTAATGTCTCTGTCTCTGTTTCTATGTCTCTGTCTTTCTCTATGTCTCTACAGTCTCTCTCTGACTGTCTCTGTCTCTTTGTCTCTTTCTTCCTGTCTGTCTGTCTCTCTCCATCTAGTAGTTGGGAAATTTCTGTGACCTTGTGTCCTGGTATGTCTCACTGGGCCTAGGAGAAGTAGTCAATCATAATTCTCTTTATAGTAATAATTGCATGCCTGAGTCATTTTGCTTAGTACATTCGTTATACTATTTTTTTTTGCTTAGTACATAGATGATACTAATCATATATCCCTTGCTAAGTTGAGTTCCCCTAAAGCTTCTATATTGTGACTCTTCCTCAAGCAAAATGAGGTTATTATTTTGCAGGTTTCTGCTTTGCTGACTTGCTATAGCAAGAATTTCAATGATCTCAAGTAGTCTTGGCCCCCAGTAGATTTAGGGGCACAGAAGACACAATTACTGGTGGGAATTGGGGATTTAGGCTTTATTGGTGGCCTGTTTGACCATTTACACTTCACTGCAGTGACCCTCACACAAGAGACATTATCCAGGAGAAGGGCCCTCTAACACAAGTAAGGGACAATAAGCTGGACAGCCTGGATCCTGAGCTGTTACCCAGAGAATGTCAAAGATATAGGGGCAAGCTTGCAGTCTGTTGTGTAGATCCCTTATGGAGAAAGTAAGGTCAAGAGTTACCCAGAAGAAGATGTGGAAGGGTTGTGAGAGAAATGATTATTTCTCTCTTATATTAATAAACTACCGAATTGGGCCCAGAATTTTTTCCCTATTTCCTCATTCAGAAACCAGAAACCTATACATTGTTCAGTCTCTGAAGGACACTGTTGATGCATGAAACTGTTCAAATCCTCAGTATGTGCTTTTCCATCTTGGCTGGAAGACCCCACCCAACTAGAGAATCTTACAAAGAATTTGACCTAACGTGAATTCTGGCCCATTGTGTTCTACTCAGTCTTGGTTAGGGGGTAGATCCTTTGTCAAAATTGCCTGAGCCTGGAGGTGGTGTGGCTTGAGATAGTCTCTCTTTATCCATGAGTGACATAATCAAAGTCACATCCCTAGCCCCTCATCAGGATAGGAACACCTCTCATGATAATATTCATCCTTCTCATTAATTGTTTATAATTTTTTTTAAATGGGGCAATGGGGTTAAGTGACTTGCCCAGGGTCACACAGCTAGTAAGTGTCAAGTGTCTGAGGCCGGATTTGAACTCAGGAACTCCTAAATCCAGGGCCGATGCTTTATCCACTGCGCCACCTAGCCACCCCCTTCTCATTTATTGTTAACCAATCAGAGTTGATTGCCATCTGTTGAGGATACCCACTCTTCTAAGGGCATATAAGCGCCAAGAAGCCAGTGTGATCTGTCTTTGCCCTAGGGGAGACAGCCGAATGACGCTTTAACTAATTATCCACTAGCAATAATTAATAAGATGATTAATTACTCAGAAATTATGCCTCTCAAACTTTTTCTATGTAACAGTTGTGCTCCACACTAATGGAGTACCCATGATGAGATCATGAATCCATTTAAATATTATATGATCAACAGACAACCTGGCACAATGGAGAGAGGATTGGAGATTCAGGGGTGAAAGGGACCTTCCAGGCCATCTAATCCAACCCCTTCATTTCACATATAAAGAAACTGAGGCACAGAGAGGGTATGTGACTTCCCAAGGAGCACACAGCTTGTAAATGCCAAAGTCAAGATTCGAACACAGGTTTTTCTGAGAACGAGTCTAAACACTGAATCCAAGTCTTCAGCGTTGGCCTTGGATTCAGGAGACCTGAATCCAATTTGAGTCTGCTTTGCCACCAAAAGGTACATGACCTTGGGCAAAGCATTCACTCCCCCAAGCTTCAGTTTGGTCACCTGTGAAGTGGAGATAGTAATATTTGTACCTTCCACCTCAAAGGACCATTGTGAGGGTCAAATGCTTTGGAATACCAAATAAACATCTACCAACATTCTTTCTTGTTATTGTGCGACCACGGGCAAATCATTTCTCTTCTCTGAGCCTCAGTTTACTCATCTGTAAAATGAGGATAATGACTTTTTATTGCTTCCCAGGAAAGTGCTTTTCAAGGCGCATGAGACTTTATAAATAGATCATTATTATGATTATCTCACTTTTCTCATCTTTTTTATGCCATTTTCTTCTTTTTAAATTGACTATTTTTTCATGGGCTATGGCATGAATGGATAAAGTAACTGCTTTTTATAATTGGATAAAAGCGTTAGGATGTCAGCTCACCCCCTGCAGGTTCATGGAGAGAATTCCCCCAGACAACCTCAGTAGCAGCCAGAACAACCAAGGTGACATGCCTCTCATCCTGTCCTCATGTGACTTTGATTTGTCTATAAGTCTCTATGTGTTGAAGGTTTTTCCTTCCGTGCAGACTGGAGATTATGAATGGTTAGCATGATGACATCTATTAAACATGTGATTTATAAGTTTTTATTAAGCGATGTTTTGTTTTGTCCAGGTAATGGAAGACAACAGTTGATTCTATGATAAAGGTCAAAGATCTGGAACAGTTAATTGATTGAGTTCTTTAGGATCTCTTGAGCTGTGTACTTCTAGCATGAGGACTTGTTTTCCTTTACACCATGCTAGACAGTAAAGTTCTAGTGGAGCATTCTAGCCTCCAGGTCATGTCTTGAAGAATATTTGTTGTACAGTCATGTCTGACTCTTCCTGACCCCAGTTGGGTTTGTTTTTGGTTTTCTTTGGCATTTCCTGCTTCAGCTCATTTTACAGATGAGGAAACTAAGGCATAAAAGGTTAAGTGACTTGCCCAGGGTCACACAGCTAGTAAGTGTCTGAGGCCAGATTTGAACTCAGAAAAATGAGTCTTCCTGACACCAGGCCCCACACTCTATCCACTGTTCCCCTTGCAGGGTATTTGGTAGAGTCTACAATTTTACAGCCTTTAGTGACCTGTTGAATGGTTGCTACCATCTCCTTACACAATCTGCTTTAATGATAGTGATGATGCTGATTTGTTACTATAAGGATAAAATTAAAGGACTTTGAGAAGAAAGTCCTCTCCCCAGCAATGGCTGAGTCACTAAAGATGCTAGTTTTACTGACATATGACCTGGATTTGACGTCCTTGCTCTGAAAACTTCTCTATCTGTGTGACCTTAGGGAAATCACTTACCCACTCTAGGCCTCACTTTCCTTGTCCATAAAATGAGATGATCTCTCATCTAGATCAATCAACTTTTTTTGTTTTTAAATAAATTTTATTGATATCTTTTGTTTTTGCCCCCCCCTACATTTCTTCTAGCAGCCCTCCCCCTATTTACCCCCAAAAGCCATCTTCTCTGACAAAGAATATTTTTAAAAGAAAACAAAAACCAATCAACAAAATCCATCAATAAATTGAGAAATAATCTGAAAGTACATGCAATGTCACATCTTTGAACCACTCGTTTCTGTAAAGGATACATGGCAGCAAAGAAGCTGTCTTCTCATATTTCTTCTTTAGGATCATGCTTGTCCTTTGTAATTCTTCAGGGGAAGGGGGAAACAAGCATTTCTAAGTGCTTTACATATATTATTCCATTTGATCCTCTCAACAACTCTCTTTCGAAGCAATGAGGGTTAAATGACTTGCCCAGGGTTACACAGCTTGTAAGTGTCAAGTGTCTGAGGCTGGATTTGAACTCAGGTCCTCCTGAATCCAGGACTGGTGCTTTATCCACTGTGCCACCTAGCTGCCCCGATAGATTTTATTATTATCCCCATTTTACAGATGAGAAAACTGAAGTAGGCAGAGCATAAGTTAAGTGACTTCCTTTCCCACAGTCATGCAGTCAAGGAAGTGTCTAAGGCTGGATCTGTTTGTTTTTTAGTGAGGCAATTGGGGTTAAGTGACTTGCCCAGGGTCACACAACTAGTAAGTATTAAGTGTCTGAGGCCGGATTTGAACCCAGGTCCTCCTGACTCCAGGGCCGGTGCTCTATCCACTGCGCCACCTAGCTGCCCCTAAGGCTGGATCTGAACTCAGGTCTTTCTGACTCTGTCCATTGCACCAGCAGCAGTCTAATGCCAGCTACACTGCCTTTCACTTGTTTTGCAGTGGTTGTTCTTTCATTGTGGCTATTTTGTGTTTTCTTGGTTCTGCTGTCTTCATTCTCCATCAGTTCACTTAAGTCTTTCCAAGAACAAGCATTTTCTCAGGAAGCTGCTATGTGACACATACCCCTCTCATAGATGACATCTAAGGTCCCTTCCCCTATAAATCTATGAACTCAGTAAGTGAGCAAAAAAAAAGAAATCTAGGAAGCTAAGTGGAGTTGTTAAAGACCTTGGGAAAATTTTAACTCCTCCTCAGGCTCAGTACTTATCAGTCATCTCTGCCCCGAGAAAGCTGAGAGCCCAAGGTGTTCCTTAACCAGGAAACAGGAAGACCATGCTGGTGGTCAAAGGGGATGAAGGCTACAAGGCAGGAAAGGGGAGGGATCTAAAAGTGTCAGTCCTGGAGACCATGAGCCCCTAGAGAGAAAGCCTCACAGGCCAAGTGCAGAAACTGAATAAAACCAACCTTACCAGCCCAGAAGACGGCCTAATTCAAACCCTAACTCTGCCGCTAACTAGCTGCATGAGTCGGAGCCAATCCCTCACCTATCTGGCAAATGACCGGGTTGGACTTCATCTCTAGGTTCTCCTTCAATTCTTGTATCCCATGGATCTAAAAATTGATCTCACAGGACTTCAGGCATTTAGCCTGAACAAAAGGCGATGGACCAAGGTGAAGGCTATGTCTTCCTCAGAAACCTCCAAAAAGGCAGATTGCCAAGACATCCTGAAACCCATGCTTGAATCTGAGGTGAGAGAAGGAAGCACCTGTGCTCTTAAGGCACGCATACAGGACAGGGGAACCAGAGGGGACCCAGCAAGGGACTTGGGAGTCACAGAAAGCAGCTGGTTGGAGGAGGGGCGGAGGCCTAGCAGACACAGTAGCAGTGACCACTTGAATCTCTTTAAGGCTCACCACCTCTCTTGATGTCTCTGTTTAGACTTCACATGGATTCAGATACCCAGTTTTATGTTCGGGGTTTGGTCAAGGTGGTTGGGTTCCACTGTTGTGTTTATCTTAGGCCCCTAGTAAGCAATCTTCTACCCAGGGGTGTCAGTTGTCAAAGGGAAGGCTTTCTCACAAATACATAGGAGACAGGTACTTGTATACTGACATGGTATGGGCGGCCATTGGCCCTTGACTGGGAGCTAATGAGAGCCACGGAGGCCTGTATAGGCAGAGCTAGGAGATCCAGTGAGGAAAGTTACTGTGCCCACCTAGCCCCTTCTACCTTGGTGTGCCTATGGTGTTAAGAGTTAGAACCAGGGTGAGGTAACCAGGGTTTTGTCCCAGGGTGCTGACCTCCAGGCATTACGTTTCTTCTCCGCAGTGGAACTCTTCCAGTTCTGCACCATGGTCCCCACTCCCCTATAGCATCAGGACCACCTCAAATACCCCAACAATCCACAAATCCACTTTCCTCTACCTCTGTAGCCTTTCCCCAAACTCTCCCAGGAGACTAGGCGGTTAAGTGTCGAGAACGGACTCTGGGCAATCGGCCCGCCCGCCCCCCCCCCCCAAGCAGTAATTGCACCAGGCTGGGTCACATCCACAAAATCGCTTATTTCAGCTCTCCTGTGAGTTCCTTACAACAGAAATACGGAGACCATAATAATGTAGAAGCTGCTTTTATTAATGAGGCAGGTGAGTCAAGGATCCAATCTGAGACTCCAGGGGCTGTTTCTCCTTCCCACTCCCTCCGCCCCTCCCCTAACCCCATCCTCTGCCTCAGCAATGATGGCAAATGGAGGTGGTAAGGGAGATCTTGACCTGGGGTGTGAGGAGGGGTCTTTGCCTGTAGCAGGCACTTTCCTGCACCCAGGCTAGATGGCATCTTGAGCTGAGGGTCACTGGCGGGGACATGTGAGCCCGCCTCGCTACGACTCCTGAGGTGAACTGCAGACAAGGGGCAGACCTGGGGGCTCAAAGAGGAACAGGAGGGGCAGGAGCAGCGCTGAAGGTGCGGGGAATGCAGCCGCAGCCTCAGCTAACAGCCCGCACAGGCTGCGAAGGCACAGATCTCACACGTGTGCGGGTCGTCAGCGATGGCTCCTAAACAAATCAGGCAGAAACAGGCTCTGGTGGCCCCTCGCAGCAGCATCTTCTCCCTCCCTTCTCCCCATCTCTACCCTAGCCAAGAGTCCTGGCACTTAACTCCTCCTCGCCCCCAGATCCCCCCCAGCCAAGAGGCCTGGCACGCATCCTCAGTCCAGCTCTAAACAGGTGTTGGCGTGGATGCATTGAATTAAGGGGGGACATTGGGAAGAGGGGCGGACGGAAGCACCTGGGCTTCCACTCCAATCCTCTCCTTGCAAACCTGGCCCATCAGGACAGAGTCCCCGGAAATGTTATTAATGAGAGCATCACCCCTACAAGCCCACAAAGGAGAGCGGAGCTACTCTCAAAGCCCCCACTAGTGAGAGGAGGAGCAACATACAAGAGAGATCTTTAATATCAGACCAATAAGAGCCGGACCCTAGTTCCAAGTCCCGCCAATCAGAGAAGTAGTAACACCCCTAAGAGGTGGCCAATCAAAACCAAGCTAGCCAAATGGGCCTCCCCAGCCCACCAATCAAAGAAAAGGTGACTTGCTACTTACCCAGTCTCTGGATGGCTTGTGCAGAATCGGGTCGGTCGCAGACGGATTTCAAGTCCTCGGGGAAATCCGGGTGGTGGCACAAAAAGACCCCATAGTCCTGGGCCTTCCGGCTCCTCATCCTGCTCTGCTGCAGGTCCTTGAGTTTCTTCACAGACTCCAGCGGGTAGGAGAAGTCCCCATCCTGAAAGGAAGCCAGCAGGAGCATCTTTTAACCCTGTGCCCCGAGCTGATTCCGCCCCTCTCCCAACCCGTGCACTGCCCAGCCCAATGCCCTCCCTGACTTGCTCCACCCTGGCATGGCAAACTCAGGGACCTTACCCCAGGCAAGGTCTCTGGCGTCCAAAGGGAATGAAGAAGCTACAGAGCCTTTAGCTTCTCCTACGGCCTGAAAGGGACCTCAACTAGACCAAAGAATTTAAAATCGGTAGGGACCTCAGAGCTCATCAAGCCCGCCCCTCCCATTACAGAGGGGGAAACTGAGCCCAGAGGAATTGACTTGAAGGCCGCCCAGGTAGTAAGTAGCATCGTCCGGATTTGCTCGTAGGTCTTGGAATTGCACATTCGGGGCTCTTTTCACTACACTAGGCAGCTAGCTTCCTGGTAGAGTGGAAGGAGCACTCTAGGGAACCAGGCTGAGAAGTGCCTAGTACAACTCCAATTCATCTGGACCTCATTTTCTCCATGGTTGGACCAGCTGACCTCCAAGGTCCCTGTCGTGTCTAAGAGTCCCACTCCATGTACCCTCCTTTGCAGCTTCTTTGGATACTCTGAGTGATGACGTGTTCACTATCTCAGGAGGCAGCCCATCGGACGATTCTAATCTATCGGAGTTCTCAGAGAGAGTAAATAACATCAGCCTCTCTTACACCCAGCGGGAGGGGGAGGGGTCCACCCTTCCTCCTTTCCCAACAGAGCCCAGATCACAGCTGTGCTAACAGGTGCCCGGCCTGGCTCTTTCATCCCAGGGTGCTGCTGTTGTTTGTGAAGTAATAAAATTAAAAAAACAAAACAAAACACCACATCAGGAAGCAGTTAACAGTGGGGCAAGACCACTCTGCTTGTCAAGCTGGGCCAGGCTGGTCCTGTCCCCTCTCCTCCTCCCATCTGCTTCTGCTCCTAAATTTTCGTCTCTCTTCCAACTCACCTAGCCCAAGGACTTCCGACTTCTTTCACACTCCAAGGGTTCAAGTTCTCCCCTCTGTTTGGGTTCACTAAGTAAGCTAATCCAGGCTGAGGTGTCAATGATATAAGGTTCTCCCAGCCATGGGAGATTACTGGCACTTCTTCCATTTCTGGGGCTGAGCCCAGATTCCAGTAAGGGGCACTGACTGCCATTACATTGGGTCTATGGAGGAATCGACTGGATGGGGCTGCTTTTTAATGGGGAAATGGAGTGAGAAGAGAAACAGATTCAGGCTAGGACCCTGACTCTCCCTTCCAGATCAGATAAGGGGTCTCCAGCCCCAGAGCCTGGGACAGTGAATGAGCCCTTCTAACCTGGGGGCTGAGGGCCCTTGCTTAGGGAGATGTGATGACAAAGGTTTGGGGGACCTGGGCTGGAGATGACTAATGAGCACACAACAGGCTATGGATTGACCCAGAGAAGATAAGATGTGGTCAAGTAGCAGTTCAGGGTGCTAAGAGAGCATTGAACTTGTGGTCAAAGGACCCGAGTCAAATCCTCCACCTGTGTGATCCTGAGCCTGTGTTTCCTTACCAGTCTCATGAAGGTATCGGGCTAGATGGCTTCTAAGGTCCTTTCCAGCTCTGAATTGATGATCCCACCATGACATAATAGCTGCCTTTGATATCTGAAGGGCTGTCGTGTGGTCGAGGAAATGGGTTTATTGAGTCATTAAATCTCAGAGCTCAGGGGGACCTCAGAGGCCATCTGGTGCTACCCATTCGCAAAAGAAATCCTTCCCCATGAGAAGAGAACAGAAATAGACAAGGGCAGGGCAGGAACTGTACAGAGACAGGCATCATCTCGACATAAGCAAAACCTCCTAACAGATGCCAGGAAGTAGTGAGTCCCTCATTCCTGGGAGGCCAAGTGTGAGATTGTTGTAAAGAACTCTCCTTCAGATGTAAGGCGGCCTAGATTTCATCCCAACCACCCAAGGCCCTTCCATTTCTGAGGTTTAGGATTCTGGGACAGTGGAGAAAGTTGGGGCCAGAAGAAAGGGACTCACCTGGACTGTGACACTGCCAACCAGGGTGGCCAGCCCACAAAGGCACAGAGCGCAAAGGAGAAAGGTGTTCATGGTAGCTGAGGACTGGTACTTCTGCTGTAGGCCCCAGGTAGCACCTTTTTAAAGGGTGCTGGGGTTACTGAGTAACCCTAGGGTCTACGTCACTCGCTTATCTAATCACAGCTGGACTTTATCTGATAAGAGTTGGCTGGGATAAGGCTGATAAGAGACGGGAACACCTGGGCACCCCCAACATCAAACTCAAGTACCCTCTTTCTCCAGAATCCTCCAGGATCTGTACCTAACAAGACAGGAAAGTCATCTTCCCACAGACTGAGGGTCTCCAAACTCTTGTGATTGTACACCCCCTCAGTTTAAAAAAAAGCATATGTCCCTCCAATATGTGTATGTGGCTTGATTTTCAGTATACGGTACACTGCTATGCTAATAATTCTATGTATTATAAGACATATGTACATAGAAAACAGATTTAGAAGGATGAGGTGAAGATGAAATCTTTGCTCCAGGAGGTGACAGGGTGCCCATGGAGTTTACAGAGGAAAAGAGGGAAATTGTTAGACCTATGCTTTAGGAGAATTATTCTTATAGCTATAAAGAGGATATCTTAGAGAGGGGAGAGACTGGAGGCAGAGAAACCTATTGGGAGGCTATTGCTATAGTCCAGGACAAAGACAATAAAGACTTGAACTTCTATCTGCCACTCCTCCCCTTCCCGATTACTCATATTTCTTGAACATAACAAAGGCCATTCCACTTCCATCCCTTCACCAGGAAGAAATTCCCTGCATTCTTTTCTGTTGAAACCTTATCCACCCATCAGCTTAAGTGTTACCTCTTCCACGAAGCCTTTCCTGATCTCCCAGTCCAGAACTGATCACTCTTGCCTCTGAACTCCTATAGTGTTTTACTTATCGCTTATCTTAGTGTACTCTGCCTTGTGGTATAAGTAATATACAGCACTCCCTCTGAACTCCCCCATTTCACACACACTGGTGGGCTAAGTCCCCAAAGAGAAGCTGCTATATTGGGTTCTAGAGGTAACCAGGGAGTCTGTACTTCTAACACTATAGTTCAGAACCACTGTCCCCACTGGTGTGCTTCCCATTAAAAGTCACGACAGTAGACACAATTAGATTTCAGCAAAGGCATTCACTCATGTAGTTACAAAACATTTCCCCATTAACTTGGAGCCTCCTCTTCCACATAGGAGGCGTCCATGAGAAGAGTATCCTCAAACTTAGAAGGTGATGGTAGTGATATATACTTGTGGGATGCCCATGTGGCAAAGGCAAGTCACAGGAATAGGTCCTATAAGTCTTTTCTCTTTCTGTAGAGCTTCTTGCAGCTGCCCATTGGTAGAGGGTCTCTACTGGGAAGGTTGTTCAGCTTGGCTCCTCAGTTCTGCTCCTTTCTCAAGTTCAACTCCTGATTTCCAGGACAAGCTTTTTGAAACTTCTTCCCATAGGTAACTGTCCCTGTATCTGTGTCTGTCTGAAATGTTTGTGTCTCTATTCCCCACTGAATTCAGTGGCTCCTATTGGGTCTCACTTTAAAGCTATGTGGCCTATGGTGGGGCAGGGGAGATGTAAGAGAAATTCTCTCCTCTTTACATATGCCCTCAAAGGCACGAGGTGCCCTGCAGGCCTCTGGAGAGCCCCAGAGAGTGGCAGATGGGAAAGATGAAGAGGAAAGGGGAAAAGCAGGCTCAGCCTTTCAGAGGTTAGGCTGAATTGGCCTAGTGGTTGAATAGGTAATGTAAGGGGTTTCAAGGAAGTAAAAGGCCTTACTGATAAGGGATCTTCAAAGCCACAGCAGAAGAGCACCTGGTTTCCTTCTCCCGGTGCACCTCCTCCTGCTAGCCAGGTCCTCAGTCTCCCACTCCCCTCCCTCCCTCTCCCCCTCGTCTCCAGATCACACTAGACTTTCCCTCCCTCCCCTGCCTCCCGGCTACCCTGGCCCCTCCCACCCTACTGATGGAGAGACATCTGTCACGGGGAAAGGGGAGAGAGCAATGTGCAGCAATTTCCCAGAGAAGATTGTGGGGAGGCTAGGGAAGCCCCTTCCCTAGTTTGTACTAGATGTCAGCGTCTTCGATTTCTGTTAGAGTCAGCCAATAAAACTTTATCGAGAGCTCAGTCGATAGCAGGCACTGTGCTAAGGGCAGAGGATAGAAAGAAGCAAAAGAAAGTCCCTGCCCTTGAGGAGTTCACATTCTAATGGAGGAGACAAGAAGTAAATAATTGGGTTGTTGTTCAGTCGTGTCTAACTCTTCATGACCCCATTTGGGGGTTTGTTGGCAGAGATGCTTTCCTTTTCCAGCTCATTTCACAGATGAGGAAACTGAGGCAATGAGGGTGAAGTGACTTGCCCAGGGTCACACAGCTAGTAAGTGTATGAGGCTGGATTTGATCTCAGGTTTCTCTAATTCCAGGCCTAGTGTTTGATCTACTGCCCTACCTAGCTGTCCCAAATAACCAAGTACATAAAAGATATATACAGAGAAGATCAAAGGGAATCTGAGAGAAGGGACTAACAGCTGAGGGGACCAGAAATAACCTCCTATAGAAGTTAGAATTTAAGCCATCTTAAGGGAAGTCAGGGAAACGAATACAAATAACAATAGTCATAATCAAAGTTAATCCACACCTACAGTGCTTTATATTTCACTATGTGTACACACATACCATTTGAACTTCTCAATAACTCTGTTACAAATGAGGATCCTGAGACTTCGAGAAGCTTCAGGTGATTTGCCCAGGGTCACACAGCTAGTATGTGAGGGAGCACAAGAGGTGCAAAGACATGAAGAAGTTGTGTTTGAGGAATGGAAAGAAGGCTGGGTGGGACTGGCTCATAGGGTGAGCAGAGGAAAGCAAAGTATAAAAATATCAGCAATAGAGGAAGGGGCCAGGTTGTGAAGAACTTTAAATGCCAAAGAAGACTTTATCTTTGATCCGGGAGCTAATAGGACAGCATCGGAGTTCATTGAGCAAAGGGATGACATGGATCTGATCTATCCTTTAGAAAACACTCTGAGGGGGCAGCTAGGCAGTGCAGTGGATAAAGCACCGGCCCTGGATTCAGGAGGACCTGAGTTCAAATCTGGCACTTGACACTTACTAGCTGTGTGACCCTGGGCAAGTCACTTAACCCTCATTGCCCCACCAAAAAGAAAAAGAAAAGGAAACTTTGGGATCCCAGCTCAACTGTATTTTTCTACTGTGATTAAGTAGCAAAGACTCCCCCAACAAATATCTCAACCTAGCTCCCAGACCACACAGTAAAACGCAGAAAGCTAAGTAAGCTAAGAGAAGAAAAGGGGTCAGGGAGCCTGACAATGCCAGTCAGAGCTACCAGCTTCTGCTTTTTTGTAGTTGAAGACAAAACAGTACTTTGGTTAAAGATGAACCCTTCTACAGTGAACTCACCCATAAAGAAAGGTATGAAAGGAGGCAAGAATCAGCCAACCATCTTTCCCCTTTGAATGAACTTTAAAAGCCAAAGCTCAACTAAAAGCCTGGCCCATGCGCGCGCGCGAGTGCATGCACACACACACACACACACACACACACACACACACACACACACACTCTCTCTCTCTCTCTCTTTTGGATTTGCAACTAGCACATGGTATGGTAATGCTTTGAAATGCATTTGTATTTATCCATCACAATAGCATCGAAATACACTTGTAAAGACAGAGGACATAAAAGTGTTGGACAGCGGTTCATCATCCTACAGAATCTATGATTGCACTGAATGGTGATGCATATAGACTGATGAATTCATTTTCCATTCCTGGTAACATTCTATATCACATTTTTGTTTTGTTTTGTTTTGTTTTTTAGTGAGGCAATTAGGGTTAAGTGACTTGCCCAGGGTCACACAGCTAGTAAGTGTCAAGTGTCTGAGGCCGGATTTGAACTCAGGTACTCCTGTCTCGAGGGCCGGTGCTCTATCCACTGCGCCACCTGGCTGCCCCTCTATAGCACATTATTAAGAGGATGCTTTATGGACACAGAAACAAAAGTGGTGATCACTAGAACTCATCATGGATTTATCAAAAAACATTCTATGAAAGGGTAACTTCCTGTCCTTCCTTGATGGCCAGGGTTACCAGACATAGGTCAAGGAAATACTATTGCTGTAGTGTACTTAGATTTCAGCAAGGCATTTTGGGGCGTAATAAGCATTTTTATTTAATGGTTTGAGTTCCAAATTCTATCCCTCTTTCCCTCTCTCCCCTACTCTCTCCCTGAGGTGATACATGTGCAATTATGTCATTTTGTAAAGGAAAACTTCAATAAAAGAAAAAAATGAAACAATGAAAAAATAGCCTGCTTCAGTCTGTGTTCCATCAATATCAGTTCTTTCTTTGGAGGTGGATAGTATGCTTCATCTTTAGTTCTTTGGGATTGTCTTGGATCATTGTATTGCTGAGGGTAGTTGTCATTCACACTTCTTCATCCCACAATATCACTGTGTACTTCACTATACATTCAGCAAGGCATTTGAGAAAATCTCTCATAATATCCTTGTGAACTAGGTGGAAAGATATGGACTGAAGACTCTAGACACGTGTATTTAGAGGGGGTTGGATAATCAAACCCAAAGGGAAGTGATTGATGCTAACCTGAGAATGCTCTAGGTGACTGCACTAGAGAACTGTCCTTGGTCCTGTTCTGTACAACATTTTAATTTCTGCTTAGTCTCCCACCTGATATGTGACTCTACAAATTTAAATTCCAATTGTAAAGGATTCTTAATGATAATTTACCTCTTTGGTTCATTTGCTCCCACCCAGTTAGGAAATTTGGAATTTATGAAGTTAATTCAGGCCCACATGTTCAGTTGTTCATCGTGCTAACAGACCCAGGCAAAGAACCACTTTGAAACAAAACATTTAACTGGACAGAATTAAAGTGTAAAGCAACAGAAAAGAATGTCAGCCATGTTTCTAAACAAGATTTCTTTTCCTTGCCCTCCCTCTAGTAATTTAGGGTGGGAACTCCTCCAAAAGACTTATAGCTTTCCCTTCTCTTTGCAACTGAAACAAAGCTGTTGAAGTATTCTGTGTAGATAGCCTTGATGCTGCTGCTTGAAAACTTCTCCTGGCAGAATCTACTGAGTGCTACTCATTGCTCGCCTGGCTGTTCCTTGGGGCTTGTGAAACCCTTGACTTGAATCGTTTCTGGCTGCAGTTGTCCTTTGCCAGCTTTCCACAGCCAGGATCTCTTTTCTTTTCTCTTCTTGAGACCAAACACATTGAACTGAATCTCACAAGAGAAAAACTGCTGCTGCTGTTGCTGCTACTGCTTAGTCTTAGAAACTTCCCTTGCTCTGCATAGGTAAGGACTTCTCTTTTCTCTGTCTCATGGCTCAACATTCCCACTGATGGCTTTTTCAAACAAGGAGCTTACCAATGCCTCCCTGATCCCGTCTTTGTGTGAGAAGCAGTTTGGTTTAGTGGAGAAAGTGCTGGATTAGGAGTCAGAAAAATATGGGTTCAAATCCTGCCTCAGACACACACCAGTGAAGTAACCCAAGGCAAATCATGTAACCTCTCCAAGTCTAGGTTTCTTCATCTGGAAATGGAGATAGTAATAGCATTGATCTCACAAGGGTTATTCTGAGAATCCATGAAATAATGTGCATCAATTGCTTTGCAAAACAAACAAGAGGTGTGTGTGGGGGCGGGGGCGGGGGGGGGGGTAGGGTCCTGGGCCTGTCTGCTGATGATCTTTACAGCAGGATGGGGGTAATGATATTTGGAAGGCTGACTCTTTTAATCTGTGGGAAAGAGGAAGTGGCCCCTCAGGCTTGGGTCTCCACCCTGCACAGTGACATTGACTTGGTTCCTGAGCACACCCTGGGAATGGGAATCAATTCACTTTCCCTCATCCCTTTCCCTCCACCTGGGGCATCCCCCATCCACCACCTCCCAGGATGGGACTGGAGCCAAGACTGGCAAATTTGATGTCAGGTCTAAGTCAGGGTCAAGGTGTTTCCTTTTTTCTCTTTCTAAAGAAGAATCACCTGCCCTTCTTTGTGCTCTTTCTCCACTATTCCCATTCTCTCTATGAGGATAGCACACTGAGCAGTGTATTCTAACCTAGCAGGAGCTCTAAATCTCGATGATGCTGGGATCAGGCCAGAGTGGGGAGTGTTACAAACTCTCTAAGCCCTGGATGGCTGCTCTTCCTCAGGCTTGGGAAAACCCTTCGCAAATTTCCTGGGCAGCAAAATGTACTCCCCTCCTAATCAGTGCTGTCCCAACCTACTCCCCTACACCCAGTTACTCCCTCTTCTGGCATGGGAAAAACAATCAGGCATCTGAGGAGCTGGATATAAATCCTGTCTCTGATGCTTCCTATCTATGTGACCTCAGGCAAATCCTTAACCACCCTGGGCCTCAGTTTCATCTGTAAATGAGAATGTTGGACTAAATGTCCTCTACAACCCCTTACAATTCCAGTTTTATGATCCTATGGTTCTTCCCCAAATTTCTCTCCCTCTCCCCACTTCTCTTGCTTTCCGACTCTCTGGCTTTCCCCCTTCTCATTCTTGTTCTTTCCTCTTCTTCTCTCTCCTTTCCCTCTTTCCTCTCTTGGTTTGTTTCTCTTTTTTCTCTTTCCCTCCTTTTCTCTGTTCTTCTATGATATAATGGCCAGAGGGCTAGACTGAGAGTCAGGAAGATCTGAGTTTGAATCCTACCCATCTCAGATACTTGTTGGCTTTGTGACCCTGGGAAAATCACTGAATCTCTCTAAGCCTGTTTCCTACCTCATCTGTAAAATGAAGGTGCTAATAACACTGACTTCGTGAGATTATGAGGGACACATGAGATAACATGTGTAATATAAACATCAGTTATTATTTTTCTTTTGGCACAATGTCCTGCAATATGTCCCTCCCCTGCTTCTTACCTCTCTGAGTCTACAGTCTCCTCATCAGCCTTCTTGCCTCTAGTCTCTCCTTCTGATCCTTTCCATACACTCTGCCTGATTCATTTTTTTGTTTTGTTTTTTTTTCTGATTCATTTTTAAAACAATTTTAACAGATTTTACTACTATCTTTCATTTGTATATCTCCTGTATTTCCCCTTCCATGGAGCCATTCCTTATAATGAAGTGTTTTTTTCTTTTTTCTTTTTCTTTCTTTCTTTCTTTTTTTTTTTTTGGTGGGGCAATGAGGATTAAGTGACTTGCCCAGGGTCATACAGCTAGTGTCAAGTGTTTGAGACCTGATCTGAACTCAGGTCCTCCTGAATCCAGGGTTGGTGCTTTATCCACTGCACCACCTAGCTGCCCCCGAAGTTTTTTTTTAAAGAAAAGGAATGGGGAGGGCAGCAAGGTGGCGCGGATATGTCTAATTCACCTTGGCCCCACAATCCCATGCATCTCCCTCCACCCTCAGCTCATAGCAGGGGCTCAGGAAAGCTGGTGTGATGGATTGCAGATCCTTCAGATCCTGGGTTTGCTTCTAGACTGACCATCTGTAAATAAGATTCTGAAGTTTCTTCTCTAGGAGAGGCCAAAGACCCCAGGTCACAAGAATGACCTTGGTATTAGTGCTCTTTAGGGTTGGAAGGAAACCTTTTAGCCAGAGTCAGTAACTAAGGCATGGCAATTGAGGCTTTGTCCCAGGTGTGGCAGAATTTAGAGGGCTCTGGAAGAGTTAGGGGAATAACTATGATGATTGAAGACAGGTGGGGCCACCTATCTTCTGATTCTCTTCCCACCTGTCCAATGTTCCTTTTCAGCATCCTTTACTGCATCATTACAGATATCTCATGGCCTAATTGTGAGTGTCCCTTAAGGCTCTGGCCTGGGGCATCGTCTCTTCTCTCTCTGCACTGTGCCACAGAGATCCACAGATGCTCCAGTGGATTCAATTGTGAGCTCTTTGCTGATCTATGCATCAAACCTCAACCTCTCTCCTGAGCTCCAAGCCTCTATCACCAACTGCCTGATGCATACCCCAACTAGATGGTTTGTAGGTATCTCAGATTCAACATCTTTCCCCACAAACTTTCTTTTCTTCTCAACTCCCTTATTTCTGTTGGGGGGGGGGCACCACCAGTCTTCCAATCTCCCAGATTCGCAATCTCAGAGACCTCCTCAACTCTTCCCTTTCCTTCATTCACCATATCCAGTCAATGGCCAAATCTTGTAGCTTCTCCTTTAACAATATACATCTTCTCCATTCACACAACCACCACTCTAGTTCAGGCCCTTATCATCTCTCACTTGGCCTATTGAGACAGCCTCTTGATTGAATGCCCATCACATTAAAGATGCATTGACACTGCCTCCTAAAGACCAAAGGGCTTCACATTTCTATGTGTTGTTTCTCTCCGTGAGAATGTAAGCTCCCTGATAGCAGGATCTTCCTTGCTTTTTGATTCTGAAGATCACCTGGCAAGAAAAGGTAGGTGGCACTGAAGTCCTTTCTCAAGCTAAACTGCCAAGAATACAACTCTGGCGGGTTGGCCAAGTTGTTTGAATGCCAAATGTACACTTGCCTAAAAGATTATTTTATGGAGAACTCACACAACATAAGTGCTCACAAGGACACTCTCAAGGTCTCTTTGAAGAACTTTGGAATCTATTGTGAGACATGGGAGACACTGACACAGGACTGCCCAGCATGGTATGCCCACATCAAAGAAGGCACTGTGCTCCATGAGCAAAACAGAATTGCAGTAGCTCAAAAGAAACGTGAAATGCACAAATTTAGAGCCATCTCCATTCCAAATGTTCACATGGACTATTTGTGCCTGACCTGTGGTAGAGCCCTCCAAGCTCTTATTGGTCTGATCAGCCACAGTCAAAAACACTGTACCTTGACTCCAACATAGTGATGCAATTTTGGTCCTCCTCAAGAGTGAAGAACCACCAACCAACCAAGTAGGTGGTTAATAATTTTGTTTTCATTGATTCATTCATCTATCAATCAACCAATTAATCTTTCACAACCTTTCTATGGTCTCCACCCTTGTCACTATTCATCTGAACTATTTATTTATTTATCCATTTACTTATTTGTTTGTTTGTTGATTCATTCATTCATTTATCTGTTAATTTATTTGTTTATTCATTCATATGTTTATTTATTTATTTATTTGTTCATTCATTCATTCATTTTGGTGGGGCAATGAGGGTTAAGTGACTTGCCCAGGGTCACAGAGCTAGTAAGTGTCAAGTGTCTGAGGCTGTATTTGAACTCAGGTCCTCCTGAATCCAAGGCCAGTGCTTTATCTGCTGGCATCTGAAATATTTCACCAGCCTCCTAATTGGACCCTGCTTCTAGCTTCTCTCTTCACCAGTCAATTTTCCTTACAGTTGCCAAAATAATCTTTCTTAAGCACAAGTCTGACCATGTCACTTCCCTGCTCAAGGATCTTTAATGACCCTCTCCTGACTCTAGGAAAAAAATACAAGCTCCTCAGATTGGCAGTTGAAGCCCTTCAATGAGGTTCAACCTGTTTTAGCCGACTTACTTTCCATTATGCAGCTGAAATCTCCCACCTCTATGTCTTTGCACAGGCTGTTGTCCATACCTGGAATGCCCTCCCTGAATGTACTCTTCAATCCACCTTTTAGGATCTACAGCTACATTTTAAGGCAATCTTCTTTGGCCAGTCTTTCCTTATCCCCCAAGTAGCTGCTGTTCTCTTCTTTCTCGAATTATCATATGCGGATTTCTCTGTGCATGCTCTTTCCCACTGGGAATATAACTCCTTGAGGGCAGGGATGGTTTCCCTTTTGTCTTTGCATCCCCCATGCCTATAGGGCACAGCATCTGGCAAACAGTGGGTGCCTAATAAATGTTTATTGAATTGAAAGCTGTTCTTAGGACAGCCAGAGCACCATAGGTCTCAGGTCTCACCAAATTTAGAGTTGGAAGCAACCTCAGTGACCATCTAATCTAATGCATACCTGAAATATCAAGCAGGTGTCAAAGAGAAGAAACTCCCAGGGCCTGGGTACCTGAGCAGTGGTGCCTGGGGGCCAGAGCTAGGACCGGTTAATGTGTTATGGTTTGTTTGTTTACTAGAGCCATCCCTGACGAACCTATGGACTGGGTCCAGGGGAGGGGGGAGAGAAGGGGCAGGATCATGATCGCCACCTGCTCTCTTTATCTCTCCCCAAGCCAACACTAAGGGGTTCAGAAAGCCTCACCCCCCTCCCTCATCTCCCAGTTGGCAATGCTTGAAATTATCTCCCTTGCCCCCGTCATCCTTTTAGTCACTCCTTTGTGTTGAATAACATCATTCTTCATCATTTCTCTTCAATGATATAAATCCCTTTGGGAAGGGAGATGGGTTTAACCCATTTCCCCCCTTTAACAATGGGAATGAATTTATCAGGCACTTTTCTCCCTCAAGAGAGGGCTGGGGGGGGGCAGCTAGGTGGTGCAGTGGATAGAGCACCGGCCCTGGAGTCAGGAGGACCTGAGTTCAAATCCGGCCTCAGACACTTAACTAGCTGTGTGACCCTAGGCAAGTCACTTAACCCCAATTGCCTCACCAAAAAAAAAAGAAAAAAAAAAAAGAAGAGAGGGCTCAGGGGCAACAGAGGGCATTGGAACTTAGAGATATGACCAGTGCTGAGAAGGGAGAGGGGAAAGAAGAAATGTGGACATTGAAGGCAAGCTTCTTATGCATATGGGCATGCACACATGTGCATATAAAGATACACACAGTAATGATGGTCATGTGGAAAGAGAATGAAAGGTAGATTGCAGAGAACATTGATCTGACTGGCTGGAGTAGCAGGTTCTAGGCTCAGAAATGACCAGAATACTAGGCAGTAAGTCTCTCGTGGATGACTGGGGTGGTCAAGGAAGGCTCCCTACTAGAGGCAGGATTCAAGGAAGAGCTGCAAAGGTTGGCAGAATTTCAGTAGGTGGAGGTGGCCAAGAGGGTATTCAAGGCTGGGGATGTTGGGGACCAGATCTCAAAAACGGGAAACTGAAAGGCTCCATATAAATGAGAGCTGAAGGCTTTGGCACAAGAATCGTGGGAAAGAAGACTGGTGAGGGCACCCTGAAGGGATAGTCTAGTGAAGAACCAAGCAAGTCCTTCAGATGACTTTTTTTGTTTGTTTAAAAGCACTTTTCAAAGAATTCTTAGTTTGTCCCCTGATTCTAATCCTAGTTCTGCCACTGGCTTCCTATGTGTGCTTGGCTAAGCTATTAGGCTCTTTGGGCATCGGCTTTGTCTTCTAAGAAATGGTGGTCTCTGAGGTCCATGCCTGCTATGATTTTCCATGTTCTAAGGTACCCCCCAGTCCTGATGTTCTGTGTTCACTGAATCAGACATTCAAGATTAGAAGGGGTCCCACAGGCCATCTGGTCCAACCTACACCTGAACCAGAATCCACCCCTATCACATTCCCCACATGTGACCTTTGTGTCAAGACCTTCAATGAGGGTGAACCTGCTGTCTTCCAAGGCTGCTTAGCCCACTTTTGAACAGCTATTAAGAAGTTTTTCCTTATACCGTACCTAAAAGCAGAGCAACAAATATTTATTAAGTGCAAACCATACTCCAGGCACTGTGCTAAGCTCTGGAAACACAAATACAAACATGCAAGAAAGACAGTTCCTGCCCTCAAGGAACTTACATTCCAATCAGGAAAGACAACATATAAAAGGTAACTGAAAAGGAGTCAGAGGGTAGGAAGATAGCCAAATTAGGGGCATGGTGGCAAAGTACAAATTGAGTCAGAGGTGAAATGGACGGAGAATGAAGCATGGCTTGCTTTAAAATGGAGAAACGGGGAAGATCCAGCCAATCAGAAGTGGCCAGAGGGGTGGAGTGTACTTCCTGGATGAGAAGTCCAGGGGTGTGGGGCGGCTAGGTGGCGCAGTGGATAAAGCACCGGCCCTGGATTCAGGAGTTTCTGAGTTCAAATCCGGCCTCAGACACTTGACACTTACTAGCTGTGTGACCCTGGGCAAGTCACTTAACCCCATTGCCCCGTAAAAAAAAAAAAAAAAAAGAAGTCCAGGGGTGGAGGATGCCATGGCATGGCAGAGGAAGCCCAGAGAGAGAAGGAATGAAGGCCTAAACTTATCTTTTGAAGGTCTACTCATTGCTTTTGGCCTTGCTTTCTGGAGCCTAATGCCTCCTCCTTGGGGATTCTCTCCCTGATATTGTCTGTCTAGGTGGATGCCATCCCTAATCTGAGAAACAAACATTCTTCATTGCAATGAGTGAGGCCAAACCCTTGGAGAAGTTACTTTTCTTCCTGTAATGTTTTAGGGCTCAATTCAGCCAGCACCATGTCATACACAAACAGGAGCTTCTGAAAGGCCTCACCATCCACAGGGAATCCCTCCTCCACCTTAGACCCTATGTTGGATCTCATATTTACTGGGAAAAAAAAATCCTTACTTGATCTGTCCATCCCCACTGGCTATCATTCTGTATCTCTTCTCCCATTAATGGTTGTTAGAAAGTTGCTTACAATAGATGTCTCCACTTCTTTTCTTCTTACTTTCTTCTTAACCCTTTGCATTCTGGCTTTTGACCTCATCATTCCCCCGAAGCTGCTATCTTCAAAGTTACCAGTACTCTCTTCATTACAAAATCCAATGGTCTTTTTCAGTCCTCATCCTTCTAGACCTCTCTGCAGCCCCTGACACTACTGATCACCCACTCCCCCATGATACCTTCTTCTCTTTAGGTATCCATGACACAACTCTATCCTGGTTCTCTTCTCATCTGACCTCTCCTCCTCTGTCTCCTTCACAAGATCACCATACACCTCACACTCACTAATAGTTGGGGTCCTCAAGTCTTTGACCTGAGCCTTCTCTTCTTTTTCTATACTATTTCATTCAATCTCACCCTCTCCCACCTTTCATTTAAGATCTCTATGCAGGGGCAGCTAGGTGGCACAGTGGATAGAGCACTGGCCCTGGATTCAGGAGGACCTGAGTTCAAATCTGGCCTCAGACACTTGACACTTACTAGCTGTGTGACCCTGGGCAAGTCACTTAACCCCAATTGCCTCACAAAAAAAAAATCTCTATGCAAATGAATCTGAGCTATTTACCCAGGCAGCCCTAACCTGTCTTCTGACCTCTAGTCTTACATTTCTTACTGTCTTTAAGACACTTTAAACTTGATGTCCCACAGACATCTTCAACTGAACACATCCAAAATTGAACTCATCATTTTCCCCAAACCCTCTCCTTTTCCTAATTTCCCCATTACTCTCAAGGGTACCACCATCCTCCCAATCCCCGAGGCTTGCAATGTAGGTATCACCCTCAACTCCTCCACCCCCACATACCAATCAGTTGTCAAGTTTTGTCATTTCTATCTTTGTAAATCTCTAGTATATGCCCCTGTTCTCTCCTTTGGACACTATCATTCCCCAAGTGCAGGCCTTCATCACCTCATTCTTGGACTATGGCAACAGTCCAAGTCTCTCTGCCTCAACTCCCCTTTTTCCAAACCATCTTCCACTGTCAAAGCAACCTTGCTAAAATGTCAGTCTGGCCATATCACACCCCCCCCCCCGCACCCCAAACACATTCATTACATAAACTCTAGTGGCTATTGCCTTCTTGATCAAATATAAAACTTCTGGCTTTTAAAGCCCTTTATGATAACCTGGCCCTTTCCTTCCTTTCCAGTCTTCTTACACCTCACTCCCCTCCACTTAAGTCTGTGATTCGGTGACACTGCCCACCTCATTCCCTGCTCGGGACACTCCATCTCTCGATGGGGAATTTTCACCTGCTGTCCCCCATTCTGGAACACTCTCCCTCCTCATCTCAATCAGCCTCCTCAGCTTCCCAGGGTTCAAGTCTCAAACTAACATCCTACCTTCCACAAGAAGCCTTTCCCTTTCTCCTTCATCTTAGTGGCACTTTGAAATCAGCTCCAATTTACCCTGCATATATCATGTTTACATATTCTCTTTTTCATTGGACTGTGAGCCCCTTGAGGAATGGGACTGATTTTTGTCTTTCTATCCCCACCACGTAGCCCATACTAGGTACTTGATAAAGCTAGCTGACTGATCTCCACTGTCTTTTTTGGTGAAATTCACCTTTGGTGAACATCCACTTCCCTGTTTTTTGTTTGGCCTGATATAATTTATGATTATAAGACGACCAAATGAATCTATCTCTGTTGTGTTATCTTTCAAGGGATATAAAATAATTTTCATGTATGGGACACTGCTTTGTTGGATGAGAAACCTCGAAGGTGATATTTTGCTCCTGACACATTAAATAATTGTTAAAAATAATCAAGACAATAAACACAGTGGGATTTGATTTTCTCTACACTTTTTCAATCATTTGTGTGAATTCCTGCCTGTCCCTTACTAAGACCTTTATCAATGATGTTCTTGATGACTGTATAGAAACATTTAAATGGATGGGAAAGAGGACATATAGGCCAATGGCTTTTGATGTTATCTCAGTTCACTATATTTTGTGTGTATTAATAAGGTTTGAGGGTTGGTTTTTTGTTTTTTTTTTTCCCTCACACACACACCTTTACTTCCCTCACATAGCTTGTGAATTGATCCCTTGATGCCCTTATAATGATGTCAATTTCAGCACAGCTTTATCTCCCTGGAAACAGCCTTCCATGTCATGCTTCTTAAGTCCTCTCACACTGGAAGGAAGATACTTCTTTCTGTAGAGCCTTCTCACATGGGGAAGATGTCTCCATCTGGGTGACCCCTTCCTCAGATTGGCCATTTCCTCCTAGGAACTTGTGTTTACTGATTAAGGACATTTTTAGGTTGAACTCCATGTTAATGTCATTTGATCTACGTGGGTTAAATATATGTATAAAATTACAATTTGTGTCAGGGTCATTTGTCTAACGATTAAATTCCATTGTTCATAACTTGTTTAAATAAATCAAGATTGAATTCAGTTCCAAACCATATTTTTTTTGTCTTTATAATTCTTTTGTCTAGCTTTTTAATAATTCAGACTATTGTGGTAGCAGGGGAAAAAGGTGAAAAAATACTAGTCCTTGGATTTCCTCTATTAAATAATTAAACTTCACACATGTCCTGATTAAAGATAAAAGCAAGGTTTTTATTCAGCACAAGGGGATCTGACCGGGAGGAAAGTCTAGAACTTTAACTTCCCCGAACCAGACTAAGGAGAGTGCTTTTAGGACAATGCTTTTATAGAGGGTAGATGGGGTGACCACCTGAAAATGGAAAGTTCCTTTAATAGTCCCTTGATTCCTCGATATGTCTGTCCTGTTATCAGGTCATCTTTGGTTTTGCTTCTCACAGGAGAAACTTCTGATTTATGTCCCATGTCAATTGCTTTAAGTTTACACAGAAACAGCTGGTTCAAGGATGACTAATATTTTCCTGTTAAAATATAATTTATTTCATTTTTTGTTATGCTATTCAGCTAGGTGGCTCAGAGTGTCTACAATGCCAGGCCTGGAGTCAAGAAGACCTGAGTTCAAATTTAGCATCAGACACTTACTAGCTGTGTGATCCTGAGCAAGTGACTGTCTCAGATTCATCTGTAAAATGGACAGTTGTGAGGATCAAATAAGTACCTGGCACATAGTGCTATATTATTATTATTATTAATTATTGGGCAAGCTTTGTGCCTACCAATTCATTTTTCAGACTATTCCTGGCATAGAATTGGGAGGCTTCTGTGTAGTCTACAAGTCTTTGACCTCTCTCATTCCTTCTTCCTGACCGAATCTTTCTGGTATATTTTTCATCATTCTAACCTATTCCCACCTTTCCATTGAAATCTATAAGTATCAAAGCATATGTTGGTTTAATATAGAAGTTGTTTTTCTCAGGATTTCTCTGCCTCTACAATGGATTTTGATACAGAAACTGCAATTGTTTTCATGATAGACTTGCTTAAAAAAAAAAAAAAACAACAAAATATACTTTTGAGCACTATGATTCAAGGTGACCAAATGTTCAATGAAATGCTGTTTCTGATTGACTGCCTTTGGGATTGTAACAAAAATCAACTGTCCATTTTTTTCTTTCCTTTTCCTGGGAGCTATCCTTTTTAGCTACAACTCCCTTCTGGCTTTATTTATAGTGAGAATGTCAAGATTGAGATGATTCAGCTCCTTTTCAATCATTGGACATGAATCTCACATTTCAAGTATCAACAGCCAAGTTAGAGTTTACTGAGGGTCTAAAAACAATCTAGCAACTGGTTGAAGGCAGAGAAGTAGAGAGACCAGTTGATGCTATTACAATTCCTTAGATGAGAAACAATGAGAGCCTGAATTAGGGTGGTGGTATTAGGATCGAAGATGGAAACGACCAATGCAAGAGACATTATGGAGACAGAATTGACAAGATTTTTCAACTAATTGGATGTGGGGAGGTGAAGAGGAGGCAAAGATTCATCAAGAGATGAATCCTGGTTTCCAACCTGGGTGACTAGATCATGGTGCCCTCAAAGAAATAGGGAAGTGGGGAGAGAATGCAGGCTCAGTGGTTCATTTTCCATCTATTCTCTATACCCTTCTACAGGTAATACTGTTTTACTTGTTAGATGTTAAATCCCTTGGGGTCGAGGATTGCTGCACACTAGTCTTTGTATCTCCATCACCTAGGACAGTGGCAGCACACACAACTAGGTGAAGAACCTGTGATTTCACTACTGTAGGGAAATTCCAGGTGAGGAAAAGCCCTCTACTGGTTGAGACTGTAACCTCTGCAACTGGAGAGTTGCTTGTAGCACTGAAAGGTTAAATGATTTTCCCAACAGCCTCTATGTGTCTAAGGTAGGACTTAAACCCAAATCTTGGATGAGACCAGCTCTTTATCTATTATACCAGAGGTGTCGAGTGCCCTGGCAGCAACCAGATTAAAATGTAACTGGGAGGGCAGCTAGGTGGCACAGTGGATAGAGCACCGGCCCTGGATTCAGGAGTACCTGAGTTCAAATCCGGCCTCAGACACTTAACACTTACTAGCTGTGTGACCCTGGGCAAGTCACTTAACCCCAATTGCCTCACTAAAAAAAAAAAAAAGTAACTGGGAAAGGTTTAACAAAATCAACAAAAATGCAGTAACAGATAATGATAAATTTGTAGTTTTCCAAGTCAATTTGTGGCCCAGGGATTTACTGCTGTTTGAGTTTTTCACCACACTGCCTCTATTACAGTGGATGCTTTGAAAATGTCGGTTGGTTGGAAATGAACAATTCAATTTTTGATGTCAACTTTGAGGAGCTCCTGAGATATACATCTGGATGAAGATATGCTGATAGCAGCTGGAAATGTGAGTTTGTGGTGGGCAGATGAGAGGGTGGAGGTGGGGGTTTGGGGAAGATGTATATTTGGGAGACAACTGCACAGAGAGTAAGAGATGATCTGAGGAGCCTGGGAGGACAAAGAATGAGGAAGAGAAATAACAGTCAGCAAGAGACAAATAAAGAAGGGTCAGAGGAAAGAGAAGCAGGAAGAATGAATATAGGGAAACTGAGTCAGTCCCAGTCAGTTATCCCCCAGGGAGAAGGGGGAAATGTGGAGACTCAACATAAGCCACTTCCACTTTGCAAAAAACAAAACAAGCCCACCAGCTTAAAAGCCTGTTCCCACATTTTCTGAGATTTAATTGAGATCAAGAGGAGGGACTTACTTAGACCCCAAGAGTCTCTGAGATACCTGTCAAGGACTTATATGGAAGATGCTTCATTCAATAGCCCTAAGACAAATTAGACTTGGTATCTGAAGATCTGGGTTCAAGTTCCCGCTCTGACTTCTGAGTAGTTGGGCCAAATGGTCTCTAAGACCTTTTTCAGCTCTAAAGGGAAGACAAAATACGTGTAATCTCTAGATGGTTTTGTGGACCTAAAAAGGGTTTCTGGACATTCCTGGATTGTTAGGTCTCTAGTGGGTTCTCTTCTTAAGTCCTCCTAGAAAAAGTGCAGAAGGCTTCAGTGTGAAGCCATTAAAGGAAGAACGACCTTTAAGCTGGAAATCTGGCTTCTAGGGGTGGAAGAAGGAATACCAGCACAGGGATTTTGTCTAATACATTTTCTCTTCTCTGACAGAGCAGAGACATTCATGAAATATTTATTGAAGAGGGAGCAGACTCAGAATCAGACACAGAAATCTAGTCCTTTGGCTCCCAGTCTAGAGATCTTTCCATGACATTCTACTCTGGGAGTTTTGGGTAGTCTCAGGGACATTGGCACAGGGCAGGGCTTGACACCCCATTCACAGATGCTTAGGGGCCAAGAAGCACCGTTAACAAGGAAAACTTGTCTGATCCACTGCCCTCCTCTACAGGAGGCACCTAGCTGTTTTCTTGGTGCCCTCTGGTGACCAGGAAGGGCCACGGCAGGTTCTTACTCATGACCAGAACTTGTCCACATTTTGCTTCAGTTCCAACAAGTATTTATAGGGCCCTTTTCCTTTAGTGGCTAATTTAATAGATTCCCAAACTCCACTGGGTAAGAAGGTCACATCCAAACTTTACAACTAGCAGCAACAGTAGCTTCAGCTAGTCAGCATACAGTAGAGCATGAAAGAGCCCCAAAAGCTATTGTCCCATGATGCCAGTGGCCTCTCTGCTCCATCAAAGCTTTTTTTTTTTTTGGGGGGGGGGGCGCAGGGCAATGAGGGTTAAGTGACATGCCCAGGGTCACATAGCTAGTGTCAAGTATCTGAGGCCGGATTTGAACTCAGGTTCTCCTGAATCCAGGGCCAATGCTTTATCCACTGCACCACCTAGCTGTCCCTCATCAAATCCTCTTGATTTCAGCAGCCTTTCTCCATATTCAAGGCCAGCTCTTCCATGATGTCCTCCCTGATTCTGCTCAACTATGTACATGCTTTAGTTCTTGACTCGACTTAAGGAACCATTTATCTTTGCATCCCCTGTAGTGCCAAGCATAGGACCCTATATACACACATGAGACATTTACTAAATAGTAGTTGAACAGACAAGGAATTCACTGTTGTTTTTAGAAATGGCCCTGCATTGGCAGTCAGGTGGTACAAGTGCTTGTCTTAGTTCTGCCAATAAGGAATTCTGTGTGACCTTGGAAAAGTGACATCACTTTAGTTTTTCCCATCCCTTAAATGAGACAATTAGATTAGCTGAAGGCTAGCATGCTGCTCTCAGCACTCTCTATGTCATGTGATCCCTTTCCATTTTCCAGGGAGAAGACCCACTCATGTTTCCAAGCCACTGGTAGGCAGGAAGAAAAACAGAAGTCATCCCTGAGATTTCACTCTGGATTTATGCTTACTTATGTCTAAGTTTATAAAAATAATGGTTACTGAAGCAGTTAGGTGGCACAGTGGATAGAGCACTGGCCCTGGAGTCAGGAGGACCTGAGTTCAAATCCAGTCTCAGACACGTATTAGCTCTGTGACCCTGGGCAAGTTAATTAACCCTGATCGCCTTGCAGGGGGGGAAAAAAAAAGGAAAAAACCACCAACCCAAACAAAAAACAACAAAAACAAAACAAAAAAGAAAAAATAATGATCACTATAAATCAGTAAATTCTGAGACATAGGTAAGAATCCCTTTACTCACCTGTAATACTCTCACCATCTAAAACCTGTGCATCCTTTAAGAGCCAGCTAAAATAACACTTCCTCTGAGACCATTTCAGCAGCACTGCTTCCCTGACCACGTACCACTTTGTTGGTACTTAATCAAATATTGCCTTTTTATACTTCTCATTTTTTATTAGTACTTGGGTCTCTATGGATGGAGGAAGTAACCTTGGGGAACACAAATTCTGGTAGGTCCTATCAAATTGGAATGTAGGCTGTCTTGCAGTCTGAGGACCAGCCTAGAGAAGTTTAGAAGAGCCCATTACAACAGGGTTATTAGTCACAAGGTGACAGATTTATATATATATATATATATATATTTTTTTACCACGGCAGCTCATTAAATAGAATGGAATGCCCATAATAATTAAATAAGTTATTCAACTTATGGTTCCATGCCCTCTATCCCAGACTGGAATCTTGAGCTCTGTGAGAAGGGTGGATCTTATGGTATTACTCCTCTTTGTATGACTAATATCATCAAAGGTACACATTGGGCTCTCTGGAAATGTTTGTTGATCTGTGTTTTAGCCTTGGTGAATAGCAAAGCTAATTCTTTTCCAAAGAGACCCAGGTAGGGTGGGCCTTCAAGAAGAAAATCCCCACTCTGAACAACAGAACATGGGACACTGACAAAGACTTAGAAAACATTCAGACTACAATGTACTGGCATGTTTTAATAGACTGTTTACGTGTTTCTGTATCTATTCTGAAGACATGTTTTTAGATCTGTTCCCTCAATTACAGCAAACAACTTATAAAAATCAATTTTTTTTTAAAAATGGAGTTAACATAATATCTTTATTTTAAGTGCCATTCATGCATATCAGTTCTGGCAGCAACAATCCTAATGACACTTGGAATATGTTCTACAGCACTAAACTGTTACAAAGAATCCGTGCCGTTCATCATAGAGGCAAAGTAGTAAACCGTGCAATAACAAAATGGTAGAAACATTAAAACACTGACTGTAGAACAGCAGTACAGATAAAAGGTTGTGATGCACAAAAAGCCAATGCATTTTCATCACATATATACAATATAGATATGTACACATCACCCTCTGAATGAACAATATCAAAATACTCTATTCCATTGGAAATAATCCCCAGGTTGATTCCCTCCCACCCTAGAAGGACATGAGAGACAAATATTTACAGAAAAGCACATTGACACATTGACATTCAAAAAACCGGGCCACAAATGCCAGTTGCACTGTTCTCCTGGACAGGCTGCCCCACTGTGAGTTTTGTGCATTTATTAATGTTTCTAAAAAGTGTATGGTCAATTTAAGCACAAGGCATAACTTCTGGATTTGTAATTATCAAACACAACAATCACCCAGAGCACATCTGGATAAAGATCCAGGTCCAGGCACAATGGGATGGTTTTCTATTAAAAAAACTAATCCATGTTTTTGAATCACAAGATGGCAGAAGGGGAGTTATAAGACAGTACTGAGACTTCACCTCAGGATCCATTCTTGCTAATTCTAAATTCACGTAAAAATATTGATAGTTGTGAATCAACAAATTATTACCAAATTGGAAATTAACCTCACACAATTTGCAAAATTTCAGTCAGTGGTTAGCTAGAGTACACGTTCCTAACTAAATCCCTCTGCATAAAATTGCATTCGAATACCTAAAATGTCATTAAAGTGCATATTGCTACTTAATAATCTAAACAGACTGGAAGCTGCTACTGACAGTGAAATGTTTAACCTGGCCTTGAACAAACTATCTAAGCTTATCTTCTATGGCCTATTACTATCAAATATTTTACCTTTGCACTTTCTAAGAAGGGACCTCTAGGTTTTCTGCCACTAGGGAAGAGCATCTAGGTAAATGGGTTACATTAAGATGCCCCCTCCTCTCCATCGATAGTCCAATGAGTAGTAGATAATGTTCCACTGTTTCTGCATTGAAAAGAACAAAGATGTGTGTATGTTTGTTTTTCTAGTTAAGAAATTCTGCTGCCCCACTACAGAATGATCATTCTTCTCAACTGCAATAGTTGGGGGTGGGGTGGAACTCAGTCGTGACCAGATCTTTTACAGAATGGTCAGTAGGCAGGCATTCATTCATTCCTTGACTAGATGGAACCTATGGGTATTCCATTGTGAAGAGAGAAATTTTGGCAAATTTCCTTCCCTCCTCACTGAAGATCCTAAATGTTTCAATTTTCTAAATTTGTTTCCTCTAGTTTTATTATAAGACTAAGAAAATAAGCACGCTTGCATTAACTATGAAACAAAACAAAAACCTGAAAAGGGCCAATTTCAAGGAATTGTCTAAGTCTGTTAACTTCAAATTTGTCAGACATGAGTGGAAATCTATGATTTTCCCATTAGTTTCAGAGTGATTCTAAGAGAAACTGACAGAGGTTAACTTCTTCAGTTCTCCAAATGAACTCTTGAATTGAATACTGTAGGATCTTTCTCTAGCTACCAAGTCTCATGCACCCAAAGCAAAGCAATGGTGACTACTCCCAGAACATCCAGAATGAGTTAACTATACAGAAGACAACTGAGGTTCTTTTGGTTCATCCACAATTACTCAGCACTGTAACCATGCTTTACTTTAAATTTTCTAGTTCTCCATAATGAGCCCAACTGGAGCCAAACTTTCACCAAAGGTAGTAGTAATAAATATTAAAATAAAACTTTATAATAATAAATACATTAGGAAGTGAAAGTATAAGCATCGATTGCTTAAAGCACCAGGCTGTGCTCAATTTCTACCTGGTCAAATGAATTTTATAGTCATTACAGAGGATTTTAAAAATGAACATAAAGGCCACTGACAACATATGCTAAGAGAATGACAAAATTTTAAAAACTTAAATGACTTTGGTCTATTTTTTCTTCAGCTACTCTTGAAAAACTTGCCACTTTGGGCTTGTATGTCAAACTGTGGACTCTGAATTCCTTTGCTTGCTAGGCAGAAGTCAAATGCACATGTACTATTTGGCCTATAGAATGGTGAAGGGGGGACTAAAGGAAACTGGGCTTAGAAAAGTTAATTTCTTATTAATTACCTACACAAAAGAATCTTACAGAAAAGAGCCTAATCAGGTAGAAAAACTCACAGTAACTTTTCTTAAGACATTATAACCCAATTAGGAAAAAGTTTAATTTTCTTACTTTTGTACATATATTTACACATATGTATCTATAAACTGCTTGCAGCAAAAGAGGCTCTGTCTAGAAATCAGTCTGGCACTTGTGGTCAACATCAAACCAACACAAGCTAAAAGCTGTCCAAATCACGTGACAGTAATGAGCTACGGCAGCTGGCAGGGAGACGGACATGGAGTACTTGTTTGGGTCAAATAAAAGCCATAAGTTATCCTGCTAAATATTTTTGATTGTCTTCAAAGTAAATTTAGATAGCATCTTTATAGTGATTATAATCTTCACCTTGTCATTAGTGAATTCAGGTTCACTTTTTTTTTTAAACTGTATGGAAAACAAGGTCAGAGTTACTATGCCCTCAAAGTCCTACACAATGGAATCCCAATCAAAGTCATCCTGAATGTCATCTGGAGGCAGAGGGCGGCGCATCTGGAAGGCTGAAGAAGGCATCATATGCTGCTGGCTCATTGCTCCATGATGTCCTATTAAAAAAAGGGAAAAGTTAGGCCATTTTCCCACAGCGATCAGGAATAATGCAATAAACACGTCACTCTATTTTCAGATGGCACATGGCATCGGTTGGTGAGCTGAAGAAGAGAGGTACAGGAGAGACTTGGGCAAACGAGTCTGATAAGTGAGCAGGTCAGGGTTTTTCTAGGTTACCAGAAAAGGAGATATATGTACAGATAAAGTCAGTGGCGTCCCCTAGGAAACCTGACACCTTACCCAAAAGGCCATTACTCCCTTCTAAAGTGAGCTAGTGGGGTATAGTAGAATGAGCACTGAATAGAGAGTCAGACTCTGAAATTCTGTGGTTAGAATCTTCCACCTGCTCCTTAAGGTTCGTATGGCCTTGAGAAAAGTTACTTAAAATCTCTCTGGGCTTCCGCTTTCTGATCACTTTCTAAAAAGTCTCCTCCAATTCTAAATCCTATGATTCTGTGAATCCTTCCCACTACCCCTCCTGGTACAAAAGACCATATTAGCTATTAACTAGGGCCATGTGTGTTGTTCTGTTAAGAGGTTATTAATTTGCCAGAACTTGTTGCTTAGAGAGAATCATGTAACTATCTAATAATAAGCTCCCTTTACGGAAGCTATCTTTTGTCTTTTACGTAACTGGCTAGTTGCCTATCCTGCGGATGATATTCTGAACTTTTAAAATTCCATGATATAAATAAGCATTGGGGAGGAAGTACCTCCCCAACTACTTGCACCTCTATGGTTCAAATTGTATAATTAGGATCACAGAATTTCAAGATGTAGAAGATACCTTAGGAGAACCTGCTCCAACTTGTCGCTAGGCAAGAACAAGCCCCTACACGTATCTACAGCAACTGGTCATGCGGCCTCTGCATGAAGATCCCTGGAGATAATAATACTCTCTACCTCAAACACAGCCCATTCCACTTTTGAATAACCCAGTGTCAAAGTTTCTTCCTCATATCAAGCTGAAACCTGTGTCTCTGAAACTTCCCTCTGGAGCCAAGCAAAACAGGACTCAATGATGCAATGATGCAAACTTGAAACTCTGAGAGTCCTTTATCTACCCCCTGGGTTTCCTAAGGGTGTGGACCCATGACAAGCTATAAGAAGCTTTGGTAACAGGCTTTGGATAGATTATGTGCATCAGACCTATGTATACCACCCACTCCCAAAGAGGTAAGCTAAAGTGAATTACCTGTAATTGTTGATCCTGGAGTGCTAAGTGATTGTGGGATGTGAGGATAACCAGGGGGAGGCATCACTGAAGGAGGGAGGTTTTGCCTGGAATCTATGTACAAGTTTCCTATGGATAATAAGGAGCAAATATAGGAAAGCATATATGTAAATGTAAAGTTTAAAAACAGCACTAAAATATCAGAATGACTTTAGTCAGCATATATCAGCATAGATCAATACTAACTATAGTTTCCTTCAAATCAATCAAATAATTAAGCATTTATTAGGAGCACTTATTACAGGCACTATGTTTAGTCCCTAGGAACATAAAGTCTTTGCCCCCAAGGAGCTTATATTCTATTTGGAAAGACACATGTAGATAAATAAAATATACAAAATAAAACTTCACTAGCAGCGAATCAGATTAGAAAGACTTCCTAGAGAACTAGCCCTTACCTGAGTCATAAAAGAAAGTAGAACTTCTGAGAAGGAGAGGTGAGGGCATGTAAATGTAAGTATGGGGGACAGCCAGTGACAAGGCACAAACAAGGTTGGGATGGCTGGACTGTTGAGTGTGTGAAAGGAAGTCATGTGTAATAAGGCTGGTAAGGTAAATGTGGGGTCGGTCAACAAAGAGCTTTGAAGATCAAAGAGAAAGTTTACTTTTGATCCTTGAGCTGATGAGGGGCTATGGGGTTTATTAGTAGGTATGACATGGTCAAACCTGTGCTTTAGGAAAAATCAATTTGGCAGATGTGTGAAATAAGAAAAAATTTTCAGCTGAATTAGGAAGCTATTGCAATAGCCCAAGTAGAAGGTGACAAGGACCTGAACTAGGGTGGTAGCCATGGCTATTCCAATGAAACAGGACATACGCATGAGAAGTTATGGAAAAAGAATGATGGGGGTGGGGGTGGGAAGGACAGACTGATTTGGGAACCATTTGCACAGAAACAGTAACTGAATCTATAAGAGGGCCTAGAACAGTCTTGGGGTACATTCATAATTAGGGAGCATGGCATGGACGATGACCCAACAAACAAGACTGAAAAAAGTAGTCAGATAAGTAGGACAGCCAAGAGAAAAGGCAGTGTTAGAAATACCCAGAGAAGAAGTGTCCATAAAGAAAGGATAGGTTGGGGGCAGCTAAGTGGCACAGTAGATAAAGCACTGGACCTGAGTTCAAATCCAGCCTCAGACAGTTGACACTAGCTGTGTGATCCTGGGCAAGTCACTTAACCCTCATTGCCCCTCAAAACAAAAAGTACAGGCAACAGTTTCAATGGCTGCTGATAGGTCAGAAAGGAGGACTGAGAATAAGCTGTTTAGATGTAGTAATGAAGTCATCACTGGTAACCTTGGAGAGAGCGTATTTATCTGAATAATGAGGCTGGAAGCCAGACTGTGAAAGGCTAAGGGGAGAAGAAGACATAGAGATAAGAATGGTCATCTTTTTCCTAGGAGTTTGGCTGAGAAAGGAAGCAGAGACACAGAATGATGATATGAGGGGAAAGTAGGGTCTACTTTGTTGTTTTTTAAAAAGCATGGGAATAACTTGAGTGTTCTGCTAGCCAGTAGGGATGAAACCAGTAGATGGGGAGAGACAAGATTAGAAAGAGGAGGGAGATAAGTATCAGGGCTGACTTATCAGAACATAAGAGGGGATGGCAATGAGAGTAAAGGCAGAGTCATTGGTCTTGTTGAGAAAGGACACTTCATCAAAAAATAAAAGGAGAAAAGAAAATGATGTCAAGAGGTCATGAGATGCAAAAAAGAGAGAAGAGAGCAGGAAAGCTTGAAAAAAAAACACAAAAATCTTTTAAAAGAGGCAGAATAGGCTGGTATCATCAGTGGAAGGAAGACCAAGTTACAAGTTGGAAGAACTTGTTTTAAATCCTGCCTATGACCTCAGGAAAGTCAATACATCTTTCTTTACTTCAGTTTCCTTACCTATGAATGTGGCAGCAGAAACACCATTGACATAGATTATCAACGTTTTATAGGAGAGTTTCACTGATGTAAAAAACAGTTGCCATAATAAAGAAACCAGAAGGACAAAAAACACCTGAGTCAGCAAACATTTATGAAAAGCCACGCTACATAAATAGTTTTAACTACACAAAAGTCTGGTGTGCCACCTCAATCATATCTTCTACATTACTTCCTAGCTAGGTGACCTTGGGCTAGTCACATCGCCTCTTAGGGTTCTAGGCAACTCTCCCAGACTAGCTCCAGAGCAAATGCTGATCTGCACAGAACTCATTATTAGATATTTCTCCATATATTTCCTATTCTTTGGCATCAAGAATCTTGGTAGGATCCAAGAGGTAAAATGAGTAGAATCCAAAACAGAGAGAGCTTAGGTAAGACAGAGGACAAAACATTTAGGCACAGAAGGTAGAGGCACAGTGGATAATTGTAGATAACTTAAGAGTCAGGAAGACCAATGTTCAAATCCAACTATAGACACTTAATAGCTATGTGTCCCATGGCAAGTCACTTAACTTCTCTCAGCCTTAGTGTCCTTATCTGTAAAATATGCATAATAACAGCACCTCTCTCAAGATTATTGTAAGGATAAAGTGCTTTATAAAATGCTATTATCATCATTAGCTAAAAAAAGAAGGGAGATAAATCACCTTTAGAAATTAATACTAGAGGGCAGCTAGGTGGCTGCCTAAATAAAGCACTGGCCCTGGATTCAGGAGGACCTGAGTTCAAATTTGGCTTCAGACACTTGACACTTAATAGCTGTGTGACCCTGAGCAAGTCGCTTAACCCTCATTGCCCCTCACCCCCCCATAATAATACTACTACTAATACCTAACAATCATATAGTGTCTTAAGTTTTCCATCTAATAGTGATAAAGAAATCCCCAAATGCTTGAGCTGACAAATACCTTACAGATACTCTATTATAACCCCCTTATTTTATGGAGGAAGAAACTGAGGCAGGGCAAGATGAAGTGACTTATCCATGATACTAAGAAGCAGCAGGGCCAAGACTTGATCTCAAGTTTCCAGGCTCCTGTTCCATCCAGTGTTCTATTATCTTACACTGGAGCACAAGATTGAGGAGAACCTGCACAGGAAACTAATCAGAGTGATCTGGAGATGTGGCTGCACACACAGACTGACAGGGATGAAAGCAAGGGTGACTTGGCAGAACTTTGGGGAAGACCCAAAGATAATGAGGAGTAGATAGCCAAAGATGACCCAAATGGATTCATCAGGAAGGATAATGGTGAAAAAACAAAAATGACAATGCTATGACAGTCAAGGGAGCCCACACTTTAAGAACCTCATAAAAACGAACCATGGCACTCAGAGAAAGGAAGTCTAGATGAGGGGACCAACTTAACATATGGTCACACTTTTGCTGGACTAGTTTAAAAATACTTTCATGGTAGTTTCATAAATCTCTTCACCTGTTCTCTCCCCAGGAACTGTCAATCAACTTCTAATCCTCTCTTCCCTGTACCCATCCAACTTCTCCTATGCAATCCCAGTAGTTACCAAAGGGCTCCCATTCCCAATATCCCTTGAACCAAAGCATGGGCAGACAACTGACAGAGAAGGCAAACTTTTTTGCAAAATTGAAAGTTTCTTTAAGAAAAGTACAGACAGTATGCAAGACAGGATGAGGGAATGTGTTTCTCCTTCTTTTTAAAGATGAAGAAAACATTTTTAAAAAGCTGACCAGCAGGAAAGAGAACAAAATAGAAAGGAGGCTGGTGTTTATGCTTAGGTTAAATTAATTTTCATTTCTTCTTTTTTAAAAATCTGGGGGGCAAACTGCAAAACATTCAGTAGTAAGAAAATGTAAATAGTTTCAAGGAAAAGTATCATAGAATTAAAGAGCCAATAAAAGTTATGAGGTGGATTCTCAGTGAGGCACTGAATGGAATAAGAGCAATTTCTGGCCGACTCAGATTATACTAGAAGGCAATACTCATGAAAACTTTTTTTTTTTTAAGTGCGGCAATTGGGGTTAAGTGACTTGCCCAGGGTCACACAGCTAGTAAGTGTTAAGTGTCTGAGGTCGCATTTGAACTCAGTTACTCCTGACTCCAGGGCTGGTGCTCTATCCACTGCGCCACCTAGCTGCCCCTCATGAAAACTTTTTTGAGAAAGAGAAATGTTAAACTGGAGGTCCCTAGAAGAAAGAATAAGAAATGTGAAAGAAAATAAAATGGTGGTCAAAAACTCATTATAAAAGTTAGATTATTTTCAGTAGCTGGGACAAGTGAACAAGTTAGAAGTGACCACAGTGTTAGGGAATGCAAGAAATTAAGATTCAGAAATAAAGAACTTCTGAAAGTGAAGTAAAGTAAAGAATGTTCAAACTTCTACAATGTGGCAAATGGTGAAACACAAAGAGCATAAAAGAAAATGAGGCTATTAGGAAGAACTAAGTTTTAGGGGGAAAAAAGGGAAACAGATAACACTTGGATTTTGCTATTTAGGTTCAGAAAAAATATTTTAGTGTCAGAAGCAAAACAGTTTTAGTCTCTTAGTTTTTTAATGCCCCTCACTACCAAGCAAATGATTTTGTTATCATTTCCCCTCCCTATTTATACATCACAGATTCACGAACTTGTAGGTAAGAAGGGACCCTTGAAGTTCATTGAGTCCAGCCCCTCTCATTTTACAAATGAAGAGCCCAGGTTCGGAAAGGTTACTTGCATATCATAAAAGGTAGGGAAGTAATTGAGCTGGTATTCAAACAGGTCCTGTTCATCTAAGACATTAAAGCCAGCTTTCTTTCCACTGCACCATGTCAAAATATAAATGCTACTTTTATTCCAGGTTAATAATTCCATACAAATTAAAGTGAAGATGAAAGACTAATGAACATCGATGTATAGTGAAGTCAGCAGAGCTGAGAGGACATTGTGCGTAGTGACAGCAGTATTGTTCAATGAGCAATTGTGAATGACTTAACTACTCTCAGCAGGGCAATGATCCAAGACAATCCCAAGGAACTAATGAGGAAACTTACTATCCACCCCTATAGAAAGAACTGATAAAAAGAACACTTGTGGATTGTACATATATAACCTGATTGCAATCTTGTGGAGGGGGGAGGAAAGGGAGGGAGGGAGAAAAATTTGGAACTCTAAATCTTATGAAAACGAATGTTGAAAACTACCCTTATATGTAAATGGAAAATAAAATAAATGTTTGTTGCTAAAAAACAAAAAACAAAAAAACAAATTAAAGTGAAGAGAATTTCACAATTTTAGGTTGATACTGAAATATAAAAAATAACTCCAGTGTATCACACCCTCTTGGTAGACAAAAGGCAATTATAAAAGTCTTTTTATAGAAAGATTTATAATAAACTTATCAACATTACAAAGAACTACAAGCAAGAATAACTAAGATGAAGACATATTTTGTATTTCATGATTTGAACAGAGGGCCTAAATGATTCATAATCTGAACATCAGTTACTAGACACTAAATTTTCAATTTAAAATGAAGAGGAAAAATAAAAACAAGGAAATTACTACATAGAAACTCTATACCTGTTCCAATGTGTTGGGAAGGTTTTGTTGGGTGCATGGCATTGTGACAAACACTTTGCTGAACATTACTCTGTGAATGGATAAGACCAGTTTGGGTAAAGAACTGATTAAGAGAAGAACAAAGATCTGCAAATTGGACCTGATCTAAAGACCAGTTCTTGAGATCAGCCTGTCTCATACTCTCCATCAAACCTGTGGGGGAAAAATTAAAAGAAATATTTAACACAGCCTTGCAGACAATTGGGAGTGGGGAATGGGGAAGGGAGGAGAGAAATCTAGCAAACAGCTAAAAGCTTTCTTAGCCCAGAAATTTTCTACTGGCCTTTGTAGGGCAGGAGCAGTAGGTTCTTGAAGAAATTCTGGGGCCGAAAGTATACTATTTGTACTATTCCTCAGATTTTTAAAAGTTTGTCCTTGATCCACCCGATTTAAGTTCTGGCCTAATTCGTTTCAGGCTGTGAGCCTATACCAAATTTTACATGGCCGCTGCAAAGTGTCAGTTTTCAAGCACAGAAGAAATGTTACATGCTATAGGATGTGTATTTCTACTAGCTGAAGAAAATGAAATACACCAAAAATGGCGGGACAACATGTCTTTGGTTATACGTCAAAATATAGTCACAACTAACCTTGGAACTGTGAAAGATCCACATCTGACCAATTAACACTGCTAGCGATCCGACAGCTTTCTTTCAGCATATCTAGTGTTGCATACCAATCAGTAGAAACACCTGAAAAAGCAATTCATAATTCTGTAAATCTTAGATGAAATGTTTAAAATTCAGAACTGGCAAAGACACAGATGTAATACTGCTATGTACAGTCAATGGTTTCAGAAGCCCTGGGGTCTTATTGATGTTCAAGTATAGTCACCTTCTTACATTATTCAACCAGCATCTCTTAAGTTAAGGTCCCAATTTGTGCATCTTGGGATTGCCTTCAAACCCTTTCTTTTTAAGGTAATTTCCTATAAGTAAATTCTTGGTTTTCAGAGTCCTTTTAAATCCAAATTACTAGTTACTTCTCATAGCAGCCTGATTATAAATAGGACAGGTAAGGCTGAAGGAGGCTGTGTTACCAGAGGTAAAATAAAGACTCCTAAATTCTTAAAAGTTCATTATCTTTCAGTATTTGTTCAACAAACATTTTAATGCCAGCTATGTACAAAGAACCATGGGAAATACAAGATGAATAAAGTACAGTTTTTGCCCATAGAAGCTGAGAATTTCGAAACTTCTTGGCCATACTTGTTTGCTGATGTATTCTGATTTTCCTGGTCACCACAGGGCCTGACTGAACATAGCAGTGGGTATAATCTATAAATATTGCTATAAAATTCTATTGTCACTGTAACGATTGGAATGATGCCACCTGCTGGAGACTGACTGTAGAAAAGCTCCGCCATGAGGTGAAGGTCTTTGAGGGCAAGACCATGTGTCTTTTCTATGGCGTCAGGAAGTGACGTTTGCTTGTGGGAGGAAGAAGGGGGAGCCTGGAGCTCTGACTCAGGCTCTTTCATGTGGACTCTGGCGGAGAGTGGAGCTAGGAATGCTCCCTCCCTTTGATAGATGAATGTAGGCCTTTCTCTCTTTCTTTACCAAATTCTTATTCTCCTTAATAAATGCTTAAAAGCCTAACTCTTGCTAAAGCTTATAATTTATTGGCAACCACTCATTAGATATTTTAGACAGACTAGCTAGAATTTTAGCCCTTAACATCACTCATTCCTTTTACGTTCTATTTTATTTCTAACAAATATTGGGCAAAAAGAGGATGTATTTAAATTTCAGCATCAAAGATTAAAGTTAAATGGCAGAAAAAAGTTACTGACTGAAATATATTTCCCTAGAAGATTGTAAATTACTTTTACTAAACCAAGGGTTCTTAACCTGGGGTCCATGAATTTGTTTTTTAAATGTTTTAGCTGTATTTACCATTAACTCTGATAACAGTGACTCTGGCCTCTCGTTGTTTGCAGCACTAAACACCGTTCATTTTCACTGGAAGTCACCCACTGCCTGGACTACTATGACTCCTCTTCATCCTGTCCTCTGGCTTCCTTCAAGTCTTAGTCAAAATTCCACCTTCCCCAAGAAACCTTTAGAAGTCTCCCTTAATGCTTGTGCCTCCCTCTGAGATGATCTTCAATAGATCCTGTAAATAAACTTGTTTGTATATAGTTGTTACAGGGTTTCTTAGGAACAGAAACCCTTTTGCCTTTCTTTTATCCCTGCCATGCCTTAGTGTAGGTGCCTGACATGTATCGAGTGCTTAATAAATGCCTATTGAGCTGGCTATATTTCCAATATTAGATATTTTATTTTATGCATTTAAAAACATTATTCTAGGTGCAGCTACGTGGTGTAGTGGATAGAGCACCAGCCCTGGAGTCAGGAGGACCTGAGTTCAAAGCTGGCCTCAGACACTTGACACTTACTACCTGTGTGACCCTGGGCAAGTCACTTAACCCCAACTGCCTCACCAAAACCCCCCAAAAAACCATTATTCTGAAAAGAGGACCTATAGGCATCACCAAACTGCCAAAGAGTCCAGGACACAACAATGGTTAAGAATCCCTACTCTATGTCTGAGGCCGGATTTGAGCTCGGGTGCTCCTGATTCCAGGGCCGGTGCTCTGTCCACTGCACCACCTAGCTGCCCCTGGAAACACATTTAAAAAAAAATTTTTTTCCCTCTTTGACAATTCCTCCATCTGAAGTTTTGGGGGTTTTTTTGACTGTTTTCTCTCACAACCTAGCTAATGTGGGAATGTTTTCCATGACTACTCATGTGTAACTTATTTTGAAATGCTTGAGTTCTAGTGGGGGGGGGAATGGAGGAGGAAGAGAAGTTGGAACACAAATGTTTTTTTAAAAATTGATGTTAAAATTTGTTTTCACATATATTTTGGAAAATAAAATTCTATTCAATAAAAAAAAAAGAATCCCTACTCTAGACATTTATGGGTGCCTCTGGAATATTCTAAGAAAAGGACAGGACAGGAACTCTAACCCAACCATACCTTTTTATAAAACCTAACCAAGTAATTAGAATGGATAAAAGAATCAATTTTAAAGATTTAAATAATTTAAAATCATACTATTTTATATGTATATATCATAGATATAATACTATATAATATACATGTAATATATTTCTATTTTACATATGTATTTTACATTTATATATTTTAATAATTTTATCAATTCATTTTAAATGATTTTTCTCATGTGAATATTTTTGGTTTTGTTTTAAGGCTTAAAAATTAATTACAAGAAGTTAGTTTTAAGAGATGTTAAAACTCAAAAGTTTTAAAACAGTGACATAATAGGAAAAGTGTGGACTTCAAGTTCGAGCCCCACCTCTACCACTAAGTAGGTCTGAGGCTCTTGTTAAGTCCCTTCCCCTCTCTGGACTTCTGGATCCTCATCTGTCAAATGAGGGAGGTGGACTTGATGATCTCTAAGGTCCCCACTATGTCTAAACATTCTGAGATTCAGTGAAAAATCTCATCATGAAATACGTATCATAATTTCCAGCCACTTAATACTGGAGACAATATAACCTATAGGTATCAAAATTAAGACACTTAGCAACAGGTCACTTAGATTTATGCACATTTGAGAGCTATTTTCTTGTCAGTAATCTTTAGGTTATGATACCTTATCACTAAAAGTCTTACTTAAAGGTAAGGTGATCTAACAATGATCCCAATAAAATACAAACAATTTAAAAATCCACAGGCTTTTTATAAGCAAAAAATATATTGTTTGTTAAAGAAAAATGAGTGTATACAAACACTGCTTTTGGTGGCAATTACCATTCTACCATACTGGCAAAAATATCCCCAAATTTCTAGGTCATTCACTCTATTGGAATAACATTTACTACTATTCCTATAGTACTTTAAGGTGTATAAAGCACTTAATTCAAAACAATCTTGTGAGGTAGATAAATGTCACTTTTTTGACAGCACAAATATAGACACCAATTACCCTTGGTCAACAAGATTAATAAATCAAGTTGTCTGGAATTGTTGCAAAATTATTCTGAAAAATAGATTAAATCACTACTTTAAAATGAAGTATCTAAAATGTGATCCATATCTCTTTGACCTATAAAGAATATGTATTAAAAAAGGAACCCTTTGTAGGAAAAAAAATTATTAAATATAAAATCTGTCTAAGCCATTTAAATCCAAATTACCATGGCTGCTAATCCCACAACAAAACTGGCTATATAATTTCATTCAGAAAAAAAAGCTTGCGGGTTGTTTTGTTTTGTTTTAATTTTCTAGAGGTCAAATTAAAACAAAGTGGATTTATAGGAAAAAGGAGAAAAGGTCATATTTACTAAAGAAAAAAAACTTATTTATAAAATGACATTTATATTGCACATTAAGGAAACACTTGACATAAATTATCTCTTTTGAACCCAACAACACTACTGTGATAAAAGGTACTACAAGTATTAATGTCTCCATTTGGCAGAAGAGAAAACAAAGGCTCAGAGAAGTTTCTGCCTCCAGTTTCAGCCCTCTATCCAAAGCAGCAAATTGTTTATTATTTTCTGAAGCAAAGGCAATTATCATAGAAAAATGAAAGCTTAAAAACCTAGGAAGTGAGGAAATGGGGAATGGTCTCATTTCAATAAGAATTTAATAGTCACCATTCAAATTATACTCCTCCAGACCTGTTTGAGGAAAAAAGTCTCCTTCTCCCCCCACCGCCTCAGGCAAACAAAAAATCACATGGCCCTGAGCTGGTCTCAATTAGGTCTGCTCCTAAGCTATGTCCATATAAGGGAGGATTGAAGAATTCTCCCTGTATCACCTCCCCCATTGGCTAAGAACCCAAAGAATAATTATGGAAATTAGGGTTAGGAATACTGTGTTCTGGTTAGCTCGGTTTTGCTTGTAGATTGTAACCCTTGAGTAATCCGACCATGGGGAGGGTCCATTCATGTTAGGGACTAGGGTTTAAAACGGGGCCTTTGAGCCTTTATTCTTTGCACCCACCAGCTACACACTGGGCTGCCCATTCTCGCGAGAATGACAATAAAAGAGCCTGACACATCACTGCTGCTGAGTTCCAGAGAATTACTGAGTAGGAGTTGTTTTCCTTACAGTACCCATCATCACCTGGCAGAGAGGTGGAGGACTCATATAAACAATATACATTTTCTGACATGGACAGTGTATAGACTTGTTTTGCTTGACTATGTCAATCAATCACAAGGTCCTCCCCCACTTCAATGGGGGGGGGGAGGGAATTGAAAGGGACTATCAATAATGATGCCCCAAAAAGGCAAAGAAAAGAAGGTCATTGAAGCCCTGTTAAAAATGCACAGAAGAGAACAGAACAAGGTTCAAAAGGAAACATAAACAGTGACAGGCTGCTTTAATTAATAGCAGCTAACATTATATGGTGCTTTAAAGTTTGCCAAGTGTTTACAAATATTAATTCATTTGGTCCTCACACCAACCCTGAGGGCATGTGCTATTATTAAAATACCCATTTTATAAATGAGGAAACTGAGGCAGACAGTGGTTAACTGATATGCCAAGGTCACACAGCTAGTTAAATGTGTGTGGCCACAGGTGACCTCAGATCTTACTGACTCCAGATCCAGCAGTCAGTACACCATTGCTCCTTTATCTAGCTGCCTAGCTTTGCAACTGTTGAAATTTTTTTTTTAATTCAAGCTGTACACAATAGAGATCCATTCTTCATATACAATCCTCTTTTTCTGTTCCTGTGATAATAAAATGTTCATGTTTGTTGATGTTTTTTTGAATTCAAAACAAAACAAAAAAAAGGCTACTTTTCCTAAAGTTTGAGGTCAAGGAAGAGCGCTAAAACCAGAGCTTGTGGCCACAGCAGAGCAGGGACCTTGATCATAGTTCCAGGGCCGAAAAAAGTATTTGTGGTCACTCACAGACCAGAGCACAGGTCAACAGAGGAGTAAATACACCTCTCCCTAGATCATACCATTTTGGAAGAACTGAAAACTTACAGGTACCCAGAATTATCTTTGAAAACAGCTGTGCGAAACCTCTGAAATTCAGGACAGTATCTCCTCTACTGTGGAAGCAGAGTTTCACTTTAGCACAAAGTTAAAAGTCAAGAAATAGGGTGGAAAATGAGCAAACAGCGGAAAAAAAATCCTGACTGTAGAAAGTTATGATGGTGACAGGAAGATGAAAACACCAACTTAGAAGACGATGACAAAGTCAAAACTGTAAGATCCAAAGCTTCAAAGAAAAATATGAAACAGTCCCAAGCCATGGAAGAGCTCAAAAAGGATTTTAAAAAATCAAGTAAGAAAGGTAGAAGAAAAATTGGGAAGAGAAATGAGACCGATGGAAAAAAAAATCATGAAAAGAATCAACAGCTTTGTAAAGGAAGAACAAAAAAATACTGAAGATAATAACATCTTAAAAAACATAATAGGTTAAATGGTAAAAGAGGCACAATAATCCAATGAAGAAAAGAGCACTTTAAAAAGCAGAGTTGGCTAAATGGGGAAAAAGATGTACAAAAATTCACTGAAGAGAAGAACGTGTTAAAAAACAATTAAAAAAAAAAACAGAATTAGTCAAATGGAAAAAGATGTAAAAAATTCAGTGAAGAAAAGAATTCTTTAAAAATTAGAATTGGACAAGTGAAATTGACAAGTCACTCAATGACACATCAAGAAACAATAAAACAAAATTAAAAGAATGAAAAAACGGAAAAAAGTGCAACATATCTCACTGGAAAAACTGACCTAGAAAATATATACAGGAGAGATAATTTTAAAACTATTGATCTACCTGAATGCCATGATCAAGAATAAAAGCCTATACATCATCTTTCAAGAAAGTATCAAGGAAAACCACCCTTATATTCTAGAACCAGAAGGTAAAATAGAAATGTAAAGAATATACTCATCACTTCCTGAAAGAGAGCCAAAAATGAAAACTCCCAGGAGTTAGCCAAATTCCAGAGCTCCCAAGTCAAGGAGAAGATCTTGCAAGCAGCCACAAACAAACAATTCAAATATCATGGAACCACAGTCAGGATAACACAAAATTTAGCAGTTTCTACATTAAAGCACTACAGGGCATGGAACATGATATTCCATAGGGCAAAAGATTTAGGATTACAACTAACAACCAGCTACCCAACAAAACTGTGTATAATCCTCCAGAGGAAAAAAAGGGCATTCAATGAAATAGAGGACTTCAAGCATTCCTGACTGAAAAGACCAGCACTGAATAGAAAATATGACTTTCAAATACAAGACTCAAGAGATGCATAAAAAGGTAAACAGGACAGAAAAATCATGAAGGACTCAATAAAGTTAAACTGTTTATATTCCTACTTGGAAAAATGATACTTTTAATTCAACATATATATTCAGTTGGGTATAGAAATATATATCTTACCTTACAGGAAAGTAGGAGGGAAAGCGATGGGGCTGGGAGGAACTGAGAAAGGAGGGCATATTGGAGAAGGTAGAGGTCAGAAACAAAACCTTTTTGAGAATGGGCAGGGAAAAAGAAGAGATAGAGTAGGATAAAAGGAATGGAGGGAAATCCATAGCAATTATAATTATGAAAAAATTTTTATAACAAAAACCTCATTTCTCAAATATACTGAGAACTGAGTCAAATTTATAGAAATAAGAGCCATTCCTCAATTGATAAATCGTCAAAGGATATGATCAGGCAGTTTTCAGATGAAGTAATCAAAGCTATCTAGTCATATGAAAAAATTATCTAAATCACTACTGGTCAAAGAAATACAAATTTAAAACAACTCTGAACTTACCACTCCACACCTATCAGATTGATCAATATGACAGAAAAGGAAAATGGGAAATGTTGGAGGGGATGTAGGAAAATTGAGACACTAATGTACTATTGAGGTCATGAACTGATTCAACCATTCTGGAGAACAATCTGGAACCATGCCCAAGGGAATATAAAACCATGCACACCCTTTTGACCAAGAAATACCACTACTAGATCTGTATACCAAAGAGATAAAAAAACCAAAATGGAAAAGAGCCTGTATGTACAAAAGTATTTATAGCAGCTCTTTTTGTGGTGGCAAAGGACTGGAAACTGTGGGGATTGTCCATCAATTGGGGAATGGCTGAAAAAGTTGTTGTATATGATTGTGATGGAATACCACTGTGCTACAAGAAATGATGAACAGGATGCTATCAAAAAACCTGGCAAGACTCACATGAACTGATGCAAAGTGAAATGAACAGAATTGGGAGAACACTGTATATAGCAACAGCAATATTATATTTTGATCAACTATGAATGACTTAGCTATTCTCAGCAATACAGTGATTCAATACAATTCTGAAGGACTTATGATGAAAAATGCTACCCATCCCCAGAGAAAGAACTGATGGAGTTTGAATGCACAGATACATACTTTTTCTTTACTTTAATTTTCTTGGGTTTTTTGTCTTGTTCTCTTTCACAACATGACTAACATGGAATATTGTACATGACTGTACATATATAACCTATATCAAATTGCTAGCCTTCTCAATGAGGGTAGGGAAGGGAGAGGCAAAGAACTCAAAAAAAAAAAACAAATGTTAAAAATTAAAAATAAATATTATTAATTTATTAATTGTTTTTAAAATGATACTACCCCCAAAAATCCAAAACAAATTTAAAAAACCCCAACCCTATGTGGAATGGGGGAAAAGGAAGGGCCATATACTATATTTCAAGAAATCAAGAATGAAAATTGCCCAGATTGAGTGGAAAAAAAGGGCAAAGTAAATTTCAAAAAAAATCTACCAATCGCCTTAAAGAAACTCCAAAATTAAAAGCCCCAGGAATGTCATAATCAAATTCAGAGCTCCCATATTAAAGTATCCAGAAAGAAGCATATCAAGTACCAAGGAAACATTTTCTTCTTTTACGAATGTTAATTTTAAAAAAAATTAATCTCCCACCTATTTTCTCCCCTCCATCCTCACTTGGGGAGAGGAGCACGAAACCTTTGCAATAAATATGCACAGTCAAGCAAAACAAATATGGACCATGTCCCAAACCTCTATTTCTCATTCTGCACACTGAGTCCACGTTTGGTGGATAGCATGCTTCATCACTAGCCCTCTCAGTCTGCAGTTGGCCTCTTCAATGATCAGAGTTCTTATGATTTGCAAAGTTGTCTTTTAATATTGTTGTTACTATATACAGGTTGTTCTCCTGGTTTTCACTTTTCTCTATCAGTTCACAGAAATCTTCTGTCTTTTTCTGAGAACAGCCCTTTATCCATTCTTATAACACACATTCATAAACTGTAACTGATTCAGCCACTTCCCAACTGATGGGCACTCCCTTATTTTCAAATGCTTTGCCATCACAAAAAAAGCTGTTACATTAATTTTTTTTTTTAAACCACAAGGATCCCTTTTACTCTTTCTTTGATCTCTTTGGGTCAAAGGGTATGCACAGTTTACTAACTTTTAGCTTTCAAGACTGGCTGTATCATTTGACAGCACTACAAAGAGGGCATTAATGTACTTGTTTTTTCCAAAACTCCCCTAAGATTTCTTATTTTCCTTGCCACCTTTGCCAATCTGATGAATATGAGGAGGAAGTTCAGAGTTGCTTTAATATGCAATTCTTTAATGATTAATGATTAGTAACTTTTTTCAAATGATATTTCAGATTTCTTCCCTTGAGAACTGCCTGTATATATCCTCTGACAATTTATCAATTGGTAAATGGTTCTTATTTGTATAAATTTGAATCAGTTTCTTATGTATTTTAGAAATAAAACCGAAGTCAGACAAATTTGCTGTAATGATTTTTCCCTGGTTACCCATTTCCCTCTCTACACTGGGGGTGTGTGTGTATATGTGTGCGCGCGTGCAATTTTCTTTAAAATTTATGTAATCAAAATTGTTCATTTTATCTTCTGTGATGCTCACTAAATACCTGCTTGGTCACGACCTTGCCCTCTATCTGCAGATCTAAAAGAAAAATTTTTTGTTGTTCCTCTAATTTGGTTATGAGATCACCCTATCTAAGTCATCTATCTTATGTTGGTATATGGTGTGAGATGTTGGGTCTCTACCTAGTTTTTGGACCTGGAAGATTTCACTAAAAACCAGAGGGAATCTTAAAATGACAATATAGGCTTATAATCAAGAATAACTGATACCACAAAGCTGAGCATAGTCCTAAAGAGGGAAGAAAATTAACCTTTTATAGAAGAGAGAAGAAACCTAGAAAGATAAATTTATCTGAGCAATTAGAGCTTTATAATGGAGTAATGCTCATTAACTGAGGAAGAAAAAATATGTCCCTTCAGAATCTTAATGTCTTCAAAGGATACTGAAGAAGTTAAGTGAGAAACAGGTCCTACAGCTGGAATGATCCTGCTCTAAGGATTTGAAGAAACAAAGAAAGGAGGGGAAAAGGAGGAATATACTAAGTGTAGAAAGCAGCAAGGAGGAGGTAGAATTTGTTACTTCTCATAATTAGGGTGTGTGAGAAGAATATACAAACATTTAGGAAGGTTGAGAGTGGGCATCAAATGAACCTTACTCATAAGACAAAAGCGTTTTGAGCATATACCTCTCCCCGCAACAGTTTACTATAGAAATACATTAAAATCAACTGAGAAACAATCATGGATGGGGGGTGGAGTGGGGGGAGAAAAGAACTAGAATCTAAAGGATTGCCTCTTAGACAACTGGAGCATAGCTGAACAAATTGTGGTTTAAGAATGTAAAGGAATATTATTGTGCAATTAGAAATTATCAAAGAGACAATCTCAGAGTATCCTTTATCCCTGAAGCTCCCTCCTCTTATTGGTGAATTCTTCCCTGGAAATTCTATTTGATCAAGTGCTCAGCCAAGCAATTCTTACTTATCTCCTGGATCTACCCTGACTCTCCAGATACTTTCCCTCTACATAGAGCCACCTGCTAACCTCTCTGCATCTCCCTTTTATGTGATGTCTTTCTTCATTGGAATATCAACTTCTTGAGAAGAGGGACTGTTTGTATTTGTATTCTTACCACTTATTTTCCCGACACATAGTAAACACTTCTTGTTGTTTGTCCTTCGTTCCAGAAGAGGATGATGACATAAAGTGATGTCATGACTTGCAATGAACTGGATTTAAGTCAGGGAGGGCTGTGCAAGGTCACCAACTTAATGCTCTCCTCCAGAGCCATTTGAGTTCAGTGGTAAGATATATATCGGGAGGACTGGAGATGGCCCCAGATGTTTAAGGCAATTGGGGGTTAAGTGACTTGTCCAGGGTCACACAGCTAATAAGTGTCTGAGGAGAGATTTGAACTCAGGTTCTCCCAATTTCAAGGCCAGTGCTTTATCCACTGTGCCACCAAGCTGCCCCCAGTAAACACATAATAAATAAATGCTTTTACCTATCTTGATGTAAAGTCAACAACAAAAGTAAGGAAAAAATTTATACAAGGATAACAACACTATTAAGAAAAACAAATTTGGGGCAGCTAGGTGGCACAGTGGATAGAGCACTGGCCCTGGAGTCAGGAGGACCTGAGTTCAACTCCAGCCTCAGACACTTCACACTTACTAGCTATGTGACCTTGGGCCAGTCACTTAATCCCAACTGCCTCACCCCCCCCCCCCGAAAAAAAAGAAAAACAAATTCAAAAGACTTAAGGACACTAATCAAAGCTGTAATTAGAATCATCATCATCAACTGGAACTTATATAGCACTTAAAGGTTTGCAAAGTTTTTATAAATATTACCTCAATTAAATAATCATGTCTACAGAGAACCTATTGCCTCCTCTTAACAGAGAAGTGATGGACACAAGGCGCAGATACATTTGTTTTGCTTGATTCTGCTTATTTATTAGAAATGCCACTCTCTTTATTAGTCTTGGCAAATTGAAGAGTTGTAGACGGAAGAAAAGAGGAAGTGACGCCAAAAAAATAATAAAAGGGCATTATAACATTTTTGTCTTTTTAAATGCACGGAAGATAACAGAATGAAGTTTAGAAGGAAGCACAGACCAGCAGGAAAGTTTTGAGAGTAATGTGTAGAATTTATTGTATATTTTTTCAAATCTATCAAGGTTAAATGGAAACTGACAGTTTCATACAAAACCTTCTTTATGTTCTGCTGCATGAACAGGAACGTTTTTTTTAGTGTTTAAGTTCCAAGTAAAAACATAAAATTTTAAAACAAAAGATAACTCTTAATCATTTTAAGGGAAAATGAGGGAGAAAGAAAAAAGCAATCATTGTTTGTATGTCATAAGATTGCCAACCTCTGCTTTAAAACAAGGGCCTCAAAGACCCCACTAGATCACTGGATTAAAGGCTATTTTCTCTGTTGCTCTATATAACTTCCAAATGTATACAAGAGGAAATTTATTAAAAGAACTGGGACAATCCAAAAACTTTGACACAAAAAAGTGCAATGGTTACTAAACACCCCATCTAAATCAAAATCAAAATGGATTTTAAACAGAGGCTCTAGTTCACCCTACAGATAGACTGAACGCATTAAATTGTAGAATCTTATGGAGTAAAAGGAAAAAAAGGCGGGGGTGCAGGGCACAGCAGCATAAATAGATGCCCCCTAAGGTCCTTTCTAGTTGTAAAGCTGTAATGTCATGATCCTTTCCAAGAACAAAGTTTTGGTTATAAATGTCACATGATTTCCATTACATGTATGGTTACCCATTCTTTCATGGTTTTAAATACCCCAGAACAACCCCCTCACCCTCATGCTCAAATATGCAGAACTATGAATAGCTAAGAATTGCTTCTGATATAGAATTAACTAAACACAAGTCAGAAGATGAGAACTTACCAGAATTACAGGATACCTGCTGTGGGGGTGGATGTGTCTGATGTGCTAACGACTGATGCTGATGATTCGGATGATGCTGTATGTGTTGATGTGGAGACGGATGCTGGGGGTGTGGAGACTGCAGCTGGTTGTGTTGTTGTGGGTGTGGTGCTGGATGCTGAGGACGCTGTGGATGCTGTGATAAACCATGCGGTCGATGGGGAGGATGTGGAGATGGTTGTGTGTGCATCTGGGGGTGAGACAAAGAAACTTGCGCCACAGAATTATTGGCAGTAGCACCAAGACCACTGCCGTGGCTGTTCGATAAGCTGCTTTGGCCACTATGTTGGTGAGAGCTCACGGTATTGCTGGGAGAGTGCTGATAGGAACATGAAGTATGGGGTGGCTGGGATGATTCAGAAGGGATGCTCATCAAACCTAAAAATAGTAAAGAGAAAGACTTTTTGGTCATGTTTTTTGTACAGAATATTTCTTTAAAATTTACCCAAGAGAAGTACACACACACACACACACACACACACACACACACACACACACGGATGGTGTGATCTTTGGACATGGGCTTTACCACCTATTTTCAGGAAGACCTTCTGAAAGCACAGAAGAACTTAGCTTTAATAGGAATGGGGGGGAGCAGTTCCTCCCCATAACCCACATGGAGGAATCAAGCTTTTTAAAACACTGGAATAACTACTTCATGTATCACATAGTTTCATCTTACTGCAAAAGGTTTAGGGCCATGCACTACAAACCTCGCTACATTACAAACCTCATTTCACATGCTCTAAACAATATTTTAGGTTTTAAGAAGTACTGAGGTTATCCTGGGATGGTTCATCTTGACCAGAAATTCCCTGAGGACACATGATTATTAATCTGTGAGTATGTGTTTTTTAGGGTAGGGAAAAGGAGGAACTGGAGTTCACTGTGCCTCCTAGGTCAGCCCTTAAGTTAAAATTTACTCCCAGAGAGACTTTTTTTTTGGGGGGCAGGGCAATGGGGGTTAAGTGACTTGCCCAGGGTCACACAGCTAGTAAGTGTCAAGTGTCTGAGGCCGGATTTGAACTCAGATACTCCTGAATCCAAGGCCGGTGCTTTATCCACTGCGCCACCTAGCTGCCCCCATTTTTTTCTTTTTAAATTTTTATGCATTTTTCCCAATTACATTTAAAAACAATTTTTAACATTTGTTTTTATAAAACGTTGAGTTCCAAATTTTTTCCATCCTCCTCCTCCTCCCTCCTCCTTGAGAGGAGAGACACTTTTCAAATGAGAAATAGTATGTACAGAACATTCTGACATACCCTAGGGCATTAGGTATCCTGGGAGGCAGCCAGCTATTATTATGTTGTTGTATTAGTCTTTTGGGAGGTAAGGGGTAAGGGCAATCAGGGTTGAGTGACTTGTCCAGGGTCACAGTTAGTTAAGTGTCGGAGGCCAAATTTGAATTCAGGTCTTCCTGACTGCAGTATTCTATCCGCTGCACCACCTAGCTGCCCCTTGCCTTAATCTTTAACACACCGAGGACCAAGCATTTGTAATATGTATTCTAACTTCCCAACTTCTTATATTCTTCTCTCTTGTAAATAATATGTTCTTGGCTCTTTTTCACCCTCCCATCTACAGTCAGTTCCCTGAAATAAATGCCTTTTTAATTAGGCCACTTTTCTTTTACTTCCTCCATAAGTTTCAATGTACTGAGAAACAGGCTATATACTACACCAAAGTATATCAGAACAGGCTTTTCAAGGTAAAAGTATTAATCCCTAAAATATTCCTTCAGTAAACATTAGTTGACAATTAAATACAACTAGTATTATTTTTCAACTAGTAACATGGCTTCCCATTTATTATGCTACATTCTCTTTTTGAGCAAAACGCTTCAGGATTTTAATCTCTTGTTTTTCCATTGTTTTCTTACCTCTTTCATGACAACACATATATTATGCTTATGTACTCCCTCTCCAATTTCCATGTTATTATTAAGACAGAAGCTATCTTCTACTTACCAACTTTAACCACCTATTGTGGCAAAATCCACGTCACTCCATGAAGCCCTTCTTCAATCGTCAAGTCCATGAGACCAAGTACAAGTAGGTGAAACAAAGCCAAGTCAACTCATATGATTTGCCTCATTATGCAACTGACATGTACACAATTGTCTAAAGTACCTGGTGTCAGACCAAACATATTTGGCTTACAGAAAGAAGCACCATTTTAACAAACAACATCTGGTTCTATAATAATAAGGCTATTTTCACATCCCAGCAGATGGACTATGATAACAGTATTTTACTGATTCAGACACAATGTATTCTATTAAATGGAAAAATATTGTGCAGTAGCCCAAGTTCCTTCTGGAGTCAAGATATTTGATAAAAATACCGTTGCCATGATTTGTAATATTTGCCAATATCTGAGTACAATATAAAATATTAAAACTGGCAGTTCTGGCAAAGACTGTGTTGGTGCTGGATAAAGGAGAGAGCTGATTCTTGAAACTGGAGAGCTAACAGCTAAAAGTGATCATCAAGGTGATTCACAAAGGAGGGGAAAGAGACAGGTGACTGTAACGATTGGAATGACGCCACCTGCTGGAGACTTACTGTAGGAAAGCTCCAACATGAGGAGAAGGCCTCTGAGGGCAGGACCATGAGTCTTTTCTTTGGCATCAGGAAGTGACGTTTGCTTGTGGGACGAAGAAGGGGGAGCCTGGCGTGCTGGCTCACGCTTTTTCCTGGGGACTCTGGTGGAGAAGAGAGCTAAAAATGTGCTCTCCCTTTAATAGATAGAAGAATCTAGGCCTTTCTCTCTTTACCAAATTCTTATTCTCCTTAATAAATGCTTAAAAGCCTAACTCTTGCTAAAGCTTATAATTGATTGGCGACCACTCATTAGATATTTTAGACAGAATAGCTAGAATATTAGCCTTACACGATCACAGTTCAAGAGCTAGAAGGGATCTTAAAGGCTATCTATCCCTAGATGGCCTTGTTTTACAGATAAAGAAACAGAGGCCCAGGGAAGTTCAATGACATAATTTATTGGTAATAAAATCAGAATGACAGAACTAGAAGAGACCTTAGAGATCTAGTCTAACTTCCTTCCTTCCTTCCTTCCTTCCTTCCTTCCTTCCTTCCTTCCTTCCTTCCTTCCTTCCTTGTGTAAGTAAGGAAACTCGAGGACAGGGAAGAAAAAAGACTGACCCTGGGTCACACAGCTCCTTAAGAGGCAGAGTCTGACTTAGAAGGCCAGTCATCTGATTTCTGATCCGGTGCTCTTTTCATTATGCCACAATGAAATCAGTGTATGTCCTTTAGGTATTGTCACTGATGTTATTTTAAGATCAATCTGGGGGCAGCTAGGTGGTGCAGTGGATAGAGCACCGGCCTTGGATTCAGGAGTACCTGAGTTCAAATCCAGCCTCAGATGCTTGACACTTACTAGCTGTGTGACCTTGGGCAAGTCACTTAACCCCCACTGCCCCGAAAAACAAAACAAAAGAAAAAGAGATCAATCTACTTAAATTACAGTCAGCTAAGGAATCTGCATGTTTTTAACCCTCTATTACACAAGAGAACGCTAAATATAATATAGCAGCTCAAAAAGGCATCTTTTCATATGCACAGACAATCTAATTTAAACTCAATGCCTTGAACTTGAACTTTAAACCTTGAAATCAGTCATTGAAGCAATCCAACTTAATCTGTCACTGACATGTGTAGAAAATAGTAAATGATGCAATAGCTGAGTTGAAGCATAAACAGATACTCTGCAAAGTAACTTTAACCATTTTTCAAACGCCAAACTGGATCTGTTCATGACTCACAATGCCAGGAACAATTCAACTGACATGAAAGTGATCATTCTGCATGTGCACAATATTCAAGGAAAAGGTGCTGATGGATGAAGCAGAGATTAGAACTCCATGATGCTTCTTTTTAAGCAAAGCCATGTTAGCTGACTGGTGTCAATACTGATGCGGGCAGAGCCCTGAGTTGGGCACTACCAAATCCTTATGCCTATACCTTTGCTGAACCCTAACATACAAATCAAATCAATCAACCAATCAATCAATATTAATATCAGTCTCTCTCTCTTTCTCACACACACACACACACACACACACACACACACACACACACACACACACACACACACACACGATGTACTTTCAATGTCCCAAGAACGCCTGTTCCTTAACTACAGACTAACAACAACTTTGATGAGTAGGAAAAGATACCAAATACCCTGTGAAAATATTTTTTAAAATGCAAAAACTCACCTTGTTGGCTAAGTGACTGCTCAAAAACTGACTTATAAAGGCTTCGAAATGAGGCACTAAGATCTTCAAAATTATATTCTGAGAAAAGTAGTTGTTTGTCTCGTTCTGGGATGGCATACTGTGGCTGCTGCTGAGGAGTTAGTGACTGAGAGACTGGTTCTGGATGGTTTGTCACCTAATGTTAAAAGAAAATACTACTGATTCTAGGCTCTACATTTGAGTTTATTCATTAAAAAACAACAACAACTAAACAGTGGTTCACATTGCTAAGAGAATGTAATCCAAAGGGTTGGGAGGGAACCCCATCCTCACTAAATTGGCTGTCATATGATATCCTTATCACAGGGACCATCCTGTGTTATCTCTGGCTTCGGTGCCAAATATGAGGCACAAACTGGACGTCATTAATCACCAGTAACCCTGTGAGTTAGGCACTGTCCCAGAATCAGCACACGATCAATATCAAGTACCTCCCACATGCCAAAAGGGATTAGGACCCTGATGTATTGCTCTTTAAACATGACTGGGTTCTGTCCTATTAGTTATAGCAGCCAACTATATATACCAAAGCCCTTTCATCTACTCAATAATGGCACTGTGTCATTATTTTTTCCACTGCTATTGATTACCTTACCTTTGCTAAAATTAAAAAAATATTTTTATATAAGGTAGGATTTGCAGTGTCAGATTTCACTGTGATGAAATAAAATTAACTTAATATCTAATTTATGGCTTCATTCAAGTCCAACTGTCCAAGCACTATAGGTAGGGTAAAAACTATAAAATACTGCTTCTTGGTAAGCAGGAATGGAAACTGTCACACTACTGGACAACTTGGAAGTTTTGTGACATCTATTTCTAGTGCAGCCACTGCCTTAAAAAGCAATGAACTGGGGCAGCTAGGTGGTGCAGTGGATAAAGCACCAGCCCTGGATTCAGGAGTACTTGAGTTCAAATCCGGCCTCAGACATTTGACACTTACTAGCTGTATGACCCTGGGCAAGTCACTTAACCCCATCGCCCCGCAAAAACCAAACCAAAACAAAACAAAAAGCAATGAACCTTTATTTACCTCCCTCTCTACTTCTGGGAGACAGGAGGACATACTAAGGAGAAAACAAGAAAAAGGAGGGAGTAAAAATAAAGTAACTAGGTACAAACTCAAAGAGAAAACTAAAGGAAATAGAAGGAAAATGTAAGGGATCAGTGACTTGAATTCTTAAAATTTAAAATATAATGATCCTTTATCACAAAGCAATGAAAAATACTACCTAAATTTAATTTTTAAATGACCTATTTTTAGGAGTCTGAATTAAGAAATGAAAACTGTTTAAATGCAGTTTAACATTATACTGTATCAAAAATAATAGAATATTTAGATTAAAAATTACAATTCTGATTGATTACATGGTCCATTACCTTCAAAGTTGTTGAAACTGAAACTAAGAACAATTCAGCCAATACTTGAAAATGATCTACATTCAAGGCAATATGCTCTGAATTACTTGAGCACAACCATTTTTATTTATTTATTTATTTTTTTGCGGGGCAATGGGGGTTAAGTGACTTACCCAGGGTCACACAGCTAGTAAGTGTCAAGTGTCTGAGGCTGCACAACCATTTTTAAAATCAAGTTACAAATAACCACCTAAGTATGCATTTGGGATCATCATCTAGGAAGGAAGTAGTTTCCCAAAACCTATTCATAACTTCCTAATTGTGTATCTCTACATCTAAAGCAGCCCCTCTTCACATTTAATCTGTATTTTCTACTGAGTTTAGTTCTAAGTTCTAATTGTGAATTAAAGTATGAAGAGTATTTCAATAAGCTTACTGGTGTATAGCTGTGCACACTTCCAACGCTGTTCAAATTAACAGATGCCAAACTCTGGTCCGAGAGACTGTTGTTAAGGCTACTGCGTGGACTGTCACTGCCATCCTGATCAGGATTATATAATGTTACCTAGAGTGCAAAAAACAAATATTTGGACAAAGATCAGCTAAAATGGCATACACTACTTTATATGGCAACTCTACCAGGGTACTCTAAGATAGAATATCCACATGCAAAACAACCAAAACCAATGTAATCATTTAATAAGGTTCAATTTCAAAAACAGGTCTGGGTTACAAAGAATGTTTTTTAAACAAATACATATTTACAGCTCACTCTGCTAAACCCTTAATGTGGTCATGAAGAGTTGTACACGACTGAAAAACAACCCAACAACATCAACAGCTTTCCAAGATGGCCCAACAAAACAATGCAGACCATATATCACCAAGAAAAAACTTCAAGTAAGCTTTCCTGTTAGGCCCTTTCCCCAATTCCTCCACATAGAATTTTACTCTTGTCAACTTCTCATAGACACTAAACAATACCTAATTCAGGGAACACAAATGCAATTTGTTGGGAAAGTATGATCTTCATTCCCTATTAATACAGTGACATTCTAGTTTATATATCAAATTTCTTTAAGTTAGATTAAGAACAGTTGGTCTGCCAGCGGGAGAAAAAAAAAAATCACACCTGATGCCAGAGGTTCTGGAATAGTAGAGATGAAAGTCTATATTCTGGAATACAAGCAATTCCTCAAGATAAGCTGAAGACTGAAAACTATCTCAATGTACAGGAATGATAGGCTCAAACAAACCAGATAAAATTTATTAGGGATAAGTGAAAAGTCCTGCATTTCAGTTCAAGGTATCAACTGCATGAGTTCACCATGTTACAGATCTATTTTAATAGCAGTTCTAACAAAAAGGTCTTAGAAATTTTAATTACTCAGGGTTTCAGCAGGGTGAAGATGCCAAAAGAGTTAATGGGACCCAAAGACGTGCTAAGAGAAGGATACATAATAAGAGAAGGAATACGCACGCACGCAGAATAGAATGGCTGATCTTTTATTCTTTCTGTTAGCACTACTAGTCAGTTATCACTGAAAAGTTGTGAATCCTGGGGCAGCTTGGTGAACACTGGACAGAGTACCAGGAAGACCTCAGTTCAAATCCAGCCTCAGACACTTAAGTCACTCAACCTCAACTACCTCAAAAAACCCAGCAAAACCCAGAAAATTGTATCCAGTTCTGGGTACCACATTTTCTCAGAATCAGTGAGAGGACAGAAAATAATGCCATATATGGATTGGCTGGGGGTAAATGGACACATTTAGATATAAAAAAGAAAATACTTAGGGGAGGGACCTGATTACTGTAGTCAAATATTTGAAAGACTGTCTTCTGCAAATGAACTAAGTTTATTCTATATGGCTAAAGAAATCAGAATTAATACCAAGGAGTAGACATTAGAGCAAATTCTAAGAAACAGAACTATCTTGAAATGGAATGCACTACCTATACTGGTATTATTTAAATAGAGAATGGCATGGTGAGAGACTAAACTAGATGACCTCTAAGTCTCCTTTCAACTCTAAAGATTCCACGATTAACTTTAAAACTGTATGATACAGGTTACAAAAAGAAACCCAGAAAAGTAGATCAGTGAAATGAATAAAAAAAGCAATAATAAGATATCAAATTCAACAGTCCAATGTTCAGTAAACTCTAAAACATACACTACTTGGGAAAGGATCCCCTATTTTAAAAGAACTGCTGTAAAAACTGGAAAGAAGTTTGGGGAAAAAACAGGTTTTAACCAACATTTTATACCATAAACCACAAAAATTTCCAAATGGATCATATATAACCTAAACATTAAAAAAAAACTCCAAAAACTTTTTTTTAAAAAAATGGGAACACAAACAAACACATTTTACAACCATGGTTAAGGAGGAAAAAATAAGGGATAGAGATCACAAAAGAGAAAATAAACAATTTTGACCACTTAAATTTTTTTTTTTTGCATCACCAAAACCAAGATATCTAGGATAAAGAAAGTGAGAAACTGGGGTGGGGGGGGAGAATTATCACCTTTTTATCCAAGATGTATAAGTAACAAAAATATTTAAGACTAAGAGTCATTCTCCAAAATTGTTCTCAAAAGAAGAATCACCAACTACTAGAAACCATATGAAAGATTGCTCTAATCACTAATGAGGGAAATGAGAATTTTTTAAACTCAGGCTTTATTTCACACTTATAAAACTGGTAAAGATGATAAAAAAAAAAAGCAGAAAGAATCATTGTTGGTAAGGCTAAGTGGATAAAGCATGGTAATACACTAGTGGTGGAACTAAGAATTATTCCAACTATGCTAGAAAACAATTTGGAATTATGTGAGGAAATGTCACTAAACTGTTCCTAATTCCCTTTAACCCAGAGATCGCACCTCTGATCTTATAATCCCCAAAAAGAGTAAAGGGAGAAAGAAAGGTTCCATAAAAATCAACATATTTATAGCATCACTTTTTGGTAGCAAAAAAATCGGAAACAAAGCGTGTACTCCCTCCTAGATGGGAGAACAGCTCAACAAACTAAGACAGAACTAACAAATGAAACAAACGAACGAATGAATAAATAGATGGATAAAACAGAATAAGTTTTACTCCATATCAAATGACAAATATAAGGAATTTATATAAATATGGTCAGAAACAGAAAAACATGGAAGAGAGTATGTAGTACTGCAGAGATCTGGATGGAGTCAGAGTACCTGGATTCAAATCCTGCCTCTGATGCTTACAATCTGTAATTAGGTAATGAGGGGAACATAAAGAGATACATTTTACAACCCTGGTTAGGATATTAGGTATCTAATATTAGGTAACTCATTTAACTTCCTTGGGTCTCAGTTTCTTCATCTATAAAATGAGGGGGTTGAACTTGTTGCCTTCCAAGGTCCTCCTTCCAGTTCTAAATTTATATGCATATTAATATACATTTAATTATTATAACATAAACAAAAACACGAAGATAAAACTGAACACTTGTAATGTAATGAATGATCTTGGCTCCAGAAGAGGTGAGGAAATGTAATCTCCCTTCATTATGGAAAGGTGAGGGTCCACAGGGAAAGACCATTACTTAAACTATCAGATAAAGTTGTTAAACTATTTTTCTCTGTTACTGGGCAGCTGAACTGAGGGGAAGAACATATAGAAATTATTTCAAGTTTTTAAAAAACTCATCAACAAAAGTTTTTCAAAGGACTATAAAACTCAGTCACATTATTCACTATTATAAACCAAAAAGGTAACAATGCCTCCAGGACTAGGAGACACAGCAATTTAAAGTTAGGAAAACCCTACTGCTCTTCTTGCTAAATAGATGGCAAGGAGACAACAAAATTATTTCTTTTTAAAAAAGGAGAGAGGTCAGCTCCCTGACTGGAATGATAGCGTACCCCAATCCCGATACCCACAGGAGATATTTTGCATAGAGAATTATGGGTACACAGATCTTATACATACTCGCCTAAAAGTTTGAAGCCCTATTACCTCAGATTCTACTGAAACTAGAAGCCCTTTTAAGTGCTGATGCCCCCCAAAAAATACACAAGAAAGAAAACTACAATAAAGAATTAGGAAGTGAATAAAGAAAACTTGATAGCAGGTCTGGACTCTGTGCTGAGCAGTAATAGATATGTTTCCAGACATGACCAATTCTTTGATTTGTTCTGTGTTACTATACTTCTTTATTACAAGAGAGAGCTTCTAATGGGGCAGAGTAGATGAGTAGGTTAAATGGTAAGGATAGAGATGCAAAAAAAGTACATCAATAAAACATGGGGAAAAGAAGAAAACGAAAAGAAGCTCAAAATGGGATAGATAGGAATCTGTTACTATACTGTTAAATTTAACATATACTTTAAAAAATGATAGCTAAATACTTCTTGTAAGCATTGGGACAGATTTTTGATCCAGAGCTTCTCTGAATAATTAAAATGCTATGACATAGCATGCAATAACAAATATGTTACTGGCAATTTTGCTAGCCACCCAACTCTCTCAACACAATTTCTCTATTATCTATTGGTGTCCCCTACTTATTCATACTCTTTTTTCCAATACCTATAGCATATGGAACACTGTACCAGTCACAATGCCACAAATGACACAAAATAAACAGAAGGTTGATTCCTGCCTTCAAGGATGATATATCCTCAAGATTAAGTTTGAGGGTAGAGAAAACAAATATATTCTTGAAATAATTTGGGAACTATGACAGTACCATCACTGTCTCTCATTCCATTTGTGGAGATATACTGGCACATTCTGAAGAGGAACAGCAAGAAGAACAGTTTGATTGAATCATTGTGTATGGTAAAAAGAAGAATGCATATTAAGGCTGAAAGGATAAGCTGGGGCCATATTGTGAAGGAATTTAAATTCCAAACAGAGCAGTTTGTATCTGACATTAAGAGTTTATAGGAAGGCACAGCAGTTTATTGCCTAGAATAATGAAACTGTCAGATCTATGCTTTACAAAAAATCATTTTAGCACCTATGTAGAAGGCAGATGGACTGCAACAGTCCATTAGAGGTAATGAGAACCTAAACCAAGATGATGACCATGTGAACAGAAAGGAAATGGATGTGAGGCACTGCGGCAGTAGAAATGTCATAACTTGTCAAATGAGAGAACATATGGGGTGAGGCAGAGAAAGGATTTTGATAATAGTCTCTGGTTGTAAACCTGGATGAGTGAAAAGGATTGTGGTGTCCTTCAACAGAAATTAAGTAAATTTAGAAGAGAGGTTAGTTTTAGGGGAAATATTTAATGAGTTCTATTTTGCACTTGAGTTTAAACTGCCTTTGAACATCAAGTTTGAAATGTGATATATAGATCTAAAAGTCTTGCATAAAGGTGGTCATTTAATGAGACAGACAGAAAGACAGAAGTCCCTAACACAGACAAAGTCTTAGAGTATACCCACCAATTCATGAAAGTGATATAGGGGATAAATCAGTAAAGATAGGGAAGTAGCCGTCATGCAGCTAAGAAAAGAACCAAAACAGAGTAGTGTCAGAAAATCCTAGAAAGGAGAGAATATCCAGGAAAAGAAAGCACTTAACCTTCTAAGCATCCAAGGCTGTAAAGGGATCAAAAAAGCAAGAAAAGTAAGGGAAAAGGCATCAGATATGGCATTTAAGGGAATGAAGAGAGCAGTTACAGTTGAGTGATGAGGTAGAAAGCCAGGCAGCAAAAGGCTAAAAAGTGAATGAGAGAATAAAAAGTGAACAAGTACAGACTGCTCTTTCTAGGAGTTAGGCTATGAAAGCATGAAAAGTGGGAAAATGTGGTGTATGTACAATGGATAGCTGGTACATAATATATATGAAAGGGATCACACTATGAGACACAGATGGAAAGACAAAACATAAGGCCTTGAATATCATACAAAAGAGCTTAAGTTTTCCTTAGTTGGGAATGCATAAGGCATGCTTAACTCCTTGCCCCACCCCCCACCCCCAAAGTTTGGTGGAGATGAATGACAAGTCTAGAAGGAAAAATAAAATAAATCTGGTAGTGATCAGAATTAAGGAAAAGAGGGAGGAAGAATGAAAACAAAAAAGATCTGCTGGGAGGTTTTTGCAATTGTCCAGGAAGGTAGGAAAGAAAGCCTATACTAAAGCTGTGGCTGTAGAAGTAATGATGGAATTTGGGAGATGTTAAGGAGGCAGAACAGACAGAACTTGTTAACTAATTAAGTGGGATAAAGAAAGGGAAAGGTCAAAGGTATTAGTAAGGTATCAAGCATGGGAGCTGGGGAAATGGCATGACAATGGATAGAAATAATGAAGTCAGAAGTAAACATAGCTTTAGGGGAAAAGATAAGAAATTTGTAGATGCTGAGGTACTAGTGGAACAATTAGGCAAAACTATTCTATGAATAGATGGAGATATAGATCTAAAGTCA